>NC_136410.1:136996358-137616983 GCF_051521515.1 Lactuca serriola
GGGTGCTTAGTTCCAAATAAGTTGATTATCTGTGAAAGCAAGGCTCCGCGGGGACAAGGTTTGAGAACTCAAATCTTGAATTAACTTAAGATCAATGTCTGCTAATAATAAGGATCCAGTCAACTCTGGTAAACCAGTCTTTTCTCAGAATTAAGAAGTTCAAAAAAGTGCTCAATGATACAAAGGTGACTACTCCTTAAATAGTTAACGAGTAACTACAAGACAAATCTGATAAAGTGCATGGACTAAGAGATATCTGAAGATCAACAGACTGACACAATCATTGTTATTGATCTTGTCTCTTGTAGTATACTAACATACAAAAGGCACAATACAAAATAGTACTTGTGACAATAAATGCACATTACAAACTGAGAATAACTTCAATAAAAGATGCATCTTGAAAAGATCTTCATTTTGGAATGGACTCCACTTCGGAACACTCTCGCCTCAGACATGCTTCATCTCAGATTGCTAAAGGATCACTTTTCATGTATCAACAATATCCCCGTAAGTGACCTTAGAAATCAATCGACTCATCACTTAGCTTCATCAAGCACAAACAGATAACCACTTTGGAGCTAGCTTTGGACTTCGATGTACCATTCGAGATGCTTAATGAATTTCTTCTTGACGTGTTCAGAGGAATCATTCTTGGCAACATTTGAAATAAACTTCTCAAGAATCTTGGTGGGAACGAGGTGTTTGTCAAGAACTCTAAAGAATTATTTTCGATTAGTCTTTTTCTTGAGATTGACATAACCAAGTTTTGATTCTTCAGTCGGTCCTTCTGCTTAAATCTAGGCTTCAGGAAGCTCAGTGGTGATTTTGTCTAAGAGATTGTCCTTTCCGAAAAGATGAGCAAACTCCACATCAGATCTACATAATTCACCAATGTAGTCCCTAAGAAGGTTGTTTGTGGCATTGTATGCTCAATGCTTGATTCATTTGTTTGGTGATCTCGGAAATGAGCAGCTATAGTGAGGATGTCCTTTGGATTCATCGAGGGAAAGTCTGCATTATTGATGGTGGTAGTGGATTGTTTGTTATGAGATATGAAATATATGTGAAAAATATAGTTGAGATCAAACTCGCTTTAAACCTTATTACCATATCCAATGATGTTGGTAATTACTTTCCGAAACCACACTTTGTTTTGGGGTCGTGCATTGGTGGAAGAGAAGGTTCTCGATCTCTCGTGCTCAGTTCAGATGATGGTTTGTGGATCATCTAATGGATGCAAAGGAGCGAACTTGATGTAGAAGCATCCATGAGGAGAGATTGGTAAATCAAGTTGGTTTTCATCAATTGTTGGATGATCGAAGTACAATAAGGGGACAAAATGTATGTCGTGTAAGATTCCTTCTCGGAAGAGAGGAGAAATGCCCAACATCGGATTAGGATTGTCTTTGAGTGCTTGAATTCGGATGATTTCTTCAAGTGCTTGTTGTCTTTGTTCGTTAGACCTGCCCACATACTTTTTAAACAACTTCACTGGGCTGTCTGAGCTAGTTGCTATCTTCTTGCCTTTGTCTTTTGATTGGTCAGCTTGAGAATAGATGGAAGTGATGATTTGTTAACCAGATTGGGTAATAAATTGCTCGGATGGAAGAGGAATCAGAGGATCTTTAGGGATCTCATTAGGTTTCCAAATGGGAGAACCTTCATCTATTTGGAAAATCCTCAGAGTAGGAATTAGAGGAGGCATTGGTTGAGTGGCTATGAAGGCATTGATTTTAAGCTTGGTTTTGACCTTATCCATGTCTTGGCTCCTTTTAGAAGCTTTGGATAAAGATTATGGCCAAAAAACTGAGGACCATTTCATCTTCTCTGCTTCCGAAAGGACTTTGGTAGGTTTTTCCCTTGATAGCTTGAACTCCCAAAATATCTTTTTCATTAACATCTTCCTCTTCAAGAATTTCAACTTTCAAAATTTCTTCATCTGAAGATTCATCTTGGAGCGTGTAGTTCGAGATTGTTTTCCATTGTACTTGCTTTTGTTCTCCCCCTCTTGCATAGGATGGCCAAGCCTCCAATGCAAGCACCGTATTAGATTTTAACTCACTTAAACGTTCGAACACCATTTGAAATCTCATGTGGATATGATTGGAAAGAAAATCATAAGCCTCGACAGTTGGAGCTTGAGCTTTAAGATGAGAGAAAGTTTCATCTAAAATAATGAGCATTTCAATGAATTTGTGGTTCAGAACATCCACAATATGGTAAGTTGAACGGATGAGTTTGATGTGAACCTCTTGCATGACCATGTTCATGGCATCTTTTTGACGAATTTCTTTTTCCAACCTTTGAATTTTCTTCTCATATCAAGCATTAGTCTGCTTTATAAGTTCGTTAGTAGCAAAGATCATGTCATCATGGATCTTGAGCATTCTGTTGATGGTGAAGAGGTGATGATCCAGATTATCCTTGTAACATTCCTCCGCTTTTTCTAGTGTACGGTTTAGGCGAATAGAGATAAGTTGGTCTAACTGATTGGCCCTGTCAAGTTCCAAGGGACCATCAGCTTTAATCTCAGAAAGAGACTTGAGGACAAGTTCATGTTCTAAATTAAGACTTGCGATTTGCTTAGTGACATTGTCAACTTTAGAGATAGTAGTGCCAATGATGTCTTGGAGTTCCAACAAGGCAAGCGAATCCGCAATTTTTCATCGAAAGATCATGTGTCCAAGGTGGAACTCTCAGAATTCTTATCATCATCATCTTCATCATCATTTGATTCTCTGGATTGCAATCATCAATTGGATCACCTTGATTTTGATTGGATTGGTCACCTTACAAGGTAGCTTCTGGATGAGGAGATAAGAGCTTGTTTCCTTCATGATTTCCTTCTTCTTCAGATTCCTCTGAGGAAGAGGAGAGACCAAAATCAAAACATGGTTTTGAGGATGAAGGTTTTTGCAACAGGTTGAAGGCAGCGGGAACTGGAATGACACCAATAGTGGTATTATCATCTTCAAACACAATCTCATATGAAAGATCATCTTTGGCAGTAGGCTTAGGAACTTCTGCACTAACAAATGATGGAGGAGGATCATCCAAAGCATTTATGGAATCAGGAACATCTCCTTTAGCAACAACTTCATTCCAAGGAGGATCTTGTGACAACCCGAAATTTTTTATCCTGTACAGTCAAACACTTCATTGAAATTCAAACTCATTTCTGTTACCTTTTAGCACAATTAGGAGTTTATTTGAGCATTTTGAGCCTTGTACACTTAAGGGATAAGTGTCGGGGTTTATCTGCTGAAGTTATAGCTCAAAGAACAATCCTGATACAACTTGACAAGGAGTTCACGGCCACCACAATGGAGTTTACGGCCGTAAATTCCACCTTATATGATGAGTTGTTGGCCATTAGTTCACTTCTTTCCTTCCCTTGGCTGAAATCCTCTCAAGTATCATCCCGATCTTCGTCCCCAATCTTCAAATCTTGTAAGTTTCTTGTCCTAACTAGTAGATATCTTACATGAACTAGTGATCTTACATGATTTCATCCGTGAAATCATTCCATTTGTGTAGATCTTCAAGTTTCACCAAGAACACACACTAGTGTTCTTGGCCAAAACCGACCATTCAAGCTCCTAGATCGTAAGTACTCTTGTTCTAACTCCTTGTACACTAGGTTTAACATGTTTAGAGCTTAGAAATCACAAACAAACACACGATTAAAGGAGTTTACGGCCAAGACATGTTCCTGGGACGTAAACCCCTATAAGTGAGGCAAAATGCACCCTAGTCCCTTACCAAACCTTGGAACTTAGTCTAGAACCATACCCCATTGAACTAGGGACTTCAAGCAACGAAATGGTACTTCATACCATGAGTTTATAGCCGTAAACTCATGGGGAAGTGGTCCCCAGGCCTTAAACTCAAATTAAGGTCATTCTTGGACCTTAAACTCACCTAGCCTCTTATTTAAGCCTTGGAACACTTAACCACTTAAGAAATCAAAGCTTTAAGCCTCAAATGGAGACCCATTAGAGAGTTTACGGCCAGGAGTAAACTCCCCTAGGCCATAAAATCCATTAAGTATGGTCCATGGACCATAAACTCAATTACAAAGCCTTATACTCCTTTGTTGCAACCCAATGGCCTCTTAACACTTTAACCAAAGTGTTTTCCACACATTAGGGTGTTTATACTTGTCTAATTAGTTTTATAATCACTATCTATATATACATATGTCTTTATATGTTATTAGGATCATTGTGTGTGTTTAAGTCTTCATTTGACACCAAGCACTTATCCGACACTTCCATCCGATCCACTCACTACAGGTGAGTTCATACCCCTTAATTAACCTTTTAAGTGTTTTTAAATGTTTATAAATGCTTTTATGAGGGGGAATACAAGTTGAATCATGCTATTTAATATATCAATCATGTGATTAATAATTAGCATACAAATGGATTTACTACACGTTTAGCTGTTTTACCAAACTTACTACTTCAAATGACTTTCTCAAACGTTTTTACATGATTAAAACTCTTTATCATACTCTCTTACATACTGTATGTTTCCTTTCAAACTCAGTTACAATTATGTTTCAAACAAAGGTTTTTCTTATACTTAAAATTGTCTTATCAAACAAACTACTTTCAATCGTTTTATAAACTGACATGAAGTCATCATTTCTTAGTTATTAAATCTTTCAAAGGTTTTACCAAACTTCTTTTATATTTTTATATTTTCAAATGCATGCCCATATATGTATAGTTATATAAGTAATGCTTAAAGGACTTAGGACGGCTAGCTCGCTTTATTTCCTTTTCCTCGTTGGGATGTGGCCTTAGGGCATCGGTTACTCGTCCGAATGTCGTCTAAATATTAGTTATATATATATATATATATATATATATATATATATATATATATATATATATATATATATAAGTTCCATCAGTCATTTCAGTACCTTTGGGTAGCAAAGGCATACTTTCGGTTATACACATACATTACTAGTAACTATAATAGGTATAGGTAGGAGATACTACTTACCATTCCAAGTACAAAGAATCACACAAGAGTCAGTTCATTCATGAGTCTATACTGATACAATACATACTATATGAAGAGATACAATTACAGAAATATAATTACAATACGAGATAACATAAGAGAACACACAATAAAGTGAAACAGGGAGGAAGATACAATACACGAGAACAGAACAAACATAATAAGGTGCTATAGCATGGAACAAGTACATGATCTAACTATACCAATGAATCACTAACACATTGTTTTAAACAAAAGGTGATAGTTATATTGGGTATACATGATCATATAATCGTAAGGTGGATGTTCACGGCTTGCAATCATTGCAGGGGTCGCGTTTGGTTCCCAAAATCTCTTGACAGGCGAGCGTTTAGTATAGGATCTAGCCATCACATTATACCTTAATACTCAATTAAGGCAATTAGTAAAATAGTAGTCACTTAATACAATACTAGAGTACTACTTTAATTTACCCCTTTACATTTATTTGGTGACTACTTCACTTAAACATTAATGTACAAACTATATTTTGATAATGATAGTTACACTTGTAAAAATTACACACTTTTACAAGGAACAAACATACAAAACAATCGAGTCTTGGTAGAAGACTACTTTCAAAACAGTCGGGTCTTGGTAGAAGACTACCTTTTATGCTAGTAGGAAATATGGGATTTTCTAGGGTTTTCAAATGTTTACAATTACTTACAAACATGTTCATACTTAGCCAAACTTTTATTCAAACATTTACAAGTATTTTCCTTACAGTTGTACAAATCAAATACACATTAAAATACTTATGAATTCACTAGCTTTATTGTTGATACTCGCTTGCAAAATAACTTGTATTCTCAGGTCACAAATAGATAGGTACGATGACCAGTTTTTGTGAAGACGGAGCAGTCAAGACTCATCTTTTACTTTAAATATTCATTATGTTGTTTTATACTATGAAAGAACACAGTTGTAATTAAAATTATACTATTAATGCAATGGATGATGTTGTTGCTTGTTTACTACTTTACATTATTGTGATACTTTACATGACGTCCTCCGCCCCAGAACGTTTCCGCCGTTATCAGTTTTGGCGTGTTACAGATTGGTATCAGAGCATTGTTTATAGTGAATTAAGTATATCAACCCATAAAAGATATACTAACTATAAATACAATGGGATGAAAAAATACTCTGACCAAGAGTTTATACTTTTAAATAATAAAATATTTAACTAAGTATACATACCTGCATTCATACTAAAATCCGTGTCACAATGACTAGAACAAAAGTATTACGATTGTTGAATATCACAAGTAAGCTCGGGGATGTATGGTCAGTCTTGGGAGTGGCATAGCCTGATCAACTATGCTGGTCCGAGGAGTGATTTGCACATGCCCAAGAATGGTTGTGATGTGGCAACAAGTCTAAAAATTACCAACACTACCACAATGAGAACATTAGAACATAGCATATGTCTAAAATACTATAGGAGTATTTTGTGTTACCATAATTACTTACTTGAGAACTAAAAAGATCTTCATTACTAGGTCAATAGTTGCTAACTGGATACACTCAGGTTACATGTAACTAGGATGTCATAGACTTAGAATCTGTGAATTTTTGCTTTACCCCTGTTCCTTGTGAATTCGGAGTTAAGGTCACTTATTCGAAGGCCTATCCTTTTTTGAATTACATATAACTGGTATGCACTTTACAAATAGTGATGTAACCAATGAAGATTATCTAATAATTATCTAGTTAGTTCGTCTAATAATTATTTCCTTACCCTAATTCTCGCGTAGATAACATGGCTGGACTCCATCCCCACGGTAACCCGTACCTTCCGAACGAAGGCAATGATGGATGGTTTGGAGAAGAACCAGAGGAAGATCATCCAATTCCTTTGAATGATTACCATGCTGAAGACCTTTCGGATGATGATAACTCCGAGCCTGAGGTTGAGAACCTACCCCCAGTAGCTCCCATTCCAAATCCTAACCCTCGTCCAACTTTTCATGGCTCGATGCCTCCTTGGGTAGAATGCTTGGAAACATGGAGCGTAGAGCAAGATCAACCAATGTCGTTTAATGGAGAGCGAAGCTTCTACAACTTAAGCGGAGGGAGCTCAGCAGACAGAGTTCTACCAACCCTGATCCGTAGAGTTGCCCGAAACGAAATTCAAGGTAGGACGACTCTCCATCGTATCGCAGAGGTTGATGCGAATGCAAGAATGCATACCATCCACACCAATCGCCTTGTACACACTCGTGACAGATCTGAGAGAGACCATGAGACCCTACTGCAAGCACTAGCCGAAGTCATAGAGCTCCGAGTACGCCAGAGGGTGTACGGAAGACACTTGCTCGATATGGAACGTCAACTAGCTGAACTAAGGGTTCACCATATGGGTGACCATCGCTAGTAGGAGATGCTTTACTTTCCTTCTTTGATTTAAAGAACCGTGTTCCTATCTATGTCCTATGTGGAATTTTCCTGTGTGACTACCTTGTACTGTAAGTACTTTTAGTTAGGCCTTTATGTTGTCAAATACTTTTCTACTCCGGATGTGATGTAAGACCTACTACAAGGTCAATTTTCCCAATCTTATTACATCTTAAACATCGATGATATTGACAGTCGGCTAACTTCCGTGTCACTCTTTGTTCAAATACTTTCATCATACTATCGTTGGATTCTATTTGAAACCCACTCTAATCAAGTTATTGGACTAGGGTAATTTAACTCGGGAATCATTTCCAAGTCTCTTTCAAAGGTTGGATCATGTTATCCACCAACCAATGGTACCCCGGTTTGGACGACAAGCGTCTTGTGACCATTCAATGAACTTACTTCTACTCCGCACTAGGACTGCATCATAGGGATGTAGGTCAAACCTTCGAGAACATACTTCTACTCTTTACGTGAACGATCAGAATACATCTAGGTTCAATGGTACCATTTACTAGGAATTCTAGTTCATTAAAAAGGATTCGTAAGAAGGTTATTATTATGATTTCCTCGCTGATACATTCCCTAGTTATATATAACGAAGACCTAGTAGACAATAGACTGTGAGATTTCTAACTTAGTTTCTTTTCCTCGTTTGGATGTGAAACTAGAGTAGAATCACACATTTTACTATCCGCCCAATCTTGATTATATCATAATGTGTATAAGCTAAGTTTTCATGTATAATAACTCATCTCTTAGTCAGAATCAAAATAATATAGGTTCAATCATAATAGCTCACGAACTCCTTTTCTTTCCGTATGACAGAACCATGTCGTCATCAAGAAATAGCCAACGGAGCAACGAAACCTCTATCCTTCATATCGATGCTGCTACGTTACAAGCCGTGGTAACAGTTGCCACGACAGCTTTCCTTGCACACCTTAGCTCCGACAACGCAAACAAGACTCGCAAAGGAGTTGACAATTCCGATTATTGTACCAATCCGGGAAGCCAACAAATGACAAAAATCACGGACTTGAAAAGCCGTAAAACAGAGAAGAAGAAACGAAATCGCTAGGCCCGAAAGGAGCGCAAGCGGTCCCAAAGACTTGCCATGCAACAACAACAAGTGGTAACTCCTGGCATTTCAGTACCGGCACGACCCATTTCCCAAGTCCCTGACATCGAGATCAGCCCTGCACATGATGGTGGTGGTAAAACTGAACCCTATAAAAGGAAATTTTCAAAGTGGATGAACAAAGAAAACACCCGTGTCCACGTAACTCTGACTCAAAACCTCACTTCCACCACCAATGCTAGTACAAAGAACTCCGGTGCAGACGGGAAGATACTAAGGATCACTGCCGCAGGAGAAACTACTCCGGACCCTCGTTAAAGTATGAAGGATTTTCGTTGTAACAAACCCATAAACCATTTAAAACTAGTGCAACTAGAGTCTTATCTTTTGCGAGATCCCGTCAGTAAAGGGACCCTCGTGCTGCGTATACTTGCCTTTTGTAGTATACCTTGTTCGCAGCAATAGTCTTGTAGTAAATCTAAAGTACTGTAACTCTGTTAAAAGTTGCACTATTATGTTTTGTCTGTAACGCCTTTATGATCAAATCTAGTGCCTTTATTTCCAAGGTATTCTGATATTATCATTCAACTTGAGTCAATTCAATCCCCACAATACCAGTTTCGTGCGTAAATCTTTTTCTCCGTAAACATGTTTCTAGCGAAGCCGTCATTTTAGAACTCTGAAGTACTCATGGTAGAGTACCTCATGATTCTTATCCTTTCCGAGGAAACCTCAGCAAACCTCCCCGGAGTACCACACGTACAGTACGTCAAGTTCAAACCAAGGACCCTCACGGTTGATCTATCGCTGAAGGATGTATACACAAAGGTGGTATATAATCAAGGTTCTACATGTTTATAATTGATGATTCCCCTTTAACTTCTTTTCCTCGTTGGGATATGAGCTT
The DNA here is from genome assembly GCF_051521515.1 of Lactuca serriola. Classification (NCBI taxonomy): domain Eukaryota; kingdom Viridiplantae; phylum Streptophyta; class Magnoliopsida; order Asterales; family Asteraceae; genus Lactuca; species Lactuca serriola. The sequence goes on from NC_136410.1 coordinate 137,005,811, forward strand.
AAAGAAGAATCATTTATTCAACTACCTTTTCAATCTTAATTATATACGACTCGTATACACGAGACTGTGATTGATGAACCATGTATGACTTCTAATATGAACTTCAGGACGGAGACTGCCCAAGACTACGAGTAATCGCATTGTCACGTGAACAAACTTAGAACCCAATACAACTCCTGTAACCAGATCGCCCTACAGTCTAACGCCCACGGAGATACAAGAACCGTCCGGACAACATAACGACTACTCAACAATGGAATTGGAAGACCAGGCTTCTCACCCTAGAGAGCTCCGATCTTATTCTTCAAGAAGGTAGACAGATTGTTTCGTAGGTGCATCGACTAACGGAGACCTCGATAAGATTTCCATTAGATTTCATTACCCTCTGCCTCGCATAGATGAATGAGTTGACCAACCGCAAGGAACAATTTACCTTTCAGAAATGGACCTGAGATCCGAATATCACTAGTTACGAGTGTTAGAGAAGGATGCCCCGAGGACAATCTTCCAAACTCGATGCGGACGCTATGAGTCTGTAGTGATACCCCTCGAATAAGACCAATGCTCCTGTAGTATTCATGAACTTAATGAATAGGGTACGCTATCCTTACTTGGATCAGTTCGTCATTGTCCTTGTAAATGACTTACTTATCTACTCTCGTAGTAAGAAGAAAATCATAAAAAGCATCTACAACAAACCATGGAAACATTACGATCAGAGAAGCCCTACGAGAAGTTGTCTAAATACGAATTTTGGAATTGAATAGTCAAATTCCTAAGGCACACTATTAGTGATGTCGGAATTCTTGAGGACCCTTCTGAAAATCAAAACCGTTGGGAATTGGTCAACACCGAAGACGCCTACGGGAATTTTCCAAATTCTAGATCTCGATGACTACAGTCTTAGGATCATTAAGAACTCCTCTTGGATTATGGAACCTCTTACGACTTTGACCCAGAAGGGAATGGCCCTTGACTGGGAAGAGAAGCAAGAGGAAGAAACCTTTGGAATTCTAAGTGAGTGACCAAATTCTTTGGGAAAATATCACCCTGGGAAGGCTTGACACGCTTCGGAAAGCATGGAAAGCTACATCCAAGATAGTTAGGACCTCGAGATTCTTGCCAGAATCAGCCCTGTAACTCGCAAACCCAACTTACCCCGCGAACTCAGTAACGTACATTTTACCCTCCATTTTTCGTACTTGAAAAAGTACCTTTCCGTCAGGACTCTTGTAATCCCACTCGACGAGATCGAGACCAACAAGAACCTCACCTTTGTGGAAGTACCGTAGTCACCATAGACCCAGAGATAAGATGAACGAAGCAAAGCCGCTTCCCATTAGTGAAGGTTCGTTGGAATGCCAACCGAGGACCTGAATTCACTTGGGAGCGCGAGAATCAATCGAATAGGAAGTATCCCCACCTCTTTTCTCGATTATTCATACCTACTTCCTTACCTAAATTCTAATTTCGAGACGAAATTCCCTCTAACGGGGGGATAATGTGACAACCCAAAATTTTTTATCCTGTACAGTCAAACACTTCATTGAAAGTCAAACTCATTTATGCTACCTTTTAGCACAATTAGGAGTTTATTTGAGCGTTCTGAGCCTTGTAGAAGACTACCTTTTATACTAGTAGGAAATATGGGATTTTCTAGGGTTTTCAAACATTTACAATTACTTACAAACATGTTCATACTTATACAAACTTTTCTTCAAACATTTACAGGTCTTTTCCTTAAAGTTTTACAAATCAAAGACACATTAAAATACTTTTGAATTCACCAGCTTTATTGCTGATACTCGCTTTCAAAATAACTTGTATTCTCAGGTCACAAATAGACAGGTACGACGACCAGGTTTTGTGAAGACGGAGCAGTCAAGACTCGTCTTTTGCTTTGAATATTCATTATGTTGTTTTATACTATGAAAGAACACACTTGTAATTAAAATTATACTATTAATGCAATGGATGATGTTGTTGCTTGTTTACTACTTTACATTGTTGTGATACTTTACATGACGTCCTCCGGCCCAGAACGTTTCCGCCGTTCTCGGTTTTGGGGTGTAACAAATCATCCACTATTTTGTCGGGAGTTGAAACTTCTGCACTCGTAGTCTTCTTTAAAGAGTCATGAAATGGTTGAAGCTATTGATTTTTCTCCTCGTTCAATGGAAAAGTGAAGGAGAGGCGATTTCTGATAGCTCGTTGGCGCAAGAAAATTAACGCATATTCAACTCGGTCTCGAGAGAGCTCATGATGCCTGGTGTGAGTTTTGCTAACATAATCAATCCAATCATCATTAAAACAGCCGATCGTCCTTTACCTGTGGTAGGTGTTGGATTGGTTATGGCTTCTGAGGTGAGAGGGACAACTCCTTGCTCAGTTAGCTTGTAATTAGAGGCAGGGGCCCCTGATTGTGCTTGTGTAGAAATGAAAGGGATATTCAAGATGACTAGTGAGTGTGTTATAGGGGTCACCAAGGGACTTTGTTCAATACCAACACCATATTTTTTAGAAGATGAGGATTGATCATGAGCAGACTCCCTGTGTGTGTAGATGTCATTTTGAAATTTCGAAGGGTACTTTGGAAAAGTGGCTGGATGGGGTAGGTTGAGACCCAGAATCAGGTCAAATGTCGATTTGTGAATCCTGTTAAGAGGATGCACCAACTTTGGTTCTCTTTTTGGCTTGGAATTTAGAAGGAGATGCCTTTTGTTTGGAAATATGTTTGATGCGTCCTCCCGAGGTTGTTGATTTGTTATCATCCAAGGCTGTCTCATCTGAGATCGGTGTAGGTTGTGTTAGATTGAACAAGAACATCTCCAAATGTTGTTTGAGATGTGGTGAGTCGGAAGGAACAGTGGGCAACATACGCTGAGGTAAATGTCTAATAGGTCAAAAAGAAGAGTAAATTACACGAATAGTCCCTATGGTTTGGGGTCATTTGCACGTTTGGTCCCTAACTTATTTTTTTAACTTGGAAGGTCCCTATTGTTTGTTTTTGTTACACGCTTGGTCCTTACTGTTTGCTTTTGTTATGCGCTTGGTCCCTATCTTATCTAAAAAGACTATTATTTAAATAGGAAAAAATGGTGGGGTAGGTAAGGTAAGGTGATGGGGTGAGTTTGGGGTGTGTTTATCTAATTTAAATTAAAAAATCAAGGCCAAAATAGTATTTTTAGATAAGATATGGACCAAGCACGTAACAAAAACAAACAATAGGGACCTTCCGAGTTAAAAAAAGAAGTTAGGGACCAAATGCGCAAATTACACTAAACCATAGGGACCATTCGTGTAATTTACTCCAAAAAGAATTTTGAGTAGGCAACCTATAAGTTTTGATACTCTTGAAAGAAGAGTATACCTCTCAAATGTCTAAATTGAGTGGAATGGCTTCATGTCTCTTAGAGTACAGTTGTTGAAACTTCAGAGCCTAGAATCTCGAACTTGGGATCTCGTTTGGTTTCCTCTTGACAGAAAACTTCCTGAAATCTTGCCATAACTCTTCTGGCAGATCAACAACGTTGGCTTTTCCAATGAAGATGTTGTATACCACATAAAGCGAGTCTTTGCTCTTAATGTCTGTACCACCATGTTTTCCAGACAAACCTCTAATTGGGTTAAAAATATGATCTTGAGTGTTGTATGTAACCCATGCATGTGTTAGATGGTCTTATTGGGTTAAGAACATAGGGTCTTGGACATTAAACATGTTATAGCCATGCAAAGTCATAAAGTTGGAAACTTTATGACTTAGGATATCATTTTGGGCTTGGATCTGTGTTTTCGATGGAAGGGCTTAATGGAATAAGCTCTTAATAAAGTTTCGGGACTGGGCAACATATGTTAGGCGTATCTGGAGGTACGCTGCACGTACATGCTCAGCGTCCCATTTTGGTCAACATCAGAGTACGGTGGGCATACTCTCTTGGTATGCAGGGCGTACTCTGCTGTAAAAGAATATTGACTTTTGGACCTTGACCATTGACTTTGACTTCGAACAGGGTTGACCAAGTTTGACTTAAGGGTATTTTGCGTATTTTGAATTATAGTTAAGCCTTAGTCTCTATCTGTTGAATAGGTAACCAATAGAGTTGGTATTCGAAGCAGTTTATTGTTCAACTATTTGTCAGACTATGAGGTGAGTTTTCCCCACTGTACTTTCGGGTCAAAGGCACCAAGGTCGGCCTATTGGATTGATATCCAGGTTTGCTGTATGTTGCGATGTTGTAGTGATCTAATAGATCGGTATCCTAGTATATAGGATGTTTCTATGTTATAGTAATCTTTTTGATATGTATCCTAGTATTTAGGATGTTGTTATGCGCTAGTGATCTGTAGATCCACCTGTTATCTATTTATTGGCTATATGTTTATCTGTTGCATATGTCGATACATTATGGTTGGGTTGAGACTGTATTTCTTTGTGCTGCCAGTTAACAAACCCGGTAATGTCATATCGATATGTTGTTATGGTTTACTGGGTTGAGGCGGACCAGCTAAGATTGAAGGCTAAGACACTAAGGGTGGTCCGGATAGACTAAAGGCCTGTGAGGCAGAACAGTCAATCTGAAGGCCTAGAGAGCAGTCCAGATAAGCTGAACACCCGATGAGGCAGACCAGTCAGCCTAAAGGCTCTGTATGCACAATGTTGTTTGTGATGTTATGTGGTGGTACATTGGGGGAGCTCGCAAAGCTTTGTGGTTATAGTTGTTTGTTATGGTTTCAGGTACTTCAGATGATCAGGAAAAGCAAAGGCATGATCATGCACATTCTTCGGATTTTATGTCATTGGATTTTAGGATACTCTGATTTACGAGCTATACTTTTGAAACAACGTTCTTGTAAACAATTATTGACTTGGGGTTGTTTGAAAAAATTAAAATTTTACTCTGTTTTTGGGGACATTACAAGTTGGTATTAGAGCCCTAATTTGAGTGAATTGGATGAACATCCATGTGAATCCATACTCAAACAAAGGATCTGTGAAACTTTTCAAATTAAATTCAATTTATTTTCAAAAGTAACAAAGGCAGGATGAGATGTGTATGATCAGGCAGAGCAAGAAAGTTTACCTTAAGTTACCACACTGTTATTTGTTATGATATGATAGAACTATATGCTAGTGATAGGCTAGGGATCTTTAGGAATTGAATGATATAATTTCCTGAAGTATGATGCCTGATAGCCTAGGAGGAATTCTTATATGCTATATGAAATTGAGATCATTATTATGGTCGCTTAGTGTGTGCATCATAGTTTTACGTAACAAAGATTCTATAGCTTGAGAATGTTTGATTTAGCTTTATTTAATGTTCTTGTCTGATTAAGGGATTAGAGTACAGTTAATTATTCGATTGTCTATGGGATCCAACATTATGTATAATTAACATGCACAAGTGGTTGCACGGTTGGTGGAAGTTTGATGGGTGGGTGTAGTTCATAGCAAGTCAGCATGCAGAATGATTAGCCACTCTTGAGAGATTAAGGACAGGATGCATGTGTATCCTAGATGCTTGAGCCTAGAGCTCGGGAATTTCGTATGAGGATCCACCTCATTTTAGTGTGTCTTAGTTCTAGTTGACTCCACTACTCGAATGCTACTTGCTTTATGCTTTGTAGGCCTCATATTGATGTGAGTTAAATATCAAATGAATACAATAATTATATGCTATGAAGGTTAAATAATCTTAGAGTGAAGGATTTGGTCCTATTGTGTAGCTCTTGTTTGAGTCCAACCGTAGTAGGGTTGAGTCTTTTTAGTCGAAATATTATTTAAGTTTTGTTGTATGTAATTATATTTATGAAGTGGTTAGCTGACATTAATAGGGGTTCTTTAGCAGCTGTTGACAGGGGGGTGGGGAATCCTTGGAGGGACTAAGAAGTGCTTTAGTGTGGTTTTTATTCTATTGAGCATGTATTGGAAGTATTATTATGAGTAAATGACTTAGAAGACTCGGGATGAATCTTGAGGAAAGTATGGATAGGTGTGGAAGGTATTATTGGGCCCGTACTATTGGAAGCACATGATTCGTACTTGAATCGACGAAAATTCTGGGGATTCTAAGGAGCCGGTAGGGAAAGATAGCATGGTTTCATACCATGACCCAGGGCAAGTGTTTTTGTATATGTTGATCTGATTGGTGATGGTTGTTCAGACGGATAATGGGTCTGGTGGTTGTTTGGGATTTAGCAGCCATGTCAGTTTGGGTTTGAATGGTGCTGATCTAGGTTAATTAGTTGAATTTGAAGTCTTGAGTGACTTGCTCGAGGTAATGTCGATTGGGTCGTAGGACTAAAGAAATAAGAAATTTTTATGACCGCCTCGGGGATTTCAACAGTAGGTTGAGCAGTTGACAGATGGATTGGAATGTCGAATTCCTAAAAGCGGTTAGGTTCTTTCAGCTTGTTTTGTTTGAAGGAAAGATAGAGCATACATGTGATCTTTAGAGTTGGGGTGTAGACCTAGCTCAGGGATAGACGATTGCAGTTTTTTGTAGAAGTACGGTGCTTTTGGAATTCACAAGAGGATCTTTGTCGTATGGTTGTTTGAGATGAGATCAAGGGTTTGATTTCCATGGATACATGCAGGTCAGGTGCCAGCTGATGGGTTTCAGGCGAGCAGTGTAGTAATTCATTTGTTTCTAGATAGGAAACTGGTGTTTCTATTGTGCATTTGTAGGAAATTCTTGATGTTAGAGGCATCCATGATTGCGGAGTTTCCGAGGTTTCCATATGAGATTCAGAATCTTTTGAATTTGCTTGGTCTTTATCTGGATGATTATCTTCCATTGAGATATATCCCAAGGATCAGGGATGCTATGTATCTGGGTGAGTTGATTAGGATTTTTGTTGTTTGTAAGTTCAGTCAGTGGTAGTTCAAACCTAAGTGGGGGAGAGTTGGATGCCAACGTTTAGAAGATCAACGACCTCTTCAAGTTTTTGTTCTAAGAGAATGGATCATAGGGAATTATGGTTCGGGTATGAGAAACTTTGGTTCAAGATTTAGGCATGATAAGAGTACAGAGCAACTTGCCATAAGATGTATGTGGACATGAATCCAAGAGTTGTCTTCGTGGAAAGAAGCTATTGGACAAGGGGCTCCTGGTAATCAGCGGCTCTTTTTGGAAGCATCGAGGAATAGATCAAGAGGATTTTGGGTTGCTCAGGTTGAGTATCGATTGTTGCTATATTTGTCAGCCTGTAATATAACTTAACATTTATAGTCTAGGATGGGAAATTAGTGATTGGTCGATTAGTTTTGGAGTTTGGTATATTTAGTTTTGCATGGGTATGTTCAATTGTATATCGGGTCATGGGATTAATTTATATGCATCTTTGATAATTGATCATTTCATTTATCATCTATATGGCGGAGGTTCTTCGAAAGTTTCGAGTTGTGTCAGTTGAATTTCAATCGAGGTGTCAACCTATCATCAAGTTCCGTATGTTCTATATTTTATTTGGTCTATGGGTATGTTACCCCCAATTGTGGTGTGGAATTTTGGTTCATAGCAAGCTCAAGTTTGGAAGTTGCCCTTCATTATTGGAAGTTTGGATGTTGGGGCAGTGATGTTCAATTTCCCAGGTGTGACTTTGATCTACGTAGAATCTAGTTTTTGGCATGTTTTTTCGGTAGGATTCGTAGTGGGATTGATCCAACTAAAGTTTTGGCAGCATTTCTATATCACCTTAGAAGTATTCTTGATATAGTTATGTATTAATAGGGACTGTGCAGTCCCCATCGAGGTATGGGATCTTGTTTTGATTGTCCATGAGAATGTTTTCCATTATTGATTGAGGTTCTTCGTCTCGTTAGAGCTTCTATTACTTCAACTTTGAATAAGGTTGTAGGTTCCTTAATGGTGTGTATTATGGTAAGATCTTTAGATATTGTCGTTAAGGGAGTGTGTGGGCTGGACAAGATAGCAGCGAAGTACTTGTTTCGAATTATATGCATGGTGGTTATTTGGGTTATAGCCTTTGAATTCTAGAAAGAATGCGGCCATCTGTCCCATTTTCGGGTTATGTGTGACCATGTGTCATCAGATTTTGTGTTGGTAGCAGCCCATACTATGAAATGGATTGTGCATGATAAAAGTGTATCTCATTATGGTGCTTGGTTAGCGTTGAGAGGGATGTTGATTTAGGTTTCTGTAAGGAGGTAGAATGATGTCAAGTACCTTTAGGCCCCGTGGTGTTGATTTTGATCATGTGGACAGGAAAATTTATTTAGAATGGTATACTATTTGTGCACCGGAAGTTGCTTAATTAATGGTTGTTATGGTGGACACTATTTTCTTGTGGGTTGTCCATTAGGAGTCTGGTATGAGGTGATGGTTCTAAAATCCCACGTGATTTGTTAGGTGGAGGTACACCTAAGTTGATGAGAGATTTTGATGCAATGTGTGATTTCTTGGATTGACCATTCTTATGCATATGGAGGCAGCGGGTTGGTAATGGCATGTTAGGAAGTCAAGAGTATATTTAAAGCTTTTGGGAAAAATTCATGATCGGAATGTTTTGATCAGTTTCTTTTCAGCACATTTTGGTGGTATACCTAGTTAGGGACTAGGGGTAGGTTCGAAGAATGGATGATCATTATTCTTAAGGTAAGGTTTCTGAGAACATACAGATGGATTCCTGGTTTCAGTAAGTATAGTGACGAGGATGGTTTGTGGTTACAGTACTAAGAGTCCCCGGTTTGTGTGATTTCTCTGGAAGTTGGGTATTCAACATTAGAGAGCGGTCGGGGTTATGTTTCGAATATCAGTGGATAGTTCAGGTCGGATATGGTCGATCGGTTCGGCTTGCAACGTTCTTAGAGATGCTATAAGGTAGTTGGGGAAGTGTTATAAGGGTTCAAGTGGCTCGTGTAGTGTTTGGATTATGCTTAAGGAATGGTTATTTGGGTTTCTACAGATTATTAGGCTGTCAGTTGAGAATCTTTATACTCTATGGTTTTGGCCGCACGTCGTCATGTTAGTGTTGGTATGAAAGCAGTATCGGTATAATATCGGAGGGTAATCTAGACATATGGTGAGTATCTTGCAGGGGTATTCTAGACATAAGTTGTGGACCCGGTGCATATGATCGCGCTTTCAAGGGAATCTTAAGACTCAGTGATTAATTGGTTGGAACCATGTGGTTAGTCAAGGTTGTGCTAGTGGGGGTAAAATCATTCAGTTCAACCGCATCAGTTAGATGTTTTTATGGCTAAGGGATAGAACCTAGGGTTCGCTCGTCGTTAGGGGTGGGTTTCCAACAAATTTTGAGTTTAGACAACAATATTGTAGTTGATTGGCGGTGTAGAGGTGATTCTCAAGATGTATCTAGAACTAGATAGTTCGGTCAGACCGGTTTGTCGTGGTAAAAGGATGTAGAAAGGAATGATTTCGAGGACGAAATCTATTTTAAGTGGGCGGGAATTTTAATACCTCAATTTTCAAATATTACATTGTAACCTTTGGAGTGAGATTTATTTGGAAAAAGGGTCCCATGTGGAAAATTAGGGAAAAAGACGTGCCTACATGAGTACGTTGGGCGTATTCCTATGGTACATTGGGCGTACTATGGCCAGTCCAAACCCTAATTATTTAGGGTTTATGCATTATATATTCATTTTTATGGCTCAAGACCCCTTCCCCTCCTCAGGCTCCACTTTCCATTTCATCCATCTAAAACCCTAATCCACCTTGAGAGTGTTCTTGAGCTTTTGTGGGTACTTTTGATGATTTAGAAGGAAGGAGAAGAAGAGAGGGCCACCTAGGATTAGTGAAGGACCTTAGATTCATAATATTATCACCAATTAACATCATTTAAGGTAAAAAGCTTTGAACTTGATGATGATTTGCTTAAGATCATGTTAGTCATGAAGTTGTGAACATTTTGGTCCTATTAGCTTGGCATTTTGAGTATGGTTTACTCTAAGTCATTTTAGCCGTACTTTTAGACATTTTAGAGTGTTGTTATGAATATAAATATGATCTTGAGTGTTGTATGTAACCCATGCATGTGTTAGATGGTCTTATTGGGTTAAGAACATAGGATTTTGGATATTAAGCACATTATAGCCATGCAAACTCATAAAGTTGGAAACTTTATGACTTACGGCATCATTTTGGGCTAGGATCTGAGTTTTGGATGGAAGTGATTAATTGAATAAGTTCTTAATGGAGTCTTGGGACTACGCAGTCAGCGCCCCGCTTTTGGTCAACATCAGAGTACATTGGTTGTACTCTCTTGGTACGCAGCGCGTACTCCGCTGGGAAGGAATATTAACTTTTAAACCTTGACCGTTAACTTTGAATTTGACCAAGGTTGAGCAAGTTTGACTTAAGCGTATCTTGAGATATAGTTAAGCCTTGGTCTCTATCTGTTGCATAGGTGACCTGTAGAGCTAGTATTTGGGGTAGTGTATTATTTAGCTATTCGTCAAACTACGAGGTGAGTTTTCCTGACTGTACTTTCGGGTCGAATGCACCAAGGCTAGCCCATTGGATTAATATCCTAGTTTGTTGTATGTTTCTATGTTGTAGTGATTTGTTAGATTGGTATCTTAGTATATAGGATGTTGTTATGTTATAGTAATCTGTTAGATATGTATCCTGGTATTTAGGATGTTGCTATGCGGTAGTGATCTGCAGATCCACCTGTTATTTGTTTAGTGGCTATATGTTTATCTATTGCATATGTCGACATAGTGCGGTTAGGTTACGATTGTACTGCTTTGCGTTACTAGTCAATAAACTCGGTAATGTTATATCGATATGTTGTTATGGTTTATAGGGTTGAGGCGAACCGGCTAAGATAGAAGGCCGACACACCCAAGGCAGTCCGGATATCTTGTGAACAATTATTGAAAATTTTACTATATTTTTGGGGCGTTACAAAGCTAATGTCAAAGGGTTCTTGACTTGTTGAAGAGTTAAAAAAAAGGTTTAGTTGTTGGTGTCGAGACAAGTTGTTCAAGCAGATCAAGGTTTCAAAGAAAGTAAATATGTGTCTCAAGGAAGAGTATGGACCGATGGGAAAAGAAGGAAGAGTTTGGATTGTTGGGCAAAGCCAAGAAAAACATTGTCATTGTCTCTTTTCTTGGCCAAACAAAGAAAAAAAAATACTACAGATGGTCACGAGACTTTTCTTGTGAAAGGAAGAAAGAAGGGCTAGTGACAACGTCAAGTCTAAGTTAAACGTAACTTTCTTCAATAAGAAATAATTAAATATGTAAAATATTGATATAAAAAAATACTTTTTTTTGTTTTAATTTAATTTAATTTTTCCTTTTTGTTAAATATAAAAAATATAGTTTTTCAAAACTTTTTAATCAATTTTCGTTTAGTTATTTAAAAAAATTGTTTTTCAAAATTATTAGTCAGTTTTTATTTCTTCTTGTTAAATTTATTTCCTTTTAGTTCAATGAAATTTATTTTTTATCTTTATTCTATTTTTCTAATTTTGATTTAAATCTAAAACAAGTGTTGTGTAGGTATTCTCTGCAAAGGTCTTCAAATGTATATTTTATATCAGTTTGATAAAAATACAAATAGCAGAATGCACTAGAATCAAATCATCAACTTTAGGGGAAAACTTTTAATGATGTGTATGGTATTCAACTTATTTATGAACATTAGAACTTATTTACCCCCTAAAGTTCCTACCAGTTACATTTTCCTTGTGTGTACAAAGTTCTTTGGTTTCAGGCACTGATTCATAGTTGAAAAAGAGATAGCATGTGTAGGGTCCATTATATGTTGCGTCTTGGGCTCGTTCTTTAGTCCAATTTTGTATCCGGATTGGGCCTGTCCATCCGTGAGTTATTTTCTAGGTTTTAGTATTTATAGATGCTTGCATGCATCTTAGTACGTAAGATTTGGAGTCGATCATTCATAGAAATTTTCTGTTTATCGTTTGTAACCCTAGTAACCTCTACAACAGAAGTTCTTTGTCGAGCTCTGCTGAGGCTTGAATCTATTGAATCATTCGACATATTTTGATTCACTCTTGTGTTTGATATTTCTGTTTATGTTTTTGTGATTAACCTGTTTAAAGATCTAAACGATCAAATAGTTTCTTAACTCATCAATTGGTATTAGAGCGGGAGACTGTGTAATTCATACACATCTCTTCTGTGAAAGAAGTGATTAGGGTTTATTCTACATTCATTGATATTTATTGAGCCGTCACTCATTATTGACGTATCTCATTAATTATTCATCTTGCCCTAATATTACGTATTACAAAGTTTGATATTATAACAGGTTACACGATCAAGCATGGACAATTCTCAATCCAATCCCATCAACATATCTAACAGCATCGGATCAACAACCAAGATTCCAATTCTATATACTCAAGACTATGAAATATGGACACACCACTTTGAAGACTACGTTATTGGATATGAAGATAATGGGTATCTGATATGGGAAGCTATCATATCTGGCCCTTTTGCTCATTCAGGCACATCTAGAATTATTAAAACTCAAAAGGAGTACAATGATTTGTTGAAAGATGTGAAAGACGTCACTCAGGATGAAAAGGAGAAGTTCCAATGCAACATTAAGGCATTGAGACTAATTCGATTTGCTCTTCAGTCCGACACATTTTGATTAGTTAGTTCTTGCAGTACAGCAAAAGAAATCTGGGATCGGCTGCGAGAGTTGTACTCCACAAATGAAGATCTAGAGCATTCAATTCAGACCCTACTTCTCTTTGAATTTGAAGAATTCAAGCAGATGCCGGATGAGGTTGTTACACAAAAATTTGATCGGTTCAATCATCTTCTCAGCAAGATGATCAAGCATGGCATCGAAAGAAAGCTTATCAAACAGAAGGTCACATTCTTAAATGGTTTGAGACCCAAATGGAGGGCTGTTGTGTCGACGGTTAAAGTGCATGAGCATTTTAAATCATATTCCTTGGCAAAACTGGTGGGGATTCTGAAATCCCAAGAAAGGATTGTGTTGCAAGAGAAAAGCGTGGTTTCAAACTTGGGGTCTTTGGCGCTTTTGTCCAAAGGTAAGAATGCAGAAGAAGAAGAAGATTTGAATCTAGGAGATTACGATTTAACAGCTGAAGACTATGCTATGATGGTATCAAATCCCAGAAGGTTCATTAAGAAGAAGTTCCCTAACAACAAGAACCGAAATTGGCAGGGAAGCTACAGTTCTGAGAAAGTGAAAGAGGAGCCGAAAGTTGAAGAATCAAAGAAAGAAGCGAAAGGTGAAGCTGACTCTGGTGTCAGTTGCTTTTACTGTGGTGGGAAAAATCATTACGCAAAAGATTGTGTGTTGAAGAAGATGGCAGAGAAAGATGAGGAGAAAGATGAAGAAGCAAGTATTATGAAAAGAGTGGAAGAGATAAAGAGGAAGAAAGCTGCTACTAATCCCTCTATGAATGCTCTTATTGTGCAAGGTTCGGTAGATGATGATGAGTTCCGTGGCGTACTGGTGTGGTCAACCGAATCAGAGGATGATGAAGTGAGAAAACCTTCTCATGGAAAGGCATATGTGGCGAAGAATAGTGATGTGAGTGGAAGATGTCTGATGGTGACAGATGTATCTCAGATGAGGGGATACAACACTGATGGTGGAAACGAAGAGGCTAAGGAGCGAGAGGACGTATGCTTTACAGCAAAGCCCCTTAGTGTGCAGATCAGTGAGCTTGATGAACTGATCAATAAGGTACAATCTATTTTCATTTCATTTAAAATTCCACAAAAATCATATGAAAAGGAATTAAATAACTTGAATTCAAGAATTTCAAATCTAGATAGTTGTTTAACTCAAACACGGGTCATGAATTCTAATCTAACTGACCAAATAAGCAGGGTGTCATCCAAGAGTGAGGAGCGAAGGATGTGGATAGAGCAGAAAGAGTTGGAGCTAATTAAGTCTAGGGATGAAAACATTTATTTGCAAAAAGACAATCTCAAATTATTAAAACAAAGGAATGTTTTTTGTTTGATTGCCAAAAGGCTTTATGCTAACATTACTCAGCTGCATTTAAATTGTGAAATAGGACAGAAGATACATCGCATGATTTTACCCTTCCTTGAGTTTAAGGAGGATGAAATTGATGCCGAAGCATACAACTGTGAAAGTGTTGTATCTTCTGTCTTATGTCAAGATCAAGAATTCTGAACTGAAGCGAAAGCCTCCCAAATAAGCCTTATTAAAAGATGCCTTTCAACACTTCTTAACTAGTAATTGATCGTAATTCAACGGGAAACCACACAAACACTTTAAGGTATCTCTTGACTTTGAAGGAAGAGATTCGTGCCCGGGATCCACAGTTTCATGTCTTTATTGACATCACAAATTCCCACATATATATAGATTTATTTCTTTATCTTTGACACTCTATGCACGAAAATCTTTTTGATTTTCCAAAAATATGGTTTCCTTCATTACAAGCTATTTTTTTTGGCTCCGGGATTTAATGCTATATTCTAAACGGGATGTGGTTGTTAATGCTACATGTGTTCGCTTTTATTTAGTGAAGACAACTAAGTTTAAGGATTATCTGCTGACTCAGCCGGGAGCTTATTGGTTCAGGAATTCAAAAGGGCATTTGATGGGAACGCGTGCAAAACGGAAGAGTTTTTCTCTCTCATGCGTAATCATAGGGGTTGCTAAACTGTCACGCGTCAATCACCTCAGGAAACACTTCGTGTTTCAAGAAGATTCGGGGCGGATTCTTCTCTCTCCTCTACCCACGGTATAAAGGGTAAATCCTAAATTCTTTTACCTCTTTACTGCACTAAATATTCAGAGAGCAAGAAACGATTATTTCTCCCACTGTTCATCTTCTTCTCCAAAACACTCTTCAATGGTGGATTCTTCTTCTGTTCACGCTACCTCCCACATTCTGCCTATCCGACCTCAACAAAGCCTGATCATTGATCTCACCCCTCATGCCTACGACGCCTTCATGTTCCCAATTGTGGATGTTCTTAAGCACTCTCCACTGGTTCAAGCATTAACCAAGGCTGAAATCGTTCCAATGAAGTACTTGTCGCAGATCTTCTCAACTGCCCACTATGACAAGTATGTAGATCGTATCTTCTTCGACATTCTTGATACGAAATCCTCCATCTCCAAACAGTGATTCTGTTCGCTTCTAGGGTGCGAGCCTGATGAATCAAGGGTTAACCCTAAGTCTATTCCTGTGGGACAATTGTTCTCCATGTTTTACAATATGGGTTACACCGAGATTCTAACCACTGTGACCAAGTTCAAGAAATCATGTCTTCCTCCTCAGTGGAATGGCTTGTTCACTGTGCTGTTCAAAGGATTATCAGAACGAAGTGCAGGTTCTGATGGGGCTAGCCGACTGTTTATGACAATTCTCTATGGGCTGTACCACGGCGTCAATCTCGACTATGGCTCCGTTTTATGGCAGAAGTTGATTCAAAGTCTTGCTTCTACTTCTCGCCATTATGATATTTCTTATGCCAGACTCCGGACACTGGTCACAAAGTGGGCAATGGACAAGTATCATGTCCCTGTCGTTGTTGATTCTCCACTCTCCTCAATCACAGTTTTCCACACAACGAATATTATTGTAACTGATGCTTCCAAATTTCAGTTCGTTGGCTCAATCCCTGAGTCAATGTATGCGTGTGTTCCAAGAGATAGTCGCATCATCAATACTTACAAGGAGTTTCTTCGATCAGGCCCTAGAGAGCTCACTCTAGAAATGATCCAATCTATCCACGATGCTGACAGGCCTGCTCCCAGGGGAAAGAAACTAGAAAAGGGGAAAGACAAGAAAGTTGTCAAAGGAGCGAAAGGTCCTTCTCCAAAGAAGCGAAAACCATCGAAGGCAGCTCAATCACCTCCACCTAAGAAGAGAAAAACTCAGCTCAGGCGCAAACTCATTCTTGCCTCTTCCTCCAGTGAATCAGAGGATGAGACTTCAGACTCTGAGGAGTCGCTTCGAGGTGACACTCCTCCTCATTCGCCTTCACCTGAGGTACTTGTTTCAACTACACCAGTGTCTCCTCCCCCAATCTCTATCTCTATTTCCATTCCCCCCATAACCTCCGCTACTCATATACCGCCCACCTCTATCCCTGTACCACCTCCTATCTTCACAGAAGCTACGACAACAACCACCACTGGAGTTAGAACCAACGTATCTGATACAGGGGCTCATACTTCAGCACCCAAACACACACCCGCTACTGAACATACTTCCATACCCGAACCTACTCCCATAGCCGAACCTTCACCTTCACCTTCTTCTCCCAACCACTCAGCAGATGATGAAACTTTTCTTGGAGGAGAAGACATGACGTTTGACTCGGTCAACTATAGTTCGTATCAGGTTCAAAGTGATGATGACGATGATGCTCCAGTCACCAAAAAGAATCTCAAGGAACTTCATGAGAAAATCGACAGTCTCATCGCTTCCTCCTCTTCCTATCTGTCCACTATCTCAGAGGCTGCCATTCAGGGGCTAGTTGATATGTTCAACAAGGCACATGAAGCCTCCATCAACTCTGCCACTGCTGCTATCGACGCATCTACCAAGGCGTGTGCTGTTGCGACCGAAAAAGTCGAAAAACTATTTGCCGATGCTAACAATCTTTTGCAGTCTTTTTAGGGAGCCGCAGAAACCAATGCAGCAAAGGTTGACTCTCTTGTCGAGAAGCTGGCCACTTCATTCGCATCCGAATTGCAATCCTTTTCCAGTCTTCGTCAGTCTCTCGACGATGACAATAAAACCTTCCAGGCAACTGTTGAGGAACGTTTGAAAAAGCTGCAAGAAGATCTCGCTTCAGAGAACTCCGTGATGGATGCTCTAGCTCGCAAGACCACTACTCTCAAGGTCAAGAGTCTTCAACTTTTCCAATCAGAAAAGGAAGTTGCATCTCTCCAATCTGAGCGAGCGGTCATCTCCACATGTGTTTCGAATGTCCACGCCGCCCTCTCCAACATTATCGAAGCACATGATCCCATTTTGAACTATTCTGTGAGACGCACTCTTGCTGAGAAGCTTGCTCCCGCCCTTTCCCTACTCAACAAACTTGAAGGGCTTCTTGAGTTCGTGGCCCATCCAGAACAAGGGGGAGAAGATGTGTCTCAACCGCCTCCTGCCTCTACATCAACTAAAGCAACCGAACCTCCTCCAACAGGTCAACCTTCAGGTTCGGATGCTAAAGATAAAGGGAAGAATATTGTTGAAGACAGTGATGGTGATGATGACCATCGCTGATCTCTTCAAGAAACAAGGTCGGGAAAAGGATGCAGACATGAGTGCTTGTGTTGCCAGAGAGGCCGAGGCGAACGAAAGAAAAATGAAGGAGGCTCATGATCTTCTTGAGAGTAGAAAAACTCTATTTCCTCCGTGGACTCTCGAGAAGCTCATCAAAGAGGCTATTGATACTTCCAGCATCCTATGGCTCGAACCGGTGATTTCCTTGGACAGGGTCAATTCTGTCGACTCTCAGTTTGATATGCCCCTGACCCGAAAGGCCTTCATTTTTCATGCTTTCTCTCATGTTGCTGATGTCCCTTATCCTCACCCACAAGTTGATAGGGAGCTCGTTGAATTTTATCTGAGGTCTGCTCAGCCTCAGTATCAGACATGGAGTGCTCAGAAGATAATTAACGTTCGGGGTCCTCAAACCGTTTCGGGAGGGGGACTTCACAAACGTTCGGTTCAAAGTGTTGAGGGGGTCTGCTAAAACAGAACATGCTATTTCGCTTGCTGATCTTCCCAACCTGAATCCACATGATTGGATCATTCTGCACAACATCCTCCTCACCAACGAAGCTGAATATGGGCCAATCATAGATCACTTCAAAAGGATGTTAGTTTGCTACATCATGGAGGTCGACAAGATGGATCAGGAGATCGCAAGTATTTTCAAGAAAAAGCCTACCGTCTCTCCTGTTGGTTCTGCAAGTAATTTAAATATGATGCAGATGGGAAGAATCGACCCGAAGCGGAACTCTGTCATGTTCACAAGGAATGAAGGCCAAAAATGCCTGTTCGCCTTGGCAGATAAGCATCTGTATACCACTGCATGCTTGGAATATGTTCTGGGAATCATCAATCGATGCAAGCAGAACTCTGCAGATGACAAGAGTATTTTGATGACATGATCCAGTGGTATATTCAGTTCAGACAGACCATCCTTGCTCTCATTCCTCGTCTGTTCGAAACCATCAAGAAAGTTCCTGCAGCTGGACCTAGCAAGCCGAAGTAGAATCTCACTCCAATTGACGCAAAGGGGGAGATTGTAGGGTCCATTATATGTTGCGTCTTGGGCTCGTTCTTTAGTCCAATTTTCTTTCCGGATTGGGCCTGTCCATTCGTGTGTTATTTTCTAGGGTTTAGTATTTATAGATGCTTGCATGCATCTTAGTACGTAATATTTGGAGTCGATCATTCATAGAAATTTTCTGTTTATCGTTTGTAACCCTAGTAGCCTCTACAGCGGAAGTTCTTTGTCGAGATCTGCTGAGGCTTGAATCAATTGAATCATTTGACATATTTTGATTCACTCTTGTGTTTGATATTTCTGTTTACATTTTTGTGATTAACCTGTTTAAAGATCTAAACGATCAAAGAGTTTCTTAACTCATCATCATAGATGTTTGATCATGTGATGTTTTTAGATAGTTTTAAATGGGTCTTGGTGACGGTCTACCTAATGTGTCGATACACATTTGGTTCAAGATTTGCAAATTCACTTCACCATTTTAATGAAACTGAATAGAAATGTCATGATTTATAATCATACAATATGTTCATAAAGCGTCTCAAACAATTGAGTCACAAGCGTAGGGGAGCATGCAAGTTCAAGAAAGATAAATGAGCTAAGAAATGACAAGCCGGTAGAAATGGTTTTAAAGCTAAGACCTATGCTTCATATGGTTTGGTCTCTTGTGCTAAAATCATTGTAACTTTTACGTTTTGACGATGGTTTTTCATAAGCCAAGTATGTAACTGTTCACAATTCATTATCCATGGAACAGATGAAGTTGCATATGGCTTATGTCTCGTGTCTTCTAGCAGTTAATGACCTAATGAGACTTCACTTCAGAAGTCTTTAACCCAACAGGTCTTGTTTATATCTGTTGAGACTAAATGAGCCATCCATCTCTTGTGTTGAATCTGATAGCAAGGTCTATCGTTCACCTAGAGATATTTACCTAGACACAAATGAAAATTCTTATAAGGCAAGGATGTTATTCCCTCTCTTAGCTAAACTTTTTCTCATGTCGTTGACCTCCTAGACTGAGGTATGGCATGATACCATTGAATGAATTGACAGTGAATATTTGATTCTAGACTGCAACTAGCTCTATGATGCAAGGATTAAACCAGTTCTTTCTGACGGTTTATCACTATCAATGATTCACACTGATTTCATCTCAGCATGATAAAGAGATCCTACTCCTTTCCCACAGTTCTTCTTTATAGAACTTAACGATTCATTGAGCAATACCACTCATTGATAAAAGTTCAAAACGGTATGCCGTTGGGGACATTTAAAAACTAAAATGTATTACACACATCATTCCCTTCTTGTCCTTATTCTTTTAATAAAAAAAGTTAATGATTCATCGTATAAAACCATATGCTGATGAGACTACGCAAAACTGTGTAAATGATCTACTATTGCAACAAAACAACATTGTGATACATCTATCATATTCTATTATATTTGTTTGATGTTTTCTTCTCATTTCAAGTTACTTGGTGTCTTAAAAAATTCAATAAAAGAAGGCATTGACTATTGATGTTGTCATAAAGGGGGATAAATGTTTAGTTCTGCTACATTATTACTTGATCATTCAAAGAATAGCATACACTCTTGAAAGAAGAAGATTATACATATGAGGGGAGCAGACCTCAGACGTTATTTATCTTAGGGGGAGCAAATATTAACATTCTACTTCAGATATAGTTAGTTCATTTATTATTTCATTCTTTATTAGTTGGGTTTTGACATCATCAAATAAGGGGAGATTGTTGGGTCATATATTTTTATAGATTTGATGATGCAAAATATATACATTATACTTATAGTTTATCTGATCATTGTAGACAATTAGTCTTGTCTAAGGAAGTGAAAATAATACACTTCGACAAACGGATCGGTCAGGGTTTGTTTAGTTAGTTAATATGAAGATATACTAATGGAAGTTCATATGTCACGGACTGAAGAACATCCCCTGATGACTGAAAGACCCTGCAGACACTATCAGCACGAAAGGCACGAAGACACCATTCACTGAATACTGATCAGTGTGTCCATACTTTGAAGGTCGTACACTAATGACACACTGCTTAGGTAATACACTGATGACAGATGTTGATGGTTATACACTGCTAAAGCTTAAGCTTCTCTAGCTGAAGCTGAAGCTGCTCATCATGACCCTGACACTGACGCTGGAACTGAAGCTGATCAGCGTGATGATGTGCTGGTGTTATCAGATTTACTTGGTAAAGAAGTATTTTGAAGATCTGATCTGATCCATTCCTTATATACCAGATCTACAATTATCATCGAAGAATCAATCCCATCAAATTAGGGATTTGATATATTTATAAGATATGTGTATCTATAGAATCATCTATCTCCTAGGTTTAGACTAGTATTTATACTAGCTTCTCTCATTACTTGATAGTTGATGATTTGTATTGTATTATGAAAGTTTTAGGTTCTGTAGAGACGGGTCTGAGAGTTATTGGAGAGCTCACAGATTATACACGTTGACTTTGTGTCAACTGTTTTGTGCACCTGTTTTCTTTGTAAAAACCTTTCTTAGTGAAAGATATCTTTGCCATAATCCTTTTTTCATCTATATTTTTTTCTTATTTGTATTCCATCTACGAATCTACAAAGGGTTTGGGACCAACCTCAGATTACTGGAATCTATAAATTGTACCTAAATGAAGACACTTATTTCTTCTATTGTTCTTTCTTATATGCACTTTCCTTTTAGTCCTTGTCGAGTGAATTAACTCACATTATGCACCATACTTCTATTAGCAAACGGATATAAGTAAAGGATGTGGAAAATGCAATAAAGAAATCAAACATGTCTTCTGTTCTTTTCCCCTCTACCTATGACTTTTCTCTTAGAAAGGGAACAAAAAATCCCAGCTAACATATCCATGAAAGAATTCATCACTATTAAAATACTTCTTTAATACATATTTTCTACTTTCGTGTGTATGTTATATCATAGTGTAGTATATATGCTTCTAAACTATGACACATTCAATATAATAAGCATTATGGACAACAACTAGTTCCCATAACTAGTCTTTAGAATTTGTCTTCGAAATTGGAAGAGTAATTCGCATTTAGTTTATTTTCATTATTTATAAATCATATGTAACTAGTTTATATACAATAGAACCCTTATATATAAACAATATACATAACTTATATAAATCATTCCTTATGATTTATTTTGATACGTAATATTATAAATTAATATTGCTATTAAATAAATAATTTCCAATTAATTACAAGAATTATATTTATTTATCAAGGATCGGATTCTTATAAATAATATATATGCATCAAGTTGGTGTTAGTGTGGCCCTTTAGGATCATATATTATCCATCAATACCATTCTATAATGACTCTTAGGCATATGAATCTCTTAATCTCCCACATACACAAGACTCATTTAAGATTAATATAGATAGTGGTGAACATCTAGCAAGATTTCATTTCCCCTAGTAATATACAACGTAGTGCCGTTCTATCATCATCCAATTCCGAAAAGCTCAAAGCCTTAGTTTATGTAAAAGGTAAGTTTAGCAGTTGTTCCTTTGTTACATACATCCTGTTGAACATGAGACTTGGATCGCAATCAATCTCATTTGGTGATCAACTTTGGGTAACACATGTTAGATGTCTAGCTCTCAACACATAGTAGGAACAAATCCCATCTTGACTACATAAGCCTCTTGAGTAGTTCACACCGTACCCGAAAATCGTCTTTATAACTATTCGGTTA
Source organism: Lactuca serriola (assembly GCF_051521515.1). NCBI lineage: Eukaryota > Viridiplantae > Streptophyta > Magnoliopsida > Asterales > Asteraceae > Lactuca > Lactuca serriola. Next base: position 137,027,816 of record NC_136410.1, read on the forward strand.
AGGATCAACATTTAACCACATGCAAGCACAACACTCCTTAAACTTAGGTACCACTATGTATCTCAGGTATTAAGGATACAAAGATAGTACCTTTTATCAAGTATCTCTCACAAAAGTGATCCATGAGACGATCTTGATGCGGGTCAGTTCAATACTAGTTCTCTAACAGGTACCTAAGAATCTTGGTTACAACCACTTGCCTACTCTCATGTTGTGAGAGTCAAATAATCCAGTTCATATTAGTATTACTTCATAATTCCCCCCATGATCGTCTCCATATTTAACATTATTCTAAGTATAGTTGTATATCTTGGAGAATATGATTGGTGTTTTGATGTGAAATAGAGTTTATTAGCTTGATTAAGTATACACTTGAAGTCACAAAATATTTCTAGGTTATCCTTGAATGGAAAGACTCAACTTAGTTTTTCAATAAACTCATTTATCCAATCATATTTGATTATAGCCTTTGAAGTACTAGTGTTTTGAGTCTGTAATAGACTGTGCTATTATTGTTTTGCTTGAACCTCATTCCAACAAAACTTACTCTTCTTCCATAATGAAGTCATAATTCTATTATAATACATAATTATACCTATCTGTTATGAAGTTATAATCTTGTTTAGATCTTTACATGAAGATCTTCTTCTAAACTGATTATCTCATGTAAATTCTCTTAGTTCTTCTTAAGTAATCTTAAAATGTCCTTATAGTCATCCTGTCACTTACCCATGTATAAAATTGGTATCTTATGATACGTTCATAGCATGATCATATACCTAATCTTGTGCATAATATGGCATAAATGATGGATTCTTTTTTCAAAGCAAATAGAATAGAAATCATTTATCTAGCTCAAACCTACGTGCAGGTTCCTTTTGAGGCTAGCTCAAATGTTGATCTCTTTAAAGATATTGTCAATATATACATAAATATTTAAAACTTTTAACATTCATCTTTATCTATCTCTTCCAAAAATATATCTTGTATTTCCTAAGTCTTTCATCTTAGAATCACTTTCCGAGTCAGACGAAACTGCCTTGCTCAACCGAAATATAGTTTCTCATGATTAAGTACGTCTCATTAATAGAAGATTAGGAATATCACTTTGTTCTCACTAGATCTTAATAAGCGCAAATGTTATCTTTATTTTGATATAAAAGCATATCTTGTGTGTTTTCAAATTAAAATGATGATTCCAACCTTGATATGTTTGCTTTATATCCAAAAAATGAATCTTATTTCATACACATTTTGTTAGGGTAACTTGGATTAAGAAAACCTCCAGGCTAAGCTATAAAGATATTTTCAAGTAGATGTATAGTAAGGAAAGTGTTTTTTTTAAATATATTTGCAATAACTCATAATCAGAATATGTAGTTATGGTAAATAATTTTCTTGTTGATGTTAGGGGTGTTAACGGGGCGGTTCAGCTCGGATAGTAATAAAATGGTGAACCGTGACCGCGGGGCGGATACCTCATGTGCACTACCCGAAACCGAACCGCATTGGCAAAAAAACCGAACGGAACCGAACCGTGTGATGACGGGTAACCACGGTTCGGTTCACTGGTACCCGCTAAGCATAAATGTCAAATTCAATCAACACTACCAACTCTATTTCAAACATTTCTTTCTAAAAATAAGTAAGTCGTAAACTAAAAAAACACAATGACAGTTAAATAGCATTCATTATAATTTGTTTAATAATTATAAATAATTAAAATAACAGTAAAACATGATGATGAACCTAGAAGTGAACGTTCAGAATTGTTGATGGCAATTGGGCAGTATCATGCTTCTTGATAAATGTTTTTTTGCAATCATCCTAACCATGCAAAGAATCAAAGACAGTGACTAAAAAATTACATACAAGATCTTTAATATTTATATTATGTTTAGTTTCTATAACAATAATATTATTTATTTATTTATTTTGTTTCGATCCTTCATATTAAAAATAATGCTTCAAGATTAATGAAAATAATATATATATATATATATATATATATATATATATATATATATATGTTGAGTATTTGAGATATTGAAACTGATATGACATATTTGGTTATTTAGGGAAGCCTTTTTCGGGTTAATCATTTTATGATTCCCTACGGTGCCTTTATAGTAGAAGTTCTTAATTAATCGAGCTCTTCTAAGGCATTGGTTTTATATTAGGCATTTATTTTATATTTATGGTACATATTTATTGTTACCTATAAATAATCATTAGGTTTACTTTTGGTGTAAGCTTTTGACCAGATTAGGGTTTTCTCTGTACGTTCATCTCATAATCAATACAAGAAAAACCTATATCAGATTACTTGCATATGTTGGTGATTGATTCTTGATTGTTCTTGATATTACGCATTCGTCATCCCAGATTTATTCCTAACAAGTGGTATCAGAGCGGGTTCTTGTAGATCTCAACAATTTTTGCAAGAATCGATATCGTTTATGGCAAAATTTTATCTTAAATCTCACCATGTTCTTCAAGTTTTGTAAGTTTTCTGAAAGAAAAAGTCTACTACTTCGTTTTATTGCCAAATCTTACTCAGATCTGTTATCTTCTACCCATTCTATCATATGATTTGCTCTTAATTTGTGTTCTGGAAGAGAGTCAGAAGAAAATTTCGTGCTTATTTGAATTTTTGTGTTTAGATCTACTTTATCTCTCTAAAATCCATCTCAGATCTGTTTTCTCTCAATAAAAACCCTTTCAGATCCGTTTTCCTCTCTCTAGAATTCTTATCAGATCTACTTTCGCTCTCTTCAAGTTCTATCATTTGTTGAAGATCTAATGGATCTTTTATTCCGTAACTCCATTTTAGAACTTGGATTAAAGGTCACTAAACCAATCTATGGTGTCAACAAAAGGACTTTGTTTCATTTTCTTAGAGATTTTGACGTTAAGGGATGTTACTGAGTTATATAATTCTTTTGTTGATAAGAAAATAAATGAATACTCACGGGTTAATGAACGTGAATTGAAAACGAATGAGAGAATAGTAGAACAATTTCGTATTATCTATGAACATTTAGATCGAGAAAATAAACAGATGTTGAAGATGAAAAGGGACGAAAAAGAAAAAGAAGAAGTTCATGTTGTTCTTCAAGTTTCTGAAGAAAAAGTGACTCCAGATGTTCTTGTTGAGTGGGAGTCAACTGGTTCATGTGTTTCGGATTAGTTACATTCCGAATCTAGTTGTTCTGAAGATGAATCTCAAAGCAAATCTTTGGAAATCTTGAAAGTGAAGACATTATGTTCTATTGGAACTCAAACGGATGATTCTTTATGTTCTGAAGTTGTTTTTGAAGGAATGATTCCGTACAGAAAGCCAATAATTCAAGATGTTCAGATTTATCAAACTCCTAAGGATTGTGTTCAAAAGTCCTCAAATGTTCAGATTCAGAAAGGTGAAAAGGTTGTTCAGATTCAAAATTCGTTTATGAAGCCTAGAAATCGGAAAAGAAGGAAGAAGAGGAAGAAGAAAAGGAGTAAAATGAAGAAAGTTTGGATGCCCAAAGTACAAGTGCCCAATGCTTGTGGAAAATTTCAGAAAGTTGAAGTCAAGAATGTTCAAAGAAAGTTCCATTCACATTTTTCTTCATATGAATATAGTAAAAGTTTGAGAAAAGAGAAAAGAGTATTTGGTTCGTTCAATAAAGTTTTTGGAAATTTTTGTTTTCCAACTAAAAAGAGGGTATAATTTTCAGAAGATGATAGATTTTCTTCAAATAAGTGGGTATGCAAGAAACAAACTTCAATGTTGAACCTTAAATGGGTACCATAAGTCCCATATAATGTTTTGTCCTTGATTAAAAAAAACGAAGATGGGGACAAAATCTTGATGAAATCTGGTGGATTTGGTTCAAAGATATGATATTGTGTTGAAGAAATCAAATTTATTGTTTTTTTTGTGTGTTGGAATTGAAAAAAGTTGAAAAGGTTGAAAAGATGGGGTGAAAAGGGACTTTTTTTGAAAAAGGGGTAATATTCTGACATATTGCAGTGAACAGTGGGTGCAAGCTGTCATATGTACTTTTGACAGGGGTTAGTTTCAGAACTTTGGATAAATAAAAGGCTCATTCATGTGTTCGTTCTTTGAAGTGAAATTCAAGAGACGAAAGATCAAGAAACGAAAGTTAGTTTGCTCGTCCCTATGAAGCGAAGACAACAAAGACGCGATCCTTACAATCAGAAACGAACTCAAGTCAATGAAGCAAAGTTAGTTTCGCTTGATTGCTAGTTCTAGTGTTTCGTTCCTTGAAGTTGAAAAATCAAGAAGCGAACCTATCTTCCATAAGCGAAAGTCAGGAAAACTCATAAGCGAAACTCAAGTTAAGAAGCAAACCTCACAATTAAGAACCGAACCCAAATCTACTATTCTTAACCGAACGTTCGGTTGATTTCGGTTTAGGTATGAAATTGAAGCGAACCTTCAATTCGCTTTCGGTCCTTGATTAGCTTTCGGTTCATGAACAATCGATTGGGAGCGATAGGAACCAATCTGGATTCACAGTTGGAACCAAATGCCACAAGAGGTGAAGGTTGGTTTGTCAAGAACCGAACTCACCAAAATTTGCAGGTCAAGAAGCGAAAGTCGGGGGAAATCGGATTCTCTATGTAACACTTTCGTTCGTGTTCAAGCTTTACATTCTGCTTTCGTTTGCTGATTATGATTTGCACTTGGAATCAAATTCGCACAAGCCACTTTCATTCGGAGATCAGTCGCACACTTGGAACGATGTGTAATCTTTAGAATCACATTTCTTGACTTGATTTTGAAATCGCATTAACCGTAAACGAAGGCTCGCTTATACTTGAATGTGTAATCGATTTGGAATCGGAATCATAAAATGGCTTTGGTTAACAGGTTTCAGAATTGTTGTTTGGAATTTTGGCGATCGTAAGTTACATGGAAATCGGAACTGAATGAAGGTTTATTTCTATTTTGACTTTTCTAAGTCAAAGAACGTGATGATTCGTTTCTCAGGTAAAAGGTGAAGAAGATGAATGTATTTTACAGTTTCGATCTATAACGCCCAAAATTTTCAAACAATTTTTCACATTTTCAAAAACGTACTTTCATTCATAAATATTATAAAAATGTCATTGTATCACATATCCATCCATAGAAACACAACCCAAGATCATAATGTATAAAAACTCCTCATGTGTGTACTGATCATGTCGGCGCCTTCCCGCGATCCTCACTGGTACCTGAAACACATAACACAACACTATAAGCATAAATGCTTAGTGAGTTCCCCAAAATACCACATATAACACATAATAGCCACTCGAGGATATAACTCTGTGGACCCTCCGGTCCTAACATCGTGGACCCTCTGGTCCTAACTCTGTGAACCTTTCGGTTCTAACTCTGTGAACCTTCCAGTTCTAACTCTGTGAACTCTGGAACATACACAGCATGAATCACATAGAAATAATGTAGTGCATCACAATCACATAAATAACATACAAGATACTCTCTCATATAAATCTAATTACCACTCTAGGTAAAGTATAATGAGAAGACTCACCTCGGTAATCTCGAACTCGGTAAAATATGGTCTAGCCTCCGCCTAATCACATGAAATAAGAACTCTAATCAATACAACTCTCAAGGCTAGACTATTCCCTCTCTTAGCACTCCCAGAAGGGTAAAATACCATTTTACCCCTCTCGTGACTCAAAGACCCTAACATTGACCAAACCTTAAAAGTCAACAAAAGTGAACTCTCTGGGTTACGCTGCGCGTACCAAACCTATACGTTGGGCGTACCCGACGACCTCACAGAAACGAGGAACGCGACCCCCTACGCCGTGCGTACTGGGATTATGTCCCGCGTAACTCCTAGTTTCAGACACCTTAGCTTTTGGGGTCTTAAACAGTTAAGACACGCGTCCAACTTTCAGATTTGGCCATCCCAAAGCCTCTTAATCCATAAAGTTGGTGACTTTAAGCCTTTGCATGGCTGTAAAAGTCACCAACACCCATAACATTCCATTTCTAACCCTAGAAAAGCTCATAACTCAAGCATGACCCCATAACAACGACCAAGTTGGGATTTTTATGGATCTACAACACATAGATCACTGAAATGGGACAGATCTAGGTCCTTGGAGTCCCTTATGCTCATAAAGTCTCCACCTTTGGGACTTTAACCCTAGAAATGGTCCATGCAACACCAAACCAAAATAAAGAGGAAAGTAATGAAGAACTTAGATCCAAACTTGAACTTCAAACCCTAGCCTCCACAAGCTCCTCTCATTCTTCTTCACTAACACACAAAGACACTTTTAGCTCAAAACACTCATACACAAGCTTTAGGACAAAGGAAATGCTCTCTGAGGGTTTCACTCTCTGATATGGTGGCTGAGGATAAAGCCTTAACATTCCTTATATAGTGCGAAAGCTAAAAATTAGGGTTTGCATTTGGGCCCGCTATGCCCAGCGTAACCCTAGGTACGCCCAGTGTACCTAGGCGAGTATGTGTCCAAATTAAGCGCATGAGTACGCGCAGCATACTCTCCAGTATGCCCAGCGTACTCATTTGCTACAATTTCCGCTCAAGAGCTAATCTTGACAACTTGACAAAAGAGAAGGGTTAAATAGTTGTACCTGAATTTTGGGATGTTACATGGTCCCCTGAGTTTGAACAAATTGGCAACTTCAATTTAGTTTGACAAGTAAAAACGCGCCTTACTGATTCAACAAAGATGATGGGTAAATTTACATTTCGTGTCCCCGAAGTTTGTGTGGCATGACTGATTTATCCCCATATCCCATTATTTCACAATATTTTTGGGATTTTACCACTTTTACCCCTTGTTTCCAAAAGGCTTTCATTTTTTATTCTTTTCTTTGGTCTTATTCTTTTAAAACCCTTCGAAATTATTGCTTCTTTTCTATTCTTTTGTCTAAATTTAAATATCGGAAAATACAAAATTATTCTTTGTTATTTTTCGTTTTTAATTTTTTGAAGATTGAGTTTACTCTAAAAGAATTTATTTCATCATATCTGACGGGTTTTGAAGATTGTTGGTGATTCTTCTTAACTTTCTGGATTCTCTCCATGGTATTTGTTGAAGATTCAAGTGGGAGTGATGATTATTCAAGGGGGAGTTCGTCTTTGGAAGATTATTTTTTATTTCTCTCGCTTTGAAGACCCCATATGGATTCTCGAGAAGAGAGGAGCCATGGTGGTCCCCCCAAAATCGGTAGACGCTACGGACTTAATTGGATTGAGCCTTGGTATGGAAACTTACTAAGTGATAACTTTCAAATTCAGAGAAACCCTGGAATTAATAAAAATGGGCAATCCTGAGCCAAATCATGTTTTCCGAAAACAAACAAAGGTTCAGAAAGCGAAAATCAAAAAGGATTGATCATTCTCACAATTTAGGGGGGAAAATGCCAAGAAGATTGAAAATCGTGATCTTCGTCAGTTTAACCATCTAGTGGGAGATTGTTGAGTATTTGAGATATTGAAGCTAATATGTCATATTTGGTTATTTAGAGAATCCTTTTTAGGGTTAATCATTTATGATTCCATACGGTGCCTTTACAGTAGAAGTTTTTAATCGAGCTCTTCTAAGGCATTGGTTTTATATTAGGCATTTATTTTATTTTTATGGTAGATATTTATTGTTCCCTATAAATAATCATTAGGTTTACTTTTGGTGTAATCTTTTGACCAAATTAGGGTTTTCTCTGTACGTTCATCTCATAATCAATACAAGAAAAACCTTTATCAGATTACTTGCATATGTTGGTAATAGATTCTTGATTGTTCTTGATATTCCGCATTCGTCATCCCATATTTATTCCTAACAATATATATATATATATATATATATATATATATATATATATATATATATGTATATATATATAGACACACACGGTTCGGTTCGGGTATCCACGGATACTAACATATCCAAACCGAAATCGACCCGTAGATAGTCGGTTTTTTCGGTTTCGTTTTTTTTCTATTTCGACTTATTTCGGTTTCGGTTTTTTCGGTTTCGAATTGGCTGGATCGGCTCGGTTTTGCGGTTTTTTTGCACACCCCTAGTTGATGTGACAACCTGGAAAATATGTCGACAACCACCGTGAATACTTAACAAAAAAAAGGAAACATAATAAGGGCAGTCCTGTAACCCCAAATATATTCGGAAAAAATTGTGCATGGAAAATTATGTCCACTTGAAAACTGGCTTATATTTTTAGAGGTATATATGTTACCACGATCACAAAAATGTAAGTCTTATAAAAATCCGACTCAGTATGAAAGGGTTGTGACTCTTATAGTAAATAAATATCTACCGTGAGTGAGATATTACAACATCAAAAACTACGATGAGAGCGGTTGATCTTTTTCAAAAGTCGCCAAAAGACGAAAAGTAGTACTAATCAAAGTAGGATTTAAGAGACAAAGAATGCCTAAAACAAAACCTATAGGAGAAAGTATTGATTTTTATACAAGCGTAAATATTATAAAATGCAGGCTAAAAACTAAAGTTAGAATTAGCCGACACAATGAAAAGGAAAATTGTAGAGTAGGTTGAGACCAACACAGATATATAAGAATCATTGAAAATGGAATTCGTATGTGAGAGTTACAAATTATCAAAGTTTATAAAAAGATCTCGCATGCACCCGTAGGCAATGTGCGGCTTGCATTTGACACCTTGATTCTCCAGGATACGGATGATGTGGGACCATGAGAAGAGGACATGTGTCAATACCGGGGTGGTCCACATGCACTGCACGACGCATATCTCGAAAACTTCCTATAAATAGCAAGCTCAGACTATTCTTTTCTCACACCTCAACACACACCACACTCTCTCTTCATTTTTTGTGCCACTAACTCCCAATGCGCCTCTCGAGTTTCGGACTCCTAAACTCTAACTTACGTCAATGGTTACACGAATTACAAGTGAGTTCACGACCCGATTTTCCAAACTATCACATTAGGATAATATTATGCCCGGTAGAAACTCTGCTCATAATCAGTAAATATTAAGTTAGCAGCAGAGATATGTATAGATCTATATGGGATTGAAACTCCCACCTGTGGTTGCTAGCTACAACCTGACTGCAAGTCGAAGCAGGCATAACTTTCTAAACACATTTGCGACGTCTGATGCAGTGTCGTGGTATTCAGGATCAACAATCATAAGTCGATTATAGGAACTCATCGTAACTTTTTTAAACTAAAACTAGATATCGAATACTAATAATTAAATAAGTAGTGATAGTACCCTTGAACTCGAGGAAATGAGTTCAAATTTCCCTTATCAAACTTAAAAGGCTTTGCATAAGGAAGTAGTACATACAACATGATGAAAGAATATTAGGGGAATATTACCTTGGTACTGACAATGGGTTTCAAAATCAACGAAAGTAATATAATACGCCGGTCTATCCATATATGTTCAGATTTAGTCACTAAACTATCTGAACCTGCTACCAGAAAGATTAAAGGAACAATTAACACGCAACATAAGAATACAACAACAGTAGACATAATGAAACAACATAAGAATACAACAACATTCTAACGTCACGCCGCTCGGCATTTCCACCGGCATGCCGAGGGTGTGACAGATTGTTATCAGAGCTAAAGGTTATAGCAAATTAGTATTTCTTTAGGAGAAACCACTATAACCTAGGGACATATACTCTATAAAGATTTTTTCTCAGATCTACAACTAAAGTTTCATTAAAATACACTACCGATAGACTACTTACAGGATAGGCGACACATTTGAACTATCTGTAGGACCCGATTTCCAGGTGCATTTCTTTATATTTAAAGTTTATTTATTTTGTAACTATTTGCTTTACGCGAGGCATAGTCCGCTAAGTTACGCAGGGCGTAACTCATCAACTTATTCACGAGACTTAACGGAGTACGTAGGATGTACCCAGGTTATGTAGGGCATAACTGCATAGGGTGCAAATCCTAATTTTGGGGTCTTGGAACCTATTTAAGGACCTAAATCTCATTGAGGCCCTTCTTAACTCTAGCCTCCACCCTCTTCATTGGTCTTATTGAAACCCTAGCCCCATTTATGAGAATGTAAGGCTTTTGTGAGATTTTTTGGAGAAGCATTGGGAAGCCTCAATTTTGAAGATCCGAACTTTATGATTCATCATTGACCTCCAGGAGGTATAAAGCTTGAACCCTTGTGTTTCATTTTGTTAGATCTAGAGTTGGTTCATGGTTTGTTATGCTATGGTTGCAAGACTTTGGTTTTATGGAGAGTATAAGCAACTCCATACCTTGTGAGCACCATATTCTATTGTATATGAAGTTGGAGAGTCCTAAAAAAGGGAACTTGGGCACTCCCATCCATTCATGCAAAACTTCTTAAGCATTTGAGTGGTCGTTGGACTTAGGGTTAGGTTTTCATAACCTCATGAACCATGCAAAGGCATAAAGTTGGTAACTTTATCAGTTAAGACGTCCATTAGGTCCAGATTTGAGATTTTGACATCTGGTCTTTGTTGGATTAATGTCTAAGTCCATAACTATAATTGGTAAGACTTGACCCGACCCGGCATGGTCCATTTGGGTTGCATACCATCATGCACTTGGATAGACTATAATGAGAGAAATAAGACACTTATGGTTATTAATATATTATAAGCTCTAGTATATTAATAATAAGAATAATAAGATTATTTAATTAGTATTGATCAAGAATTAATCTAGGATTAATTAAGTGATCAAAAGAAGACTAATTAAATATATGGGTTGATTGTGTAAATCATCCATACTTGTATAGTGGGCTAATGCTCCATGGATAATCAAGTTGGGCTAAAACCCATAGGATGGTCCATGGATGCTCCATGGTGTATTTGTACCCATGGATCATGGAAATGAAAGGTCATGTCAATTAGGGTTTACATGGTGTAACCCTAACTATATAAGCATCTTATTCTTGACCAAAATCGGCCACTAGTGTGTGAAGTGAAAGGGCTAGCCGATTTCATGAGTTGTAGAATTCTCTCAAGTTATTCTAAGTGTTTTGGTGATTGTGATTCCATTTGAGGCTTCCACACTATTGGGGCTAGGCACTCAAGCTTCATGAAGACTTTCTACATCAAAGAGGTATGTATTCTATCTTGTTACACTCATTGTGTTGTATGCTAGATTAGGATTATACCTTGGATGTTCTTATTTGTATGTATAATAGAGAAAACATAGATCCAAGGTATTTAGGTTTGCATGTACACTTAGGAGTGTTAGAATGCTCAAAACCCAACAGTGGTGTCAGAGCCTAGGCTTGTTTTCTCTTATACTTGATGCAAACTGCTGAAAAATGCTGAAAAACTCGATTTTCTGGCTTTCTGGGCACTGGACTCGCCGAGTCCACTGATGAACTCGCCGAGTCCATGAGTAAAATCATCCTACTCGCCGAATACGTTCATCCACTCGACGAGCAGGAGCCCCAGACAGCATATTTTCGAGGTTTTTGGCTAGAATTGGACTAGGAACATTATCCTAAGTTGTTTTTGAACTTATAAACTTGTTTTGATGTGGTAATGTTCATGCTAATCCAATTTCAAAGATAATTGTCAATAGATTCATGTTTTGAATTAGTTTAGTGATTAGGCTAGTTACATGAAAAAGTTTGATTTGAATTATCTTGTTCTTATGAGTTGCTTAGATTAATAGAAAAGTTGAGTGAAATAGTTGTTTTCAATCCATTTTAATCTAAGAGTTGATTCCAAAGTGTGTTTTTGTAACTTGTCCTCAAGTTATATGAAAAGTCACATTTAAGAATCATAAAACTCATAAAAGTTGGCAAAGGTTACAAAAATGAAGAGTCTAGTTCTAATTAAATGGTTTTATGACTCCATAATTTGTCCTTAAGTTATGGAGGTTCAAGAGTCTCTTCATTAAATAATAAATAAATAAATAAGTGTAACCTTAATTACTTTCATAAGTTATAAAAATAAAGGAAAAAGTTAATTCTTTTATTAGTTTAAAGTCTTCCATAACTTGTCCTCAAGTTATGGAACTTGAAGAGTTTTTGGATTAAAACTACTTTAAACACATAAGTTATGGAATTAATTAGTTTTGAATAGTTTCAAAACTTTCCCTCAAGTTTTGGAATTTGTAAAGCTTTCACTTATGAACACTTTAATTCCAAGTTAGCCCTTAGAATTTTAAAAGTTAAAATTCAACCCTTATACTTTATAATATTATAAGTTAATAATAATAATAATATATATATATATATATATATGTGTGTGTGTGTGTGTGTGTATAAAAGTAAAGTCAGTCTTACCGCTAGTACGCCTCATTCACGAAGCGGGTCTATAAGGTGGGTATAAGGTTGTTGCCTATAAAATGGCAACTTAATGGGTGTCCACTCTCACCCACCTCTTGCTTGACTGGTGGAGGGTCGTTAGCCAAACGGGTTTGACAGGACTATAATTCTCCCTTCATTAAAAGTATTAATGATAAATACTAAGTAACTAAACTCTTATAAATACCTAATCTTAGTTACTTAGGAAAAAGTGAATAAGGTGCTAATCCATGAAATTACACTTTGCACTTTGTTTAAGTCGGTTAGTGGAGCGTGTGTGGTTAACCGGCAAACTAACTCGTATTTAACAAGCTAATCAAAGGATAACTTAATGTTAATCATAGTATCGATGGAGCGTGTGTGGTTAACCGGCACATCGATTAAGGGGTAAACACTTAAGGGTACCAACTAATTTGCATGGTTACTTCACACCTTGTTTTGTGATCCTCGGCATCCCAGTCACAAAACCTAAAGGGCACACTCGAGATTGAAACATGCCTTTGAACAGTTCAATGAATCTCAAAGATCTAGGAGTTTCAAAACCAATTAAAACCTAATAATACATTTCGTTTATCTTGGTGGAAATTGGTGAATTGTCATTCACCTACCTTAAAATATTTTATAGCTTGGATTACGGCATCCCTCTTCTAAGTTATAAAATAGTTTGTTGGGTCCTAGCCTTAATATTTCATATTGGGTGTCATATTAAGGACTTTAAAATCAACTATCTTGAATATCTCCCACAACATGTATGGTTTAGACATTTATGATCTTCCCAAATCTCTTGAAACAAGCTTTCCTAAATGAAGATGATGTCCCTTGGAAATCATACTTCATTCACCTCCTCCAATTATTCCCCCCAACCCACAAGTTCTTGAAAAGTTTAAGGTCACTCAGGCCCTATTGGCAAAGAAAGGTCTAGGTGTGGTCACATCTTGGAGATGTAGTCACATATTGACAAGCCGGGAGAGTTGGGTGTCAAAGTCTTGAGAAAGTTAGTGGTTCAATCACTTTCTAAGTCACATAGTGAGTTCCTTTGGGACACCTATGAAACAGACTATGACAAGACCCTTAATGATCTTATCTATTTGTTAAGATCAACTTCCTAAAACTTTATTGACATTGACAATGATGACATTGGATATCTAGTAAAGCTCTCTCGACCCGGTGGAAAGGGATCGGCCATAGTCAACTCGGTTGACCAAATGGTAAAGAGAAAAGCTAAGTATGTGATAGTCTCGTGTACCATTATCAAAGGGTCCATATGTTTATATTGCCAAAGGAAGGGGAATTGGTCACGAAGCTGCCAAATTTACCTAAGGATGTTAAAGTCAATAACTTTGACACTACTTCAGGTAAAGTTCACTATCTAACTCTGCTAAGTTTCTATTCTGAGATTCTTGATACATGATGTGACTGGGTCACATGGCGATGTTTTAAGAATCGAAGAAAAGTGAAGAAACTTAAAGAAAGAATATGCTGAATCTGATCGCATAGATGGATTTCTATCGCGTAGCTTGAAGATCGGATTCTTGAGCTACTTCTTAGGTGTTATGAGATATTGCTTAGGAACAGATAACAACAAGTTTTCATATGGATTGTAAGGATAAGTTTTTCCGCAAAGTTTTAAAATAATAGAAAATTTTTGATTTTATTTATTTTAAAGTATCCTTACAATGGCATTTGAGGAAAAATTGTTGCTTATATGATTCCATTAATAGCAAGAGTGGAAATATGAAATTGATTCTTTCATTTGTGGTAATGTCAAAATTTACCAAATTAGGAAAGATTCTCATCACCCAAGTTTCAATTGGACCGGAACTTGGAATCATGCAAGTTGTATAGCATGATGAATGAGAACTTTCAAGTATTGGAAAAATTAAGACTAATTACTCGGTCACATGGATGTGTGAGTCAAGTAAAGGACTAAGGGATCGAGTACACATTCTTGTGCACCGATTTAGTCCACCACAAAAGATTGATAAGACTATTCGTCATAGTTTACTAAAGCTCAGTAAATATGGTTATACTTACAAGATTAAGTGTAATTCTGAGACATTGGAAAAGGTTTCAATGTATGGCAGAGCGAATAAGAAGAATCAAATTAGGCAGAAGGATAAAAGTTTCTCAAATCTAAAAAGATGGGAGAGTACTTAAGTATCAGTTTTGTGATCATCTTAATGATTAAGAAACCATATCAAAATTAGTTCTCTAAAGAATATCTTAGCGCATTTTAATGACTAAGAAAAAGGAACTTGAATTGTTGAAATGGTTAAATCAAGAAGATGAGTCATACTTCGTACCAATACAAGTCTTAGAGTCATACTCTAAGATTGTAACTTGAGTGACATGTCTCAAAAGAAGGTTTAAAACACTTGTCAAATGTAAGAGTAAAAGTTTTCTACTCTTGTACATTTGAAATTGGTAAGTTGTGATGTTTTGGATAAAACAAAGACCAACTTAGACCAATTGTGTGAAGTGTTTGTCTTGATTAGAATCCACACTATCTCTTGGATATTTGACAAGGGAGTCTTATAGGTCAAGAGGACAGTGGGAGTCTTAAAGGTCTTGAAAGTCTCAAGAACTAATCAAGAATAGAACCTGAAGTTCTTCACTAGGACACGACTTGTGGTTTATAACCTATCGTGTTGACATATTCTATGCCCATTCCAGTTAAAGTTGGCTTTCCATATGAGTTCTTAGAGTTCTCATTTTGTTGCACAACAACTTGGAAGCAATGGCAGGCCCTTGAGCTGCCAGGAGGCAAGAAATTAAGATTGAGTTCAATCCATATGAGTTTAGATTTGTCATTATCCTTTTCCTGTGACTATGGTTTTGACAATTCACATGGATAAGAACACATACACCATTAAATCTAAGTGTCATAAGGTTCCTCTCCGATTCATGAAAATGATGGTGAGGAAACACTTTCACTATGTAGATTTTAGCTAGATAGCAATTGTGATATTTGCATTCTCAAAGTCGATAGTGGAGCGTGTGTGGTTTACCGGCACATTAACCTGGACTTGTGAGAAGTGGCAAAAAGGTCTAACCATTATGATTATGACATCCCTCTTCATAATAGTTTAGAAACACAAGTGTGCTATCTAAGGGAAGGTGTATGATTTTCATAAAGTTTTATCAAAACAATCTAGTATCAGAAATCTGAACTTTGGTAAGAAAGTCAGGTGATTTCTGAGTACATGTCAAAGCTAGTGGGAGCATAAGTGTTATGCTAATAATCATCATGTTAGTGGGAGCATGATAATTATGATAAGTATTGCAAGTTAGCAATGTTAATTATAGAAAACAAAAGGTTTCAATTGGGAAAAGTTGTTTTGCTATAATTAAGGGAGAGGAAATTATACTTCATCTCAAATCTATAAGCTTAGATCGTGAGGTTTTAATCATTTAGTCAAGGATATATATATATATATATATATATATATATATATATATATATATATATATATATATATATATATATATATATATATATGAATTTCATGTTGGAATGGCTCAACATAAGGAAATTCTGTATATGGGTCCATTATTTGCATTCTAAAATTCAATTATGATTACGGCATCCCTATTCATAATCTGAATTATGAGAACTTGGCAAATAGAAATGGAAATGTTATAGCAAAAGACTGGTTTAGTCTTTATGTGAGACATCATGAATCGTGTCCCATATGCTTCGGATATAGGATCGATTACATGTGCTATATTCATCCTTTCTAAACTTTTCCAAATGCATGGGGCATTAAGAAGGGAAAAGATTTAGAACTGGATATGACTAAAAGGATTAAACAATTTTCGAGGACAATCTAAGGTTTACCAAAGATTGGTTGCTCAAGGACAGTTGGAAGTATAGTGATAATTCTGGAAGGACCATATTGACATAATCTGTAAGGAGGCAACTCTTGGTCAGAAGTGATAGTCAAAATGGAATCTGGAAATGTTTCAAAGTTAGAATTTTCAATCTGTGTAAGATTAAGGAAACCTAATGCAAGAAGGATGTTTCCAAGGAGCTGATCTCCTTTGTAATACTCTGTAATGATTGTTGTCAAGTCTTTCTGACTTTGTGCATAATCATTACAAGGGGATCAATGCATATAAGTTTAGAATCTAACAGATTTCAGTAAATGGCATGAATTTGGAATTCTTGTATTTGCAGTAAGGATTTGGGAGTGTGAAAATAGAATCATTGAAGTTATGTTCAATTGATCTGGTTCACAAAGTAAAGATCATAGACAAACATAGTATGCATACTTGGTGTATGGCATGACTAGTGTTTAGAAAACATAGTGTACATGCTTGGAGCATGGGACGACTATTGTTTTAAATTCAAGAATAAAGTTGATAGCTGAAACAGTATACAATGAATAATGTGTAATCATATGGTGATAAATAAAAGGTGTTTTATTTATCTTCAAAGGGTTGATACCATATTGGATTCAATTATTATTATGTTTCACTTTGCATGTTTTGACTTCCCGAATAAACTAGGTTATTCATCCGGAATGACTAAGTTATTCAAACCATCCACAGTCGGTCATATGTTGGAAGTAGATATGAATTAAGATTGTCATGGGTTGGCTTGTAGAGGTCTAAGGTGTTGGACAAAGGGCTACAACACTCATGAGTGCTCATAAGTTCTGAGTATTCGATTCAGCCCGCGCTCATTGGAATCACTTCATGGATTTTATCACGAGTGATCATGAGACGATAATATCTTATATTTTTCAAACCTAGAGATATGAGTTGTTACTATGAGTTGATAGTACATTGATTGCACGAAAACGCATTTGGTAACTCGGTGCTATAAAACGTGCCTTTGTGTATGATTCAACAAGTAGTAGAACAAGCCATATGAGTCGAAGTTTATCCATTCCTTTTACCTTCGGGATAAAAGCGATATCTGTGGGCCCCTCGATGATTTGATGACGACAAATGGAAGTGCTCGGCCGGGCAAGGACTGATTTGATTTGTTCAATTAGTCAGTCGTCATAAATCGAAAATCGGGAAACAACAAATGGACAGAGAGAATGATTATAACCCATGTCTCAGTCCATATGATATCTAGAATGGAGGAATATATGATCCCTTATCTAATGGACAAGTCATTGACAAAGGTCAGAGTTCATCTACAAGGTCAGAGTTCGACAGAAGCTTTTGAGAGCTATGATTGCCAGTTGGTTCCTGAAGTCATACGCAATAATAGTTTTAGACTTATCCAAGTGGGAGACTGTTGGATTAATGTCTATGTCCATAACTATAATTGGTAAGACTTGACCCGACCCGGCATGGTCCATTTGGGTTGCATACCATCATGCACTTGGATAGACTATAATGAGAGAAATAAGACACTTATGGTTATTAATATATTATAAGCTCTAGTATATTAATAATAAGAATAATAAGATTATTTAATTAGTATTGATCAAGAATTAATCTAGGATTAATTAAGTGATCAAAAGAAGACTAATTAAATATATGGGTTGATTGTGTAAATCATCCATACTTGTATAGTGGGCTAATGCTCCATGGATAATCAAGTTGGGCTAAAACCCATAGGATGGTCCATGGATGCTCCATGGTGTATTTGTACCCATGGATCATGGAAATGAAAGGCCATGTCAATTAGGGTTTACATGGTGTAACCCTAACTATATAAGCATCTTATTCTTGACCAAAATCGGCCACTAGTGTGTGAAGTGAAAGGGCTAGCCGATTTCATGAGTTGTAGAATCCTCTCAAGTTATTCTAAGTGTTTTGGTGATTGTGATTCCATTTGAGGCTTCCACACTATTGGGGCTAGGCACTCAAGCTTCATAAAGACTTTCTACATCAAAGAGGTATGTATTCTATCTTGTTACACTCATTGTTTTGTATGCTAGATTAGGATTATACCTTGGATGTTCTTATTTGTATGTATAATAGAGAAAACATAGATCCAATGTATTTAGGGTTGCATGTACACTTAGGAGTGTTAGAATGCTCAAAACCCAACAGTCTTAAGGTATAAAGAACTTAAAGTGGAAGTTGGCAAACAACAAAATACACAGGGCATAATCTGGGGTATGCAGTGCATAGCCAGTTTGCCACCCATTTTCTGAAGTAAGACTCTACGCCTAGCGTAAAGTTTGAGTACGCAATGCATAGGTCAACGGGGTTGACCGTTGACCTTTTTTACCAGTTTGACTTTTGGTCAACTATGACGTTTTTTGACTTGGAAGGGAAAAAAGGGTATTTTGCCTAAATATGAATTCATCATGGTATTCTTGACTTGTTGAGTTGGGATAATTAACTTAGTTATTAATTAGGGCTTGGTTTGATATGTATAGTGTGAGGAGATTCTCGTACCAGCAGCTCGGGTGTGAGATTTATCTGTTATCGATAGAGGTGAGTCTCTTTATTATACTTGTGGGTCGAAGGAACCAATGTCGTCCCATTAGATTATGTTTGTAAGATTCTAGTTGTCTTTGTGACTCTTGCATGTGTTTGTATGTATGTTGGGTAGGCTCCGTTATGAATACCAGGCGGGTCCCGATGTCGGGCGGGGCCTGATGAATGTCGAGCACCCCCGATATATGTATGGTATGTGATATTTTGGGGAAATCACTAAGCTTTGTGCTTATGGTTTTATGTTTATAGTTCCAGCTACTTCCGATTCCAAGGGGAAGAGCTCGACGTGATTGTTGGATGTGGTGTCTAAGCCCATAACTATAATTGGGATGTACTTGACCCGATTATAGCATGGTCCTTTTTGGGTTGACTTCACCAATGCAACTTGATAGGATGGATTTTGAGAATAAGGTTGTTTATGGTTTATTAATATATTACAAGTATAATATATTAATATAAAACCATATTGTTTAATAAGTATTGATCAAGAATTAATTTTGAATTAATTTTGTGATCAAACGAGATTAATTAAATATAGGGGGATTGATTATGTAAAGCAATCATTCTTGTACTGTGGGCCAATGATCCATGATCATGTAGGTGGGCTAAACTAATCCATGGATAGTCCATGGGGGTTAAACCCATGGAGCATGAGAATCTGGAAAGTCATGGGTTATTAGGGTTTGCAAAGTGTAACCCTAGCATGTGCAACACTATAAACAGAGCCCCTCTAGAGCCAAAATCGGCTACACCATATCTAGGAGATAATCAACTTATTCTCTCAAGCCTCCTTTTGCATTTTGGTTTTTGTGAACCAAAAGAGACATCACACTTGAGGTGCTAAAGCTTTCAATGGTCAAAAACACTACCCTACTCAAGAGGTACGCATCTAAACTAAAGTTTTATATTATATAGCTTCAATTGTATGATAGATAGGGAGAATGCTTTGGAAAAACAAAAATTCATGTATAATTAGAGAAAACATAAATCCAAAGCATTTAGGGTTGTATGTGCACCATAAGAGTGTTATAGTTCTCAAAACCCAACAGTGATTGCATCGCATCCGCCAGTATTCTGCTTTTATGAGATGATTTGTACTATGATAATTATTTTATACATTCTCATACTTTGATGGTTTTTGAACTGAATGATTGGTGGTTTTGATTTACTTAAAAAAAATTACTTAGTAATTTTGGGATGTTACAAGTTGGTTTCAAAGCCTTGGTTTGAGGGATTCAGGCACAATCTCAGGTGTGTCTGAACTCAAACTGAGGAATTGGTAATCTTCTTAAAAGAAAATGAATTTTTTGAAAGATTATTTTAAATAAAAGGGGTATGATGCATGCAATCATCCGAGCTTAAGAAGGTATTTCCCAAAATACCCAAGCATGTTTAAGTGTTTCAATATGTATATATGAGTATAGCATGCTAGATTAAGGCTAAGGATCTACTCAAGATTTCACGATGGAATGCTAGGACAGATGCCTTTGTATGCTTATTGTTTGAGCCTTTAGAACTGCATGCTATTATGGATTTTAGATGATTTGATAGAGTGGCCTGATTAGGTAGTGCACTTGTCTAGAAATTGATGCTCAAATGTTTCTTGCTTTGTGCTTATAGGAACCTCCGTTAGTTTCAACTAACTATTAGGCGAATATGGTAGATTACATATTATAGAAAGTAGATAATTTTAGATGGCTAGGTTTAAGTCTATTAAGCAGCTCTTGAATGAGTCCAACCGTTGTAGTGTGAGAACTTGAAGTTGAAGAATTATCTAGTTCCTATTACATGTAATTTTATTCTTAAGGTAGTTAGTGGATATTACTGGGAGTTTTTTCTGCAGCTGATGGCGGAGAGAGGTGACAAGGGAATCCTAGGAGAATTTAGGAAGTATGTTAGCACTTCAAACGTGTAGTCTAGCAGAACTGACAGGTATTTTAAAGTGAGGGAGTAACTTATAGGATTCATGGCAAACCTTGAGGAAAGTACTTATAGGTGTGGAAGGTAGTATTGTGCCCATACAACTGAAAGTACATGATCCGTACTCGAGGCAAGGGAAGGCACAAGGATACTAAGGAACTTGCTAAGTGTGGAAATTTCTTCACGTGTTTTCAGATTGTTGCATTATTTATTTTAGTATGGTGGTCACTTTAGGTGGTTCAGGTCCTGGTAAGGGATCGGGTTCGGGTTCTGGAGTCGTGCTCTTAGATTATCATATGCAAGTGTTCATTTCATCGGAGATCACTCATGGAATTCTGTAGAAGACTGTTGTGATCTTTAGTACAATCAAGGAAGGCATTATGAAGATGTTGGATGAGTGTTTGGGCACATTTCGTAGTGAGATTGTGGCTATGATGGGCACATGCTCTCTGACCTTTCGAGATTTTCGTGCATGTTAGGATTCTGAGTTCTTTGGGAAGAAGGACCCCATTGTTAGCAGGTGATGGTTGGCGAACATCACGAACGCTTTCCGGAATAGCTTCTGCCCCGAGGTAGACCATACCGTGGGAGGTAAGGTTGTTCATACGATGACATGGAAGGGTTTTTTTCATGAGATTCAGGGATTACTTTTCACCGATGATCGAGGTTTAAAAGTTAGCAAGAGAGTTTCAGGACGTTCGCCGGACTACAGAGACCATGGCAGAGATCACCGCCATGTAATGTGAGAGGGATTTATTGGTTCCATAATATGTGGAGGATGAGAAGATGAAGAAGACAAGGTACCATGATATGCCGAAGGATGAGATACGGGAGTTTGTCATCATGTCTAGTTGTAGGACTTTCGATGAGAAGATAGAGAGGGCCCAGGAGCAGGAGATTGACTTGGAGCTTCTTAAGAAGCGGAAGTCGGTTCAGGATTAGATATCTTAGGGGGCGGCGAAGAAGCCCAAGACTATTGATTCGCATTCAAGAAGCCAGCAAGGCCAGAGCCGCAATGGAAAGTGCGACAAGATGCACGAGGGGTTTTGCAGGGTGGGTGGTATTGGCTGCTTCAAGTGCAGCAAGAATGGTCACTAAAACAAGGATTACAATCAAAAGGACCACAAGAAGGCTAATTTTCCAAGTTTGAGAGTGGTAACGGTGGCATCACTCGCTCCAATGACATTGAGGATCATCGACGGCCACCAAGGCCAGGCGGAAACGCCATTTGTGAGGCGTCGAGCTTTCCAACTGACAGTCAAGGAGGCTCGTGCAACACCGGATGTGTTTAATGGAATGTATCTTCTTTTTCTCTCATTTATTGCTTTATTGATTATGCTTATTTTGTATGTTGCTATTTAGGGACGTTTATACTGAATGGTGTTCCTATTGGATAGGGTGTCAAAGCCCATAACTATAATTGGTATGTACTTGACCCGAGAGTAGCATGGACCATTTCGGATTGCCTTCACCAGAAAAATTTGATAGGATGGATATTTGAGAAAGATGTTATTTGTGATTTATTAATATATTGTCACACCCCGAAACCCAGGGCGGAAACGTTCCAGGGCGGAGGTGACTTCATGTTGAATATCATAACCAATGTACATAGTAAGCAAAGTAAACAACCATTACATTACTTATGAAAGTTTACATTTGTTTGAAAGCCAAGTGTTACAAGTGTGATACATATGTATATATATTAATAGAAGTAAGACATGTCTTCTACCTACTCCGTCTTCGCCAAAAGGATCATCGGTACCTGTCTAATGCGGACCTGAGAATACAAGCAGTTTAAAAATCAGCATAATGCTTGTGAGTTCATAAGCGGTTTGTTTTTTGAAAATGTACAAGTTTCCTTTCGGTTTCTAAAAAAGTTATGTATCCAAGAAAATCCCATATTTTCTTATATGTAAAGTTTACTCATTTGTTTTATTACATGATTTTGGTTATGAACAACTGTTATCCCAGGAAAATCCCATATTTTCCTAAGAGTTGGTTACCCATCTGAAATGTAATGTAAAAGATGTATACTGAAAACCTGGTTATCCTTGTGAAAAGTATTAGTTTTAACACGTATATAAAACTAATAAGTACAAAGTAAACTAGTTACTGAATCCATTATTACTAACAAGTAAATCTCTGTTATCCAAATTGCGAGTTCCATAACCATACGATAGACTAGATATGGCAATAAGTAGTCCAAATCACTTTATGACTTTCGTCACCCTTGAACCTTTTGGTTCGGCTGTAGCTAGCAACCAGGTGCGGGGTAGTCAGCCCCGTATAGATCTATACACTCAAGTCACGCTCCCTATCTAAGAGATTCTAGTTACAGAAGCGGTCATCCACTCGCGTATCTCTGTGGAGTGTTCCCGAGGACGTGTCTCCAATTTATAGGAATAACAAATTTACAAGTAATAATACAGAAAGATCCTGTTACAAACGATGATCATCCACTCGCGTATCTCTGTGGAGTGTTACCGAGGACAAAACAATGTACTAGGTTTCATGTTCAAAGTTCAAAGGTTATGCTTTTAACTGTTACAATGTGGAAAACCATTTGTGAAAATATAAAATAGAACATTTTATAATGTTTTTTCACAAATAATATGATAATGTGTTCTGCAAGTTCAAACGGTTGTTGTTACGACTATCAGTGTTAAAAGCATATGAAGCATGAAATATAACACATATATAACAAGTTTTAAGTACAAGTATTCCTTGTACTTTGCTTGTATTCTCCCCCTGAAAACAATGAAAACCATTGAAAAAGGGTAGGGGTATGAACTCACCAATCGGGAAACGAGTCGATTTGGATGCTAAGTGTCAGTCCGGGACTTGATAAAGCGCGAGGTTCCTATGTAATATGAAATGATTCACAATTTTATCTAATTGGACTTCAATCCACTAATTAGATAAGAGTAAACACTTCTAGACGCGAAAAAACTTCAATTCAAGTGTTTGGAGTGACCCGGGTAGCATCTATGGATGAATATGGCTTGGATATGGAGTTTACTCTTCAATAGTACACTCCTTTAGGAGTTTACGGTCCAAATGAGCCACTCCCCATGATTTTACGGCCGTAAACTCATGGTGGGGGTGTTCTTGGTTGCAAAATAGCCTTATAACACTTTAGGGTGATGCTAGACTTGGTTTCAAGGCTTTGGAATGAGATTTGAACATCCTAAGGACCATTTGAGGAGTTTATGGTAGTAAACTATGAGTTTATGGCCGTAAACTCTTATGATCCATGTATTAATGTGTTTTAATGATCCTAGGTCAATTACAATGCACATGGGAAGGTTCTAGGGTTGATTCCATGGCTTAGGAAGTGATTGGGACTTGAACTGACCTTAGAAAAGTAGTTTACTGTCTATGAAGATGTTCTTGGGAGTTTACTACCTTAAACACATGAGTTTACAACCATAAACTCATGTTTTTCCATGATTCAAGGTTTTTTTGTGGTTGTAGGTTAAGCATACAAAGTTCTAAGTCCAATTCCAAGGCATACAAGGTGTTAAAGGCACTTTAACACCCATTAAAGGAGTTTATGGTCTAAGAAGATGTGTTTACGGTCCAAGAATGTTCTTGGGCCGTAAACTCAAGTTTGTTCCATTTGAATATGTTTTGGTGCATTTCTTGAAGGATTATAGGGTTCTATGCACTCATGGAAGTTCATTGAAGGTGTTTAGGGGCAAACTAACACCTTAAAAGGTGTTTAAGGTCTATGAAAGAGGGTTTACGGTCCAAGCATGTTCTTGGACCATAAACTCATGTCCATACTTCAAATGGTGCAATTTTGGGGTCCTAAGCTCATGCATGCAAGTTTCTAAGCCATATCTAAGCACTAGAAATGGTTTGGCGAGGTTTTGGAGCTTCAAAACCCTCTTTAGGGTTGTTCACGGTTTTGGGAGGGTCCCCAAACCGTAAACACATGTTCATGGTGTTTTTGGGTGATTCCAACATAGATTTGCATGCCAATCAAGTTATACAACAAGTTAGGATAAATTGCTTACCAAATTGAGGCTTGAAAGGGGGTTTTTGGACCAATTTCAAGTTCTAGAGAGAGAGAAGTGAGAGAAAGTGATTTTTAGAGAGAGAAAAAGCTTCAAAAAAATGATGTCACTCAATCCCTTATATATGGGTTGAGTTTATGGCCCGGTGGAATTCTACCCGATACTGACGTTTGACGAGGCTTTTGGTCACACCCGATAAAGTTGTTTGATAACTCGGCGGAATAAAACTAAAATTTTTCCAAATAATATTTTGGGGCGTTTTCATAAGTTCCTAATGTGTTTGGATACTAATTAAGTCATAATGGCAAACTCAAAAATTAATGACTTAATTTAATAACGTAAACGTAAATATTTCGAAAACGACATGTTTTTATTAACGGAACGGGTTACAATAACGAAAACAATTTCGGGTTGTCACATTATCCCCCCGTTAGAGGGAATTTCGTCCCGAAATTAAAGATTAAGATACAAATCTCGAATCTGGAAATAGATGCGGATACTTCTGTTTCATCAAGTCTTCACGCTCGCATGTGAATTCCGGTCCCCGCTTGGCATCCAGCGAACCTTCACTATCGGGATCCGGATTTGCTTCGTATGTTTGATCTCTCGATCTATGATTTCGATCAGCTCCTCCACAAAGTTTAGGTTTTCGTTGATCTCGATCTCGTCCAGAGGGATCACGAGGGTTTCATCGGATAAACACTTTTTAAGGTTCGAGACGTGAAAGACGGGGTGGATGTTACTAAGCTCTTTGGGTAGTTGAAGTTTATAGGCTACAGGACCGATCCTGGCGAGGATCTCGAAAGGTCCAATGTACCTTGGGTTAAGTTTCCCATGCTTCCCAAAGCCTACCATGCCTTTCCAGGGCGAGACCTTCAACAGAACACGATCTCCAACCTGGAACTCCAGAGGTTTCCGTCGTATATCGACGTAACTCTTCTGTCTATCTCGTGAAGCTTTCAATCGTTCCCAGATTTGGATGATCTTGTCGGTAGTTTCACGGATAATTTTAGGACCAGTGAGAGCACTGTCGGGGAATTGACTCTTGGCTAGCTGCGTGTCTCCTACCTCGGACCAGCACAGAGGGGATCTGCACTTGCGACCGTAGAGGGCCTCGAACGGAGCAGCCTTGATACTGGTGTGGTAACTGTTTTTATGCGAGAACTCTATCAAAGGCAGATGTGTGTCCTACGACTTTCCGAAATCAATGACACATGCTCTAAGCATGTCCTCCAAGGTTTGGATAGTTCTCTCACTCTGTCTGTCGGTCTGAGGATGATAAGCCGTGCTCATGTCCAATTTTGTTCCAAGAGCCTTCTGAAGAGACTGCCAAAATCTGGAGGTAAACCTGCTATCTCGATCAGAGATAATGGACGCAGGTACACCGTGCAGTCGAACTACCTCCTGGATGTAGATCCACGCAAGTCTTTCCATCTTGAACGATTCTTTAATCGGAATGAAGTGAGCGGATTTTGTCAAATGATCGACAATTACCCAAATGGTATCGTACCCACTCGCAGATTTGGGTAACTTGGTGATGAAATCCATGGTAATCATCTCCCATTTCCATTTAGGTATTTCGGGCAGCTGGAGCAGACCCGGGGGTTTCTGGTACTCAACTTTCACCTTGGCGCAAGTCAGGCACTTGCCCACGAATGTAGCAATCTCAACTTTCATGTTTGGCCACCAGTATTGTTTCTTGAGATCCAGGTACATCTTGTCCGAACCTGGGTGAACAGAGTATCTAGTCTTGTGCACTTCTTCCATGACAATCTCCCTGAATCCTCCAAACTTTGGGATCCAAATTCGGTCCATGAAACAGTAGACTCCATAATTTCTGATCTCAAGTTTCTTATCCATTCCCCTCAAGGCTTCGCTTTACTCGTTCTTGGATTTGAGGGCTACTATCTGGGCTTCTCGGATTTGCATGAATAAGTGGGAATGGATTGTCATCATCAGTGTCTTCACTTTGCGGCTCGAACTTTCCTTTCGGCTAAGGGCATCTGCTACCACATTGGCCTTTTCGGGATGGTAGCGGATCTCACACTCATAGTCACTGAGTAGCTCTACCCATAGCCTTTGCCTCATGTTTAAGTCTTTCTGATCAAGGATGTGTTGCAGGCTCTTATGGTCAATGAAGATCATACACTTGGTTCCGTAGAGATAATGTCTCCAAATCTTCAATGCAAAGACTACGGCTCCTAACTCCAAGCCGTGCGTGGTATAGTTGACCTCATGTGCCTTCAGCTATCTCGAGGCATAAGCAATTACTTTTCCCCTTTGCATAAGCACACAGCCTAAGCCCTGATTAGACACATCTCAATAAACAACGAAGCCCTCTATTCCTTCGGGCAGGGACAGGACTGATGCGCTGCACAAAGCTCGCTTTAACGTTTGGAATGCGGATTCTTGCTTTTCACTCCAACAAAAGGGTACACCTTTCTGTGTTAGAGTGGTTAGAGGTTTGGCGATTCTGTAAAATTTTTGGATGAACCTCCGATAATAGCCGGCGAGACCCAAGAATTGACGGATTTCTATGGATGTCTTCGGTGCCGACCAATTCTCTATCGCTTTGATCTTGGAAGGATCCACATGAATACCCTCCTCGCTTACCACGTGACCGAGGAAAGTCACCTTCCGGATCCAAAATTCACACTTGGAAAATTTTGCGTACAACTTTTCGGATATAAGGGTTTCCAACACTTACCTTATGTGCTATTTGTGTTCTTCTTCGCTTCTAGAGTAGACAAGTATGTCGTCAATGAACATTATAACGAACTGGTCTAAGAAAGGACGACACACCCGGTTCATCAGGTCCATGAACACAGCCGGTGCATTGGTTAGACCGAAGGGCATCACTACGAACTCGTAGTGTCCATACCGAGTCCTGAAAGCTGTTTTGGAAACATCACTCTCATGAACTCGTAGCTGATGGTACCCTGACCTAAGGTCTATCTTTGAGAAGTAGTTGGCTCCCTGAAGTTGATCGAAAAGGTCATCTATTCGCGGAAGGGGATATCGGTTCTTGACGGTCAACTTATTTGGTTCACGATAGTCGATGCACATTCGGAAGGATCCATCTTTCTTCTTTACAAACAAAACCAGAGCTCCCCAGGGTGAGGAACTCGGTCTGATGAACCCTTTGCTGAGTAACTCGTTGAGTTGACTAGATAACTCCTGCATTTCTGCTAGAGCTAAACGATATGGAGACTTGGCTATGGGGGTAGCTCCATGGATTAGGTCGATGCGAAACTCAACTTGACGTTCAGGAGGAATTCCCGGGAGCTCTTCGGGAAAGACATCAGGAAAGTTGCAGACTTCGGGGATGCTCGCGAGGTCTTTGACTTCCTATTTCTCGTTAATGACATGGGCTAGGAATGCTTGGCACTCCTTCCGCAGAAGCTTTTGAGCTTTGATGGAGAAATGATACGAAGATTGGATCTAAGCTTATCTCCATAGATCATGAGGGTCTGACCAGAAGGAAGGTTGAGACGGATGGCTTTTTGGTAACAAAGGATATCAGCATGATTGGGACTCAACCAATCCATGCCAATGATAACATCAAAGCTCTTTATGGAGACTGGCATAAGATCGATGGGAAATAAATGATCGTTCAGGGTAAGGGTGCATCCTATGAATATATCACGAGCATTTTCTTTCTCACCATTATCCATCTCGACGGTAAACGTTTCGGTTAATAATTGAGGATTATGTTTGAGTTTATGCTTGAAAGAATGACTAAAAAAGCTTCTTTCGGCACCCGAATCGAAAAGAATACTAGCATAAGAGTTGTCAAGAAGGAACATACCCGAAACAACGAAGGGATCGGCGACTGCCTCCTCCCGTCCCATGGCTAGGACTCTCCTGGTATTATCAGCTGTCGCCTTCTTGGGGCAGTTTCTCTTGAAATGCCCAACTTCTCCACAATTATAGCAGGCTTGACCAACACCTGCTCCAGAAGATTGATTTGCGGATTGGACTGGTGCTTTGCAAAATCGGACCTTATGCCCTTTTTTACCACAGTTGGTGCATGATAGCTCACGGCAGGGGCCGGGGTTATGGTGGTATTTACACTTTTCACATGGAGGAAGGTTACCAGCATACGTGCTAGTAGGTGTTTGAGCTGTGGATCCCACAGCAGAAGCAGCAGCAACAGGGGTAGTAGCAGCATGGACTGCTACAGTCTGCTGCTTCTTTGAGGATCCTTCAGAAGGCTGACTCTTCTTTTTCTTCCAAAACTTTCTTTTCTCACCACTCCTCTTGGTCGGTTCAGGAGTGGTGGTTGTTTCCTCAACATCATCATTGTGGTCAATCATAGTCTGGGCTAAGTTTTTGGCACTGTCATATGTATCCGGCCTCGCAGATAAGACATTTCCTTTGGTCGGTTGGGTCAGCCCCCAAATAAATCTATCTATCTTCTTACTCTTCGGGGTAACCATTATCGGACAGAGTAGCGCCAGGTCATCAAATCTCGAAGTGTAGGCGGCGATATCAGAACCTTTCATCTTCAGGTTCCAGAGCTCATGCTACAGCTTCTGTATTTCACCCCGAGGGCAGTACTCAGCTAGAAGAAGTTCTTTCATGGCTTCCCATCCCATAGCATTGGCTACAGGTAGGGTCAAGGATTTGACTTGGCTGCTCCACCAAGTCAGTGCCTTATCGATAAAGGTGTCGGCGGCAAACTTTACTTTGTCAGATTCCGAACAGGCACAGATTTCAAAGATAGATTCGATTTTCTCGAACGATCGGGTGAGGGAAATGACACCTCCAGTGCCATCAAATGACATGGGTTTTGCGTTCATGAAATCTTTATAGGAACCCTCCTTTCGGTGTCCCTGACTGCCTTCTTGATTTTGGGTTTGGGTACCACCTCCCGAACCACCGGTGTTCATTTGAGACATAGCAGCTGCTACCGCGGCAGTAGCAGCTGCTTGAAACATCACAGGATCAAATTTAGGAGGGGATGGTGGCGGAGGGTTGTTTGTCTTTGAGTTGGGTCTCTTCTTTGGAGGCATCTTGATCTAATAAGATCAGGAAAGAGAGGATGGTAAGTCCTCTAAATTGAATCAAGAGATATGACATATATATATTCCGAATAAGCGATAAAGCAGGAAAGAGTTATCAAAGCAGACAAATTATCGCTAAAGGAATGTTCAAGGAGCAACGCTTGAATGAGGATTTCTACAAAGGATTGGCTCGAGAAATACTCCCATAGTATTTCATGATTCGCTATGACCATGGTTCGTTGTTTGGGGTATTATGGTAAGTTTTAAGCATGCTGAACACCACAGTCACTCCCAGGCACATGTTGGTCGTGTCTCGAGTAAAGATAGTTGGCCAGGCTATATTGATCCTACACACGACTACATAACTGCCCAGGTTTAACCGCAGCGTGCAACACCCATTTACTTATGTTTTGTTCTACTTGTAGTTACGGATCTCGACAGTTAGGTATACTTGTATACTTTTGAAAATACTTATACTTTGAAGTATACTTTTAGTTCAGAGCACTTAGGCCCCTTAGTGTTTATAGTCTTATACCATGTAAACTTTGGTATACTTTATTCACTATAAACAAGGGCTCTGATACCAATCTATCACACCCCAAAACCCAGGGCGGAAATGTTCCGGGGCGGAGGTGAGTTCATGTTGAATATCATAACCAATGTACATAGTAAGCAAAGTAAACAACCATTACATTACATATGAAAGTTTACATTTGTTTGAAAGCCAAGTGTTACAAATGTGATACATATGTATATATATATGAACAAAAGTAAGACGTGTCTTCTATGTACATCGTCTTTGCCAAAAGGATCATCGGTACCTGTCTAATGCGGACCTGAGAATACAAGCAGTTTGAAAATCAGCATAAAGCTAGTGAGTTCATAAGCGGTTTGTTTTCTAAAAATGTACAAGTTTCCTTTCGGTTTCTGAAAAAGTTATGTATCCAAAAAAATCCCATATTTTCTTATATGTAAAGTTTAGTCATTTGTTTTATTACACGATTCTGGTTATGAACAACTGTTATCCCAGGAAAATCCCATATTTTCCTAAAACTTGGTTACCCATCTGAAATGTAATGTAAAAGATGTATACTGAAAACCTGGTTATCCTTGTGAAAAGTATTAGTTTTAACACATATATAAAACCTAATAAGTACAAAGTAAACTAGTTACTGAATCCATTATTACTAACAAGTAAATCTCTGTTATCCAAATTGCGAGTTCCATAACCATACGATAGACTAGATATGGCAATAAGTAGTCCAAATCACTTTATGACTTTCGTCACCGTTGAACCTTTTGGTTCGGCTGTAGCTAGCAGCTAGGTGCGGGGTAGTCAGCCCCGTATAGATGTGTACACTCAAGTCACGCTCCCTATCTAAGAGATTCTGGTTACAGAAGCGGTCCTCCACTCATGTAGCTCTGTGGAGTGTTCTCGAGGACGTGTCTCCAATTTATAGGAATAACAAATTTACTAGTAATAATACAGAAAGATCCTGTTACAAACGATGATCCTCCACTCGCGTATCTCTGTGGATTGTTACCGAGGACAAAACAATGTACTAGGTTTCATGTTCAAAGTTCAAAGGTTATGCTTTTAACTGTTATAATGTGGAAAACCATTTGTGAAAATATAAAATACAACATTTTATAATGTTTTTCACAAATAATATGATAATGTGTTCTGCAAGTTCAAACGGTTGTTGTTACGACTGTTAGTGTCAAAAGCATATGAAGCATGAAATATAACACATGTAAAACAAGTTTTGAGTACAAGTATTCATTGTACTTTGCTTGTATTCTCCCCCTGAAAACAGTGAAAAACATTGAAAAAGGGTAGGGGTATGAACTCACCAGTGGGGAAACGAGTCGATTTGGATTCTAAGGGTCAGTTCGGAGCTTGATAATGCGCGAGGTTCCTATGTAATATGAAATGATTCACAATTGTATCTAATTAGACTTCAATCCACTAATTAGATAAGAGTAAACACTTCTAGACGCGAAAACACTTCAATTCAAGTGTTTGGAGTGACCCGGGTAGCATCTATGGACAAATATGGCTTGGATATGGAGTTTACTCTTCAATAGTAAAC
Source organism: Lactuca serriola (assembly GCF_051521515.1). NCBI lineage: Eukaryota > Viridiplantae > Streptophyta > Magnoliopsida > Asterales > Asteraceae > Lactuca > Lactuca serriola. The sequence continues at coordinate 137,059,601 of NC_136410.1, forward strand.
TCCTTAAGTTATGGAATTCAAGAGTCTTGGATGGTTACAAAATTTGTCATCAAGTTTTGGAATCCAAAAGGTTTTGAAGAGTTTCAAAACTTGCCCATAAGTTTTGGAATTTGAAAAGTTTAATTAAAAAGTTTTAATATGAAATATTGAATTCTAAAACATCTAGTAATTGAAAGGTTTCAAAAGATGCAACTCTTAGGTTCATAACTTAAAAAATAATTAAATAGTTTTAATTTTGAATTTTTAATAGCCTAGATGTTTTTAATAGTTCAATTACACCTTATGGAATTTATTAAATTGATTAAAGTGTTTAATTAAAAGAGTATTAATAAATCCATAATTATATGGTTTGAGTTTAATTAAATTAAAAGTCTAGTTTAATTAAAAGATTAAACCACCTAGTATTTTAAATGTTTAAAATACACCCTTATACTATATAAAATTAAAAGTTTAATATATTATATATGTATAAGTAAAAGGTCAGTCTTACCATGAAGTCGATCTATAAGGGGATATAAGGTTACTGCCTACAAAATGGTGGTTTAATGGATGTCCACTCTCATCCACCGCTTCCTTGACTGGTGGAGGGTCATTAGTCGAACGAGTTTGACAAGACATTTAAATCCACATTAAAAGTATGATGAAATACTAAGTAACTAAACCTTTTATAAATTCTCAATCTTAGTTACTTAGGTAAAATGTGTATTAGATGGTAACCCATGAAATTGCACATTTCACCTTATTAGTCGTTAGTGGAGCATGTGTGGTTAACCGGCACACTAACTTGGGACTAATGAAGGATGACAATGGGTAGCTCGTTGTTTTTCATAGATCAATGGAGCGTATGTGGTTAACCGGCACATTGATTAGGTGATAAATGACTTTGATAGTACCAACATAATTTGCATGGTAATTCATACCTAGTTTGTGATCCTCGGCATCCCAGTCACAAACATTAAGGGTATAATCGAGGTTAAGCATGCCATTGAAAAAGTTCAATGAATATCAAAGAATCTAGGAATTTCAATTCATTTAAAACCTAATGTTCTTTTTCTTTTCTCATGGTGGAAATTGGTAAATCATCATTTACCTACCTTCAAATATTTTACAATTGGATTACGGCATCCCTCTTCCGAATTGTAGAATATTGTGTTGGGTCTTAGCCTTAATATTTCATTCTGGGTGCTATATTAAAGACTTAAATCAATTAACTTGAATTTCTCCCCTTATAGATGTCTAGGTCATACAACTATGGTCTACCTTATCCTGTTAGAAAAAGCTTTCCACATGAAGATGATATTCCACAATAGCATACTTCACTTCCTCCACCACCTCCAATAATTCTCCCTGCCCACATGCTCGTCGACTTGAAAAGTGCAAGGTCACTCAAGCCCTATTGACAAACAAACATGAAGATGGAAGGTATGTGTGTGCACATGTCTTGGAGATGATGTCACATATTGACAGGATGTGAATGTTAGGAGTCATTGTGTCAAGGAAGTTGGTTGTTTACTTGGTTCTTCAATCACTTCCTAAGTCATATAGTGAGTTCATTAAAGATTACTATATGACAGACCGCGAGATGATCCTTATCGATCTTACCTATTTGCTAATTGTTGTTGAATTTGCAATGATTTGGTGCACTAGTAAAGCAAATGTGATTGGAAGATCTACTTCCCAAACTTCCATGGACATTGACAATTGAAACATTGGAAGTCCAGAAAAGTCTTCCCAATGGAAAGAGAAAGACTAAGTCTGAGATTGTCCCGTGTGCCATTCCAAAAGAATCTGTTTGTTTCTATTGCCAAGAGAAGGGGCATTGGATGTGAAGCTATCGTATCTACTTGAAGGACCATAAGGATGGTAAAGTCAAAATGTATGACTCTGCTTCAGGTCAATCCATTATCTAACTCTATTAAGTTCCTATAACTAGATTCTTAATACATGATGTGATAAGATTACATTTTGATGTTTTGTAGGATCGAAGAAGTGACAGGAAGCTTAAAGAAAGAGCATGATCAGTCTGATCGCGAAGAGATGGACTTCAATCGCATGATTCGATGATCAGAGTTTTGAGTTGCTGCTTAAGAGTTATGATAGATTGCTTAGGAATATTTAGAAAAAATAGTTTTCATATGTACTTGCATTGTAAGGAAAGGTTTTCCAAATTTTATAAATAAAGGAAAATTTTGATTTTATCTTATTTTATATTTCCTTGCAATGGCATTTGTGAAAATTGATGTTTGTATATTTCTATTTTTAGCAATATGGATTTGATTCTTTCATTTGTGGTGGTGTCTAAATTTACCAAATAAGGAAAGATTCTCATCACCAAAGTTTCAATTGGACAGAAACTTGGAATCATGCAACTTGTATTGTATGATGAATGAGAACCTTCATCTTTGGGAAATTAAGACTAATTCCTTATTCACATATATATGTGAGTCAAGTAAGGGACTAGGGGATCTAGTACACACTGTTGTGCATTGAGAAGGTCCACCACAAAGAATGAAAATACTATTTTTCATGATTTACTAAAATCTTAGTGAATATGATTATGCTTACAAGATTAAGTATAATTATGAATCACTGAATAAGTTTCAATGTATAGCAGAACAAATAAGAAGAATCAATTAGGCACAAATATAAAAGTTTCTCCAATCTGAAAGTAAGGAGAGTACTTTAGTATCGTGTTTTATGATCATCTTAATGATTATAGAACAATATCACAATTGATCCTCTAAGGACATCTTACTGCACTTGTATGGCTAAGAAGAGGAATCGTGAATTTTTGAAATGGTTAAATCAAGAAGATAAATCATACTCCGTTCTAAAATCAAGTCTGGGACTCATACTCCAAGATTGTGTCTTGAGTGACATGTCCTAAGAAGGTTTGTAACACATCATGAAATGTGGAGTAGAAAAGTTTTCTTTCTCTTTCACATTTGGAATTGGTAGTTGTGATGTTTTGGATAAAACAAAGACCAACTAAGACCAAACTAAATGAAGTGTTTTTCTTGATAAGAGCCCGCACTAACTCTTGAATATTTGATTGTCAAGGAATGGTTCTTGAAGAGAGAATCTTATATGTCAAGAGGTCAGTGGGAGTCTTAAAATTCATTGAAAAGTTTCAAGAACAAATCAAGAACAAACCTATTGTTAATCACTAACACACGACTTGAGGTTTTTAACCTATCGTGTTGACATATTCTTGTTTCTGTACCCATTCCAGTTAAAGTAGACTATACATGTGAGTTCTATGAGTTCTCAATTGTTTGCATAAGGCAAAGCACCTTGATCAATGAAAGCTCATTAATCAGTAAGGGTGAGCTGCTTAACAACTTGGAAGACATGGTAGGCCTTGTGCTGCCAAGTGGCAAGAAGTTAAGATTGAACAAGTTCAGTCTATATGAATTTGAATTTGTCATGGACCTTGTCTTGTGATAATGGTTTTGAACGACATATTCACATGGATAGGATCACATACACCATAAAATCTAAGTGTCATAAGGTTTATCTCCAATTCATGAAAATGAATGTGAGGAAACGCTTTCACTAAGTAGATTTTAAGGAGATAGCAGTTGTATTAACTGTGTTCTCAAAATCGATTATGATTATGGCATCCCTCTTTATAGTTCGAATTGTGAGAAATGGCAAATAATTCAAACATTCGGGTCTTACTGTTGTAAGCTCTGAAATAGTTTAGACACATATATGAGCTATCTAAGGTAAGGTGTATGATTTTGAGAAACCTAGATAAATTCTTATCGAGGCATCCTGTCTCAGAAATCTGAACATTGGTAAGAAAGTCAATAAGTATTAATTTCTAGAAGTCCAGTTGATTTCTGAGTATATGTCAAAGCTAGTGGGAGCATAAAACTTATGCTAGTAACAAAATAATTGTTATGCCGGTGGGAGCATGATTATTAAGTGAAGTCTTGCAAGTTAACAATACTAGGTATAGGAAACAAAGGCTACAAAGTTGCAAAGTTGCAAAATTTCAAAAGTTGTTTCGCTATAGTAAGGAAGAGGATACGTATAATTCATTTCGAGTCTAAAAGCTTAGATTGAAATTTTAATTTACTCATAGACATATGTGAATGCTATGTTGAAATGATTCAACATAAGAAAATCTATATATGGAAATATTATGGCAAAGGACTTGTGACAACCCCAAATCTAATTCCGTTGCAAATCCCATTTTCACTAACGGAACGTGTCACTATACGTTATTTTATGCAATATTTGGAATCGTCAATATCCGAATATCTAAATTATGCATGGCTTAATATTATCATAAGAAATATAACTCGTATGTGTTAACCCCGTTTAACCTAATAGAGTTGTATTACCTTTTCAACCACTCCATCCGGGTAAAAAGTTTTAACCCAGGTAACTTTCAACATCGGGTAGCCGTGTATCGGGTGCGATTCCCGAGACATATGCAATGGGTGTGCACAACATTTGAACACTCATTTACTACACACCCACTTTCTCTCTCTACATTCTCTCTCTAGACTCGAAAACGACCCCGATTCCGCTAATTTCCGACTTCCAAACGTAAGTACTCATCCTCTATCTTATTCTAGACATGCTTCATTGAATTTGAGGGCCAAAAATCATAGGAATCAAAGTTCAAAGAGGAGTTTACGGCCTAAGAAGCCCCTTAGGCCGTAAACCCCCAAAACCAAGCCAAAGATCAAGTTTTTCCTCCTTGTATGTTAGTAGACTAATTAAGGCATATATCTAGAAGGGTTTGGACACTAAAACACAAGAAAATGATGCTTAAAAAGGAGTTTACGGCCCAAGCATGTGCTTAGGCCGTAAACACCTCAAACACCCCATAAATCTATGTTTTAAGCCCCAAAAACACTTCTAGGATGTTTGGTAATTTAGGCATAACATCAAGGAAGGCTTAAGTGCATTAAACATAATCATTTGAACACAAAAAGAGGAGTTTACGGCCAAGGCTAAGCTTGGGCCGTAAACACCCAAATTTTTGTGTCAAACAAGTCCCTAAACTACCCTAATGCATGAAAGGAATTTACCTAAGGCCTTTGGGAGTGTGTTGTACCATTAAACACCTCATTTTGATACCAAATGAAGAGTTTACGGCCAAGGATGTTCTTGGGCCGTAAACTCCCCAAAAATGTATGCCAAATTGCTCCAAACTCACTATAGGGCCTTCTAGGATTTTTCTAAGACATATGGGACAATGTTGTACAAGTAAAACATTCATCTTGAAGGATTTATAGGAGTTTACGGCCCAAGAACAAGTCTTGGTCGTAAACTCCCCAAAAATGTCACAAATTTTGATGTTAATCCTTCTCTTTTGGTCCAAAACACCCACCACTAAATTAAGGAAGTGATATAAGGCCTTAAACATACACTTTGGGACACCACTTGAGTTTACGGCCAAGCCTAGGGGGCTTACGGCCGTAAACTCCCAATGGGTGGCTTTTAGGCCATAAACTCTAAGAGAGTGAACTCATGGACCCTCCCGTAAATCATTCATGGCCTTGTACCACTCCCGGGAACCCTTTCTAGGCCTTAAAACCCCGAAGACGACACTAGAATGTCCAAATACTTTAATGAAAAGCACAAGATGATTAACCTCTTGTAAAATACATATTTCATATGACATTAGGGTCCTAAAAGGTGCTCAAGTGGTTATTTGATACCAAACGCTCAATCGACACTATTACCCGATTTACCCGATTCACCCGATTTCCGCGATTTCAGGTGAGTTCATACCCCTTTAATGAACCTTTCAAGTGTTTTACATGTTTTAGGGGGAAGATACAAGTTGCTTGTAAATGTTTATGTAAAGTTTTACAAAACGATTTCCGAGTTACAAGGATTAATCACATGTGATTCACTACTCTTAACTCAAATCACATGTGATTTGTCCCTATGCCCTAGGAAAACGGATTTTACCTTTTACAAACTATTTTTAAACAGTGAATCAGAATTTAAATGTTCTTTTGGAAAAATACTTTTATTTAATCAATTTGCTTACAAAAGGTAACCACTCTGATATATTTATATAAATAAGACTTGGAGGACTTAGGACCGATATCTCGCCTTATTTCCTGTTCTTGTTTGATTGTGGGCTTAGGGTAGTAGTTATCCGTCCGACTGTCGTTGATTTCTTACTTATATAAAATCTGTATATCAGTATGGGATACGAATATTACTGCTTTCACTTAATACTAAAGTCACTAACGTGCTAAGAAACATCCCCACTAAGATAACCATAATAGGTATGGTTAGGGTCGCTACCGCTACTACTCGCTAAATTTATGACTATCTACACTATAATACTCACTATTACTAGACGATACACTAGTAAGAGAATTCACTATGATCAATACTAAAAGATTTCTACACTATAACCATAGAGAAAACACTAAACAAACAATAATACACTAACCCGCTACAAGATACTCTATTCGCTATTCACTACACCCGGAGTGTTCCAGCAGGAGACGACTCTTCATGTATAGATCTATACGGGGCAGACACTATTACATCCCGACTGTTAATCTCAGTCCGCGCCGTACAGGCCCAGGGATGCCACTACTTCACTATACTCTGCATGACCGGGAAGGTCATGGGATCCTCTATTATCCTCACTATTGGTAATTTACAAGGAATACCCTGCAACTACTCTAAAATACTACACTAAATGCTAAACTGCATCCCGAAGTAAGTAAGTATCTATCACTAAAGGAAGCTTGCACCTCTATCACTGATTTCCCGGCTCAACCTATTCCATCACACTTGTTAATTGGAGATCGCCAATGTAATTATAAACTAAAATGTTTTCAAAGGAATAAAGAATACATACTTTTCACAGATTGCCACTTACAATGTTTTTCCTGGAAAATATGGGATTTTCTAAGTTTCTACTACTTATGAACGTAATGATACGTTTTTAACACTAATGCCTTGTATACAAAAACTCACACTAAACTCTTATGAACTCACCAGCTTTATGCTGATAATCGCTTTCAAAATAACTTGTATCTTCAGGTCAAAGATAAACAGGTACAGACGCAGCGTTTTTGGAGAAGGTGGAGCACACAAGACCCATCTCTTATTTTTGATTTACTTTTGGGTGATTGTTAAATATTACAAAACACGCTTGTAATTAAACTCACTTTGTAATACTATGGTTGTATGTTTCTTGTTTCTACTATTATGCAATTGTGATGATACTGTTCGCTACGTCATCCACCCCGAAACGTATTCCGCCGTTATCGGTTTTGGGGTGTGACAGATTGGTATCAGAGCATTGTTTATAGTGAATCAAGTATATCAACCTATAAAAGGTATACGAACTATAAACACTTCGGGACTAAAACACTCTGACTAAAAATATATATTGTTAAGTATCTAAAAGATCTAACTAAGTATATATATATACACACATCACTATGAAACACAGGAATCAGTATCGTCCTAGAACAAAACAAAAGTATTAAGACTGTTGGGCAGCACAATTGGGTTTAGAGACATATAGTCACATTCAGGATGATGTAGCCTGATCAACTACGTTTTCCTGGGAATGACTAGCATGTGCCTAAGTTTGGTTGTGATGTTGCAACAAGTCTAAGACTTACCAACAATACCACAATAACGCTACCATAAGAATACTATAGGAGTATTCTGTATCTCTAGATTATACGTATGTGTTAACAAAAACGGTCATTACTAGTAGGACAATAGTTGCTAAGTGGATACACCACGATTACATGTGATTAAGGCGCTATAGACTCAGAATCTGCAGCCTTTGCTTCATTCCCTGTTCTTGTTTGATTGGGGGTCTGAAGTTAGGGTGGTTTATTCGAAGGACTATCTTTCTTCGATTACATGTAATCGGTATGCACTATGCAAGTATTGGGTCAACTGATAATGATTATCCCTATAAGTATCTTAGAATAGTACGTCTATTAATCTTCTTTTCCCCCTTTCTCGCGTAGATAGCATGTCTGGCTTCCACCTACCCGGCGATCCGTACTTTCCGAACCAGGGCAATGGAGGATGGCTCGAAGAGGAGTCAGACGACGATCACCCTATTCCTTTGGATGATCATCATGCTGAAGGCTTCTCGGATAGCTCGAGCTCCGAGCCAGAAGTCAACAACCAACCTCCTGAAGCCCCGAACCCTAACCCTCGACCGGCATTTCAGGGCCCCACTCCTATGTGGGCAATGTCCTTGCATCGATGGAGCGAGGAGCAGGGTCAGCCCTTGCCTTACAATGGAGACCGAAGCTTCTACAACATAAGCGAAGGAGGATCGGCGGATCGGGTTCTGCCCATCATGATCCGAAGGATTGCCAGGAATGTTAAGCAAGGTCAAGCAGCTATAAGGTGAGTTGTGGAAGTGGATGCTAACTCAAACCTCAACACGGTTCGCATCCGCCAACTCGAAGAAGCCATGGACAGGACAAGGAGGACCAACGAGGCTCTGCAGCATCAGCTGGCAGCATCCCGAGCTGAAGTTAGGGAACTCCGAGCACGCCAAAGGACTCAAGATCGACACCTTCAAGAAGTTATGCGTCAACTGGAGGATCTGAGGATTCGCCCGACAAGCAGCCGTCGCCAGTAGAAGACATCTAGTTACCTCACTCTCTTGTTTAAAAGACTAGCCTTTTATCTCTATGTTCCGTAGGTCTCTTGTCTGTAAACATTCCTAGTTTAAAAGTACTCTATTTGAACCTCCAAACTGCCAACATTTTCTCTATGGTATGATGTAAGACCTACTGCTAGGTCAATTTTCATGAACATCTGTTGCATCATTAATACCAGTGTATTGGCAGATGATTTCTCTATTGCTATAGCTCTTACCCTGATCTTGGATTATGTTGATTTAATCCATGAGACACTCTATTCATATTCGCAATAGGCTCTTACTATTGCTATCATTTCTATGATCTTCCAGTGAAGGATGCCTCCACGAAAGCGTCCCAGCAGAGGAAGACCTGAAACTCAAACCCCTCCTCCACCACCTCCTCCTCCGCAGTTCGATCCGGTGTTGTTCCAAGCGGCTGTGACTGCGGCTGTAACAGCAGCCATGGCCCAAATGAACTCGGGTGATGCGAGCGGTGGAAATTCTAGATTTGGTGAAGTCCACCAGCGAGTGCAGGGATGCACTTACAAAGACTTCATGAATTGTAAACCTGCTTTCTTCGATGGTACCGGAGGAATTCTGGCGTTGTCCCAATGGTTCGAAAGGACCGAAGCTGTATTCGAGATGTGCTCTTGTCCCGAGGAGAGCAAAATCAAGTTCGCTACTGCTACCCTCAATAACAGGGCTTTGTCATGGTGGAACGGCCATGTCAACGCACTCTCCTTGGTCACAGCCAATGCCATGGGCTGGGACACTCTAAAAGATCTCATGAGAGGAGAGTACTGCCCTAGGGGCGAAGTCCAGAAGCTTGAGGAAGAACTCTGGAACCTCAAGATGAAGGGGACCGACATAACGGCTTATACGGCCAGGTTTTGCGACTTGGCGGCTATGTGTCCCAACATGATCCCCTCTGAAAGCAAGAAGATTGAACGTTACATCTGGGGTTTAGTGCCCCCGTATCGAGGAAATGTTCTGGCCTCACGCCCTACCACTTTCGACAGCGCCAAGGAATTGGCCCAGAGTCTGATCAACCACGAAATCTCCTCCACTCCAGCAACAACAACCACAACAACCACTGCACCATCCGGATCATCTGACAGAAAAAGGAAACGATGGGATAAGAAGAAAGGCAAGAAGACTCAAACCGCCTCCAAGGACCAGCAAATTGTGGCAGTCCATGCTGCCACCATCCCAGCCGCACCAGCTGCTCCAGCCCCACCGAAAGCTTACAGTGGGAATTTGCCTAAGTGTCCCAAGTGCCCTTTTCACCACAACGGTCCATGCCGTGAATTGCAGTGTTCCAACTGCGGACGGAAGGGCCATACTGTCCGATTTTGCAAGGCCCCTCCCAAACCTATTACACAGGTTCCTGGTACGGGAGTGACCCCGACGTGTTATGGTTGCGGCGAAGCGGGTCATTTTAAGAAGAACTGTCCGAAGACTGCAAATGCTGGGGGAACTGGAAGGTTACTTGCTATCGGTCACAATGAAGCAGTAGCCGATCCCACAGTGGTCACGGGTACGTTTCTTCTCAACAACTCCTATGCCTGTGTCTTATTCGATAGTGGTGCAGAAAGAAGCTTCATAAATCAAAACTTTAAACACCTACTCAAACAAACCCCTCAACCACTAAAAGAAACATTCGTTGTAGAAATGGCTAATGGGAAGACAGAAAGCTCTAATGAAATCTATATAGGTTGTACTCTCACGTTAGATGATCACCCCTTTTTAATCGATCTTATACCAGTCTCAATCAAAAATTTTGATGTCATTGTTGGTATGGATTGGCTAAGCCTTCACTACGCCGACATCCTATGCTCCGAGAAAGCCATTCGCCTGAACTTTCCGAATCGAGAGACCCTAGTGATATACGGAGATAAGCCAAGTACAAACCTTCGTATCATCTCTAGTATTCAGGCTCAGAAATACTTGCGCAAGGAGTATCGCGCCTTTCTTGCTCACGTCGTCGACACTAACCAGAAATCGAAAGATCCAAAGGACATTCCTGTAGTATGCGATTTTCCTGATGTCTTTCCGGAGGATCTCCTAGGCCTACCTCCTAAACGACAGGTTGAATTCAGAATCGACCTAATCCCAGGAGCTACCCCCGTAGCTAAGTCGCCCTACCGAGTAGCGCCCGCCGAGATGCAAGAACTATCCGGACAACTCAACGAACTGCTTAGCAAGGGCTTCATAAGACCGAGCTTCTCACCTTGGGGAGCTCCGGTCTTGTTCGTGAAGAAAAAGGATGGGTCGTTTCGGATGTGCATCGATTATAGGGAACTCAATAAACTCACGATCAAAAATCGCTATCCTCTCCCTCGTATCGATGACCTATTCGATCAACTCCGAGGAGCCAGTTACTTCTCCAAGATTGATCTTAGATCGGGGTACCATCAGTTGCGGGTGCTCGAGGAAGATGTTCCAAAGACAGCTTTTCGAACCCGCTACGGGCATTTCGAGTTCGTAGTGATGCCCTTTGGACTGACTAATGCCCCTGCAGTATTCATGGACTTGATGAATAGGGTATGTCGTCCATATCTAGATCAGTTCGTCATCGTCTTTATTGACGACATACTTGTCTACTCTCGGAGCGAGGAAGAGCACAGAAGCCATTTACGATTAGTCCTGGAAACCCTGCGATCCGAGAAGTTTTATGCGAAGTTCTCTAAGTGCGAGTTTTGGATCCGGAGAGTAGAATTCTTAGGGCACGTGGTCAGTGAAGACGGAATCCACGTGGACCCCTCAAAAATCAAAGCTATTGAGAACTGGTCAGCACCAAAGACGCCTACGGAAATTCGTCAATTTCTAGGCCTCGCTGGCTACTACCATCGGTTCATCCAAAATTTCTCTCGGATTGCGAAACCTCTCACCATGCTAACACAGAAGGGTGTATCATTCGACTGGGAAGAGAAACAGGAGAAGGCATTTCAGACCCTGAAGCGAGCCCTATGCACCGCACCAGTATTATCCCTTCCCGAGGGGACAGAGGATTTCGTCGTATACTGTGATGCATCCAATCAGGGGCTCGGTTCTGTCTTGATGCAACGAGGCAAGGTTATCGCCTATGCCTCGAGACAGCTAAAGAACCATGAAGTGAACTACACCACTCACGACCTCGAGTTAGGAGCAGTCGTCTTTGCACTAAAAATCTGGAGACACTACTTGTATGGGACGAAGAGCGTGGTGTACACTGATCATAAAAGCCTCCAACATATACTGAACCAGAAGGAACTCAACATGAGACAGCGTCGATGGTTCGAATTACTTAACGATTACGACTGCGAAATTCGATATCATCCAGGGAAAGCCAACGTAGTAGCAGACGCCCTGAGCAGGAAAGAATATTCTGGACGAAGAACCAAGTCACTGACAATGACTATACATTCACATCTATCCACGCAGATCAAGGAGGCTCAGCTGGAAGCCTTAAAGCCTGGAAATGTGGCGGGAGAATCCCTGCGCGGAATGGATAAAAATCTGGAGGTTAAGGGTGACGGAGCCTATTACTTTATGGACCGAATCTGGACTCCACGCCATGGAGGTTTCAGAGATTTGGTTATGAGGGAAGCACACAACACTCGTTACTCTGTCCACCCGGGTTCGGATAAGATGTATATGGATCTCAAAAAGCTCTATTGGTGGCCAAACATGAAAGCAGAGATCGCTACCTTTGTAGGTAAGTGCCTTACTTGCGCGAAGGTCAAAATAGAATGTCAAAAGCCATCAGGACTCCTCCAACAACCGGAAATACCAGAATGGAAGTGGGAGCGAATCACAATGGACTTCATCACCAAGCTGCCCAAGACAGCAGGTGGATTAGATACCATTTGGATCACCGTTGACAGGTTGACCAAGTCCGCCCACTTCCTACCCATCAAAGAGACGGATAAGATGGAAAAGCTCACTAGGACTTATATAAAAGAAATAGTGCGATTGCATGGCGTCCCTATATCTATTATATCAGACAGAGATAGTAGATTCACCTCTAGATTTTGGCAATCGTTACAACAGGCACTAGGGACGAGGCTGGACATGAGTACAGCCTACCATCCGCAGACTGACGGACAAAGTGAGAGGACGATCCAAACATTAGAAGACATGTTGCGAGCTTGTGTGATCGACTTCGGGAAATCGTGGGATACACACTTACCTCTTGTGGAGTTTTCCTACAACAATAGTTATCACACGAGCATCAAGGCAGCTCCATTCGAAGCTCTCTACGGCCGAAAGTGCAGATCCCCTTTGTGCTGGGCCGAGGTGGGAGACACTCAGTTAGCTAAAGGACGAGTTCCTGATAGCGCCCTCACTGGTCCAGAGATCATTCGAGAGACGACCGAGAAGATTGTACAGATACGTGAACGACTAAAAGCCGCTAGGGATCGACAGAAAAGCTACGCCGACAAACGAAGGAAACCCTTGGAATTCCAAGTCGGAGACCGGGTCCTTCTGAAGGTCTCGCCCTGGAAGGGCACGATATGCTTTGGGAAGCGTGGAAAGTTGAACCCAAGGTACATAGGGCCTTTTGAGATTATTGCTAGAATCGGCCCCGTAGCTTACAAACTAAACTTACCCCGCGAGCTAAGTAACATACATCACACCTTTCACGTCTCAAACTTGAAGAAATGTCTGTCAGACGAGACTCTCGTGATCCCCCTCGACGAGATCGAGATCAATGAGAACCTCAACTTCGTGGAAGAACCTGCTGAGGTTTTGGATCGTGAAGTAAAACGGACGAAACAAAGCCGCATCCCAATTGTGAAGGTTCGGTGGAACGCCAAGCGAGGACCGGAATTCACTTGGGAGCGCGAGGATCAAATGAAACTCAAATACCCTCATCTCTTCGCTTAGTAGTATTGTAACATCGTATCTGTTTGTATTCTAAATTTCGGGACGAAATTCCCCTAACGGGGGGATGATGTGACAACCCCAAATCTAATTCCGTTGCAAATCCCATTTTCACTAACGGAACGTGTCACTATACGTTATTTTATGCAATATTTGGAATCGTCAATATCCGAATATCTAAATTATGCATGGCTTAATATTATCATAAGAAATATAACTCGTATGTGTTAACCCCGTTTAACCTAATAGAGTTGTATTACCTATTCAACCACTCCACCCGGGTAAAAAGTTTTAACCCAGGTAACTTTCAACATCGGGTAGCCGTGTATCGGGTGCGATTCCCGAGACATATGCAATGGGTGTGCACAACATTTGAACACTCATTTACTACACACCCACTTTCTCTCTCTACTTTCTCTCTCTAGACTCGAAAACGACCCCGATTCCGCTAATTTCCGACTTCCAAACGTAAGTACTCATCCTCTATCTTATTCTAGACATGCTTCATTGAATTTGAGGGCCAAAAATCATAGGAATCAAAGTTCAAAGAGGAGTTTACGGCCTAAGAAGCCCCTTAGGCCGTAAACCCCCAAAACCAAGCCAAAGATCAAGTTTTTCCTCCTTGTATGTTAGTAGACTAATTAAGGCATATATCTAGAAGGGTTTGGACACTAAAACACAAGAAAATGATGCTTAAAAAGGAGTTTACGGCCCAAGCATGTGCTTAGGCCGTAAACACCTCAAACACCCCATAAATCTATGTTTTAAGCCCCAAAAACACTTCTAGGATGTTTGGTAATTTAGGCATAACATCAAGGAAGGCTTAAGTGCATTAAACATAATCATTTGAACACAAAAAGAGGATTTTACGGCCAAGGCTAAGCTTGGGCCGTAAACACCCAAATTTTTGTGTCAAACAAGTCCCTAAACTACCCTAATGCATGAAAGGAATTTACCTAAGGCCTTTGGGAGTGTGTTGTACCATTAAACACCTCATTTTGATACCAAATGAAGAGTTTACGGCCAAGGATGTTCTTGGGCCGTAAACTCCCCAAAAATGTATGCCAAATTGCTCCAAACTCACTATAGGGCCTTCTAGGATTTTTCTAAGACATATGGGACAATGTTGTACAAGTAAAACATTCATCTTGAAGGATTTATAGGAGTTTACGGCCCAAGAACAAGTCTTGGCCGTAAACTCCCCAAAAATGTCACAAATTTTGATGTTAATCCTTCTCTTTTGGTCCAAAACACCCACCACTAAATTAAGGAAGTGATATAAGGCCTTAAACATACACTTTGGGACACCACTTGAGTTTACGGCCAAGCCTAGGGGGCTTACGGCCGTAAACTCCCAATGGGTGGCTTTTAGGCCATAAACTCTAAGAGAGTGAACTCATGGACCCTCCCGTAAATCATTCATGGCCTTGTACCACTCCCGGGAACCCTTTCTAGGCCTTAAAACCCTGAAGACGACACTAGAATGTCCAAATACTTTAATGAAAAGCACAAGATGATTAACCTCTTGTAAAATACATATTTCATATGACATTAGGGTCCTAAAAGGTGCTCAAGTGGTTATTTGATACCAAACGCTCAATCGACACTATTACCCGATTTACCCGATTCACCCGATTTCCGCGATTTCAGGTGAGTTCATACCCCTTTAATGAACCTTTCAAGTGTTTTACATGTTTTAGGGGGAAGATACAAGTTGCTTGTAAATGTTTATGTAAAGTTTTACAAAACGATTTCCGAGTTACAAGGATTAATCACATGTGATTCACTACTCTTAACTCAAATCACATGTGATTTGTCCCTATGCCCTAGGAAAACGGATTTTACCTTTTACAAACTATTTTTAAACAGTGAATCAGAATTTAAATGTTCTTTTGGAAAAATACTTTTATTTAATCAATTTGCTTACAAAAGGTAACCACTCTGATATATTTATATAAATAAGACTTGGAGGACTTAGGACCGATATCTCGCCTTATTTCCTGTTCTTGTTTGATTGTGGGCTTAGGGTAGTAGTTATCCGTCCGACTGTCGTTGATTTCTTACTTATATAAAATCTGTATATCAGAATGGGATACGAATATTACTGCTTTCACTTAATACTAAAGTCACTAACGTGCTAAGAAACATCCCCACTAAGATAACCATAATAGGTATGGTTAGGGTCGCTACCGCTACTACTCGCTAAATTTATGACTATCTACACTATAATACTCACTATTACTAGACGATACACTAGTAAGAGAATTCACTATGATCAATACTAAAAGATTTCTACACTATAACCATAGAGAAAACACTAAACAAACAATAATACACTAACCCGCTACAAGATACTCTATTCGCTATTCACTACGCCCGGAGTGTTCCAGCAGGAGACGACTCTTCATGTATAGATCTATACGGGGCAGACGCTATTACATCCCGACTGTTAATCTCAGTCCGCGCCGTACAGGCCCAGGGATGCCACTACTTCACTATACTCTGCATGACCGGGAAGGTCATGGGATCCTCTATTATCCTCACTATTGGTAATTTACAAGGAATACCCTGCAACTACTCTAAAATACTACACTAAATGCTAAACTGCATCCCGAAGTAAGTAAGTATCTATCACTAAAGGAAGCTTGCACCTCTATCACTGATTTCCCGGCTCAACCTATTCCATCACACTTGTCAATTGGAGATCGCCAATGTAATTATAAACTAAACTGTTTTCAAAGGAATAAAGAATACATACTTTTCACAGATTGCCACTTACAATGTTTTTCCTGGAAAATATGGGATTTTCTAAGTTTCTACTACTTATGAACGTAATGATACGTTTTTAACACTAATGCCTTGTATACAAAAACTCACACTAAACTCTTATGAACTCACCAGCTTTATGCTGATAATCGCTTTCAAAATAACTTGTATCTTCAGGTCAAAGATAAACAGGCACAGACGCAGCGTTTTTGGAGAAGGTGGAGCACACAAGACCCATCTCTTATTTTTTATTTACTTTTGGGTGATTGTTAAATATTACAAAACACGCTTGTAATTAAACTCACTTTGTAATACTATGGTTGTATGTTTCTTGTTTCTACTATTATGCAATTGTGATGATACTGTTCGCTACGTCATCCACCCCGAAACGTATTCCGCCGTTATCGGTTTTGGGGTGTGACAGGACTGGTCCATTATCATGTCTTTATGTGAGACATTATGAATCGTATTCCATATGCTTTGGGTATAGGATCGATTGCATATGCTATAATATTCACATCTTCTAATTTTCCAAATGCCTTGTGGATAGTTGGAAGTATATTAATGAATGGACCATATTGATATAATTCTGAATAGATAAGATTCTATTAAGAATGGATAGTCATATGGAAATTATTGAAAAGTTTTCATAATGGGAGTTGGATATCAAGAATCTATGAGTATGTTAGAAACTTTTATGCAAGAAGGATGTTCAAAGGAATGTGCTTTGAATATGAGACTTCATATCTATGGAATTGTCTTGTAACAATTTCCAATGGAATGTATTGTGATTCGCAAAGTCTTTGTGACTTGTGTACATAGTCGTTACAAAAGGATCACTTCATATAAGCTTAGAATTTAACAGATTATAGTAAGTGGCAAGAACTAGGTATGCTTACACTTACGATACAGATTTGGAATTGTGAAATGAATGTCATTGGAAATGTTTACAATTGATCTACTTCACAAAGTAAGGATCATAGGTAAACATAGTGTGCATGCTTGGAGCATGTGATGACTATTATTTTAATTCAAGTAGTAAGTTGATTAATCGAAACATTATACAATGAACAATGTGTAATCAGTATGGTGATTAAATAAAAGGTGTTTTATTTATATTCAAAAGTTTTGAGACCATATTGGATTCGATTATTCTTGTGTTTCACTTCGCATGTTATGACTTCCCGAATAATAAGATTATTCAAACCATCCACATTCGATCATACTTTGGATGTAGGTATTGACGCAAGATTGTCATGAATCTGTCTGTAGATTGTCTAAAGTGTTAGACATAGCACACGTTTGCTACAGTACTCATGAGTACTCCTATAATAAGATTTGAGTATTGGATTAAACCCACGCTCATCTAAATCACTTCATGGATTTTATCATGGGTGATTGTGAGACGATAATATCTTATATTTTTTGAAACGGAGAGATATGAGTTGCAGTTTATAATTCGGTTACACATTGATGATATGAAAACGCACCAATAACTTGGTGTTATAAAACATATTGTTGTGCGTGATTTGATAAGTAAATAGATCAACCCTAAGAGCGATAAAAGCAATATATGTGGGCCCCTCGATGATTTAGTGATGACAACCCTAAGCGCTTGGCCAAGCCTGGACTGATTTGAATTGTTCAATTAGTCGGTCGTCATAAATCTGAAATTGGAAATAACACATGAACAGAGAGAATTATTATAATCCATGTCTCAGTTCATACGATATCTAGAATGGTGGAATATATGATCCCTTATTTGATGGACGCGTTGCTGATAAGATCAGAGTTCAACAGCGGCTTTTGAGAGCTATGATTGCTAGTCGGGTTTTGAATTCGTACCTGCAATTTTAGTTATTAGACTTATCCAAGTGGGAGACTATTGTATTAGGTGTCTAAGCCCATAACTATAATTGGTATGTACTTTACCGAGAGTAGCATGGTCGATTTCGGGTTGCCTTCACCAGAACAATTTGACAAGATGGATATTAGAGAAAGCGGTTATTTGTGATTTATTAATATATTATAAGTATAATATTATTTAATTAGTATTGATCAAGAATTAATTTGGAATTAATTTAGTGATCAAAAGAGAATAATTAAATTAACGGGGACTGATTATGTAAATCAGTGAGACATATGGTTAGGGCTCATGATCCATGATTAATTTGTAATGCGCTAATCATATGTGAAAGTCCATAAATTATTAGTCCAAATAAGTTACGGATCATAAGCCTAAGTGTAAGAAATAGGGTTACATGTAACTCTTGGAATTCTACGCTATATATGTAACCTACTAAAGCCAAAAATCATACGAAGTGTGGTTTATTCTAAGAGATGGACGATTTTGTGCGATCCATAACCTCTCTCATCATTTTCCATTTTTTCATGGTGTTTGTGACTTGTTTGAGGCATCACACTTCAGGTGCTAAGCTCTTGAAAGGCCAACAGCTACAAGCTACAAATAAGAGGTATTCTTCTAACTAGTTTTATGATTCATGTACCAAATTTGTATGTTAAATAGGTTTATGCTTTGGATAATTTTGTTGCATGTATAACTAGAGAAAACTTAGATCCAAAGCTATTAGGGTTGTATGTGCACCATAGGAGTGTTTTAGTACACAAAACCCAACCCTTCCAACCATGGTCCTTTTAGATTCGGGCGCCACCCGATCATTTGTATCTCTTGCTCTCAGCAAGAGGTTTGTTGACACTCCTGGAGATCTTGATTATGGATTATCCGCTAGAGGCGGAGATCGCTAACAACCGTGCAATACGTGTATCGAAGTTTCATCGGGGTTGTGTATTGGAGTTATTTCATGAGCAGTACCTGATGATTTGGTTCATATACCTTTATGAGAGAGAAAGGTAAGCATGGGTATGGATTGGTTGAGCCCGAATATGGTGATGACTGACTGCTCTCTCCAGTTAGTTTGGGTTTGAACACCAAGTGGGGAAAAACTAGTTCCTCATGGTGAGGGTGCTCAGCGTGGACTAGCTCTGTGTTAATCTGCGAGAGATAGGGCATATCTATAGAATGTTTGTTATGGGTTCGTGGACTATGTTTTCGAGACTAGAGAGGAGGGGAAGAAGATAGTTGACGATGTGTTGATCGTTCGATATTATCAATATATGTTCCCAGAGGACTTACCTTGAGTACCACCTGAAAGACAGGTTCTGTTTCGTATTGATTTGGTTCCATGTTCAACTCTGAAAGCCAAGGCACCTTATCGGTTAGTGTCACACCCCTGAAGCAGGACGGCAGAAATTTCCGAGGGCGGATGACTTCATTGTATTGTATCATCACAATTGAATATAATTGAAAACATAGCAACCAACATCATACATTAAAGATACCAACATACATTGTTTACATAATTGTATTTGTTTCACAACTTTACACAAAAGTGACAATAAATATGATGTTCCAAAAATGTAGTAAACATCCAAAATCCATAGCCTGGGTACGTGCTCACTGAGTCCCTGAGAATACAAGTCATTTTGAAAAGCGTCAACTAAAAATTTGGTGAGTTCATAAGCATATTTGTATAAAAACTTTGTAACATCTTTGATTTGTAATAATTTGAAAAACTCTAGAAAATCCGATATTTTCTGTGAAAGTGGTTTGTAAGTCTCGTTCCAAAACTATGGATAAGTGCATGTGTGTTCTTTGTTTTCTTTAGTTCGAAATTGAAAAGAGTGTGGGTTCCCAGAAAATCCCATATTTCCTGTTTTATGAAAAAGTAGTCTTAAAACCCTAAGACTAGAGCGGTGATAGTAAAGTGCATGAGTGATGCATAGTTTTATATTTTTATAAAACCAGTAAATTGTGTAATTTCGTAAATGCTAAATACCTTGTTAATCCCTATGTGAGTCGTTACAACCATGCTTGATAAAACTAAAATGTATGTCATGACGTTCTTCAGGTGTCGGTTTCGGTAAGATATTTTTCACCCTAGACTGGCCTAGTCTAGCTGTCGCGAACAGCTCAGGTGTGGTGGGTGTCAACTCCGTATAGATCTATACCCAATTACCTCGCTCTCCCTCCAGGAGACTCTGGTTATAACTACAGGACTTACGGTGTAAGCTAGGTAGGTACGACGAAGGAAAGTCTCACAAGTGCCTTAACAGGTTTACGTGAAATTTTCTGCCGTAAAAATTCTGGTTTGTATACCGTTTTAGTTAAATTATTTATAACGCTTTTTATAAATAATCATAAATGAATTTATCAAAAAGGAATATACGTTGTGTAAATAGAATATTCCTTTAAGTATTCAAACTACTAAAATGTGACAACATGTTACGACTATTTTAGCAATAAAAATAGTTTTTAGTAAAACAACAAAGTTTTGTAGTTTGTTTAACACTCCAAAAATTTTGTTTAAAAGTTTTGTAACACAAAATATACTATCTTGGTGTGCCTCTAGCTTGTCATGATTTTTACCAAAATACTTATAGAAATCTTGAAAATTGATTATAGTCCATTATATGTGTAAGTATAAAGGTTAACATTTCATATGACCAAAAGTTAACCACTTTTTGAGTGTAACACATGTTTTTACAATTTTGAGTGAACAAACATACTACAAAACTTTATTAAACATATACCTTGTGAGTTTTAATATATATTAAGAACCCTTTTTAGTGGTGAACTTGTTTCATCTTCAACACATAACCATGATTCATGAACTTTCCAAGGATAGATTAACTCCAGCCTCATGAGACTTGTAAATCTTGATTTTTTTGGAGTATTAGCATGAAGCATTCAACATTTTAAACACAAGTAGTCACATAAACACGCAAGAGCATGCAAAACATCCAAAGATTTCAACAAAACTTGACTTGTATTCCCCCCAAAAGGATGAAAAACATGAAAATAGTGGGGTATGAAGCTCACCTTGGGAATTTTCGATATGTAGTGGAAGAAGAAGAATAAATTTCGAGCCTAGCTTGTAATCTTGGTGAGATTCTCGAAATGGTGGTGCTCTAAGGGTCATATACACGAAAATGAGAGTGTAAGAGGAATGATCTTGGCATAAGCATGAAGCAAAACATTTGAGTTTAACATAGAACTTACTAAGAACCTTAAATCCTATTTTTGATAAGGATGAACTCGAGATTTTTGGAGAGAAGGAGAAGGATGTTCTTGAGACTTAGAGAGTAAAATTTTTAAAGAGTGTTGAAGGGGGGTGGTGGGTTTACGGCTGAAAATAGAGAAAGATGGGGGTAGGAAGTAGGGGTTGACCTCTTGATAAATTGATGGGATATGCATGGATGTTTGATGGTCCAAAGCCTTGTTGTATGCTATACAAAGATGAGGTGTCATGGCAATTTTCCTTTCTATTTCCGTTTCCTTTTTTTGTCTTAACCAAAACCTAGCAAACCTAAGAGGGTTGTCGGCCCAAGGATGGCCCAAAAAGGATAGTGGGCTACGATCTTTGCTTGGCCCAAAAGAGTTCTCGGCCCACTAATATTCAATGAAAGGTTTTTGGTCGAATTAAGGAGTGTTCGGCCCAAATAAGGCTCAAGTATGAGTTTTTGGCCCAAAGAAAAGTCAATTAAAAGCTTTCGGCCCAACAAGGCCCATTAAAGTGCTTTCAGCCCAATGAGAGGCCCAATAGTGGTTTTCGGCCCATTAGGTCCCAAAGAAGGGTTTTCGGACCAATAAGACCAAATAGAGAAGTTATCGGCCTAATAGGGCCCAATGAAGAAGTCTTGGTCCAATAAGGGTTTTGGGCCGAGAATTCTTGGGCTAAGGCCCAAAATTGATTGGACTTGGCTTATTGGATCGAATTCTGGACTTGTATGAGGTTGTTTTGGCTTGAATCACAATGTTGGAACATATGAACTTAAATAGCATTACAGTTTGAATTTTACTAAATGTAATGTTGCAAGGTTACATAGAGGAAATTGCCTTGTACAAGGATCAACATCTTAACCCTAATTTTCTAGTTGTGACATCATCCCCCCGTTAGAGGGAACTTCGTCCGAAAATTTGTTCTGGAGCAGCCTTCAAGAACTGGGGAAAAGATGGGGGTGCTTTTGCTTCATCTGATCTTCGCGTTCCCATGTGAATTCTGGTCCTCGTTTGGCGCTCCATTGGACCTTCACAATGGGAATGCGACTTTGTTTTGTTCGTTTTACTTCTTTATCCATGATTTCAACTGGCTCCTCAACGTAATGGAGATTTTCATTTACTTTAATTTCGTCAAGCGGGACAACGAGGGTCTCGTCCAATAAGCATTTCTTTAGGTTTGACACATGAAAAATAGGGTGTACATTGCTGAGCTCTGGTGGTAACTGCAGCTTGTAAGCCACTGGACCAATCCTGTCAAGGATTTCGTATGGTCCGATTTACCTTGGATTCAACTTTCTCCGCCTTTCGAAGCGTATCATCCCCTTCCATGGAGAGACCTTTAGCAGTACGCGATCGCCGACTTTAAATTCTATGGGATTCCGTCGTCTATCGGCGTAGCTCTTCTGTCGGTCTCGAGATGCCTGGAGTTGTTCCCTGATCTGAACGATCTTCTTAGTTGTTTCCCGGATAATCTCGAGCCCAGCGAGAGTGTTGTTTGGTACCTGCCCTTTTGCTAATTGTGTGTCTCCTACCTCCGCCCAACAGAGAGGTGATCGGTATTTTCGTCCATAAAGGGCCTCAAAGGGAGCTACCTGGATGCTTGTGTGATGGATGTTGTTGTACGAGAATTCTATTAGAGGAAAATAGGTATCACATGCCTTGCAGAAGCCTATCACACAGGCTCGGAGCATATCCTCCAAGGTTTGGATGGTCCTCTCACTTTGCCCATCTGTCTGGGGATGGTAGGCGGTGCTCACATCGAGTTGGGTTCCCAAAGACCTCTATAGTGGCTGCCAAAACCAGGAGGTAAACCTACTTTCTCTGTCCGAGATAATAGATATTGGCACACCATGTAATCGCACAAGCTCTTTTATGTAGATTTGGGTCAGCTTTTCCATCTTATATGTATCCTTAATTGGCAGGAAATGGATGGATTTGGTCAACCGATCGATAATCACCCAGATGGCATCCAACCCATCAGTCGTCTTGGGCAATTTGGTGATAAAATCCATTGTGATTCTCTCCCATTTCCACTCAGGTATCTCCAGTTTTTGAAGGAGTCCCGAGGGCTTTTGATATTCTACCTTCACCTTGGCGCAAGTCAGGCACTTGCCCACGTAGGTAGCAATTTCTTCCTTCATGTTCAGTCACCAATATTGTTGTTTAAGGTCTAAATACATTTTGTCAAAACTCGGATGGACGGAGTACCTTGTCTTGTTTGTCTTGTGTGCTTCATTCATGACCACGTCTCTGAACCCTCCAAATTTTAGGGTCCAGCTCCGGTCCATGAGGTAGTATGCTTCGTCCTCTTTGATTGTAATATTCTTGTACATTCCACGGAAGGCTTTGTTTGTGATTTTCTCCGACTTCGAGGCTTCTAATTGAGCCTCCTTGATTTGCAAAGACAAGTGGGAATAGATGATCATCGTTAGTGTTCTTACCCGACAACTCGACTATTCCTTTCTTCTTAGGGCATCGGCCACCACATTGGCCTTGCCCAGATGGTACCTGATCCCACATTCATAGTCATTCAGCAGCTCAACCCATTGTCGCTGCCTCATGTTTAGTTCCTTTTGGTTCAGGATATATTGGAGGATTTTATGGTCTGTGAAAATGGTGCACTTTGTCCCGTAGAGGTAGTGCCTCCAAATCTTTAAAGCGAAGACCATAGCTCTTAGCTCGAGATCGCGAGTGTTATAGTTTACTTCATGGGTCTTCAGTTGCCTAGATGCATAGGCTATAACCTTCCCGCGCTGCATAAGTACACAGAATAACCCTTGATTTGATGTGTCGCAATATACCACGAAATCTTTTGTTCCCTCTCAAAGAGAAAACATCGGAGCACTACAGAGGGCTAGTTTCAGGGTTTGAAAGGAAGCTTCTTGTTTCAAACCCCAGGTGAAGGGTACACCCTTCTGGGTTAGAGTGGTGCGTGGCTTGGCGATCTTGGAGAAATTCTGAATGAACCTCCTGTCGGGGTTTTTGGGGTTGCCCAAGATTGCCTGATCTCCTTCGGGGTTTTTGGGGTTGCCCAACCCTAGACCTGGAAAGTTCAGACACAAAGACACGAATCTGTGAGAGACACGACACGAATACATCTTAAAAATTGAGATAAAGCTTATTTCTCATCGTGTAATTGTCTTGTGTCAAATTCGTGGCTGACACGTTTTCTTGACACGAATACACAAATGGCCAGGTCTACCCAACCCACAATCGCTTTGATCTTGGAATGGTCCACATTTATCCCTTCTTAACTGAATACGTTTCCCTGAAATTCCACTTTGCAGATCCAGAATTTGTACTTGGAGAATTTCACGTATAACTTTTCCACCCTTAGAGTCTCCAAAACCTGCGGTAGATGCTAGTTGTGTTCCTCCTTGCTCCGAGAATAAACCAATATGTCGTCGATGAAGAATATCACGAAGTTGTCAAGGAAGGTTCGGAAGACTCGATTCATCATGTCCATAAACGTTGTGGGTGCATTCGTTTGACCGAAGGGCATTACCACGAATTCATAGTGCCCGTAACGAGTTCGGAAGGCAGTTTTGGGGACATCTTCTTCTCGGACTCGCAGTTGATGACATCCAGACCTCAAATTTATTTCGAGAAGTAACTGGCTCCTTTTAATAGGTCAAATAGATCATTGATCCTAGGAAGAGGGTATCGATTTTTGATGGTGAGCTTTTTGAGTTCACGGTAATCGATACACATGCGAAAGGAACCATTTTTCTTTTTGACAAACAAAATTAGAGCTCCCCAAGGAGAGAAGCTCGGTCCTATGAACCCTTTGTCTAGCAGCTCGCTAAATTGGTTGGAGATCTCTTGCATTTCTGCAGGGGTTAATTTATACGGTGATTTGGCAATTGGCATGGCTCCAAGTATTAGGTCATTCCGGAATTCGACCTGTCGTTCAGGGGGTATCCACGGGAGGTCTTCAGGAAATATGTCTGGGGAGTCACTTACCTCCGAGATGTCCTAGATGTTCTTCTCTTCCTTCTTTTTATCCACCACGTGGTCTAGGAAGGCATGGTTCTTTTTGTGCAATCACTTTTGTGCCTTGATGCACGATATGAGACGGAGATTTGCACCGGGTTTATCACCGTAGATAATTAGGGTTTCATCGTTGGGTAAGTGAAGGTGAACGGCCTTCTCGAAGCACAAAATATCGACATGGTGGAGGCTAAACCAGTCCATACCGATGATCACATCAAAGCTTCTAATAGTAACTGCATTAAGTTGATTTGAAATGAGTGTTTATTTAATTTTAACGTCCACCCTAGAAATACGTCGTTGGTTGTTTCAGTTTTCCCATTAGCCATTTCCACCGTGAAGGTTTCGTTTAACTTTTGAGGATTTTGGTTTAGTAAGTGTTTAAATTTGCTCACGAAACTTCGTTCCGCCCCACTATCAAATAAGATTCATGCATGGATGTTGTTAAGGAGGAACATACTCGTGACTACCGTTGGATCCTGCACAGCCTCCCCTTGTCCATTGTTAGGACTCTGCCTGATCCCCCGGCACCCCGATTGTTGGCCTTGGGGCAGTTTCGTGTCTAATGGTCAGTCTCCCCGCAACTATAACATGCTTCACTGGCCCCGACATTGTTGGGTTGGTTGTTTTGTTGAGGTTGTGCTCTACAATACCGGGCGGTGTGCCCTCTTCGGTTACAGCTGGTGCATTTCAGGTCTCGGAAGGTGCCATTATGATGGAAATTACACTTATCGCATTTTGGAAGGGAACCTGCATATGGCCTTGCAGGTGTTGGTGCAGCTGTTGTTGTTGAAGCAGGAGTGGTAGCAGCGTGAACTGCTACGATTTGTTGTTTCTTCTGTCACACCCCTAAACCGGAACGACGGAAACGTTCGAGGGCGGAGGACATCATGTTTAGTATCACAACACATGTATCATAGCAATCATAGTAACAAAAAACCATTGTATTAATATTAAAGTGTTTACAAGTAGTGATTCACAAAATATTGAATCCAAAAGTAAATAACAAAACAAGACATGAAGCTACTATACTTCATCTTCTGAATCCCAGTGCGCATACCTTTCTGCTAGTTTCCTGAGAATACAAGTTATTGTGAAAGATTATATCAGCATTTAAGTTGGTGAGTTCATAAGTATTTTAGTGATGTAAAGTAAGTTGAAAGTTCTTTTAGAAAAGTTCGCATGTTCCTCCAGAAGATCCTATATCTTCTGATATGATGAAAGTTAAGTAAAAATAGCTCTACAATCCTTTCTATGATTGCTAAATGGATACAGTTATATAAAACCCAGAGTAAACAAATAATCGGTTGTGTGAATCTGCCCTAAGCCCACAACCAAACAAGGAACAAGAAATGAGGCGGAAGTCACACATCCCATTGTTTGTTATATCTTCATTGTATATAACCCTGGCGTATTCATTTGGTACTCACGGAGTTAACTGTAATAGTTACTTTATGTTTGAAGAAAACATTCTTTGAGAATAACCCTTATTTCCTTTAGTAAAAATGGTAACCACAAGAGTTCCTTCTATAATCACTTAGTTTACACTAGCTATATATAATCTAATATCAAACGGATAGTTAATTGTGTGAATCTACCCTAAGCCCACAACCAAACAAGGAATGGGAAGTAAGGCAGAAATCACACATCTAACTACCTATTAGATATTAATGATATATAACCCCCATGTATAAACTACAGTATTATAGAACTAACCACTTAAGGTCCTTTAAGTTATACTGGTTTAATAATATGGATTAAACCCTTTACTGATAAGTTTCTAGTTTGGTTTACTCAATGTTCTATTGTTTGGACGACTACTAGAAGCAATGAAATTATGTACTCTTACCGCCTCAGTCAATACTGTTGTGAGTTCTTGTATATAATTGTGTATTTTATTTATTATTATCCGGTACTTTGCAGATGTACCCTTTATAAATAACTCTGGTTTGATTTATTGTTATCACCTTGTGTTTGCTAACCCTGGCACGTTGTATTTGTACCTGTGTTAGTGCAAACCCGGTAAGATATGATATCACCTCGTGTTTGCTAACCCTGGCACGTTGTATTTTTACCTTTGTTAGTGCAAACCTAGTAAGATATGTTATTAGTTCGTGTTTGCTAACCCTGGTACGTTGTATTTGTACCTTTGTTAGTGCAAACCCAGTATAATGTGTTCTTACCTTAATTTGTAATAAACAGTGAGTTAAGGATACGATGTCTTCCTAGGATACTAGGAATATATAGCATAAGTGTGTAGTTCATGATTTATTCTTCTGTTATTGTTATAGTATGTTCCTCCCCGAACTAGTTATAGTATACTCCTCTCTTTACTAGTTATAATATGCTCCTCTTTGTACTAGTTATAGTATGCTCCTATCTTTATAGTATGATCCTCTCTGTATAAGTTATAATTTGAACTGAACTCCTAACTATACCTATTATAGTTTACTAGTATGCTTACTTGAACTGTTACTGACTTAACGAAAAGACTCAATTATCTACTGAGTTATGATTGCATTTCAAAAAATAGAGTTTTATAAACAAGATAACATAACTTTAAAAGAGTTTTTTTTTAATGATTTGATAACTTATAAAAGCATAAGAAATCTTTTAACGTTATGGTTATCACAAATAATATTTACACAATTAACATTGTGTTCAACTTGTATCCCCCCCCCCCCTCTTAAAAGAATTTAAAACAGTTAAAAGATTGGTTATAGGGGTATGAACTCACCTTATGTGGGTGATTCAACTGCAGATTCGTGTAAGGATAAGAACTTCCACGAATGAATTCCTAAGACAGAAACGAGTTCTACTGTCCGGGTGGCTATCTCACCCTTGATTATATACAGTCAGAAATTTCTTAATTTGTTGCTACTTAGTATGTCGTTGTATTGTAGTGATCAATTAGATATGTATTCTAGTATCGAGTATGCTAATAGGTTGTGGCGATCTGTTAGATCTGTATTTGGGTGTCAAGTTTGATGCTATGATGTAGTGATCTACTAGATCTGTATTCTGGTATTAAGTATATTGCTATGCTGTAGTGATCTGTTGAATCAGTATCTTGGTATGTAGGATGTTGCTATGCTATAGTGTATTGTTGGATCTGTATGTTATCTGTACTTATTGGTTATCATCTGGTGGAGTGCGTTAGGGACTATATGTGGTTATATAGGCTAGCCTGAAAACTCTTGATCTAAGCTATCTTACATGTTCCTTATTTGGTTGTGGCTCTAGAGTAGGATCATCTGTTCGGGTGGCTATCTCACCTCTGGCTACTTATGGTTATGCATTTTACGGAGGTTAGCTGGTAGTGAGACTTTGTGCTGTGAGAGGACTAGTAGGCAGGATTAAGTTGTATGATTGATGTTTTCCTATTTTATGTGCCTATTTCATCCTTGTTTGTTTGTATGTCGACATTTGGTGGTGGTGGGTTGAGGCGGTCCTGCTTTATGTTGTAGGCCAAGATACCATGTGCAGGTCAGGTGTAAGCCGAAGGCACAGAGGATCTAGATGAGCGTTTGGGTTGAAACGGTAGGCTAGCAAACCCTGGTATTCCAGAAAACGGTCCAGATAGGATGAAGGCCCGGTGAGGCAAACTAGTCATGTTGAAGGTTCTGTGAGCGATCCAGATAGTCTGTAGGCCGGTGCGGCATTCCAGTCAAGCTGAAGGCTCTGTATGCATGATGCCGTTGTTATGTGTATGCGGTTTTTGGGGGAAACTCACTAAGCTTTATGTTTACCCAGTTGTTTATGCTTTCAGGTGCCAGTGGTGATTACGGGAAGGAGAAGACGGGACTGTACACACTTATCAGCAACATTATAGATCGCACGTTTTCTATGATACTATGGTAGTTAATAAATGTAATTTGGAATAAATTGTTTTCTTAAATAATTAATTTATAAATTGGAGTTTTACCTTAATAAAATGAAATTATTGGTTGTGAAAATTGGGCGTTTCAAGTTGGTAATAGGATTCATCACAAGATTTGAAATTAATGGTGAACATATGGGAAGATAAGTAAAAACAAAGATGATTCCTTTAGGAGTTTATTGGCATAGTTTGAGACGTCATCAGAAATTAATGGTGAAGATAAGTAAAAACAAAGATGATTCTTTTACTCCTCCCTCCCACTAGCTTTACGTATCACACTAATTATATAACTACTTCCATCTCAGGAGCCATATTCTACAAGAGAGTTGCTTCGAGGTCAACATTTGCCATTTCGTCACATGAATATATTGATAAGTCATCGAAATTAGAGCACCCAAAGACCTATTCCTGTTTAGTGCAACCAGGGGTGTCACTAGCAGGGTATAAATAGACCACAAGAGGCTTGCCTTTGAATTTCGAGAGGCTCACAGTTTTTCCATCTTGATCTTTAAATATGAATGATGGGGGCACAAACCCTTTGTTTACCTGCAATTACAAACATGAAGAGAAAGATGTGTGAGATAATGAAGTGGAGAAGCAGGAAGAGAACAATGTTGGATTAAGGCTTTGTAATCGCCTATGGTGGTCGAAAAGGGGGCACGTCTAAGGGGTGGGAGAAGTGTTGGGAATATTAGGGTTTGCGGTGGAGATTTGGATACCAGCTTGGATCGTGATATCACTTTCCGAACTGATATTTATACCTTATGTCTGGGTTACAAGAAATTCAGCCTAGGATAATCCAAGCGGACACTTACGTTTCTAGGCACAGAAAACGTAAGCTATTATGCTAAAGGGTTCTGTGAATGTGTGATGAAAAACGAGAGCTAAAGAACGTCACCCTTCTGGAAACGAAGAGTTGTTTATATATTAAACACGATTAGGGTTTCATTAGGGTTGGGCCGTCATTAGTTGCTTTGAAAGCAAGTAATATTAATCCAGATTAGGGTTACCAAAAATTAAGTGGGACCCCAGCCAGGGGCTCTGCCCCTTGGACCCCGCTAGCGGCGCCTCCCCTAGACCCCGCCAAAGGGGGCCACCCCTTTGGAAACCCCGGACCCGGGGGCGCTGCCCCCGAACCCCCGACTAGTCGTCGAACCGGCTTCTGACTCGATCTTATACATGCATGCACTCCGCACAACCCCGTACATGTATTAGAGTACAAATCATGAATCCCCTTAGCTCACATGTTAGTTCCAGTTACTTAAAACGACATGGTGGCACTAAAATCACCAACAAGAAGCAGGGCCTAAAGAGAAAAAGATAGAATAAAAGGACCATTAGGTTAAAAAAATTTAAAAAGAGGGAAACAAATTATTGAATTTTTGTTAAAGAGGGAAAATTATTAAAATTTTAGTAAAGAGTGAAAATATAAAATTTTAGTAAATTTGAAAAAAAAAATGAAGTTCCCTCCGAATCTTATATGTTTTCAATTTTTACATTCAAACTATCATCATAAAACACTTATAGTGACATCATCATAAATCTTATAAGTTATGTGACCATATTTACCGGATTCTTGCTACACTGAAATCATGTGTGACAAACTCGACTCTACGATTTAGACACATAAACAATTACTTCATGTGACCATATGTCACATTTAGTAACAGTGTTCAAGTGTGTGACATAGATTTGTCATGTTATATATATATATATATATATATATATATATATATATATATATATATATATATATGGCATAGGGAATATGTGGCTGTTATGTACCTAATATTAGGTATAGAACCATTAAAAACTACATAATTTTAACGAAATACAATAAAATCTCTTTACCATCTTTTTTGTATTCTCTATTAGACTAGATGATAGGCTTTGTACATACTTTTATAGGGTTTTAAATTTTTAATTTTGCAACACAAACCATGTATAAGAATACATTATCAACTACATATAAATCTTCATATTCAAATTTAAAATAGAAAACTATAGTGAGATTGATATTATTCATTAAAAACCCAATAAACTTCTTCTCATAACACATAAAAAAGAACAATGCAAATATACATATGGTTGGAGTCAAAAAAAATTTATGAAGCCTACTAGAAGTCTAATATAAAAAACACATTCGAAATACATAGATGTAGGGGAAGAATTATGAAATTGGAAATAATATGAGTTCAAAATCAATAGGAAGAAACTAACAATGAAAAAAAATTGTGGTTTTTTAATCAAAATGAAGTCAATTTTGATGGTTCTATACCTTGGTTAAAATTTTAAAAACTAATGTTACGAACTTACTCTTCGGTTGTCACGTGTTCCAAATTTATATGTGGCTAAATAATCAGCCAAAAATTATTAGTGACATTTAGCCACATAAATGTTCGAAGGTGTGGCAATATATTTCCGAATGGTCACAAGTCCGAGTTCATATGTTGCGAACTGTGAAATCTATTTACGTATCTTTAGCCACATAAATATTCAAATGTGGGACCGTTCAATTCCGACTAAGTATGACGAATTCGTAGTTTTGTACCAGTGAAATATGATAACAAATCAAAGATTAGTTGATATTTTGTTATGCTTGAAGGACAAATTTATATATTAAAAATAATTATTTATTATATCGAAAAAAAATTATCAGTTGGAACAATAAATATAATATATTGAGAAATCTCCAGAAAAGTCCTAAAATTTTAATCTAATTTATGAAAAAGTCCAAAACTAAATTTTATTTACAGAAAAGCACAGAATACCGGTTAAAACTTTGAAAAAACCCTTTTTGGCCGATTTCGCAGATTTTGTCGGTATTCTTTCCTTTTTCGTTAGTTTACTCAAAATTTTGAGAATTTTCTAAAAATTACCTGATAACCAAAATATTAGGACTTTTTGAAAATTACCATGAAATTAATTGATATTTTTATTAACAAATCATTTATAAACATAAAAAATATTTTTATTATAAAAAAAGGAAATACATTTGTTGTTAATTTCTAGGAATAAATTGGTGGTCTAAGTACTCCTCTATTGCTTCTTGACCACTCAAACTCTCTACGTTCTTCCTATGTATTATTGTGGGTATGATGGTGAGATGTACTTAGTTAGCATTCCTCTAATGTTGGTGTTCTTCTTATGTTGTTTAACCTAACTACCAACTAACATTCATATCTCACATGTTAACAACCATCAGCTAACATACATCTATAAAATGTGAAAAGTGAACCGTGAATGATAATTTATATGGAAACAAGTGAATGGTGATTATCTATTTAAATTGTCATTCAAAGTTTACTTTTCACTCTCGATAGATGCGTGTAATTTTATGGTTGTTATCGGGTAATGTTTTGAGGTTAGGTGGTAGTTAGGTTAAAGAACATAATGAAAGATCTATATGTTCGTGTAATGATATTTTCTAATAACATGTGATCATATAGCATCATGCCTAATAGCAAGTAGACACTTACTGATTGTGTATTAATAAATATGATTAACTCTTGTACTCACGCCTAACAGAGTATTTCCCACTATGACACTCACAACGATAGATAGGAAGAACATAGAGACTTTGAAGTGGTCAACAAATAATAGAGAAGTACATAATTGACCATTCTATTCCTAGAAATTAACAACAAATGTATTTCTTTTGTTTATAATAAAAAAATATTTTTTATGTTGATAAATGATTTATTAATAATAATATCCATTAATTCCAAAGCAATTTTCAAAAAAGTCTCAATATTTTGGTTATCGGGTAATTTTCAGAAAAGTCATAATATTTTGAGCAAACTAACGAAAAAGGACAGAATACCAGCTAAATCTATAAAACCGGTCAAAAAAAGCTTTTTCGAAGTTTTAGCTAGTATTCTGTGCTTTTCTATAAACAAAAATTAGTTCGGGACTTTTTCATAAATTAGACTAAAATTTTAGGACTTTTCTGGAGATTTCCCTAATATATTCCTACACTATTTTTAATTTTATTTATTTCAACATGAAACTTGAACATGAATCGTCAACTTACAACAGCCAAAAACCTCGTTGAAATATAAATAACTAAATATGACTCAAAGACATGTTTTATATTTCTTTCCGTATTATTAAAATAAATTAATGTATTAAAATTTCTTAATAAAATTTGATGGTTACAAAAAAAAAAAAAAAATCTTTATTAGCATGTTTTGAGATCTTATAGGGTTTGACATTTGTTTGAAGACCATCCCCCTCTTATCTCATGAGTCATCGTGACATGGCATCCCAAATTACTACGTTCATGTTCATCCTACACCAATAGGATGTTTCAACTTTGAAGGGCCTTATTAATAATTTAAATACTAAATTAAAAATATATAATTCATATAACTTATTTACAACACATTTTAATGCATGTGCATTCATAGAAGATTTGATGATAAGGTGGGGTTATGTCAAGTCATGATTGTGGTGGCATATGAAAATATTTTGTGTGTGTGTTTTATGGACGTGTACCAACTTTCACTGTTTTTAAACACTATATTCCCAGTGTTTGATAATAATAATAATAATAATAATAATAATAATAATAATATTCTAACATTATGTTATTTATCAAGTATATAATGATATATTAGTTGATAAAAATGTTGTTTAAGATAAATATTAAAAGAATACTTAGAAGATTAATGAGCCTGACTATCAATATTTATTGATGTAAACGGACATCGGCCTGAATTGACAGATTTATTAGGGAAAAAAATCCTTGGAAAGAGAGATTATTTTTGTAGCGATTCGCTAAAATATCATACTAGATGGTAGCATATTGTAGTAACATCAGTTTTCTTTTAGAATTTGACAGAATAATTATTTAAATTGCAAAACTTAAATCGAATATTGGGGCAAGGACGGAGGCACATTTTTTAATTACCTAAATTAGATAAATTATTAAAATCTAACCCATTTTTAATTTTTTATATTAAGGGTGATCATTGCTTATTTTCCATTTAAATTGTCTTTAAATTGTCAATAAATCTAATTTACTGTGTAAAATATAATGAATTTTGAGTTTATGTGTTTTGACCAAAGTTGTAGAAAACGTTTTAAGTTAGCTAGTCGGTGGACTATGGTTAAGGGATTAACCGGCTTGGTGGGGATTAATCGAGAGATTAAATGGAGACCTAGATAATTAATTTGTTAAATTTTAAAAAATTAAATATGAATAATATAATAACAAAATTAGTGAATACCGCTAATATCATCATAAAATAAGTTAATATGATTAATACAACACTAATTATTCCTCAAATAGTTTCTATTGAGATACAACTTCTTCAAAATATTATAGTTTCATCGTTTGCCACTGCTTCTTCGTTTTGAAGGCAAAGATTAATCATTAAACGTCTTCTAGTCAGTCGAGTATCACCTAGGGAGTAATCGGAGATTAATAAGGTCTTAATCAGGATTTTTACTATACTAGTTTTGATATGTGCGAAATCCCTCAAAAGCAATATATAAAATGGTTAAGTATCTAAACTTTGATATATAATACGGCAATTGTCCCGAAAAAATGCAAGATCCTCTCTAACTATATTTTAGGGCCTCCTATGAGGAATATCGAAAGCGAGAAATGATACTTCTGTAAGAGTATTGGGTGTGGACAACAAGGTGCAACACCAAGTTGTGTCACCTCATATGACACCTAAGCTAATGGTGTTATGACACCAAGTGGAGAAATAAGCAACAAGATGCAACACCAACTTTTTGAAAATAAATATATTTTTTTTTATTATTTTGTTTTTTTTATTACTTTTTTTTCCGTTTTATAATTTACTTTTTATTTATTTCGATTTTTTTTAAATTTATACAAATATTTTTTAAATATAAATAATAAATAAAACATAATGTTTAAAAATTATAAAAAAAAAATTAAAAATTTTTAAAGATTAAAATTAACATAAAGACTAAATTACACATAATATCCAAAAACAAAAAAAGAAATAACATCCAAATTCAAAAAAAAAAAAAAAAAAAAAAAAAAAAAAAGACAACGCTATTCGTTATCGTTATTGCTACCATAGAAGATATAATCCGCCAAATCCTCTCGAAGTTGTCTGTGTTTATTTGCGTCTTGAATGTCAACAACGCGATGCAAATAATATGTTGTCCTGGTTGAAACTGAACGTGTCTGGGCTCTGTTGGGATATAGTGTGCAATATTTCTCCCTTTATCTTCTACTACCATGTTATACATTATGATACATGCATACATGATATATCGTAAAGTTTCTAAATCCAATGGTCGTGCTGCATGTTCGACTATATGTCACTTCGCCTTCAGCACTCCAAAAGCACGTTCCACATCCTTACGTGCTCCTTCTTGTCTTCTCTTAAAAAATGTGTCTCGTTCTTCAACCGGGTGGCGGAATGCCTTCACGAATGTGGAATACTAAGGATATATTCCTTCTGTAAGATAATACCCATATTTGTATTCGTTTCCATTCACCGTGAAAGGAGCATCCGTGGCTTTTCCATTCAAAAGATCGTCAAATATTGGCGACTAATCAAGAACGTTGACATCGTTGTTGGAACCCGCAACCCCAAAAAATGCATGCCAAATCCATAAATCTTGAGAAGCGACAGCCTCTAACACCAATGAAAGTGATCCGTGATGACCACTTGTGTATTGCCCTTTCCATGCTACCGGACAATTTTTCCATTTCCAGTGTGTGCAATCAATGCTTCCGATCATTCCGGGAAACCCATGACGTTCTTCATGCGCCGCATACAATTCTTGCAAATCATGCAACGAAGGTTTCCGCAAATACTCGTCTCCAAAAGTTTCAACAACACCCCTTGACAATGTATACAAACTCACTCTTGCGGTTCTTTCAGACATTCTCATATAGTCGTCCATGGTGTCGGGTGACTCCCCCATAGCCATCAAACGAATTGCCGCAGCACATTTCTGCAACGTTGTAAACCCCCGTCTACCTCTAGCATCATATCTTAATTGAAAAAATTCGTACCTAAACATAAATTAACTACAGTTTAAAAATATATTGCATATGTTGTAAAATTAAATAAACATGTAGTACATTTTTATTTATTTGGTATAAAAATATAGTAAACAAATGATGCCGGCTTTCCAAGGCGTTGACGATTCGTAAGAACACATCCCTACTCAAACAAAATCTTCTTTTGAAGTCCTTCACCCCGTATACACAATTATCCGCAAAGTAATCGTGATATAGATGTTCGTGTCCTTCCTCGCGATTTCTGTTTAACATCGCGTGTCTTGTTAGTAGCGGGGCTGGGTTTGGTTGTAGCAGGTCGGTAGTGTAATAATGATACATCATCCTAAAAAAAATATCGTCATCTGAATCATCGGACGAGTCGAAAGGATCCATATTTTTTTTGAAGATAATTGAAAGTATGTAGAGAGGAGAAGAGAAAGTGTGTGAAAATTTTAATAAAATGAGAGTATTTATAGGATAAAATGTTTTTTTTAATAATTAACTTTCTTTTTCAAACCGTTGCAAACTCAAACGGTCATTTTCTTCCGTTTCTTCCCGTCGCCACGCCAACGAGAATCACCTCGACGAGATGCAACGAGTAGGGGGGGGGGGGCAGTGTTCCCCCCGTTACGACGGCGTCGAGAGATGCCAGATCACCCGCGTCAAACCTCGTTTGGACCCATACCGACTACTCTAACATTGTATTATAGTAATCTATTATAGTTGTTTGGAGATATAATTTCATTGGTGTATATTTGGTATAAACATAGGAGAAAAAACAATACATGTAGCTGGACCGACTGGTGTTGTTCTGTTTTTCTTTGTTTGTAATTTTGTAACGGCAAACTTCTTTTTGTTGACTTCTTGTTAGTTGTTGGGCTTTTAATGTTTAAGTCATTTCAATATTTATATTTTCGTCAAAAATTTTTAATTTTGTTTAAAATTTGGTCAAAACTTTAGTTTTTTTACAACATTATCCTAAAGTATTTTCTTGTTCAAATTTATTTTTATACAACATTTTAAGACTATTTTATTTTATTTTTTTACAAAAAAATTTTACAGATTTTTTTACATTATTTACAAGTTTTTTTACATTTTTATTATTTCACTTACTTCTTTTTAACTTTTTTAGAATCCTTTTAAACTTTTTTAATAACTTTTTAAACTTGTTTTATACAAATTTTTAAAAAACATAAACAAATAAATATAAATATGTTTGTTTATATTCATTTAACATTTAACAAATATAAACAAATAAATATAAATAAAAAAGTTTGTTCGTTTATCTGTTCATTTATTTATTCGCTAAATTTAAACGAATAAACGTATATAAACTTTTGTTCTTACTCGTTTGATTCATTTATATGAAAAGATTTTCAAAATAAACAATTTATTTGATATGAAAGTTATTTTTCTTTACAATTTATGTAAAAAGAAAAATTCAAACTAAAAACAGAATCAAATTAATATGATAATAAAACATCATTATTTTTCCCTACCCGATGATAGCAATAGAGAAACAGATTTGCATGATATGTGTTTCAATTTTTTCGATGTTTTTAGGATTACTCTTAATTCAACCAAACGAGGAGAATAGACACACCACCATTTTGGGCCTTGTTATTAAAAGGTTGGTAGTACCTAAAAAGCAACTAGTCATAAATATCACGTGGACATCAGTGAAGGGTACTCTTAGACTTTTCCCTCCTATTTTCTTCTACATCTATATTTGTTTATTCAGTCATTTAACTTATTTTCGTATTTTATGAGAGAATAAAGCTGTTTTCTTGGATCTAATTAGTCATTTTGGACAAAACGAAGGGGTAAACCGGTTACCCCTTTGGCACATGGACACTTATTGACTTTAAAAAGTCTAAAAAGACTATTAGAAAGGGAATCAACAACAACGAGGGAGAAAGAACATGTATCACCTCTGCTTAAACCATCTTTCATGCTAGATTGATTAGGCTCTCTCCATAAACGACGTTGTTATTTCCAAGGGTGATTGAAACAATTCTGATTTAGGAACGCCCAACTCGACATTCTTCGTAACCCAATCACTCCAATAATCATTCAAACTCTTCAATTCCACCGATTTATTGATCTTAGCAAACTGTTCTATGTTACTTTCATATTGGATTGGTAACGAGGTTTTTGATTCTTTAGCATATTTTGGGTCACATAAATTGCAGTTTCCCATGGCTCGTGGTCTTGAACTATTAGAACAACAAGTAAAGGGAAGCGAAGACGTGCTTACAAGGTTGTCTAAGTCGGGCATCATTGTGATAAACATATAAACCCTAGAAAAGAAATTAGAAGATTTATGGTGTTTAGGAGATTATAATTTGGCGCAAAATGGCTATTTGATTCAACATTTTCGTTTGTGAAGATTTTGTTGAGGGAAAATGAAAAGTACAACGCGGTATTACACACACAGCTAGTGTTGTCCAACCCGATTACTTGATTTCTTATTCATATTTTTCCTTCCCAAAATCGAGTTTGTTTTCGTTCTTTTTAAACACATTTGAAACTCTGATTGAGCAGTGATTGATCTTTTAACATGAAAATACAGTTTGCATGCTTTATTTCATAAAAATCTGGAAAGGGAAAGCATGATAGTTGATCAACGAGGTGTCAAGAAGATATCCGGAGAACCCAGTGCAAGCTCCATCTTCCAGGTTCCTATGTAATCTTCTGAATTCCATTGATTTGTTGGAGTATTATAATTAGTTGCTTTAGGTTTGAACTTTGAAATGGTATTTGAACATTACTTGAGAGTCTAAAAAGAAGTAAGAATACCTTTGTTTCCCATTTTGGATTTCAAAATTGTGAATTAGGTGTAGATCGAATATGGATATATAGAAGCGATTAGTAGCGCATCTCATACAAAAACAAAATATGAACCGCACGGAAGTTTAAATGATTGGTTTGAATCCTAGATCTTGACATTAACTATAAACATGCTTGAACATTTTTTTGGTATTTGATAACGAAGATCAAACCCATGAAATTAGTTGATCGAAGAAATAAATACAAGAAGATGGAGAGAGACGTAAGTTTGGTGATGCTAAACCTATGGTGATTGATGGCTGAATTTGTGATATGGAAGTGAGAAGGAATCCATATCATTTTGTGGGTGTGAGTTGGAATTGAAAAGGAAGTCGCGTCAGCTTCAAATACTTATGTGGCCTATGAAACTTGCTATAGTAGGTAGTAGTGATTAAAAAAGCAGGTCTAAAACAACTTTATTCCCTCAAAAAGCACAAAAATAAGTTGAGGTACTTAATGGGGAAACGTGTAATACATTGTAGGGCTAATGTGTCATTTTCCCGTCTGCTTTTGCATTTGAACCCAAAATATCCTCATTTTGTCCCTTCATCCCTGATATGTGCATATATATATATATATATGTGTGTGTGTGTGTGTGTATGTGTGTGTGTGTGAGCTATTAGATCTTGATTCTCTGCTCCATTTCCAGCATATTTTGGGTATAAAGTTCTAACCTTGCATAGTATTGGCTTAGATCACTTCTTGAGTTTATTTTTATGCTTTTAGCCATGGGTTGGTGATTGTTGAGAAAGTAGAAGTCCCAAGTGTTTGTCCTTTCCAGATATATGATCTTCATGAACTCTTTTGGCATAAAGGTGCCAACTTTATGGTCCTAAGGGCTTCATGCATTCATTAAGTCCTTCTTTTGGTCTCTTTTAAGCTTTTGAGCTTCTTCTAATCATGAATAAGTGTAGCGTTGGAAACTTTACATGGCCACCTAGCCTCATATGGTAAGATCTGCATCTTGGAGTTGTGTCCTTATGGATTAAGTGCTTAATGATTAAGTCCTTACCCTTTTAAGTTTAGGGTTTGGGTTTTGAACCCATTTTGGTGGTTCTTAGGGGTAAAGTTGAAAATTTTACCCTTCTTAAGTCCATTTCAGTTAAGATCTGGGTTGAGAAGCCCTTAGTTTCGAAAAGGTCGGCTTAATGAATTAAGAGGTTGGTTTTCTGGCGAACTCGGCGAGTTCATGGGGTTTTGCCCGATCTTTGCAGTCTGATGAAAAAACTCGACGAGTTGAAGGGCAACTCGGTAAGTTGGGTCAACTTGGACCGTTGAATTTGACTTTTAATTTATGATTTTGAGCAAGTTTGTCCCACGGGGTAATTGAGGTATTCTAAATTGTAATTAAGGGAAGCATGGGCTTAGGATAAGGCCCATATAGGATTGGGCCCAATTTGGAAAATTGGGCCATTATTAGGCCTTTTGGATCTTTTGGTTTTGGGCCTTCTTGGTTATTGAAGTTGGGCCTCAGTTCTGGTTCTTGTTTGGGTAAGGGGTAAAATGGTCATTTGACCCCAAGTATGGTTAGTAGGCCTTGGAATGTAATCCAATTATTTATTTGGTGTTAATCTTGATATGATAGTTCGGAGGTGTTGTCAAGGCACCAACTAGGGAATTCTTTCAGGAAGCTTCTGTATTCAAGGTGAGTTTCCTTACTGTGTTTAGCGGGTCGAAGGCACCAATGTCGACCCATGTTTATGTTATGCTGATAGAATACTAGTTGTCTTTGTGACTCTTCCATGTGCCTATGTTTATATGCTTTTGGACTAAGGTCCGATGTCGGGCGAAGCCTGATGACTATTTGTATGTTGTGTATATTACATGTGTATGTATTTATATGCTTTCTGAGCTCAACTCGATGACCGGGTGGGGCCTACTAACTCGATGACCGGGTGGGGCCTACTATATGTTTACTGTATGTATGGTATGTGGTACTTATGAAACTCACTAAGCTTTGTGCTTACGGTTTTCAGATTATGTTTCAGGTACTCCAGTTTCAAATGAAAGAGCTCAAGGCGATCGTAGTGCATACACCTGCTTTTTCCGCAATATGTGATCTTCGGGATTGGACTCAGATAATTGAGTTAATTGAAATCCTTTTCAATTTTTAGAACAAAGTTACTATAGTGTTTTGATTATAATAAAATTGAAATTTTTACCTTGGATTTTTGGGCTTTTACTTGGTATCAAAGCCTTGGTGTGCCTGAACTCAAACTAAGGGTTTGGTGAAATTTTTATAAAATAAACATTTAACTAAAAAGGAACTTCTAATCAAAGAAAGGGGTGTGATGCGTGCAATCGGCCGAGCTTAAGTAAATGGTTCCCAGACTGCAATACTTGTTTATTATGCTATATGATATGATTATGAGAACGGCATGCTAGATTAGGGCTACGGATCTGCTCAGTATTAAGTGATAGGAGAGATGCCTTTTATGTGCCTGATTGTATGAGCCTTAGAATTGCATGCTAGTATGGATTTCTGATGAGTAAGTAGAATGGCTCGATTAGTGTATGTTGGTTAGATTTTTCCTTTGCTGGAATGTTGTTTTCTTTGTGCTTTGTGGGGCTCTTAGAAATGTGAGTTAGCTACTAAGTGAATATGCTAAGTCACATGTGGTACAAGTTGGATAATCTCATAGTGATGGACTTGACCCTATTGCACAACTCTCGTTTGAGTCCAACCATTCTAGGATTGAGTATCTTACTCGAAGGATTATCTGATCTCTGTTGCATGTGACTATATTCATGAGGTAGCTAATTGACATTAATGGGCATCCTTCAGTAGCTGAAGTCAGGGTGAGTTCGGGAACCTAGGAAAACCTAGGATATGCTTCAGTGGTTTAATGGTACGGATTAGTGAGTTTTGGTGCATTGGTTTGAGTAAGTGACTTAGAGGATTTGGGAGGATTTCTGAGGAAAGTATGGATACGTGTGGAAGGTAGTATTAGGCTCATACTACTGATAGCATAGGATC
Source organism: Lactuca serriola (assembly GCF_051521515.1). Lineage (NCBI taxonomy): Eukaryota > Viridiplantae > Streptophyta > Magnoliopsida > Asterales > Asteraceae > Lactuca > Lactuca serriola. The sequence goes on from NC_136410.1 coordinate 137,101,603, forward strand.
CATACTCGAATCAGTGAGAATCTTGGAGAATCTAAGAAGCTGATGGGAGGAGGATACTTTAGTATGTTTTGATTGTTTGCTTGTCATATTTCAGTTTAGAGATGAGTACTCAGTGAGATGGTTTTGGTTTTGGCTCTGGTTCTGATTCGAGTTCCAGATCAGGTGCAGGTGATGAACCTATTAGCGAGCAAATGTGGGAGTTCATATCGTCGAAGATTACCCGCGGTATTTTGGAGCAGACTCTTGTGATCTTTGGTTCAGTCAAGGATGGGATTTTGGAGCTAGTGGAAAGTCATATCGGGGACTCTCGGACCGAGATCGTAGTGATTCAGTGGGGGCTCATCTGGAGCCCAAAGCTTGTGGACCCCTAGAAACCTACAGGAAGGAGGATCCTATTGTTAGCTCTTGTCATTTGGGATCGGGGGTGAATGATGCACCATGTCTTCAGGAGGGTCAACCATAGGATTAGACCGTCGCGGAGGTTTCGCGACCCCTACACGAGGAGTTACCCGACATCATTGGGCCTGTCACTGATAGAGTGGTCGCCAGATTCAAGGAGCGGGCCTCCGTTACTCATGCGGTTGATGGGTGGTCGGGGTAACCCAAGAGCAGAATATTGGTTTAGATAGTCAGATGGGAAAGAGGAAGCGGACTTCCAATTTGGCTCGACGATCTGAGCAGTTGGATGTTTCCATAGCTGGTGTCAGAGGCCCGAGGGGTCATAGTGGTTACATGAAGGATGAAGGGGTGCATGGGGATGAGCACAACAGGTCTAAGTACGGCAGGAGCAGGTTGAAGGGTCACAACCGTTAAGAATGCATAATGGAAGTAGAGTTATGCCATCGTTGTAACGCCCGGGTTTCAGGGCTAAGCATTTTTGTCAATGTAATAGTCTAGGTCAACTATTGTAACTCTTTTTGAAGTAATAAAAATGAAATATTTGAGTATTATGTGAATTATGTGTGTTATGTGTTTATTATTTAATTATAAATGTATAATTAATAGAGAATAAAAATAAGCGTCAAAATTAAAGTGTGAGATAAGCCCGATATCTCTACATAAAGTTTTAGAATATGTCTCCAGGTTTCCGTACATATAAGGAACGCCGAAATCCGAGTTATAACGAAGAAGTTATGACCCGTCGAAGTTTTGCGACAGAACCGGCACGATACCGGGAAGCGTAAATAGTGAATTTACGATAGAGCGAGATTTAGCCTTAGCGATCTAAACGAAAGTCATAGAATATGTTAAACTAAGAACATCGATAAAAAGAACGCCCAAATCTGACTTCGTATGAAGAAGTTATGATTTTTCGAAGTTTCGGAATAGCAGTGTACAACCCAAAATTCGAATATTAGATCGAGTGATTTTTAGCCGACACAACCTAAACGAGAATCGAAGATCTCGTTATTAGTAGCGTAACAATAAAAAGACAGACGAAAATGGACATCGGATAAAGAAGTTATGAGATTTTAACGGACCAATCCTGTCTCGGCCTGTTAAAAATATAACTTTAAATATAAAGTCAAAATTAGCCGATGGAGTCTAAACGAAAGTTGTAGAGTACGTCTCCACCTACGCGTGGATATAAATAACGTCAAAAACAGAGTTCGTATGAACGAGTTACAAATTATAATAGCATATTTACGTATTAAAATAAAGTATAAATCATATATACGTATATATATATATATATATATATATATATATATATATATATATATATATGTATGTATATATCATTAGAAAGGTATCGACGATGCGGTCATTATAAGACTAATGTTGAGTTCTTTCGACATTAGTTTAGTGCAAATATCATTAAATCTATTTAAAATAGTATTATAAAGGGGTGTTCAGTTGATTATATAACTATAAGGTCATTAAGTAATTATGGAGGGTAGTTTTTGTAAATTCAACTACTATAAATAAGAGGCTTGGGCTCTCATATTTCTTGCACCATTCTCTTGATTCAAGAGTCTTTTTCTCCTTATCCCCCGAGCATTTCGGTCCCTCGTGATTCGACTTCTCTTTCTGTAGTTTTAGTATAGTAAGGTGAGCGCTGAAGCGCTGCACGAATCTTTCTTAGAAAGATTCAGCGACGAAATTCTGCCCCTGCAGAGCCCGACTCCTAGCTAAAATCCCCTTATAAGTAAGTTATGCTTACCCTATTTTAAAATATAGTTTATATTTAAAATTAGTATTGTTATTATAAATTTATAATAAATATTTGAGCTATTATTATAACTTATATAAGTGTCGTTATAATATCTTTTTAACTACTCGTGGTACGGGGAATCTGGTTTAAAGGGTCGCATAGTGTTGTTGGATTTCAGAAGTGCTATACGCCAAAATGGTCCTGCCCTCCGGTGTTTTATGTCTGACCCCTGTCTGTACATAGTGGTTGGAAAGTATTGTTTAAAAACATATATAATGATAATGATAATAATAATAATAATAATAATAATAATAATAATAATAATAATAATAATAATAATAATAAGACTAATAATTAGTCACGGTAATATTAGACTAAAATATAGTGGTGATAATACTAGATTTCGTCGAAGGAAATTATTTTAAAGTAAACGAAGCGTTGTCCAAGTACCGAGTCACCACCTTCTCAAGTGAGTGCATAGTTACTTTCAGCTTACAGATAGATATGAAGTATTTTATATAAATTACGTGCTATGTGTGCATATTATCTGAATACTTGCTATCTATGTTGGATGAACGTTTTATACATGTTTTCAATTATTTAAACTGTATATGTATTTTATATCTACAAAATGTGTTGGGTAAAACATTGGTAGATGTAATAGTTGCTGTGTGATAAAATAAAACGATGAGAGGCCTTGTTATAGATGTTATTGATGATCCAGTCATCTAGCAGAGTATACATGACGACCACAGACTATTCTAGACAGTCCAGTGGAATACTAGCAGGCTCGCAACCTGTAGGTGTTTATTCGAACTGTGTGTTTATTTGAACTGTGTGCTCACCATATGTACTCCATCCCCCACATGGTTGCCTTAAGGACATTTATTGCTGAGGAATCCCCTTAGCAGTAGTGTCCATCCCGATGATAATCCTTAGGATAGGTCCCTTATGATAGATGCTTAGGGACATAATGTGAGGATAACGGGAACGGGTAATCGGGTTTGTTTAATTTAATGAAGTTAATAAACTTATTTATTGTGGGTTTAAAACCCTATGTGCTCACCAGGCTCTCAAGCCTGACCCACTCAGTTTTATGTATTACAGGTAGTGGCGCTTGAGCATAGTTATGATGTTTGGATGAGGGATTACGGATATAGGCCTGTAGATATGAAATAATGTAGTAAGGCTTATATTGTACTGTTTATGCTTTTGATCTGTACGAACATGACATCCCAAGTCTTTTAATGAAATACATTTCTATGGAAATGCTTTTGATAAATCTTTATCATATTTTGTTTTGGGACAAATTCCGCAACACTTTTATTTAAAATGTTACTCTGATTTTTAAACAAAGCATAAACAAACCGGTCTTTTCTGGCCGTGATTTTAGGGATGTCACAGTTGGTATCAGATCATTAGTTTAAGCGAACTAGGAATATGGATTTATTTCTAGACTTAAACTTAGAATGCTAAACGATGATTGTGAGGTGTGAGCACTAGAATATTTTAGGAATTATGCCTAAAATGCTTTTATGTGCTAAATGATTTGTGCCTGATATGCTATTATTTGTTCGGATCTATGGTCTGTTGCCGACCGGATCTGGAAACCTTATGTGTTTAGGATTCTAAACGTACGACTACGATATTAGAACTAGCATGTAAACGTTTCGGGGTGATAAGGACGATTTGAACATCAGTCCTAAATAAAGATCTAAATTCACCTTATTCGGTGTATAGATCAAGATGGCAAGGACCCGTAGCGGAAACGTGAATGCAAATGGGAATAGAAACCAACCCCCAGTGATTGAGCAAATACCGGTGATAGAAGCCGTTGCTGAGCCAACCACAATGGTCGGAGTGCAAGCGATGATCCAAGCGATGTTGGATCTGATGGGTTTTATACAAACAATCCTAAGTGTGCATGCAACCCTAGTTTGGATCTATGTTTTCACTATTATATACACAACATTATGAACACAAGAATAAAACCCTAATGTGCATTTCTATTTTCAAAATTTAAGATACAAGATTGGATTACATACCTCTTGTTGTTATATTGCAATAACAACTTAAATCTTCAAATCCCAAGTCTTGAAAGCAAGCACCACAAGTGTAGTGCCTCTAATGGCTCATAAACACCACAAGCAATTGGAGAGGCTTAAGATAGAGGAGGGAGGAGATGGAATTCGTCCTTGGGACCTCTTAGGAGCATGTACACGAATTCTAAAGGCCTAGGGGTCTTTATATAGGGTTTAGATTGGGGTTTCAATCCTTATCCTTATCCAGTTGCTTGCCCACCAAGCAACCACAAGATAAGCCTTGAAAAACCCTTATCTACTTATCCTTGGATGATTTTAAGGATATCCTTATCCTTGAAATCGTCCATCCTTTAACAAGGATAAATATTGCCCTATCTTGCAACTATCTTATAATTACAATTCAGCCCCTCTAGTTTAATTAATTACACTTGATCACAAAATTAATTCCTAATTAATTATTGACCAATATTAATTAAACAAATATGATTTTTCCTTTAATATATTATTCTTATAACATATTAATAAATCACAATAACCTCTCTCTCTATTTAATTTCTCCAATCAAGTTGCTTTGGTGAAGGCAACCCAAAAGGACCATGCACAACCGGGTCAAGTACTTACCAAATATGGTTACAGGCTTAGACACTAATCCAACAGTCTCCCACTTGGATAAGTCTAGTAACCACAAATGTAACGTGCAACCCGATTAGCAATCGTAGCTCTCAAAGACGCTGTCAAACTCTGATCTTATCAGTAACCTATCCTCTAGATAAGGGATCGTGCAGTCCTCTGTTAGATATCATGCTGACAATTCTATGGAATGATTAGTCAAGCATTTAGGTTTCTCGATCTCCGATTTATTTGACATAGAACTTAATCGAACACATCAATTTAGTTCTGACCGGGCCCGACACATAAGTCAAATCAAATCATCGAGCGGCCGAGATATCTCTTCTACCCTCTTAGGATAAAATTTACAGATAAACTTCGACTTATATGCATTTACTTATTCAATAATCAACTATACACAACAATGCGTTTTATAACATTGAGTTACCAATGCGTTTTCGCATTATCAATGTACAATCAATCAGCAAATAACAAACCATATATCTAGGTTTTAAAACTATATGATATTATCGTCTTGCGATCACCTCTTATATATCATATTCCATACGGTGATTCCAGCAAGCGCGGGTTTATTCCAATGCTCAAAACCAGTTCATAAGCACTCATGCACGTCGCAGCAACCCTTTGCTATGTCTAATACCATTTAGACAATCTACGCACCAATTCATGACAATCTTCATTCATATCTACTTCCAACACATGAACGATTGTGGACAATTTGAATAATTCGATTATTCCTAATAAACTCAATTATTCTGGAAGTCAAAACATACAAAAATTGAAACAATAGTTAAACAATTAACATATGACAGTAGCTTTACTTATAAATAAGACTCCTTTATTTAATCATCAAATGTCAATTACATTTATCTATTACACGTTTCTAAAACTATCTAATCTATGCTAATACCATCCTTCAGCCCAATACTCCTAGCATGTTGCAAGTGCTTAACCCTACTCAGTCCCTTCGTAAGCGGATCTGTTGGGTTATCTTCTGATGATATCCTCTTCACTACGAGTTGTCCTTCTACACGATGTCTGATGAAGTGATATTTTATGTCGATATGTCGAGATCTACCATGATCCCTCAGTTCCTTGGTCAAGGAAACCGCTCCTTCATTATCACAGAAAATCTCCATGGGCTCCTTTATGAAGGGTACAACTCCAAGGTCACCAAAGAAGTTCTTCAGCCATATTGCCTCCTTCGACGCTTCGCTCGCTGCTATGTACTCTGATTCGCACGTTGAATCAGCTACTGTTTCCTGTTTGGAACTCTTCCAAGTCACTGCTCCTCCATTTAGGGTAAAGACCCAGCCCGATTGTGAACGGTAGTTGTCCCTGTCCGTTTGGAAGTTGGCGTCACTGTACCCTCGCACCTTCAAGTCATCACTACCTCCGAGGACTAAAAACCATTCCTTCGTCCTCCGAAGGTACTTAAGGATATTCTTCACAGCAATCCAATGTGCTCTGCCAGGGTTCCCTTGATATCTACTAACCATGCTCAAAGCAAAGGCTACATCAGGGCGAGTACAAGTCATAGCGTACATGATTGAGCCAACTGCAGAAGCGTATGGAACTCGGCTCATTTCAGCTATCTCAGCTTCGGTACTCGGACTTTGAATCTTACTCAATTTGGCATTGCTTTGTATCGGTAATTCTCCCTTCTTTGAGTTTTCCATACTAAAACGTTTTAGTACTTTCTCTAAGTAAGTGTTCTGACTAAGTCCAATTAGTCTCTTACTTCTTTCTCTTACTATCCTTATTCCCAAAATGTAAGAAGCTTCTCCGAGGTCCTTCATAGCGAAGCACTTCCCGAGCCAAGACTTAACCTCCTGCAAAGTCGGGATGTCGTTTCCTATGAGTAATATGTCATCGACATATAAAACTAGAAAGCTTACTATACTCCCACTGGCTTTGACATATACACACGACTCAAACTCTTTGACTTTCTCATCGAAGCACAGATTCCATCTGCGAGATGCTTGCTTAAGTCCATAAATGGACTTCTCAAGCTTACACACTCTATTCGGATGCTTCGGATCCACAAACGCTTTTGGCTGAGCCATGTAAACATCCTCAGCCAACTTTCCATTAAGGAAAGCGGTCTTGGCATCCATTTGCCAAATCTCATAATCATGAAATGCGGCAATAGCTAGCATCACTCTAATAGATTTTATCTTCGCAACTGGTGAGAAGGTCTCTTCATAGTCAACTCCGGGAGTTTGAGTAAAGCCCTTCGCAACCAATCGCGCTTTATATATGTGTACCTTTCCATCCACGTCGGTCTTCTTCTTGAAGATCCACTTACACCCAACGATCTTACGTCCAGCCACATGATCAACCAAATTCCAAACTTGGTTATCATACATGGATTGGATCTTGCTATCCATCGCCTCTTTCCATTTCGCAGACTCCGGGCCTGCCATGGCTTCCTTATAGCTATTAGGTTCATCAAGATTTACTAGTGTACCATCACTAATATACGTGTCCCCTTCGGTAGTAATATGAAAACCATAAAACTGGGGTTGAACTCTAACTCTATCGGAACGTCTAAGAGGTAAGGACTCGTCAATTGGTTCAACCGGAGTTTCCTCCTCGGGTTGAGTGCCAGCGGTAGAGGTTCCTTCATCTATCGACTCTTGAATCTCTTCAAGCTCGATTTGCCTCCCACTGTCCTCTTGGCCTATGAGTTCTCGCTCTCGGAAAACTCCTCTCCTCGCAACAAAGACAACATTGTCCTTCGGTCACTTCGAGGTTCAAGTTTGTCATGAGTATCTTGTCTTACGAAAGCCTCGCAACCCCAAACCTTGATATGTGCCAACGAAGGAGCTTTCCCCGTCCACATCTTGTGAGGTGTTTTGGCAACCTTCTTAGTAGGGACTCGGTTAAGGATATGGGCGGCAGTCTCTAAGGCATACCCCCAAAAAGAGATTGGTAGTGAAGCACGACTCATCATAGAGCGAACCATATCTAATAAGGTTCGATTACGCCTTTCTGCCACACCATTCAATTGTGGTGTCCTAGGTGGCGTCAATTGCGAAACTATTCCATACTCCTTGAGATATTCGTGGAATTCAAGACTTAGGTACTCTCCTCCTCGATCGGATCGAAGCATCTTGATCTTCCTGCCCAATTGATTCTCCACTTCATTCTTAAACTCTTTGAACTTTTCAAAAGTTTTTGACTTTTGCTTGATTAAATAGATATACCCATATCTACTATAGTCATCGGTAAAAGTCACGTAGAAGCGGTTCCCATCCTTTGTGGTTGAACTAAACGGTCCACATACATCGGTATGTATTAGCTCCAATAAACCTTCACCCCTTTCGCACGTACCAGCGAAGGGTGACTTAGTCATTTTTCCAAGCAAACAAGACTCGCACGTGTCATCTTCCCTAAGGTCGAATGACTCCAACACTCCATCCTTTTGGAGTTGGGCTATGCGTTTATTGTTAACATGTCCAAGACGACTATGCACAAGGATGCTTTATCCAAACTATTGGAAGAATCTATATTCAAAACATCATTTCCTAAGTTATCAACAATCATAACAGTTTCATAAATTCCATTACATGGTATAGCTTCAAAGTAAAAGACACCATTTAGATAAGCTAAAATATAACCATTCTCATTATTAAAAGAAAATCTAAAACCTTGTCTATATAAACTATGAAATGAAATGATGTTTCTAGCCATTTCTGGCGAATAGCAACAATTGTTCAAATCTAAACATAAATTATTCCTAAGCACTAAAGAATACACTCCAATCTTGGTCACAGGTGACGATCTTCTGTTCCCCATGATTAGATTGATTCTTCCTTGCTCCACATCCCTACTTCTTCTTAGTCCCTGCACATTAGAACAAATGTGGTAAGCACAACCGGTATCAAGAACCCAAGAAATAGCATGTCTAGAATCGTTAGATTTAATTGTGTATATACCTGCGAAAGATGGCTTGATCTTTCCTTCTTTGATGGCTTGCAGGTACTCTGGGCAACTTCTCTTCCAATGTCCTATCTTGTGGCAGTGGTGGCACTCTGCCTCCTTAGGGTTAGGGCAGGGCTTAGCGGGATCAACTTTGGTCCCACTAGAAGAGGCACCATCTCGGGCTTTAACCTTGCGATAGTTTTTAGACGAAACCTTCCTCTTCTTTCCCTTTCCTTGACCAATAGCCAAGACAAGAGCAGCGGGTGGATTGGGAGTTGGTGCAACAGACTTGTCCTTGAAGTTGCTCTCAGCGACCCTCAAGAGACCTTGGAGTTTGCTTAGGGTGGCCTCTTCTTTGTTCATGTGGTAGGTCATCCTAAATTGATTGTACATCGGAGGCAAAGAGTGAAGCACCATGTCGATCGCCAAGTCTTCCCCAAAGTCAACATTCAACTTGCGAAGACGATCAACATACCTTTGCATCTTTTGCAGGTGCACGGTAAGAGACTCTCCATGACCCATCTTAGCGGAAATCATGTTAGTGAAAATCTCATAATGCTCTTGTCTCGCGTTTTGGTGGTATCTCTCCAATAAGTCTTGGTGCATCTCGTATGGATACATGTCCTCATAGGACTTTTGGAATTCGGAGTTCATTGTGGCTATCATGATGCAGTGAACCTTCATTGCATCACACTCATGAGTCTCAAAAGCACTCATTTCAGCCGGAGTAGCGATTTCTGGATTGATCTTCTCGAGTTTTTCATCAAGGACATACTCCTTGTCCTCGTAGCGAGCAATTGTGCGAATGTATCTTATCCATTCGCTAAAGTTCGTTCCATCGAAAGTAACCTTTTGGAAAAGGCTCATCAATGAGAAGGAACTATCGGCAGCGTTGTTTGATTTCGACATCTACAAAGGAAAAGGAGAAAGATAGATTAGAATATGAATCCCTAATTATCACCCAATTAGAAAAAATTAGGGCTAGGATCCAACAACAATATTTACATCTTAGAAAAGGGGTGCCGTAATCTAAATGCAAATAATTTGAAGGTAAGTGAATGACGATTCACTAATTCTCCATCATGAAAAACCTAACTCTAATTTCTAAATGTATTGAGAATTCCTAGGTTCGGATGAGATTCATTGAAACTTTTCAATGACATGTTTAAATCTCGATATGCCCCTCTCGTTTGTGACTTGGATACCGAGGATCACAAAGCGGGTGTGAATTACCATGCAAATTCACATGGTGCCTTCATTGTGACGATCACCTATTCGATGTGCCGGTAAACCACAAACGCTCCATCGAACTATGATAAACAACGAATCACCCTTTGCCACCTTCGCTTAGAACCAATTAGTGTGTCGGTAAACCACGCACGCTCCACTAACTTCTTAGCAAGTTGCAAAGTGTAATTTCATGGGATTGCATCAAATTCACTTTTCCTAAAGTAACTAAGATTGGGAAATTTTTAGAAAACATGTAGTTACTTTGTATTTCTTATTATACTTTTAATGAGAGAATGAGGTTGCCCTATCCTACCCGTTCGGCTAACGACCCTCCACCGATCAAGCAAGCGATGGGTGTGAGTGTACACCCATTAAGCGCCATTTTATAGGCCGCAACCTTATACCCACCTTATAGACCGGCTTCGTGAATGAGGCCTACTAACGGTAAGACTAGCATTTTAATTATACATATATATATATATATATATATATATATATATATATATATATATATATATATATATTTATTAAGCTTGTAATAATATAATAGAATAGGGTGTATTTTAAACATTTTAAAAATACTAGGGTTTTAATCTTCAATTAAAATTTTCGAAATTTAATGTCACTTAAATTAAAATTTTAATTATTAAAACTCTTGATTTAATAATTATCTTAAATTAAACTATTAATTTAAATTATCAAATCATAAGGGATTATCTAAATCTAAAAGATAATTACCATTTAAACATTTAAGTTATCCTAATCCCTTAAATCTCTCTATAAATTTCGAAAATGGGGATGGGATAATTCATGATCTTTAATTACCATATTAACTATTAAAGGATAATTACAAGATATGGGATTATCCAAAACCCTAAAATTTAGGATCTTATCTTGGGGAAGGAGGCAAATCTCGAAATCTAAGGGTTTGCAAACCCTAGATTTCGAAATCTTGGATTGAAAGGAAAGGATTCAAAAACCCTTTCAAGATTTTCGCAAATTAGGGTTAGGAAACCCTAATCTCGAAATCTATGGCCTCCTAGGGTTTATTGGCTATAAACCCTAATTTTTCAAGTTCATACAATTGAATAAAACTAATTGAAAACAAGTTAACTAAAGGCTCTGATACCACTGATGGGTTTTATACAAACAATCCTAAGTGTGCATGCAACCCTAGTTTGGATCTATTTTTTCACTATTAGATACACAACATTATGAACACAAGAATAAAACCCTAATGTGCATTGCTATTTTCGAAATTTAAGATACAAGATTGGATTACATACCTCTTGTTGTTATATTGCAATAACAACTTAAATCTTCAAATCCCAAGTCTTGAAAGCAAGCACCACAAGTGTAGTGCCTCTAATGGCTCACAAACACCACAAACAATTGGAGAGGCTTAAGATAGAGGAGGGAGGAGATGGAATTCGTCCTTGGGACCTCTTAGGAGCATGTACACGAATTCTAAAGGCCTAGAGATCTTTATATAGGGTTTAGATTAGGGTTTCAGTCCTTATCCTTATCCAGTTGCTTGCCCACCAAGCAACCACAAGATAAGCCTTGAAAAACCCTTATCTACTTATCCTTGGACGATTTTAAGAATATCCTTATCCTTGAAATTGTCCATCCTTTAACAAGGATAAATATTGCCTATCTTGCAACTATCTTATAATTACAATTCAGCCCTCTAGTTTAATTAATTACACTTGATCACAAAATTAATTCCTAATTAATTATTGACCAATATTAATTAAACAAATATGATTTTTCCTTTAATATATTATTCTTATAACATATTAATAAATCACAATAACCTCTCTCTCTATTTAATTTCTCCAGTCAAGTTGCTTTGGTGAAGGCAACCCAAAAGGACCATGCACAACCGGGTCAAGTACTTACCAAATATGGTTATGGGCTTAGACACTAATCCAACAGGATCATCAAATGGAGGAAACTAGACGTTTGCTCCAGCAAAATCGAGAGGAAGCTAGTATTCAGATCGATCAACCCGAGTTGAACGAAGGGCAGACTGAGGAAGGAGACTACAGTGGAACTGTTGGTCAAGTCAACCCGCCAATAGTTCAACAAAATAACCAAGATGACGGATTCGAGAGAAATGGATGCAAGTACAAGGATTTTCAGACTTGCAAGCCATCGAATTTCACGGGAAAGGAAGATCCAATCGGAGTCATGGATTGGATCTCGGAGATGGAGTTAGCTTTCACGACATGTGGTTGCAGAGGGAAGCTACAGACCACGTTTGCAGTACGTCAGTTTCGGGGAGGCGTTGTATGTTGGTGGAATACCTTGGGGAAGACTTTAAGCCCCAACAAGCCCCTGCAACTGACATGGGCAGAATTTCTGGTGCAATTCAAACGGAAGTACTGCTCAGCTCAAAACCTGCTCGAGCTTGAGAACCAGTTTCTAACCCTGAAGAAGGGGAGCATGTCAATCGATGAATACATGGACAACTTCACTGAAAAGATGGAATTTGCCTTGCGTCTTGTTTCGGATGAGCTGACGAAAATTGATAAGTACGCAAAGGGATTACCCTGGGAATACGCGGTTCCAGTACGTCAGGCACCTACTTTGGAGGCAACTATCTGGGCTGCCAATTCTGTGGAGGATATGATTAAGGGAAGAGCTGCCAGCAAAGTCGAGGTTGGCGAGAAGAGGAAATTTGAAGGGTCTGCTAAACCCAACAAAAAGAAGAGAAAGTCCGGTTCAAAGAAGTTCGGGGGAGGAAATGAATTTAAATGGTGCGAGAAGTGCAAGAAGAAGCACTCGGGAAAATGTGGTGAGGAAGTAACCTGCTACAAGTGTGGGAAAACGGGGCACTATGCCAATGAGTTCACCACCAACAAGAGGGTGTGCTACGAGTGCCGTGAAGAAGGGCATATTTCCAAGGATTGCCCAAAGAAGAAAGATGCGGGAAGGCCCAACATTCCACCGAAGCCGAAGGCGAGAGCCTTCCAGATGACGCTTGAGGCTGCAAAGGAGGCAGCAGACGTCGCTTCAGGTACCTTTCTTGTAAATGGTTTGCCTGCAAATATACTATTTGATTCCGGAGCCAACTACCCCTTTGTGTCGCATAAATTTGGTGGGAAATTAGCATTACCTGTAGAAAAACTTGATAATGCCCTGATTGTAGAAGTTGCCAGTGGCAAATTCGTACCTGTTAGTAATTGTATTAGGAACATCGTCATTGACTTAAACGGAAACAAATTCCATGAGGAGCTATTACCCATAGAGTTAAACGGTTTCGACATCGTTTTGGGTATGGATTGGCTTAGCGCCAATGATGCCGAGATATTATGCCGAAAGAAGATAGTTAGGATAAACCCACCCGGAAAGGAATCATTTATGGTGTATGGGGATAAACGCAGAGTGAATTCTGGAATCATCTCCCTGATGAAAGCCAGGAAATGTTTGTCCAAAGGATGTGCATCGTACTTGGCATTCGTAATCGATGCTAAGACGGAAAAGAAAGAGGTGCAGAATATACCGGTTGTGTGCGATTATCCGGAAGTCTTTCTCGAAGATCTTCTCGGATTACCACCTGATAGACGAGTGGAGTTTCGTATAGACTTGTTACCAGGAACGACACTGATAGCAAAGGCACCATACCGATTACCACCGACAGAGATGAAGGAGCTTATGACGCAACTTCAGGAGCTGTTGGACAACGGTTTCATTCGACCTAGTTCATCACCCTGGGGAGCTCCGGTGTTATTCATGAAGAAGAAGGACGGAAGCATGAGAGAGTGTGTATAGACTACCGAGAGCTGAAAAAGGCAACGGTGAAGAACAAGTATCCATTGCCGAGGATTGATGACCTATTCGATCAGCTGCAAGGTTCGAGCTACTTCTCAAAGACCGATCTTAGGTCAGGATATCATTAGTTGAAGGTGAGAGAGCAGGATATTGAGAAGACTGCATTCAGAACAAGATATGGACACTACGAGTTCTTGGTTATGTCGTTCGGACTAACCAATGCTCCAGCAGCATTCATGGATTTGATGAACAGGGTTTGTAAACCATTCCTCGATAAATCTGTGATAGTATTCATCGACGACATTCTCATCTAATCGAAAAGCCAGGAGGAGCATGGCAAGCATCTACGAGAAGTGTTGGAAGTATTAAAGAAGGAGAAGCTTTACGCTAAGTTCTCTAAATACGACTTTTGGATACGGGAAGTCCAATTCTTGGGTCATGTTGTTAACCAGGAGGGAATAATGGTTGACCCCGCAAAGATCGAGGCTGTGATGAAGTGGGAACGTCCAAAGACTCCCATGGAGATCCGAAGCTTTCTAGGATTAGCCGGATATTATCGACGATTTATCCAAGGCTTTTCTTCGATAGCTGCTCCATTAACAGCGTTGACCCATAAAGGAGCTACGTATACGTGGAGTAAGAAGCATGATGAGGCATTCGAGAAGCTAAAGAAGAAGTTATGTGAAGCACCAATACTTTCTCTACCCGATGGAGTTGAGGACTTTGCGGTTTATAGTGATGCATCTGGAGTTGGGTTGGGTTGTGTTCTGACCCAAAGAGAAAAGGTGATAGCATACGCATCTCGACAATTGAAAGAGCATGAAAAGAACTACCCCACTCATGATCTGGAGTTGGCAGCGGTAGTATTTGACTTAAAGATATGGAGGCATTACCTCTACGTCACGAAGTGCAAGCTCTTCACTGATCATAAGAGTCTCTAGTATCTCTTTAATCAGAAGGAGTTGAACATGAGGCAACGACGCTGGCTAGAACTACTCAAGGACTACGACTGTGGGATACTTTACCACCCAGGTAAAGCAAATATTGTTGCTGATGCTCTCAGTCGGAAAGTCAATCTTGAAAGGAAAAGGCCAAGAGCGTTAAGAATTGAAGTCATCTCGACGATTGTGGAAAGTATCAGAAAAGCTCAAGAAGAAGCTTTAGAGAAGAATGATCGAAAGGAAGAACGTTTGGGCAAAACGTTAGTGTTCGGTACAAACAGTCGAGGACTGAAGGTATTCCAAGATCAAATTTGGGTACCTAAGACGGGAGGAATAAGAGACCTTCTGATGGAGGAAGCACATAAGACCATGTACTCAATTCATCCTGGTAGCACTAAAATGTATAGGGACCTAAAACCCTACTACTGGTGGCTGACAATGAAGCTCGATGTTGTGAAGTATGTGGCCGAGTGTGTGACATGTGCGAGAGTCAAGGCACAACATCAAAAACCGTATGGGAGTTTAGAACCTTTACCTGTACCCATGGGTAAATGGGAACACATCACCATGAATTTTGTGACTAAACTGCCCAGGACGAAGAACGGACACGACATGATTTGGGTGGTCATGGATCGTTTCACCAAGAGTGCACACTTCATAGCAGCCAACGAGAAGTGGTCTATGGATAAGCTCGCAAATGCTTACGTGAAGGAAATTGTAAGACTTCACGGTGTCCCTCTTACGATTGTGTCAGATCGTGATAGTCGTTTCACGTCGAGGTTTTGGAGGAGTCTGCAAGAGGAGTTAGGTACAAACTTATGTTTGAGTACTGCTTACCATCCGCAAACTGATGGTCAGAGAGAAAGAACAATTCAGACATTGGAAGATATGCTGAGAGCATGTACCCTCGAATTCCAAGGGAATTAGGATGAGCACTTACCTCTGGTAGAATTCTCCTACAACAATAGTTTTCACTCGAGCATCAAGATGGCACCTTACCAAGCCTTGTATGGACAGAAGTGTCGTACACCATCTTGTTGGCTTGAAGCCAGAGAGAAGCAGTTTATGGGCCCCGAGATAGTCTATGAGACTGCTGAGAAGTTGAAGGTGATTAGGGAAAGGATGTTAGCAGCCCAGGATCGTCAGAAGAGCTATGCTGACAAGAAAAGACGACCGATAACCTTCGAAGTTGGGGATTCCGTTTTGCTTAAAGTCTCACCGTGGAAGGGACTTATACGATTTGGGAAATAAGGAAAGTTGAGTCCAAGGTTTATTGGACCATTCAAAGTTCTTCAGAAGATTGGCAACCAAGCTTACAAGCTGGAATTGCTCGAAGAACTCAATGGTATTCATAACACCTTCCATGTGTGTTATTTGAGGAAATTCACGGGAGATGTTCCCGACATAATTCCAATCTCAGAGTTAAGGATGGATGAGAACAAAAGGCTGATCGAGGAGCCTGAGGCAATTGTTGGCCGTAAGACTAAGAAGTTACGACGCAAGATGGTCAACTTAGTGCTAGTCCGATGGAAACATTCGAATGGGCCGAATCTCACTTGGGAAACAGAGGATGGCATGAGGAGTCGCTATCCACATCTGTTTGCTGATGCATGAATCCGGGACGGAATCATCCTAAGGGGGAGACAACTGTAACGCCCGAGTTTCAGGGCTAAGAATTTTTGTCAATGTAATAGTCTAGGTCAACTATTGTAACTCTTTTTGAAGTAATAAAAATGAAATATTTGAGTATTATGTGAATTATGTGTGTTATGTGTTTATTATTTAATTATAAATGTATAATTAATAGAGAATAAAAATAAGCGTCAAAATTAAAGTGTGAGATAAGCCCGATATCTCTACATAAAGTTTTAGAATATGTCTCCAGGTTTCCGTACATATAAGGAACGCCGAAATCTGAGTTATAACGAAGAAGTTATGACCCGTCGAAGTTTTGCGACAGAACCGGCACGATACCGGGAAGCGTAAATAGTGAATTTACGATAGAGCGAGATTTAGCCTTAGCGATCTAAACGAAAGTCATAGAATATGTTAAACTAAGAACATCGATAAAAAGAACGCCCAAATCTGACTTCGTATGAAGAAGTTATGATTTTTCGAAGTTTCGGAATAGCAGTGTACAACCCAAAATTCGAATATTAGATCGAGTGATTTTTAGCCGACACAACCTAAACGAGAATCGAAGATCTCGTTATTAGTAGCGTAACAATAAAAAGACAGACGAAAATGGACATCGGATAAAGAAGTTATGAGATTTTAACGGACCAATCCTGTCCCGGCCTGTTAAAAATATAACTTTAAATATAAAGTCAAAATTAGCCGACGGAGTCTAAACGAAAGTTGTAGAGTACGTCTCCACCTACGCGTGGATATAAATAACGTCAAAAACAGAGTTCGTATGAACGAGTTACAAATTATAATAGCATATTTACGTATTAAAATAAAGTATAAATCATATATACGTACACACACACACACACACACACATATATATATATATATATATATATATATATATATATATATATATATACATATGTATATATCATTAGAAAGGTATCGACGATGCGGTCATTATAAGACTAATGTTGAGTTCTTTCGACATTAGTTTAGTGCAAATATCATTAAATCTATTTAAAATAGTATTATAAAGGGGTGTTTAGTTGATTATATAACTATAAGGTCATTAAGTAATTATGGAGGGTAGTTTTTGTAAATTCAATTACTATAAATAAGAGGCTTGGGCTCTCATATTTCTTGCACCATTCTCTTGATTCAAGAGTCTTTCTCTCCTTATCCCCCGAGCATTTCGGTTCCTCGTGATTCGACTTCTCTTTCTGTAGTTTTAGTATAGTAAGGTGAGCGCTGAAGCGCTGCACACATCTTTCTTAGAAAGATTCAGCGACGAAGTTCTGCCCCTGCAGAGCCCGACTCCTAGCTAAAATCCCCTTGTAAGTAAGTTATGCTTACCCTATTTTAAAATATAGTTTATATTTAAAATTAGTATTGTTATTATAAATTTATAATAAATATTTGAGCTATTATTATGACTTATATAAGTGTCGTTATAATATCTTTTAACTTCTCGCGGTACGGGGAATCTGGTTTAAAGGGCTGCATAGGGTTGTTGGATTTCAGAAGTGCTATATGCCAAAATGGTCATGCCCTCCAGTGTTTTATGTCTGGCCCCTGTCTGTACATAGTGGTTGGAAAGTATTGTTTAAACGCTTATATAATAATAATAATAATAATAATAATAATAATAATAATAATAATAATAATAATAATAATAGTAATAATAATAATTAGTCACGGTAATATTAGACTAAAATATACTGGTGATAATATTAGATTTCGTCGAAGGAAATTATTTTAAAGTAAACGAAGCGCTGTCCAAGTACCGAGTCACCACCTTCTCAAGTGAGTGCATAGTTACTTTCAGCTTACACATAGATATGAAGTATTTTATATAAATTACGTGTTATGTGTGCATATTATCTGAATACTTGCTATCTATGCTGGATGAACGTTTTATACATGTTTTCAATGATTTAAACTGTATATGTATTTTATATCTACAAAATGTGTTGGGTAAAACATGGGTAGATGTAATAGTTGCTGTGTGATAAAATAAAACGATGAGAGGCCTCGTTATAGATGTTATTGATGATCCAGTCATCTAGCAGAGTATAGATGACGACCACGGACTATTCTAGACAGTCCAGTGGAACACTAGCAGGCTCGCAACCTGTAGGTGTTTATTCGAACTGTGTGTTTATTTGAACTGTGTGCTCACCAGATGTACTCCATCCCCCACATGGTTGCCTTAAGGACATTTATTGCTGAGGAATCCCCTTAGCAGTAGTGTCTGTCCCGATGATAATCCTTAGGATAGGTCCCTTATGATAGATGCTTAGGGACGTAATGTGAGGATAACGGGAACGGGTAATCGGGTTTGTTTAATTTAATGAAGTTAATAAACTTATTTATTGTGGGTTGAAAACCCTATGTGCTCACCAGGCTCCCAAGCCTGACCCACTCAGTTTTATGTATTACAGGTAGTGGCGCTTGAGCATAGTTATGATGTTTGGAAGAGGGATTACGGATATAGGCCTGTAGATATGAAATAATGTAGTAAGGCTTATATTGTACTGTTTATGCTTTTGATCTGTACGAACATGACATCCCAAGTCTTTTAATGAAATACATTTCTATAGAAATGCTTTTGATAAATCTTTATCATATTTTGTTTTGGGACAAATTCTGCAACACTTTTATTTAAAATGTTATTCTGATTTTTAAACAAAGCATAAACAAACCGGTCTTTTATGGCCGTGATTTTGGGGATGTCACAATCGTTCTCATCAACCTGGTCATATCAAAGCGAGTTGCCCTTGCTTAGTGGTTGGGGCAACCCAGGTTTCATCGTAGATACTTCGGCAAGAAGAGTAATCTGGGGTTTCTTCAGGCGACATTGTGAGTATGTTCTTTTCAGTTCATATCAGTATTTTTATTGTTTGGAAACTTGCTTTGGTTTGCGTAAGTGTATATTTGGGCTATTTCTCTGCTTATGTTTGACTTATATCTTCAAGAAATGTTATATGCCATCTGCATGCCATGAATCGTTAGTGGTTTAGTAAGGGATTGTTTCTCTTATAGCGGGTTTGGAGTGTGGAGTGCTCTATGTTATTTTGGTGGTAGCCGGAATGGGTTCAGGAGCATTGTGTGGAATGTTTATGGTTAGGATTTAGCAGGTTAGTTGTCTAGTATCTCCAGCATTCTGTGGTTTTAGCAATAGTACTTGGTTTGGCTTTTTGAGGTATCATGGGTAGTTGTTTATTGTTGGGGCTCTGGTTAGAGCATCCGCCCTTTGGACTTTAAGATTTGAGGTAGATATCAGGTTAAGCATCTGGGATCATCATTCTTGAAGGGATTTAGGAAGTATTCAACTAGTCTTCATGGTTTGTGCGGTCTTTTAAGTTGGCTAGTACGGGATCATTAGCAAGAATAAGCGTTGGTTATCAGAGGATCGATCGTTGGAAAGTGAGAAGGATTGGGAATTATTCAATTCTCGTGTGCTGTGAGAATTTAGTCGAATCAAATTGGGGGACAATCGTCCAGGGATTCAGGAGCAGAAGCGGTTTTGAAACTAGGATGAGTTTCGCTTCCCCGTCAGGAGGAAGGCGATCCAAGTCGTTGTTTAGATTGAGGATTGTGTGAGTTGGAAGTTTGGGAAACTTATCAACATTGAGGTTGTGTTCTCTTGGTTCTTGTTAGTAGGCTTTGGGAAACTATTTTGGGGTTCCAGGCGTGGCTCGAGTTCAGTTTGGGCATTCGGTCAAGTGTGTGCTTGACTTAGGGTGTATTCGATTTGATAGATCAAAGGTAAGGCTTTGGGCTGCGATTATGGTAAGTAGAAGTTTTATAAGACTGTGAGGTGACCCGTAACATTCACTAGTTATCAGTTAGTGTATAAGTGTTGTAAGACTACTGGGTGGCCCGTAGTATTTAGTAGTTAGTAGTTAGTGTAGAACTGTTGTAAGACTGCGGGGTGGCCCGTAGAATTCACTACTTAACAGTTAGTGTAGAAGTGTTGTAAGACAACGGTGTGGCCCGTAGCATTCACTAGTGGTCAGTTGGTGTGGAGTGTTGTAAGAATGTGGGGTGGCCTGTAGCATTCACCGATCCTTATTCAGTGGTGAGTTGTAACAAACCTGCATTTCGCTTGCGGTTTTCTTCGGATGGTTTAGGCCAAGGTGGGTTGGTTCGCAAGGCTATGGGAGGGCTACAAAATGTTTGGAATCAGCATATGGTAGGTCGTAGGAGACCGGGTATGAGGTAAGACTACAGTTAGTCCTGTAGCGTTCAGTTCAGCATCAAATTGACGACGAGATGGGTTGGGTAGTTTTTGCCTGTGGGGCTTTCTTTCGGAAGTCGCGAGTCTTTTGGGCTCAGAAAACGAGCAGGAACCCGGTGTTTCAGATAATTGGCAGGCAAATTGGGACCAGGTAGGTCTCGGTGGATTTTGGAAAGCAGCTAGGAGGCAACATGATTTTCGGGCAATATCAGTGTTTCGGGGAGTCTCAGTGTTTCGGGCAGTATCAGTGTTTCATGCAGTATTAATGCTTTGGGATTTGATGTATAATTGAAGTAATTGGGTGATTGGGAAATGCTAAGTCGCTTACAGTGGGATTAAATAATCTCAGAGTAATTGATTTGACCCTGTTGTGTAGCTCTCGTCTAAGTCTAACCGTTGCAGGGATGAATCTTCTACTCAAAGGATTATCTGAGCCTTTTGTTGGTTAAAAGTGTTTTATAGTTGTATATAGTCAGTGACTTTGTTTCCCTTTGAAGCAGCGATGTGTTCATGGATTGGAAGCATTTAGTTGGAATGAAACTCTATGAGATTGGCATGGTAACGGTTCGGTGTGGGAAGTCTGACAAAGAGTCAGACCATTAGGACTTTAGGTTTCAGAAGTCAGGCGAGGTAGGATATGTTTTATTTAATAGATTGGGGATTCGTTCTTCATCGGGTTGGAAGAAATATTATAAAGATGTTTTCAGTGGAGTTGGATAGGTAGTTGTATGATCAGAGATGGAAGTATTATGTTTAGTCAGTTATTCATTGAGAGTTTGGTATGGAGTTGTCTCCGCGAGAGTGGTCTGTCAGGGAGTTAGACCATCATAGATTTCAGGTCTCAAAAAGGTAGAAGTGGGTTGTAGGGGCTAAAGGTTTGAATGTTGGTTTCGGGTTGGAAGTTTTGGTTGCCTTGGGAAGATTGTTCTATACGCAGAATTTTTGATTGTGTTCCGCAGGCTGTTCGTTTTTTTATGTATTAGTAAGGAGTGATTTCGAGGACCAAATCTGACTTAAGTGGGGGAGATTCATAACACCCAGAATCTAGAAGGTTAATTGTGGAATTATATCAATTTCAAGTTGAACTCGGCGAACTGGAGGAGCCAAATCGGTGAGTTGAAGATGAAGAATCATGAGGATTTAATGGGTCTACTCGACGAGTTGAGGAGCCTCAATTCGGCAAGTAGAAGTTGTTATGGTCCCGATGTTAATGATACAACTCAGCGAGTTGGAGGATCCAACTCGACGAGTTAGGCGCTGTTTAGGAAACCAAAGTTTTCGGGTTGTGCACCCTATTTAATTACCTTAAGTTCCAGGTGTTAGCCTCATCTCAAGCCTCCATAGCCCCTAACCCTAATATTGAGACCCTAGAGCATCCTAAAGTGTTGCGAGTCCATTGTGTGTGTGTTTTGGTGTATGTTTGAAGCTCATTCAAGGATGAGAAGCTTGGTGCAAGGTGGTGGTTCAAGAAGGACCTCTTAGATCTTGATTCTCTACTCCATTTCCAACACATTTTGGGTATAAAGTTTTAACCTTGCTTAGTATTAGATTAGATCACTTCTTGGGTTTATTTGTATGCCTTTAGCCATGGATGGGTGATTGTTGAGAAAGTGGAAGTCCCAAGTGTTTATCCTTTCTAGATCTATGATCTTCATGAGATCTCTTGGCATAAAGGTGCCAACTTTATGGTCCTGAGGGCTTCATGCATTCATTAAGCCCTTCTTTTGGTCTCTTTTAAGCTTTTGAGCTTCTTCTAATCATGAATAAGTGTAGCGTTGGAAACTTTACATGGCCATCTAGCCTCATATGGTAAGATCTGCATCTTGGAGTTGTGTCCTTATGGAATAAGTGCTTAATGATTAAGTCCTTACCCTTTTAAGTTTAGGGTTTGGGTTTTGAACCCATGTTGGTGGTTCTTAGGGGTAAAGTTGGAAACTTTACCCTTCTTAAGTCCATTTCAGTTAAGATCTGGGTTGAGAAGCCCTTAGTTTCGAAAAGGTCGGCTTAATGAATTAAGAGGTTGGGTTTCTGGAGAACTCAACGAGTTCATGGGTGAAATCGGCGAGTTGATGGGGTTTTGCCCAATCTTTGCAGTCTGATGAAGAAACTCAACGAGATGAAGGGCAACTCGGCAACTTAGGTCAACTTGAACCATTGACTTTGACTTTTGATTTATGATTTTGAGCAAGTTTGTCCCAAGGGGTAATTGAGGTATTCTGAATTGCAATTAAGGGAAGTATGTGTTGGATTAGTGTCTATGTCCATAACTATTTTGGTATGTACTTGACCCGATGGTGCATGGTCCTTTTGGGTTGCCTTCACCAAAGCAACTTGATAGGATGAATTATGGAGAGAAAGGATTAAATATGATTTATTAATATATTATAAGAATAATATATTAAAGGAGAAATCATATTGTTTAATTAATATTAGTCAAGAATTAATAAGAATTAAGTTTGTGGCTAAAAGAGATTTATTAAACTTAAGGGACTGGAATTGTAATTATAAGATAATTACAATTTGGGCTATGGATTGCCTTATATTAAGGAGTGGACGAATTCTATGGGGAAACCCATTAGAAATCGTCCAAGGCCTTTAAGGAAAGGAGTCCATGGGTTGCTTAGGGCTTAAGCATCCAAATTAGGGTTTCCTTGTTAGATAATCCTAATTGCCTCACTATATATAGAACCCTTATGCTCCAAAAACGTGGTGAACTGGTTCTCTAGGGTTTCCACACGTTTTGGGTAGCCTCCTTCTCTTCTCCTCTTCATCCTCTTGCTCTTGGTGTTTGTGGACCATTAGAGGAGTGACATTTGTGACTCTAAGCTTTCTAAAGTCAATACAAGGAGGATTTGAGATTGTTATTGCTACATAACAATCAAGGTATGATCTAAACCCTAATTATATGTTATATTGATTATCATATGCTAGATCTAGGGTTTATAGTCTTGGATAAATTGCATGTACAATAGAGAAACCTAGATCCAAGCATTAGGGTTTGTATGAGCACATAAGATGTTCTTATAGCTAAAACCCATCATTGGTATTAGAGCCTTGATTGGTTTCTATTGTATTGATGCTTTGTATGTTTGTTCAAGTTGAAAAATTCGATTTTTGTGAATCTGTCTGATGGACTCGGCGAGTCCCATAGTGGACTCGGCGAGTAGGCTCGACTCGGCGAGTCCATTGGGGTACTCGGCGAGTCCAAGCGTCATAAAGAGCAAATATCGGGATTTCTTGCTGTTTATCTTTGAGATACTTGCCTTTATCATATTAGATCAATATAAATCCGATTTTACGATATATATATATATATATATATATATATATATATATATATATATATATATATATATGAGTATATTCTTGATCTAATTGAAGATATTTATGAATTAATAAAATATTTATTTCCTTATGTGATAATTGATTAATTATTTTGATTAAATTGGTAAATTATTTTGCAAGAAATTATCAAATAAATCAAATATGGATAATTATGTGATTAAATGTTAATTTAGATTATTTGTTATTTGATCCCCAATGTTTTGAAAAGGTTTCAAAACTTGTCCTCAAGTTTTGGAATTTAAATTTTGATTAAAAGTTTAATTTTAATGTATATTTAAATTCTAAACCTAAATGTTTTGAAATGTTTCAAAAACTTGCCCTCAAGTTTTGGAATTTAAAAGTTGATTAAAAGTTTAATTTAGGAATGTTAAATTCTAAAACCCTAGTATTGTTTTGAAAAGTTCAAATCACACCCTTATGGTTTTATTAATTAATTAAGGTGTATAATTAAAAGAGGTTTAATAAATCCATAAAAGTTTAGGTTTACAATTTAATTGAATTAAAAGTATAATTGTTAAATTTGACCTCCTAGTATTTTAAAAGTGTAAAATACACCCTATACGATATATGTATGAGTAAAAGTCAGTCTTACCGTTAGTAGGTCTCATTCACAAAGCTGGTCTATAAGGGGTGTTTAAGGAAATTGCCTATAAAAGGGTGATTGAATGGGTATCCACTCTTACCCACCGCACTCTTGACTAGTGGAGTGTCGTTAGCCGAACGGGTAGAATAGGACAAAACCTTCCATTATAAGTATAATGAAGTACAAAAGTAACTAAATGTTTTACAAATTCCCAATCTTAGTTACTTAGGCAAAAGTGAATTGATGCAATTCCATGAAATTACACTTTGTGCCCTTGCGAAGACATTAGTGGAGCGTGTGTGGTTTACCGGCACACTAAATGGTTCTAAGCAAAGGTAGCAAAGGGTGACTCAATGTTTGCCATAGTTCGGTGGAGCGTGTGTGGTTTACCGGCACATGGAATAGGTGATTGTAACATGTGAGGGCACCATGTAAGTTTGCATGGTTATTCACACCCGCTTTGTGATCCTCTGCATCCCAGTCACAAACTAGAGGGGCATATCGAGATTTAAACATGCCATTGAAATGTTCAATGAATCTCAAAGGATCTAGGAATTTTCATAGATTTAAAACTTAAATTTCTTTTTCGTTTATTCGTGGTGGAAATTAGTGAATCGTCATTCACTTACCTTCAAATATTCTGCAACTAGATTACGGCATCTCTTTTCTAGGTTGTAGCGTATTGTGTTGGATCCTAGCCTTAGTATCTCATTTGGGTGATTTACTAAGGACTCAATCAATCAACTAACTTGAATTCGTTTTCTCCCGTTTTGTAGATGTCAAAGTACGACAACTATGGTCTTCCCAAATCCCGTGGAACAAGCATTCCACATGAAGATGATATTCCACATTTCGATCAAGGAACAAGAGATGGTTGTTGACTTGAAAAGTTCAAACTCACTCAAGCCCTTTTGGCAAGTAAACATAAAGAAGGAAAGTCGGTGTGTGCATATGTCCTAGGGATGAAGTCACACATTGATAGGTTAAGAATGTTGGGATCCGTTGTCTGTGAGGAGATGGTTGTTGACTGGGTTCTTCAGTCACTTCCTAATTCATATGGTGAGTTCGTAAGAGAGTACTATATGATGAACTACGACATGACCCTTATAGATCTCACATATATGCTTATTGCTGTTGAATCAGCAATGGTTTGACGCAATAGAAAAGAAAAGTTGATTGGTGAATCTACCTTCAAGACCTCTATGGATATAGACAATGGCAACGAAAGACATGCTATGATCGAAAAGTTTGATCATAAGAGAAAGGCAATGTCTGAACTAGTTCCATGTCCTGTTCCAAAAGAGTCAATTTGCTTTTATTGCCAAGAGAAGGGGCATTGGAGACGAAGCTGCCCTATTTACCTAAGAGATCTAAGAGATGGGAGAGTCAAAACGTATGGCTCTGCTTTAGGTAAAATCCATTGACTAACTCTTTTAAGCTTCTATTCTAGATTCTTAATACATAATAAGATTGATGTTTTGTAGGATCGACGAAAGGAGAGGAAGCTTAAGGGAAGAAGTGAGCAGAATCTAACTGTGAAGGAATGGATTTCGATCGCATTACTTGAAGATTAGATTCTTGAGCTACTACTTAGAGTTAGAATTAGATTGCTAAGAAATATGTATTAGCATAGTTTTTCAATGAATTGCATTGTAAGGACAAATTTTTCTGCAATAAAATAAATTTTGATTTTATATTATTTATTTATCCTTGCAATGGCATGCATGAAAATTGATGTTTGAAGGTTTCCAATATTAACAATAATGGATTTGATTCTTAATTATGGAAATGTCGAAAATTTACCAAATAAGGAGAGTTTCTCATTGCCCAAGTTTCAATTGGACAGAAACTTGGAATCATGCAACTTGGTTGCACGATGAATGAGAAATTTCATATTTGGAAATTAGACTAATTCATTGACAAAGTGTCAAGTGAAGGACTAGGAGATCGAGTACACAAAGTTGCGTGTTGATCAAGTCCACCACAAGAATAATAAAGATATTCGTCATGATTTATTAAAGGTTTAGTAAATATGATTATACTTATAAGATTAGGCGTAATTCTGAATTGATTGAAAAAGTTTAAATCAATAGCAGAACGAATAAGAAGAATCAAGTAGGCAGAAAGATAAAAGTTTCTCCATTCTAAGAAGAAGGGAGAGTACCTTTTATGCTTTATGATAGGTCTTAATGATTAAGAACCATATCTCAATTGATCCTCTAAGTGAGTCTTAATACAATTGTATGTCTAAGAAGAGGAATCAAGAATTGAAGAAATGGTTAAATCAAGAAGTCAATCGTACTTCGTTCCAAAACAAGTCTTAGAGTTAAGATTGTGACAATGAGTGACAAGTATTAAGAAGGTTTATAACATTCATCAAATGAGGAAAGTTGTGATGTCTTGGATAAGACAAAGACCAACTAGGACCTATTTATGAAGTGTTTTGATAAAAACTACACTAACTCTTGAATATTTGTTTGTCAAGAAATGTTTATTGATAAGAGAATCTTATATATGTCAAGGAGTCAGTGGGAGTCTTAATGGTCTTGAAAGGTTTCAAGAACAAATCAAAATAAACCTTATCGATCATCACTAGCACACGAGTTGAGGTTTACAACCTATCGTGTTGACACTATTTTGTTTCTGTGCCATTCTAATTGAGTTAATTATGCATGTGAGTTCTATGAGTTCTCATTTGAACGCATAAAAGGCAAGGACCTTGATCAATGAAAAGTACATTGATAGGAAAAGGTGAGCTTCTTAACTACTTGGAAGACATGGTGGGCAGCTGTGTTACCATAAGGCAAGAAGTCAAGATTAAGAAAGTTGGGTCCATATGAGTTTGAATTTGTCGTAAACCTTGGTTTTGACAAATTCACATGGATAGGAACACATACACCATTAAAATCTAAGTTTCATAAGATTCCCTCCTTCATGAAAATGACTGTGAGGAAATACTTTCACTAAGAGAGATTTTAAAAAGATAGTGATTGTGAAATTGAATTCTCGAATTCGATTATGGTTACGGTATCTAAGGCAAAGGTGTATAAGTTTAAGAAGCCTTGATAAAATATTATCAAAGCATTGGGTATTAGAAACATGAACTTAAGAAATTCAATAAGTATTGTTTTTCTGGAAGTTAAGTTGGTTTCTAAATACATGTCAAAGATAGTGGGAGCATAAGTGTTATGTTTATAATAGTAATCATGATAGTGGGAGCATAAATGTTATGATAGTATGATTATTATGGAAAAATATTGCAAGTTAATTATGGAAAACAAGAGTTATACTTTGCAAAGTCGCAATAGTTGAAAAGTTGTTTTGCTATAATTAAGGGAGAGAATATTATGCTTCATTTCAAATCTAAAGGCTTATGGTTGTGGAATGTTAATAATTTAGTCAAGGAAACATAGTGTGTTCACAAATTCCGATTATGATTACGACATTCCTCTTCATAGTTCGAACTTTGAGAACGTAGCATATAAAATATTATGGCAGAAGATTGATAAAGTATCGAATCTTCATGTAAGACATTATGCATCGTGTCCCATACGCTTCGGGTATAGGATCGATTGCAAATGCTATAATATTTGACCATTCTAAAATTTTCCAAATGTCTAGCGCATGTAGAGGGAAAAAGGACAAGAATCAGTTTTGACTAAGATAATTAAACAACTATCAAAGGACAATCCAAAGTTCTCCTAGGATTGGTCGCTTGTGAGTAGTTGGAAGTATAGTATTGAATGGACCATATCGACATTATTATGAATAGATAAGATTCTATTAAGAATGAGTTGTCATATGGAAAATATGGAAAGTTTTCCATATTGGGAATTGAATATTGAAAATAAAACTTTTATGCAAAAGGATGTTCAAAGGAATGTACTTTGAGTGAAAGACATCATATCTAAGGAATTGTCTTGTAACAATCTTCGATAGAGGACTTTGTAATTTCATTGGCAATAGTCATTGTGACTTTAGTGCAGTGATATTACAAGAGGATCATTGCATAAAATGTTAGAATCTAGCATATTCCATAAATGACAAGAATTTGATATTCTTTCACTTGTGAAAAGGATTGGGAGTTGTGAAATGAGTATGATTGGAAATGTGTTCATTTGATCTATTTCACAAAGTAAGAACCATAGGTAAACATTGTGTGCATGCTAAGAGCATGGGACAAGTGTTGTAATAATTCAAGTAACAAGTTGATTACCCGAAACAACAAATAATGAGTAATCGATATGGTGATAAATAAAAGGTGTTTTATTTATACTCAAGGTTGAAGCCATATGGGATTAGTATTATTCTTGTGTTTCGCTTTGCATGTTTTGACTTCCTGAATAATTTAATTGGTTAAGAACAGTCAAATTATTCGAACGGGCCACAGTCGTTCATATGTTGGAAGTAGGTATGAATAAAGACTGTCGTGAATTGGTGTGTGAATTGTCTAAAGAGTATTAGACATAAGCAAATGTTTGTTGCAACGTTCATGAGTGCTTATGAATATGATTTGAGCATTGGATTAAACCCACGCTCACTTGGATCACTCCATGAATTGTATCACGAGTGATTGGTGAGACGATAACATCTTATATTCTTGAAACCGAGATGTGTGAGTTGTATCTTGCAAATCGGTTGCACATTGATAATATGTAAACGCACCAGTAACTTGGTGTCATAAAACATATTGTTGTGTGTGATTCGATGAGTGAGTGCAAGCGAGCATTGAATCAAAGTTTATCCGTTCCTTTTATCCAAAGTAGGATAAAAGCGATATCTTTGGGCCCCTCGATGATTTAGTGATGACAAACGTAAATGCTCGGCCGGGCTAGGGCTAATTTGATTTGTTCAATTAGTCAGTCGTCATAAATTGGAAGTCGAGAAATAGTACAGAGAGAATGATTAGAAATCATGTCATACGATATCTAGAGTGGAGGAGTATATGATCCCTTATCTAAAGGACACACGTATCTGATAGGATCAGAGTTGACGACGGCTTTGGAAAGCTACAATTGCAGATCAGGATCTGAAGTCATACGCAGAATATTTATTAGACTTATCCAAGTGGGAGACTGTTGGATTAGTGTCTAAGTCCATAACTATTTTGGTATGTACTTGACCCAATGGTGCATGGTCCTTTTGGGTTGCCTTCACCAAAGCAACTTGATAGGATGAATTATGGAGAGAAAGGATTAAATATGATTTATTAATATATTATAAGAATAATATATTAAAGGAGAAATCATATTGTTTAATTAATATTAGTCAAGAATTAATAAGAATTAAGTTTGTGGCTAAAAGAGATTAATTAAACTTAAGGGACTGGAATTGTAATTATAAGATAATTGCAATTTGGGCTATGGATTGCCTTATATTAAGGAGTGGACGAATTCTATGGGGAAACCCATTAGAAATCGTCCAAGGCCTTTAAGGAAAGGAGTCCATGGGTTGCTTAGGGCTTAAGCATCCAAATTAGGGTTTCCTTGTTAGATAACCCTAATAGCATCACTATATATAGAACCCTTATGCTCCAAAAACGTGGTGAACTGGTTCTCTAGGGTTTCCACACGTTTTGGGTAGCCTCCTTCTCTTCTCCTCTTCATCCTCTTGCTCTTGGTGTTTGTGAACCATTAGAGGAGTGACATTTGTGACTCTAAGCTTTCTAATGTCAATACAAGGAGGATTTGAGATTGTTATTGCTACATAACAATCAAGGTATGATCTAAACCCTAATTATATGTTATATTGATTATCATATGCTAGATCTAGGGTTTATAGTCTTGGATAAATTGCATGTACAATAGAGAAACCTAGATCCAAGCATTAGGGTTTGTATGAGCACATATGATGTTCTTATAGCTAAAACCCATCAGTATGGGCTTAGGATAAAGCCCATAAGGGATTGTGCCCAATTTGGAAAATTGGGCCATTAGTGGGACTTTGTGGATCTTCTGGTTTTGGGCCTTCTTGGTTATTGAGTTTGGGACTCAGTTCTGGTTCTTGTTTGGGTCAAGGGTAAAATGGTCATTTTACCCCAAGTATGGTTAGTAGGCCTTGGAATGGAATCCAATTGTTTATTTGGTGTTAATCTTGATCTGATAGTTCGAAGGTGTTTTTAGGACAACAACTAGGGAATTCTTTTAGGTAGCTTCTGCATTCGAGGTGAGTTTCCTTACCTGTGTTTATATGCTTTTGGACTAAGGTCCAATGCCAGGCGAAGCCCGACAACTATTTGTATGTTGTGTATATTACATGTGTATGTGTTTATATGCTTTTCGAGATCAGCTCGATGACCGGGCGGGGCCCACTATATGTTTACTGTATGTATGGTATGTGGTACTTGGGGAACTCACTAAGCTTTGTGCTTTTGGTTTTCAGTTTATGTGTCAGGTACTCTAGTTTTCAAATCAAAGAGCTCGAGGCGATCGCAACATATATACCCGCGCTTTCCGCAATATGTGATCTTTGGGATTGGACTCTGATAATTGTGTTAACTAAAATGCTTTTCAATGTTTAGAACAAAGTTACAATAGTGTTTTTATTATAATAAAAATGAAATATTTACCTTGGATTTTTGGGCTGTTACACCAAATATGCAATTTAATCCAAAATCTAATGATTCTTCTAATCTTGAACACAAAGCAAAAGGTTTTAACACCTAAATTTAGAAAGTAAAAATAGTTGGAACACTAATCTTGATCAGAAAAGCAAACAAAAATATTCCCGACATGAATCTGCTCTCGAATCCTTCAGATCTTGCTCCATATCAGCTTAACGGCCCTCTGGCCGCATTCTAGACTCTAAAAATTGTAGTTTGAGGGTTTATTTTCGTAGGGAATGAATTAGGGTTCAAGATATGTCATTATGGATAATTTATACTCTATTTATGGGTCTCAGCGTCTCCACGGCATAGAGAAAGGAATTCCAATCCGTGGGGGATAGAGTCTTCTCATGCACGAAGTTTTCCGATTTGCCACAATGTGGAAACCGGAAATCGGCATTTTCTCAAAACAGGGAAGTTATCTGAAATTGTGTTTAGTTTTCAAAACATTTTGAATATTTCCAATCGGAGTTACAAGTCATGCGATATGGCCAAAACACTAACGAGGGTCAAGCAGTCCAACAATATCCTTTTTGCGTCTTTTTCGACTCCGTTTGCTTCCTTTTCGCTCTAGTAACATGTAATATCTATAAAATATAATTCAAAGAATTATAAATACCTTTTAGTTCCAAAAAACATAGTATAAAATAATAAGAAAACGATGGAAATATATGTATAAAATAGGCGTTATCAAACTACCACACACTAGTCTTTTGCTTGCCCTCAAGCAAAATTTGATTTTTTTAATCATCATACTATCACATAAAAACCTTAGCTACCACCATCGCACAAGACAATCCATTTTTAGCTCATCCATTACATCACGACCGCAATGCATGTTTTTGTGTTTAATGATTCATAAATACTTCTCCAATCCTAAATACTCACAATCCTCGTAAACACTTCCCAATTATATTGAACAACATTCATTTTATGCATCCCTCCGAATATATCCTAAAAAAAATTTCTTAACCACAATGTAAATTTTGATTAAAACCCCAAGCATACATATAGAAAATAACCTAGAAAAGAAAAATTACAATAAAATAAAATACTCATTTAACTTTTTGCAATTTCGCTTTATTCTTCAATATCTTTAATCTTCAAGTCTTCAAACTTTGTAGGCTTTTATTCTCTCAACATTTCTATTTTTTTCTTTTGTTTTATCACTTACTCTAAACTAAAAACCTAAAAAGAAAAATATATTCTTAAGCAAGGGAGCTTAACTTCAACCCTTATTGGTTAAAGGCATTAGTCTAAAGTGCAATGACTACATAAGCTTTCCTAGATACATTTCAGGTACATGATGCTAAATGTATTATGTTCCTCAAACTAAACAAGGTTATGTTTTTGTCCCATCATTTCAATAGAACGGGGAAGCCACAAATATATTATAACAAATATTGGCTCAATTAAACATCGAAGCTGACATCAGATCGTCCCACACAACACTTGAAACCTAAGTCCCAACACAACAATATAAAAATTTGTTAATTAGATTTCAAAATTGGACTATTATTTCAAGTCTCTATACTCTAATTTTTTTAATCCTAGTCATTTTTTTTATTTTAAATAAATATGCTTACATTCCTATATTTGACCCCCTACCCCACACTTAATTTATTTAATGTCCCCATTGCATGCATAAAAAATTAAATCACATAAAAACTAAAGGGAGAAAAGGGAACATACTACCCTGGCTAGTAGTGGTGAGATCGAAATCGAATGTAGTGTGGTCGAGGCATCTCATGTAATGGCTGGAAAACAGGACTTCTGAACTGCTCCATGAATGACCAAATAATGATCCAAGAGAACGTACTCCAGATAGTGATGGGACAAGTATGCGAAAATCGTCATTGAGCATTGATATACCATGGCAGCATGATGCCCATGCTGTAGTCCTTGACTTTGCAGAACTGGATCGCGATTTTTCACTTCCCTGCATCGTGGCAGTATGATGGCCACGTCGTGGCTACTGGGCTCTAAAAAATATTGCATTTTTAAGCATGATTCCTTCACTTGAGTTTTTATCACATCTCTCAGATTATCGTTTCAAACCCTCTCGTCCTAATCGTTAAACTTAATGAAAGCATCTGAAGGGCTAAAATTCTACACAGATCTAAAACATCAAGAGCATCAACATGGAAAACAAAATTAAACAAAATAAATAATAAAGAATAAAAGTACGCTAAAATAATTAAACTAGAAAACTAGAAAAACCAAAACAACTAAAAAGGATATCACGATTACTCGTCGTCGTCAGAATCATGCAACAATTGTTGATTAAATCCTTTGCATGCAAGAAGTGATTTGTGAAAACAAAAACTTTCGGGACCCGTCTAGCTATTTCCTTTGCTTACATTGCACCATTAACTAATAAATCGAACAAAAATTGACCTAACTAGTCAACACTAGAAAGATTTCGGTCTTCCACTTAACCACAGTGACACATCTCACTATACTACACCTTGTAGATTGAGTTAGACAAATCACCAAAGTAGTAGACTAAACAAGTCAAGAATTCCCTAATATCTTCCATTCACGAAACCCATGCAAAAAGATAAACCAGGCAATACGTATGATAACGAATTCCTACACATAACAACAAAAATCTTCTCGACAAGTGACATGTTATCAAAGATAAGAAAAATAAAACTGAAAATGCAAAAACAAATAACGAATAATCAAATAAACGATATTAATTGAAAACCATTCCCTAGAAACAGAGACAAAAACTTGATGTGTATTATAATACACTAGTCTTTGATTTATAATTTCTAGTCTATCGCATCTACACCACACCTTACAGGCAATGAACCTGATCGATTATAGTGTAGTTTTGATAAGAAAGGATGTCGAACTCAAGTGGAACGGTAGTGAATTAACATTAGCATATTGATTATAAGTTATACTAAACAAAATAAACCAATAAAAGGGGGGTTTTTCTATAAAAGTTCAAACAAATCTAAGACTAAACAAACTAGATAATCTGTTTGGAAATGAATCACTTCAGGTACTTTGGTTCAAATTAGATTACATCTCAAAATAATTGAGAATTACTTTAGTGGAATGGTTATTTATTCATTATTTACCAATTGCTAAATTGATTTATGTATTTGGTCCATACACAAATACTAATGACTATAAGGACTTTTAATTCCATAGTCATCCAATTAGTTATACCTAAATTCAATGCTCAATTCGTATCATGCAGGATTCAATTTGTATTAATCCTAAACGTTATAAGAATTAAACCATCCCAAGATTGATCATCTAAAACATGCACATACATTAAAGTTCGTAACTTTATCAACCTAACCCTAGGTTTTGATCCAACGAATCACAATCATTTTTTGGTAATAAAAAAACTATGATTCAAGAATATATAACAAGATTGTTCTTCTAATCATATGAACTTAGCAATAGGTAATCAAGCAACAATCTTTAACACATATGGATCTTCAATCAAACTTTACATGATAAATTAAATAAGAATAAATAAACCAAATACGCAATTTAAGCCAAAATCTCATTATTCGTCTAATTTTGAACACAAAGCAAAATGTTTTAACACCTAAATCCAAAAAGGTAAAATGTTAAGAAAACTAATCGTGATTAGAAAAGCAAACTGGATGATTCCTAACATGAATTTGCTCTCTAATCCTTCAAATCTTCGCTCCATATCAGCTTAACTGCCCTTCAGCCGCCTTCTAAACTCTCAAAATCGCAGTTTGGGGGTTTATTTTTGTAGGGAATGAATTAGGGTTCAAGATATGTCATTAGGTCTAATTTTCATTTCTATTATGGGTTTCAATGTTGCCACTACATGGAGAAAGGATTGCCACGCCATGGGAGATAGAATCTTCCCGTACACAAAGTTTTTCGATTAGCTACTCTGTGGAAATGCTTTTCCACGACATGGGAACTGGGAATCAACATTTTCTAAAAACATGAAAGTTGTGAGAAATTTTATCTAGTTTTCAGAACATTTTAAATCTTGTTAATAAGAGTTACGAGTCATGAGATATGGCCCAAACACTGATGAGGGGTCAAACTATCCAACAACATCCATTTTGCGTGTTTTGCAGCTCCATTTGCTTCCTTTTCACTCTAGCAACATGATATCTGTAAAATATAATCTCGAGCATTATAAGTACCTTTCAGTTTCAAATAATATAAAAACATAGTATAAAATAATAAGAAAACGCCAGAAATATATGTATAAAATAGGTGTTATCAAGGATTGTCAATGCCAATCAGTGTTTCAAAAAGAACATCAGAGTTGTTGGTCCCAAACCCTTTGTAGATTTGTAGATTGGATACAAACAAGAAAAAAATGAAGAACACAGAAGTATCACAAAGATATCTTTCACTTAGAAAGAGTGTTCTCACCAAGAGAACGAGGTGCACAAAGAAAATGGCACGAAGCCGTCACAAAGACACAACTAGAGTTTTATCCTAATACATGAATATATGTATATATATATATATATATATATAGAGAGAGAGAGAGAGAGGTAGGTTCAAATGTTTAAAGTAATTATTGTGTTATTGTATGCATAAATGTGGGCCAATCCAAATTAATTAAAAAAATTAAATAAATAAATAAGGGTAATTTAGTAATTTGTTTAGTAACTTCCAAAAATAATCCCTATAATCATGAGATAATCGCTGGTCTTCCTCACCTTAAAACCTAAATAAAAAATTTGGTCTTCCTCACCTTCTCATTGCCGCCTGCGACCACCAACGTCGTATCTGCCTCATCGACCTTCGCCAAAAATCAGCACCTTCGCCAAGACCTTTGCTGGATCCAAGCTCAATCCGACTCATGGATAATCGTTGCCCTAATGGGACCATCACTCCTCGCTCTCTTCAACATCCCCACCGGACGATGCATCGCCGGCGATCCCGGACCGAATCTCGATGAGTTCTGCGACGAGGATGAAGAGGAATCAAACGGGCCACTGCCAGCACCGAATCCCACCTCCATATCTTAATGGTAAGAACCACTTTTGTGTCTCTTCATCTCTCTCACATATCGATTCTTCCTTCGCTGCCATGGCGCCTGAGAAGGTACTCATTTGATATTTCAATTCCCTCTCAGATTATCAATTAAGTTTCATCTGAATTCCGAAGCCATTGTCGTTTTATCTTTTCAATCTAGTTTCTCATGACAAAATCTTCCTGTTAATTAAGCATTTTAAGAATTAAAATGAGCTAATATACTCAAGAACTAATGTCGATTAAATCTGTTTGATATAACGAAACAGGTGACAAAAATGGTGTTGAATGTCGATCTCAAATGCTCCGGCTGCTACAAGAAAGTGAAGAAGGTTATCTGTAAAATCCCCCGTGAGTTTTTCTTCATAATTACTTGATAAATGATGTTTTATTTATTTATTTAATTTTGTGTATTTTCCTACATCTGAAAATCTTTGATATATATTCCAAAATTGGGCAGGAATGTATTACATAAAATATACACTTCAGAATCCAGGGGTTTGTTTGAATGTTAGATAGAAATCATTGGGGTGTTTGGGTTTGTTGCATTTGATAGAAAACAATGGATGTTTGGATTGGGTGTTTAACAGGGAAGGGAAGGAAATGAAAAGCAGTTTTTGGTTAATATACATATCAGAATGAGCAGTTTTTTGGCTAATATCTATTGGAATGGAATCAAGAATTCCAATTCTGTTGGAATGGAATGACGAATTCCAATTCTGTTGGAATCACAGAAGTTGATGCTTGAAGAACGGACCACAAAATTGAAACGGACCTCATTATTCTTTTAGAATGTATTAGTCGTTGTTAGATTTTGATGTAATTATTAACAATTGTTACCCGTATTCTATAAGAAATAATGTATTTGTTGTTTTTATTCTTCAATTGATTGTTCAAGAATTTGTTATTCTACAAGAAATTTTAAATTCATGATAAAGAAATAGGTTCAAGAATATTTTTATTATTTATGGTTCAAGAATATTTTTATTTTTGAATATACTCATAAACATAGTTTGACTTTGGGCTATAAATCCCTTAAGGATAAAGGGGGGACGAATTCTAGGGCTTTGGATAGGCTTAGATTTCGTCCAAGGGCTTATCTATTAGGGTATTGGATTGCTTAGGGCCTAAGTTATCCAATTAGGGTTTAAGGGTGAAACCCTAAGAGTCTTACAAGTATAAATAAACCCCAAGGGTCAAGGGAAATCGGCACTTGTGCTTAGAGAAGAAACCCTGGCCGATTTGTTCCCTCTCCTCTCTCCTAAATCATCTCCTTTGCTAGTTGGTGTTTGTAAGCCATTAGATGAGTGATAATTGTGACTCTAAAGCTCCAAGAACAAGAAGATCAAGCAAGTAATTCAAGGTAA
The DNA here is from genome assembly GCF_051521515.1 of Lactuca serriola. NCBI lineage: Eukaryota > Viridiplantae > Streptophyta > Magnoliopsida > Asterales > Asteraceae > Lactuca > Lactuca serriola. The sequence continues at coordinate 137,139,080 of NC_136410.1, forward strand.
ACTTCTAATTCTGATTTCATATTGTTATTATAGTCTATTAGCCATTAGAAGTCTTGGATTGAATGCATGTTTAATTAGAGAAACCTAGATCCAAGCATTAGGGTTGCATGTGCACATAGGAATGTTCATATGGCTAAAACCCATCAGTGGTATCAGAGCCTAGATTGGTTTCTATTGAATTGATGCATTGATTGCTTGTTTGATGTCTTCAAAATTCGATTTTTATGTTTCTGTCTGATGGACTCGGCGAGTCCCATAGTCGACTAGGCGAGTAGGCTTGACTCGGCGAGTCCAAGCGTCAGAAAGAAGAAACTTCGGGATTTCTTGCTGTTTATCTTTGAGATACTTGCCTTAATCATATTAGATCAATGTAAATCCGATTTTATGATATATATGAGTATATTCTTGACCTAATTAAAGATATTTATCTATTAATTAAATATTTATTTCCTTATATGATAATTGATTAATTATTTTAATTTAATTGGTAAATTGTTTTGCAAGAAATCATTAAATAAATCAAATATGGATAATTATGTGATTAATTGTTAATTTGGATTATTTGTTATTTGATCCTCTATGATTTGAAAAGTTTAAAACTTGCCCTCAAGTTTTGAAAATTACGTTTTGTGATTAAAAGTTTAATTTAGACAATTTAAATTTCAAACCCTAGAATTTTTACAAGTTTAAAATTCAACTCTATACTAATATAATATTACAAGATTAATATATATATATATATATATATATATATATATATATATATATATATGTATGTATGTATGTATGTATAATTAAAATGCTATTCTTACCGTTAGTATGCCTCATTCACGAAGTCAGTCTATAAGGTGGGTATAAGGTTGTTGCCTATAAAATGGCGCTTAATGGGTGTACACTCACACCCACCGCTTGCTTAATCGGTGGAGGGTCGTTAGCCGAACGGGTAGGATAGGGCAACCTCATCTCTTCATTAAAAGTATAATTTAAAATACAAAGTAACTACATGTTTTTCATAAATTTCCCAATCTTAGTTACTTTAGGAAAAGTGAATTGATGCAATCCCATGAAATTACACTTTGCACCCTTGCTAAGAAGTTAGTGGAGCGTGTGTGGTTTACCGGCACACTAATTGGTTCTAAGCAAAGGTGGCAAAGGGTGATTCATTGTTTATCATAGTTCGATGGAACGTGTGTGGTTTACCGGCACATCGAATAGTTGGTCGTTACAATGAAGGCACCATGTAAATTTGCATGGTAATTCACACCCACTTTGTGATCCTCAGTATCCCAATCACAAACGAGAGGGGCATATCGAGATTTAAACATGCCATTGAAAAGTTTCAATGAATCTCATCCAAACCTAGGAATTCTCAATACATTTAGAACTTAAAGTTATGTTTTTGCGGTGGAGAATTAGTGAATCGTCATTCACTTACCTTCAAAATTGTTTGCATGTTAGATTACGGCGTCCCTTTTCTAATATGTAAATATTGTTGTTGGATCCTAGCCCTAATTTTTCTTATTGGGTGATAATTAGGGATTCATATTCTAATCTATCTTTGTCCTTTCTATTTGTAGATATCGAACGCAAACAACGCTGCTGCTAGTTCATTCACATTGATGAGCCTTTGTCAAAAGGTGACTTTCGATGGGACGAACTTTAGCGAATGGATAAGATACATTCGCACAATTGCTCGCTATGAGGACAAGGAGTATGTCCCAGATGAGAAGCTCGAGAAAATCAACCCAGAAATCGCTACTCTGGCTGAAATGACTGCTTTTGAGACTCATGAACGTGATGCAACGAAGGTACATTGCATCATGATAGCCACCATGAATGCCGAATTCCAAAAGTCCTATAAGGACATGTATCCGTACAAAATGCACCAAGACTTGTTGGAGAGATACCACCAAAACGCGAGGCAAGAGCGTTACGAGATTTTCACTAACATGATTTCCGCCAAAATGGGTCATGGAGAATCTCTTACCGTGCACCTGAAAAAGATGCAAAGGTATGTCGACCGTCTTCGCAAGTTGAATGTTGACTTTGGGGAAGACTTGGCGATCGACATGATGCTTCACTCTTTGCCTCCGTGTTACAATCAATTTAGGATGACCTACCACATGAACAAAGAAGAGGTCACCCTAAGTAAGCTCCAAGGTCTCCTTAGGGTTGCTGAAAGCAACCTCAAGGACAAGTTTGTTGCACCCGCTCCCATTCCACCCGCTGCTCCTGTTTTGGTCATAGGGCAAGGAAGAGGCAAGAAGAGGAAGGTTCCATCTAAGAGCCACCGCAAGGGAAAGTCCCGAGATGTTTCATCTTCTAGTGGGACCAAAGTTGATCCTGCTAAACCCTGTCCTAACCCTAAGGAGGCAGAGTGCCATCATTGCCATAAAATAGGGCATTGGAAGAGAACCTGCCCAGACTACCTGCAAGCCATCAGGGAAGGAAAGATCAAGCCATATTTTGCGGGTATATATACAATTAAATCTAATGACTCATCTCATTCTATTTCTTGGTTCCTTGATACCGGTTGTGGTTACCACATTTGTTCTGATTTGCAGGGACTAAGAAGAAATAGGGATGTGGAGCATGGAAGAATAAATCTAATCATGGGGAACAGAAGATCGTCGCCTGTGACCAAGATTGGAGTGTATTCTTTAGTGCTTAGGAATGGTTTATCTTTAGATTTGAACAATTGTTGCTATTCACCAGAAATGGCTAGAAACATCATTTCTTTTCATGGTTTGTTTAGACAAGGTTTTAGATTTTCTTTTAATAATGAGAATGGTTCTATTCTTTCTTATCTAAATGGTGTCTTATATTTTGAAGCAATACCGTGTAATGGAATTTATGAAACTGTTATGATTGTAGATAACTTAGGAAATGATGTTTTATGCATGGATTCTTCCAATGGTATGGATAGAGCATCCTTGTGGCATTGTCGTCTTGGACATGTCAACAAGAAGTGCATAGCCCAACTCCAAAAGGATGGAGTGTTGGAGTCATTCGACCAAAGGGAAGATGACACATGCGAGTCTTGTTTGCTTGGAAAGATGACTAAGTCACCCTTCACAAGTACATGTGAAAGGGGTGAGGGTCTATTGGACCTAATACATACCGATGTATGTGGACCGTTTAGATCAACCACGAAGGATGGGAACCGCTTCTATGTGACTTTTACCGATGACTATAGTAGATATGGGTATATCTACTTAATCAAGCAAAATTCAGAAACTTTTGAAAAGTTCAAGGAGTTCTAGAATGAAGTGGAGAATCAATTGGGCAGGAAAATCAAGATGCTTCGATCCGATCGAGGAGGAGAGTACCTAAGTCTTGAATTCCATGACTATCTCAAGGAGTGTGGAATAGTTTCACAATTGACGCCACCTAGGACACCGCAGTTGAATGGTGTGGCAGAAAGGTGTAATCGAACCTTGTTAGACATGGTTCGCTCTATGATGAGTCGTGCTTCACTACCTATCTCTTTTTGGGGGTATGCCTTAAAGACTGCCGTCCATATCCTTAACCGAGTCCCTACTAAGAAGGTTGCCAAAACACCTCACGAGATGTGGACAGGGAAAGCTCCCTCGTTAGCACATATCAAGGTTTGGGGTTGCGAGGCTTTCGTAAGACGAGATACTCATGAAAAACTTGAACCTCGTAGTGAGCGATGTATTTTCATCGGCTACCCGTAGAAATCCTTTGGATATCTCTTCTATAGACCGAAGGACAATGTTGTCTTTGTTGTGAGGAGAGGAGTTATCTGAGAGCGAGAACTCATAAGCCAAGGAGACAGTGGGAGGCAAATCGAGCTTGAAGAGACTCAAGAGTCGATAGATGAAGGAACCTCTACCGGTGGCACTCAACCCGAGGAGGAAACTCCAGTTGAACCAACTGACGAATCATTACCTCTTAGACGTTCCGAAAGAGTTAGAGTTCAACCCCAGTTTTATGGTTTTCATATTACTACAGAAGGGGATACGTATATTGCTGATGGTACACTAATAAACCTTGATGAACCTAATAGCTATAAGGAAGCCATGGCAGGCCCGGAGTCTACGAAATGGAAAGAGGCAATGGACAACGAGATCCAGTCCATGTATGACAACCAAGTTTGGAATTTGGTTGATAATCTGCCCGGACGTAAGACCGTTGGGTGCAAATGGATCTTCAAGAAGAAGACCGACATGCGTGGAAAAGTACACACATATAAGGCGCGATTGGTTGTGAAGGGCTTTAATCAAACTCCCGGAGTTGACTATGATGAGACCTTCTCACCAGTTGCGAAGATAAAGTCTATTAGAGTGATGCTAGCTATTGCCGCATTTCATGATTATGAGATTTGAAAAATGGATGTCAAAACCTCCTTCCTTAACGGGAAGTTGGCTGAGGATGTTTACATGGCTCAGCCAGAGGGTTTTGTCGATCCGAAGCATCCGAATAGAGTGTGTAAGCTTGAAAAGTCCATTTATGGACTTAAGCAAGCGTCTCGCAAATGGAATCTTTGCTTTGATGAGAAAGTCAAAGAGTTTGGTTTTGTACGAAGCGAAGATGAATCGTGTGTATATGTCAAAGCCAGTAGGAGTATAGTAAGCTTCCTCGTTCTGTATGTCGATGACATACTACTCATAGGAAACGACGTCCCGACTCTGCAGGAGGTTAATTCGTGGCTCGGGAAGTGCTTCGCTATGAAGGACCTCGGAGAGGCTTCCTACATTTTGGGAATAAGGATAGTGAGAGAACAAAGTAAGAGACTAATAGGACTTAGTCAGAATACTTACTTGGATAAGGTACTAAAACGTTTTAGTATGAAAAACTCGAAGAAGGGAGAATTACCGATACAAAGTAATGCCAAATTGAGTAAGACTCAAAGTTCGACTACCGAAGCTGAAATAGCAGAAATGAGCCGAGTACCATACGTTTCCGCAGTTGGCTCAATCATGTATGTTATGACTTGTACTCGCCCTGATGTAGCCTTTGCTTTGAGCATGGTTAGTAGATATCAAGGGAACCCTGGCAGAGCCCATTGGATTGTGGTTAAGAATATCCTTAAGTACCTTCGGAGGACAAAGGAATGGTTCTTAGTCCTCGGAGGGAGTGATGACTTGAAGGTGCGAGGGTATAGTGACGCCAGCTTTTAGACCGACAGGGACAACTACCATTCGCAGTCGGCCTGGGTCTTTACCCTGAATGGAGGAGCAGTGACTTGGAAAAGTTCCAAGCAGGGAACCGTAGCTGATTCAACGTGCGAATCAGAGTACATTGCAGCGAGCGAAGCGTCGAAGGAGGCAATATGGTTAAAGAACTTCATCGGTGATCTTGGAGTTGTACCTGCCATAAAGGAGCCCATGGAGATTTTCTGTGATAATGAAGGAACCAAGGGATCATGGTAGATCTCGACATGTCGACAGAAAATGTCACTTTATTAGACATCGTGTAGAAGAAGGACAACTCGTAGTGAAGAGGATATCATCAGAAGATAACCCAGCATATCCGCTTACGAAGGGACTAAGTAGGGTTAAGCACTTGCAGCATGCTAAGAGTATTGGGCTGAAGGATGATATTAGTATAGATTAGATAGTATTAGAAACGTGTAATAGATAAATGTAATTAACATTTGATGATTAAATAAGGGAGTATTATTTATGAGTAATGTTACTGTCTTGTGTTAATTGTTTAACTCTTGTTTCGTTTTTGCATGTTTTGACTTCCAGAATGATTGAGTTTATTAAGAATAATCGAATCATTCAAATTGTCCACAATCGTTCATATGTTGGAAGTAGGTATGAATGAAGATTGTCATGAATTGGTGTGTAGACTGTCTAAATGGTATTAGACATAGCAAAAGGTTGCTGCAACGTTCATGAGTGCTTATGAACTAGTTTTGAGCATTGGAACAAACCCGCGCTTGCTGGAATCACCTTATGGAATGTGATAAAAGGGTGATCGCAAGACGATAATATCATATGGTCTTAAAACCAAGATATATGGTTTGTTGTTTGTTAATTGGCTGTACATTGATTATGCGAAACCGCATCAGTAACTTGATGTTATAAAACACATTGTTGTGTATAGTTGATTAATGAATAAGTAAATGCATATAAGTCGAAGTTTATCTGTTACTTTTATCCTAAGAAGGTAAAAGCGATATCTCGGCCGCTCGATGATTTGATTTGACTTATGTGCTGGGCCCGGTCAGAACTAAATTGATGTGTTCGATTAAGTTCTATGTCGAATAAATTGGAGATCGAGAAACCAAATGCTAGACAAATTAGTTCCATAGAATTGTCAGCATGATATCTAAACAGAGGACTGTACGATCTCTTATCTGAAGGACAAGATTGATTAGATCAGAGTTTGACAGCGTCTTTGAGAGCTACGATTGCAAATCGGAGTATACTTGTGTATATAGTTACTAGACTTATCCAAGTGGGAGACTGTTGGAATAGTGTCTAAGGCTACAACTATATTAGGCAAGTATTTGACTCGGTTGTGCATGGTCCTTTTGGGTTGCCTTCACCATAGCAACTTGACATGATGATTTACATGAGAGAAGGAATATTATTAATATATTATGAGAATAATATAAGGAATAATAATGTTATTATTTGATTAATATTAGTCATAAATTAATTAAGAATTAATTTGGTGACTTAAAGAGATTAATTAAATAAAGGGGTATAAACTGTCAATTGTATGATAGTTTGACTTTGGGCTATAAATCCCTTAAGGATAAAGGGGGGACGAATTCTAGGGCTTTGGATAGGCTTAGATTTCGTCCAAGGGCTTATCTATTAGGGTATTGGATTGCTTAGGGCCTAAGTTATCCAATTAGGGTTTAAGGGTGAAACCCTAAGAGTGTTACAAGTATAAATAAACCCCAAGGGTCAAGGGAAATCGACACTTGTGCTTAGAGAAGAAACCCTGGCCGATTTATTCCCTCTCCTCTCTCCTAAATCATCTCCTTTGCTAGTTGGTGTTTGTAAGCCATTAGAGGAGTGACAATTGTGACTCTAAAGCTCCAAGAACAAGAAGATCAAGCAAGTAATTCAAGGTAAACTTCTAATTCTGATTTCATATTGTTATTATAGTCTATTAGCCATTAGAAGTCTTGGATTGAATGCATGTTTAATTAGAGAAACCTAGATCCAAGCATTAGGGTTGCATGTGCACATAGGAATGTTCATATGGCTAAAACCCATCATATATATATATATATATATATATATATACACACACACACACACACTAATCTATTCTAGCGAATCCTCTTCAATCAAGGGATTATATCTAATATACATATAAACTAATCTGGTATATAAGGAATGGATCAGATCAGATTTTCTCCAGATTCGGATATCAGCACCAACACATCAGGTGCTGATGAGAGCATCAGCTTTAGGGAGTCTCGTTGATCAGGGTATCTGTGTCAGCAAGATTAGCTTTTGCTTCTGCTTCAACATATAGTACCATCAACGAGTGTCGTCAGTGTATCACCTGATCAGTGTGTTATCAGTGTATAACCATTAGTGCTTGGACTCACTGATCAGTCTTCAGCGGATGGTGTCTTCATGCCTTCAGTGTTGATAGAGTCTTTAGGGCATTAGAGGATGTTCTTCAGTCTTCAACCTATGAACTTCCATCAGCATATCATAAACTATAACTATAATGTATATTTTGCATCATCAAATCTATACAAGTATGTGACCCAACAATCTCTCCCTATTTTATGATGTCAAAACTAAACTAAGATAGAATGAACTAATAGATAAATACAACTGAACTAATATGTTGATTTTTGCTCCTTCTTAGATTTAGCTCCCCCTTAGAAAAACAACATCTAAGATTTGTTCCCCTTTAGAGTTATAGTCTTCTTCTTTCAAGAGTGTTTGTTATTTAAAGAATAATCAAGTAACAACATATCAGAACTAGACATCTCTCCCCCTTTTTGACAGCCTCAATAATCATTGCCTTTTATTTTAATTTTTATTTTATTTTATTTTATGTTTTTTAAGAAGACACTAAGCAACCTGAAATAAAAATAAACATCAAATAATGTTAAAGGATAGGATAGGTGTATCATGCTATTTTGTTGTTACAATAGTAGATCATTTACACAATTTTGCATAGTCTTATCAGAGTATGGTTTTATACATTGAATCATTAACTACTTCTATTAGAAGAAAAAGGGTAAGAGTGGGTAGGTGCATGTAATACATCACAATACATGATATACACATCGGTACAAAGTTTTCAAGTGTCTTGCATTTGACACTAAATCATAAAACTTTTAAGAAGAATGATAAGGCAAGAATGGGTTGCTACGCGTGATAAACTATGGTACATAGTTACCCATTGGCACAGAATTTTGAACTCTTATCAGTGTGTAGTTTTACACAGTGAATCATTAAGTTCTTATAAATAAGACATATGGGAAAGAAGTAGGATGTCTCAATCACACTGAGGTGAAATTAGAGTGAATCATTGACAGTGATAACCCATCAGCAAGAAGTGGTTTAATCATTACATCATAGAGTTAGTTGCAGTCTAGAATCAAAGATTCGCCGTCAATTCATTCAATGGTACCATGGCATACCTCAGTCTAGGAGGTCAAGGACATGAGAAAAAGAGGGAATAAAACCCTTGCCTTATAAGAATTTTCATTTGTGACCAGGTAAATATCTCTAGGTGAACAATAGACCTTGCTATCAAATTCAACACAAGAGATGGATGACTCATTTAGTCTCAACAGATATAAACATGGTTGTTGGGTTAAAGACTTTTGAAGTGAAGCCCCATTAGGTCATTAACTTCTAGAAGACATGAGACTTAAGGCATATACGACATCATTTGTTCCAAGGTCATGATTTGTTAAAAATTACATACTTGGCTTATGAAATGCCACCGTCAAAACATAAAAGCTACAATGATATTATCACAAGAGACCAAACCAGATGAAGCATAGGTCTCAGCTTCAAAAACCATTTCTACCTGCATGTCAACTTTTAGCTCATGTACTTTGTCAAACTTAAATGCTCCCCCTACGCTTGTGATTCAATTGTTTGAGACACTTTGTAAGCACAGTGTATGATCATAAATTGTGACATCCCCAAATCCACGGCCAGAAAAGACCGATTTAATTTATGCTTTTAAAATAATTCAGAGTAATCCTTTGATTAAAAGAGTTGCGGAATTTGTTCCCAAAACAAAATATGATAAAAATTTATCAAATCATTTCTTAAAGAAATGTATTTTCATTATATAACAAAATCTCGGGATGTCATGTTCCGATACAGACCAAAAGCATAAACAATACAAAATAGACCTTATAACAGTTATTTACAACTATTGGTCTATAATCCAAAATATCTTGATAAGTCATCCAACTTATGCTCTGGTGCCACTACCTATAATACAAAGAAAAATGAGTGGGTCAGGCTTGGGAGCCTGGTGAGCATATAAGGTATTCAACCCACAATAAATAATTATATTAATTTCATCAACCAACAATAACCCAATTACCCATTCCCGTTATCCTCACTTTACGTCCCTAAAACAACTATCAAAAGGGACATAGCCTAAGGATTTTCATCGGGGCGACAACACTGCTTTGGGGTTTCCCAACAATTTATGTCAAATTAGGCAACCATGTGGTGGATGGAGTACAACAATTGAACACCCAAATTCAATAACACCTATAGGTGGCGATCCTGTTAGCGTTCCACTGGACTGTCTAGAAGAGTCTGTGGTCGTCATCTAAACTCCGCTAAATGACTGAATCAGCAACAACATTGAGGCCTCTCATCATTTTATTTAATCACACATCAACTATCTACCCATGTTTCACCTAACATATTTGTGGATAAAAAATGCATATACAGCTTAACATGTGTATAAAACATTCTTTCAACACTTATCTCAAATAAACAAATAATATATAAAAAAACATAGCACGTATTTTATAGAGAATACTTTGTATCTATGTGTTAGAAGAAAATGAATATACACTCACCTGATAAGACGATGATCGGACAGCACTACGGTTCTTTAAAGTAATATTCTTCGATGAAACCGTGATGTTTTCTCAAAAATCGGGCTTCACGCGGGCAGAGTTTCGGCTCAAAACTCTTTTTATTGGGATCTTCGGGGCTCCGGGATTTGCTTCGGGTGTCAGTATGATACCGGGACTTCGGGGATATTTCTTGCAATATAGGAGAAAGTATAAGGAGTGAAGGAAATGAAAATTAGCAACAAAACTCGGAGGTCTCGCTTTCTATTTATAGGAGGAGCCTGGCCAGACCGAACGCAACGCATTTCGGCTCCTCTGCCCAGTGACAGGTCGTGTCAGCTACGACATGGCTCATCTGAGGCTGAGCAAAATGAATGTGGGGCGTTCCCCTTCTGAACGTGGCGTGTTCCCTTCGGATAAGCTTCGGTATGTGTGCCTCAAACTTCAAAAATTCATAACTTTCGCATACAAGCTCCGTTTTCGACGTTCTTTATATCCACGCGTAGGTGAGATTATGGTTTACAACTCTCGTTTAGACTCCGTTGGCTAATTTTTTACTATATTTTTATTATATTATTTTTAGTAGGCTGGGACAGGAAAAGTCCGTTATAAATTCATAACTTCTTCATCCGACGTCCGTTTTCGTCTGTCTTTTTACCGTCGTACTACTAAGTCGAAACTTCGAAAAATCATAAGTTCCTCATACGAAGTCAAATTTAGACGTTCTTTTCATGCGCACTCTCGGTTTAACGTATTCTACGACTTTTGTTTAGATCACTAAGGCTAAAAATTGCTCTATCGTAAATTCACTATTTATGTCACGCAATGTCGTACCGGTTCTGTCGCAAAACTTCGACATGACATAACTTCTTCGTTATAACTCGGATTTCGGCATTCTTTAAATATCTGGAATCCTTGTCACGACTACTACCTCTTTATGTATAGCTATTGGGCTTACCTAATATTTTATATTAACGCTCATATTTATTCTTAATTCATTTAAGTCACACAAAAGCATAAAACACATAATACTAAAATAATACATTTTTATTATTTCAAAACGGTTTACAAAGGTTAACCTAGAATATTACATCATCATTAATGCCTAGCCAAGAAACACGGGCGTTACATAAATCATGACATGTCTCATCAATTTCATTAAAATGGTGCAATGGAATTGCAAATCTTTAACCAAATGTGTATTGCCACATTAAGTAGATCGTCACTAAGACCCATTTGAAACTATCTAAAAACATCACATGAACAAACATCCATGCTATCTCTCGTTTAACTTCAAATCAGTTCCTGAAACCAAATAACTTTGAACACACAATAAATACATAATTATTAGGAGCTTTGGGGCATCAATAAGTTTTCATGGTTATAGATAACTTGAACACCGTACATAATGTAGGAATCGAAGCGTAAGAAATCACGTGACCTCTTTGCATGAGTACAACTCTTAATCCTGATATAGACGCATCACAAAAAACACAAAATCATCCATACCCTCGGGAAGAGTGGGAATCGGGGCCTCGCATAATCTTTGTCTCAATGTCTAAAAGTTTACCGGCTGATCAGGCCCCTATTAGAAAGTGACATTCTTATTCTTCAAATGGATTAATGGCACAACGATGTTGGAGAAATCTTGTATAAACCTCTGATAATAACCTGACAGACAAAGAAAACTATGAATCTCAGATGGCGTCCTCATAACCTCCCACCTCATCGCCACCTTGATTTTGTTCGGATCGACGAATATACCTTTCTGGTTGATGATTTTCCCCAAGAACTACACCTCTCACAACCCATAAATTGCATTTAGAGAATTTGGCATGCAACCTCTCCCTCTTCAGGGTCTCCACAACCTCTCATAAGTGCTCCTCATGCTGCTCCTTGGTCTTGGAGTAGACCAGAATATCATCGATAAACACAATCACCGACCGACCTAACATCATTCTGCATACTCGCGTCATGAGGTTCATGAATGTTTCATGTGCATTGGTGAGACCGAATGACATCACCACGAACTCATAATGACCATAATGAATTTTGAAGGTCGTCTTCTGCACATCCTCCTCTCTGACCCTCATCTGATGATAATCATACCACAAATCAATCTTGGAGAATCACGATACACCCTGAAGTTGTTCAAATAAGTCATCAATCCTCAGGAGTGGGTAATAGTTCTTCACCGTTAGCTTATTCAACTCCCGGTAGTCAATGTACATCTTGTGTGAACCGTTCTTCTTTTTCACGAATAGGATTGGTGCTCCCCATGACGAACTACTCGGTTAGATAAACCCCTTGTCTAGTAACTCTTGAACCTGTGTAGACAACTCCTGCATCTCCGGTGGTGCTAATCGATATGGTGCTTTGGCCATCAGAGCCGCATCGGGAATTAAATCAAGTCGGAACTCAACCTGCTTTTCGGGAGGCACTCCAGGAAAATCCTCAGGATATACATCAGGAAAGTTCTAAACGATGGGCACATCACTCATGGTCGTCATGCCCCTAACTTGAGTATCTGCCACATAGGCCAAAAATCCAGAACAACCCTGCTGGAGATATCTCCTAGCCCTCGCGGTTGAACAAAGATTTGGACCGCGTTGAGCACCCTTACCATCAATAATCAGTCCTCCACTTAGGGTTCGAGCTCTCACTAACTGGTGCTCACAGTCAATCATGGCCCCATTGGGATCCAACCAGTCCATCCTTATGATTATTGATGAACCAACGATCATCAACAATCTCTATCTCCAATGGATAAAGAATCCCGAGATCATCATTAAACTTCTTGTTAAACGCAAAAGATACAAAAGATCGGGTAGCACCCGAATCAAATAGTACATGAGTTGTCATAACATTGACTAAGAAAGTTCCCTATATATGATCAATAAGATATAAGCATAAAATAAGGAAAACAGTAAAAGATTTGGTAAAGATACGTATCAGTAACCACATCCGGTGATGCTTGAGCCTCATCGATAGTTATCTGGAACACCGTGCTCTTCACCATAGGTGCCTCCGCCATTTCCCTTGCGGTCATCAGTAATCCTCAAAGTGGCTGGCACAAGCACCACCACTTCCCCTCTCGTCATCCTTGGACAATTGGCCTTTTATGGCCCGTCTAGTTGTAGTGGAAGCATATTAGTGCTCCATGGGGGTAATCCCTACTGAAATGGTATGACTGGCTGCATCAAAAACAACTTCCTCCTTTCTCTTGACACCCACCCTCATGATTCTTCCCACAATTGGCACAACGGCCCCGACCCTGTAGGCCCCTCGGTCTCATGTCATCGGTCTTGGGCCTCTTAGCCTGGCCCTCTGATCATGGTGTCTGAACTAACCTTCGCTTCCCCAGAAGCTCCAAATCAATCTCCTTCTCCCAAGCTTTAGTAATCATATCATTCATGGTTTTCCACCCTGATAAACTCACAAACTCAGGGATATCATCCCTTAACATGTCATGGTATCTCAGCTTCTCCATCTCCTCGTCAGCTGCATATTGCGGCACCAACAGAGCTCTCTCCTAGAACTTGGCGGTGATCTCAGCCACAATGTATGTGGTCTGTCAAAGGTCCTGAAACTCCCTCGCCAGCTGTTGCACCTCAATAGTTGGTGCAAACTCCTCCTGGAACCTCATCACAAACTCCTCCCAAATCATGTCCACCACAACTGAAGATCCCAATGTACTGCCAACCTCCTCCCACCAATAATGGGCTTAGGCCCTCAGAAGACAAGATGCAAATCCTACCTTCACCCCCTCAGGGCAGAAGCTCGTTCGTTGGGCATTCTCCATGTCAGCGATCAACTGGCTGCTGGCAATGGGGTCTTTATCCTCAAAGAAATCTGGAGCTCCACATGCCTTGAACTCCCGAAAAGAGGGAGTCCGTGCTTCGAACTGTCCTGCTGTGATCTCGGCCCGGAAGGCCCCAAATTTGCTCATTTAAAAGCCCCATAGTCCCCTCCTTGATGGTACTAAAAATCACAGGGGTGGCCTCAATAATACCATGGGTAATCTCCGATGTGATAAACTCACGCAACTACTCATCAATGGGTTTTGGACCGGAGCCAAAACCATAACCAGAAGCTCCTCCACGAGTGGTCACCACACTAAAATACAAACATACAAACAATTAGAATAAACTCAAGAGAACTCCCACTCTGCAGGCTCCTTATAATCCCCGAGGCCATCCTTGATTCGAGTATAAATCTTGTGCTTTTAGTAGTATGGGCCCAACCCTACCTTCTACACTTATCCGGACTTTCCTCAAGAACCATCCCAAATCCTATGAGTCACCCCAATAAATCCATACACACAATCTATATGCTAAACAACATACATATCCTACTATGACACTTCCTAGGCTCTCCTATAAATTCTCAACTTGCTAACCTCTACACTACTAAGAACCTCAACCAACACCCCTGGTTGCCTTAGGCATGCAAATTGTACACAAATGGGACCACATAAACTGTCAAATAATGATTCTACCCTAAGCCCACAACCAGACAAGAAACAAGAAATAAGGCCAAACCAATTATTGTAGGTCTATATGATCCTAATTGTATACAATTTTTAAAGCATACACTTAGCAATTAACTAAGCCGATATAAATTCCGAGTAATACATATCATCTAATCCTCCTGGGCTATAAGGTATCACAAAAATCAGGCATTTCTAGCATGTGATTCCTGAAGGTATCCTTAGCCCTACCCTAACATGAAATTCACATATAAAGCATACTAGTAATAATACATTGGTATGGGTATTTTGGGAATCGCTTACTCGAGCTCAGCTAATTGCACGCATCACACCCCTATTTCCTTTATATAATCTTTTTAGAAAATTTATTTTCCATTTTCATAAAAAAAAATTACAAATCCTCAGTTTGAGTTCAGACATACCCGAGAGTGTGCTCGAATCCCTCAAACTTAGGCTCTGATATCAACTTGTAACGTCCCAAAAATCATAGAAGTTTTACCATTTTAACATGCTAAATTATTCAATACATATATCATGAAGGATCATCAATATCAATCAGTGTTTCAAAAATAACATCAGAGTATCATCAAATCATAAGTGTGAAATCTCCAATGGATGCAATGCAATCATGTCACGTCCTTCCCTTTCAAACAAGAAGTACCTGAAAATGTTAAACCACAAAACTATAAGCATGAAACTTAGCGAGTTCCCCAAAATACCACATATCATATAAATAGGCCCATCCTAACACATAACTAAATTGGCCCGCCCAACCCAACATAATCATTGGCCCAACCTAACCTACAAGATAATGGGTCCAGCCCAGCATGTATAATAATGGGCCCAACCCATCATACAAATGGGCCCAACCCAACACATAAATGGGCCCAACCCAACATAAACATGCAAGAGTCACAAAGACAACTAGAACAATCGAATGGTTCGGTATTGGTGCCTTCGACCCATGAGTACAATAAGAAGACTCAGCTCAATCTAATGTTAGGCAAACAAATCACACACCCGAGATGCCTATTGAAACTCCCCGCACTAAATAACACGTCATAAACCCTAATTAGAATTAGGTAACAACCCCAAACACAAGTCCTAGTTCTGGTTGACTGACTTGGGTAAAAGACCATTTTACCCTTCCATGGCTAGGACCCAACCCTCAAGACCTAACATCCAAAAATACCAAAATTTGGCCTTCTAGGGTTACGCCAAGTGTACTCGTCCTCTATGCATTGCGTGGAATCTTCTGATAGAAAAATGGGGTCAAACCAAGCTACAAACTGTGTAGCTTAGATTACTCCCTGCATAATCTTACTATTTGCCAACTTTCTTATAAGACCTTAATGCCTTAAGACCAAACATCTAACTCTCAGATCTGAACCTTATGGACGTCTTTAATGATAAAGTCACAAACTTTATGCCTATGCATGGCTATAAGGAGTACAAAACCAAGCCCTAAGTCTTAATCATGACCCAAAAGCTCAATAGATCGAGCATGGTTGAGTGGAAGTGACCAAAATCCCATTTTTATGGTTCACAAAGCTCAGAAATGATGAGAGACACTCTTTGTGAGGTATGGAGTTGCTGAAACTCCCTAGATCCAAGATTAAGGGACAAAAAATCATACAAACTCACAATAAGCTAGATCTAACAAAAGGATCAACAAGTTTTAGACTTTATACCTTCTGAAAGATGTTGAAGAAGTGTTAAGTCTGGATCTACAAGCTATGGACTCCAAACACACCTTCCAAGTTCTCCTTCTTCACCAAAAACACACCAAAATATAACTTCAAGATTCAAGGATCACACCAAGGCTAAGGTTTTGTAGTTAGAGAAGGAAACGGTGGAGGCTGAGCATGGGTAGGCTCTCAAGAGATTAGAACCTTTAAATAGGGATCACACCCCCATAATTAGGGTTTGAACTCTTCGCACCTACGAACTGCGTAACCAAAGTTACGCCCTACATAGGGTGTAAACTGCTTGCATGTACATAATGACTTACGCCCTTCATAAGTTGTTATGTACGACCCGTGTAAACTTAAAATCTTCACAAATTAAGCTTAAATAACCTAAGGAAATGTACATGGGAACTAGGTGTTACACCATGAAACGCTGGAAAGTAGTTGGGGATTACACAATCCGAATGACATTCTACGGTATGCAAAATTGGCAAATGGACATGTAAATTTTGTCTTTTCTTAGTCTTCTGGTGCCACCAGGATTTGGTGAAAATTGGAATACCCGTCTAGACAACAATAATGAGATTTTTCGACCAACCTTTCTAACATTTGATCAATGTAAGGTAATGGGAAATGGTCTTTTCTCAAGCTTGAATTAAGTTGTTGGTAGTTAATACATACTCTGCACCTGTTTTGCACATGGGTGGGGACCATTATACCTTTGTTGTTCTCGACCACCGTAATTCTCATCTTCATTGGAACCACTTGCACTGCCTCACCTACTTGCTACCTGAGATTGGATAGATCATTCCTGCATTGAGAAGCTTTAGGATTTCTTTTTTCATAACTTCCATCATGCGTGGATTCAACCTTCTTTGTGCATCTTGGTCTGGCTTGCATTCGTCCTCCATTAAGATTTTATGCATACAAGTGGAGGGACTCAATCCTTTGATATCTATAATCGTCCAACCCATTTCTTCTTTGTGCTACTTCAACACTTTGAGTAGTTTCTTTTTTTCAAATTCGATCAACTGAGTAGAAATGATAACCGAAAGAGTCTCATTTCGGTGGTTGAACAATAGAAGGTGGCAACTTTGTGTGAATTTTAGGTAACTCAACTTTCTTGACATCAATTCGTGTAGATTTCTTCACTTCCAAGTTGGTGACCAATCTTTCGACGCTTGGATCCAAGGAATATAGGCTCAATTTCTCGGAGAGCTTCTCAAAATCAAACCCTTTGCTCATTTTTATCTCTAACATGTCACCATTTGTCAACTCAAAAAAATCTTGGGTTAGTGTTTCAATAACATCAACAAAATTCAAAGATGATACATCACTAGGATATCATATAGCATCATAAATGTTAAAGCTTATTGTTTCACCATCAAATTCCATTGTTAAATTACTTGCATGTACATCAATTTTTGCCCTAGACGTTTTAAAAAATGGCCATCCAAGCAAGATTAGAGCCGATTGGGAGGAAACTTGCTCCTCTAAATCGACCACATAGAAATTTGTTGTAAATACTAATTGATTTACTTGTACCAAAATATCTTCTAAGACTCCCCTAGGAAAAACAATTTATTTATCTGCAAGTTGAACTATGACACCTATTTCATTTAAAGGACCAACATTTAGCGATTCTTATACCAAATAGGGCATGACATTAATAGAAGCACCAAGATCTAGCATGACACTACTAAAAGTAAAATCCCATATCCTGCAAGGAATCGTAAACTTTATGAGGTCTTTGCATTTAGGTGGAAGTTTTCTTTGTAAAACTGCGAATACATTTTCACTCATAGAAATCTTTTCATTCCCCCATAATTTTCTTTTGTCAGTGCAAAGTTCTTTTCAAAAATTTCATATCTAGGAATTTGCTTGATTGCATCAAGCAAGGGAATGTTTACCTCTATAATTCAAAAGTTGTCTAAGATATCTTTTTCCTCCGCTTTTGTCTTTGAAGTTGCAAGTCGGGAACGAAATAGCGGTTGAGTGACTAGTGGAGTGACTAGAGGGTGATCTTCTTTGGAGCATCGAGTTGCACATCACTCTTCCTCCTAATCATGGAATATCTCATTTTGACCTTAGTGGATTCCACAAATCTCATTTCTAAGACTTAAGACTCTAGAACCGGGATAGAAGTTGTCAAGGAAAGCTCTTGCCATGTCGGTCGAAGAATTTATCGACCATAGTGGAAGATTAAATAATCAACCTATTGCTCTATCGGCCAATGAAAAGGGGAATGCCGTTAACTTGATTTAGTCATCGGTTGACCCTTGTGGCTTCATACTTGTGCAAATGATACGGAACATCTTCAAATGCTTGTGAGGGTCTTCATTTACTATTCCATGAAACGTGAGAAGATGGCGAACTAGGCTTGACTTTAATTATGAGCCTCCTTCCAAAATAGGGTAATTGATACCAGTTGGAGTTTGTGTGACATTGGTCTTCATCATTTGTCTCAAGGTTCTCTCAGGAGCTTCATCTCCTATCTCTATTGGAATTTGGTTTATGATGGGTGGATTGGGTGGTATATATCTAAACCAATCA
Source organism: Lactuca serriola (assembly GCF_051521515.1). Lineage (NCBI taxonomy): Eukaryota > Viridiplantae > Streptophyta > Magnoliopsida > Asterales > Asteraceae > Lactuca > Lactuca serriola. The sequence goes on from NC_136410.1 coordinate 137,157,822, forward strand.
CAGACAACGGTTCCAAAATTTGGTGGTTGTTGAGCCCAACAAAACAAATACCCTAAATCTTGCACACCAAAATAGTGTATAGTGGAAAAGGGATCGTATCCACAGAGATTGGCTCAGTTTATAACTCTATGAAAATCTTTTTGTACAAATACATGTGAAACAAAAATAAAAGTAAAAATGGGGATTTTAATCTCTTGGTTGTTTAGAAACTAAAATTATACTAAGACTTGGAAACTATAGTTCAAAAAGAACAAAAGTTTTATGTAAATCAATGGGAGAAATATGGTTGACTATGGCTTTCATCACATGGACACCTAGTTAATTATCATTAGACATTATGGTTCAAGGCTTTTGGTTTAATGTAGTTTAGCTATAACAATCCAAGAAGCTTGAGATTACCTAGACTTTACATAGTTAGTAAAATAGCTAGACGATATCATAATATATTTCCTTAGTTAAAGTCACAATTTCCATTAAGCATGTAATTAGTGAAAATTGAATAGCATTAAGTTTTAAAAATTCACCAAATCCAAGAGGAGTCAATATGCTTTCACTGCCATGTTGGATAAAGTGTTTTTATGATTGTGTGAAGTTAAAACTAACAAAAGAACCATTTGTTCCTTGCTAATTTGAAGATCCATTACTTAATCAAGAAATTAGCCAACTAATCACTATATATACATATAAACTCATGAATAAATACATATATATATAAAGAGGGAACTTCCAATGCAAAACACTTTCATAAAAAACACCAAAAGCTCATAATAGTCTTCAAATAACTAATCATCCATGGATTTCACCAAAATCAACCAAGAAAGTTTAGCCTATCATGACTAAACTCAAGAAACTAAAATAAAAGTCAGATGTACCAAACACAAAGCCAGAATCAACGATGAAAGGATAAGTTCTTCAAGGTTTCAAGTCTTCAAAATCTCCCTAATCTTCAGAGAAAGTGCTCCTAAATCGACATCCAAAAGTTTGCAAAAGTGCCTCACCAACCTTCCCAATATAGCACAAAAGGGAAAATCCTAGAAATGCCCCCAGTAGAGTCTGCACGACCATGCAAGTGGCCTGTAGAATGGGCTTTTTCTATATTAGGCTTGTTGTAATGACCCAAATTTCCTTCGATCATCGACATTAACTTTCTATTACTCGGATAATTATTGATGCGAATGATTTTAGCTTTACGATGTAAAAATGGAATAAATTAAATAAAAGCAGTAAAACTTAACCTCAATCGTGATATGCTGTGATTCTTTCTTTCTCATATGTCCATGGTTCAATTGGCTTCCAATTGGTATCAATGATCATGTTTCTCTCTACTCTCAATTCTTGTGATGTTGACTGATCAATTTCCAGCCATAATAGGTGTTATTGGTTTGTTCTTATGGTCGAAATTCTTTTAAAAATACTCATTTATAGTTTGTTAATGGTGTTTAAGGATTGGATAAAAGAATGGTATCAGTTGTCTCCATTTGGTGCCAAAATTTTGTCTTCTTTATCTCTAATCCTTATGGGTTATATAGTGTAATTTTTCTGCATAAAAGACTATGTTTTTGACCATTCATAAGGTTATCAAGACATCCCCTAAATTTCTTTATATGTGGCTTAGTGGTGGAGGAAACTCAAGCCCAAATTATGTTTTCTCTTTTAACTTCATACTTTGTTTTTCCCTTAAAATCGTTGTACTTTGAGTCATGGTTTGAAGTTGAAATTGTCGTTTTTGTTGGAGCATGAAAATGCTCTACAATGATGAGTGATTTATTAGGTTAGAATATTCCCTTGTATGGAAAACGTATTCCATCCACTAGTATATAAAGTGGAGTTGAGTGGTCATTTGATATATGAGTGCACCTATGTAGACATAGATTATAGAGAATGTTGGTTGGGGGATTCTCCCTAGCCATGTGAGTTGTTCATGTAAGATTTGTTATCTCTCTATATATCCATTATCAGTTTAGTAACAAATTTATGTTCTTTATTGTTCATACGATTATCTTCTTGATATTATCTTTCTACACCAATCCAATCGATAAAATAGGAACCTACAATTGGTATCAGAGCGAGACCTTGAAGATCTCATGATTAGTTCAAGGGAACGATCCCGATTGGATTATTATCTTGAAGATTTTCATCAATCTTGAAGATTCTCTCAACCTTCGCAACTTAATAATCTTCTATGAGTTATCTTACTGTTTTTGTTGGTGATGTTGTTTGAAAAATAAATATTTTGTTGCTACTGTTCATGCTTTTTGTTGCTGTTAAATCTAAGTTATGAAGAAAAATATTTTATTCCGAAGAAGATGAAGTTTCTGTTAAAAAGGCTGTGTTAGATTTTATCCCATGCAAAAAGTGTTTTGAAAAAGACAAAAATAGTGTTATGGGGTTAAAGATTGAACATAGGGTATGAGTACGGAATATATGATTTTTAGAGTTCTTGGGTATTTATTTCGGAATGTACAAGTTGGTTGAGCTGTGATATACTGCTTATATGCATGGATTTTCCAAGATGAAATGGAGGTTAGTGGGTATGGATATAATTTTCCGAGATATAAAGTACATTTGGGTTACGGGTTAGTTATGCATGCGTACTATATAACGCAAATGAGACTAGACAGCTAGCCTGCAATGCATCGCATTTAACAGCTGTTGAAAGTGAGGGACAACTATTGTCCATTTATAAGAAACTAGTTTATAACCCGTGGAAACCACGGTTATAAAATTAATTGAAATTTTATAGTGAAACCTCAAAATTAATAATTAATTATTTTAAATAAATTATTAATTAAGATATATTTATATTAGTTTTGTGAAATTATAATCGTTGCTTCAAATAAATATATATAATTAATTTTTAATATATATTAGACATTTTTTATTTGTGAATTAATGAAAACCATGATATAAAATTTAAAATTTAAAATGGAGAATAAATACATTGACAAATATCATCACATTAATTAGAAGGCCTAATAAATTTAAAATGGAGAACTAATAGATTGCCAAGTGGCATCATATTAATTAAGATATCTAACATAGTGACAAATGACAAAATGACTACTCTTTTATTAGTATAGAGATTAGCCGACATCTCTCTTTTATCTCTCAGTCAGCCGCTGCCATGTACCCTCTACACTCCACTTTTGTCTTTTGTGCATTTATTGCACATGCTTTGTCGCCTTGACCAAGCTTTCCAACTTAATTTCCACCTCAGACCCATTTAAACCAATCCAAAAAAAGGTTCGGTCACCATTTTTTTCATTAGTTTCGAGGCCCATACTCTTTCCTTTTGCGAATCTATTTCCATTATAGAATTTTATCCATTTTTTCATTTTGGATCCATATTTAGGATCGTACCATTCCAAATTTTTTACCGAGCCCATTTACCTTCTTCCGGATTCATTTTTGAATCCACACTCTAGTGACTCGGATCCAAAATCCAAATGGGGATCCATCTTTTGAATCCATACCTTCCGAATTAAAGCTTCCGACCCCACCATCCTTTTTGTTGTTTGGTTATACAATTTTTTTTAACCCCATTTGCCATAAACTATAAGGTCACACCTTATGATCTGATGAGTCAAACACATGACATGTTGATATATCAGCGTCAGCGTCTACAAGTCAACAACGCCAACGTCTCAAACTCAACAACGTCAACACTTAGTATAGTTATGCGATTGTAATCTTTTGTATATTAGGCAGTTATTATAGATAATTATAGAATAGATATAAGATCCGTAATCTTTGTGATAAGAATCTGATCTTTAGTATAGATTAGACACAATCCATTCAATCAAGGGATATACATGTATAGATTAATATATATATATAACATTAGGGCAAACCCTAATTTAGTGGTAGTGACCGTGGCTTTGTTTCAATCGTCTTTGTGACAAACCCGTCTTCTTGGTGAAGACAAAACCTCTTTTCTTGGTGAAAGGAACAATTTGGAGAACTTTTGTGTTATTTACTTTTTGTTGATATTTTGCTTAGATTAGTTTTATGTTTCTTATTCATACTTGAAGTGTATCCGATCAAATACAAACCTTTAATTGGTATCAGAGCAGGTTTGTGATACATTAAGTTATTATGTCGATTTCAAGAAATTCCAAATCCTTTGGTCTCAACACAATTCCTCCCTTCGATGAACACAACTTCGCCAAGTGGAAAACTAAGGCCATGGTGGTTCTTGAAACCATTGACTATGAGATGAAAATATTGTTGAAAAGGTCCCCATGTCCCTATGTACCAACCCATGGTAAACAACGATCTCGTTGGCCCCTTGAAGCAAAAGCCAACAACAAGTTATGGTGATGATAACAAAAGACTGCTCAGTCTTGATGTGAAAGCCAAGGCTGTTATTGGAAACTCTTTTCCATACCACGTGTATCATCTCATACAAAATTATGAATCAACACAAGAGATGATGTACATGCTGACTATAGCTTATGAAGGCACCGTGGAAGTCCTGGCTACGACCATCAACAATCTTAATCAAAGATACGAGCATTTCTTTGCTTAACAAGGTGAGTCTCTTACCCAAACCTTCAATAGGTTTAATTGTTTGGTTAATGATATGCGCAAGATGGGAATCGTTAAGAACTCGCCACAGTTGGTTCTGAAGTTTCTTGATTCTCTTGGGAAAAGTTGGGACCATCACGTTGATGTTCTTAAGAATAGTGAGAAGATCGATTCTATGGATCTGAATTCATTGTTCGGTAATCTACAAAATTATGAAGAGACCAAGCTCTTCGTAAGGAAATCATGAAAGACTCGAGCAAGGAAAAATTTGTTACCCTAATGTCTTGAAAGGAAACAAGGAAGACCATCAGCGACTCAGAAAATTCAGACTAGGGTGAACAGAGCGATAAAGATCTTACCGATGAGCTTGTCACCAGCGATGCACTTATCGTCAAGCGTTATAAAGAAAGCAGAGCAAACGAGGTTATAGAATTATAATTTGTACATAAAAACTAGTCACTTTATGTAGCAATTTTGATCTAAGCAACTTATTTTACCAAGTATAATTATCTTAATTGTAATAACTGCTTTTACAACACATCAAAGCACCCCATTGACTCAATAAAATCGATCAACATAAAGTTAGGACAATACATAAATTGGTTTATTTGTGGCAAATTTCAAAACTTCAACACTTAAGAGAATTATAGGATAAATTATATGAATGGTCCTTGTGGATTAGAGTAATCTGCATGATTGATACCTAACATAATTTTTTAATTCGAAAAGTCCTTATTATTTGCTTTTATTTCAGAGTAAGTCCCTACTAAACATAACATGGCATTTATATCAATATTTATTATTATGTGATTTAAAAGAATTTGAAAAAAAAACATATGAGTCCCACCCTCTACATTTTATCAGATAGATTATTCCTTATTCTCTACACTCAACAACCTTAACCAGACCACCAAACCCACCGCCGTCGGAAACCTCCCAAAAGTCACACTACCACCAGAACTTCTCCAAATCCACCATAGAAGCCTCTCGATAGCCAACATCAAGTGTTAATCTACAACTAAAGCCACCATGGATCATCGACACCCACCACTACCTTTCTTCTCCATCGGAAACCTCTCTAAAACCACCACCGAGCACCGATTTGCACTCTAAAGCCATCATCTGACAATTCATTTGTGGCTACCTCTAGCTCTCAAATCGTATACGATCGCCACTACCCTAAATGTGACACTTATGGCAAAGACAAACCACCACTAGCACCACTCGATTACAGATCGGAGAAAACGACAATATTACGACTTCCCTATATCGACTTAGATCTCCGCAACTGACATTTTGATACTGCATGGGTTAGGGTGTTTACCGGAGTTGAGAAAGAGATAAATGAGATTAGAGAATCTTGATGGTGGTGTGTTCACCGGAGAGAGAGAGAGAGAGGGAGATAGAGAGAGAGAGAGAGGGAAGAGAGAGGGAGAGAGAGAGAGAGAGAGAAAAGATATAGGGTGGACATAATCGATGTAGGTTAGCTGTAAAGAGGATGAAGACTAAAGAGGAAAGACGAAGGGGGAATGAGAGGGACCCACATATTATGTTAATATTTTTTAATAAATTAACAATATAGAAAATTAAAACAAAATTAATAAGGGTATATTAGTCTTTTTACATCTGTTAGGGACCTAAATCAAAACAAATCCAAACAATAGGGACATTACGAGTTAAAATTTTTCGTTAGAGACTAGCTAGGTCTGACAATCGTGTCGTGTTCGGGTTGGCGGGTCAAAATACACCAACCCGAACACGACCCATTTAACTATACATGTCACGAGTTTTGAACATAAACCCATATATGACCCCTTGGCGGGTTCGTGAGCCAGATTTAGGTTTGTGTGTACGTGGATCAGATTCCTTAAATAAAATTGATAATTAAACATGCATAAAGTCTTGATGCAAACATATTCGAATTTTAGAAACTTAAGTCTTAAACATCCAAATGAAAATTAAAAAACATTCATGGAAAGATGTTCAAACTAAAACATTAATACAAACATAGATAAATTCAATTGTATGTTTCGCCGCCGTTCGATAATAATTCAATCATTCATGTCACCGTTCTTCGTAAGTTCATGCTGTCGTTCATTACATAAGGAAGACCGGGAAAGGGTTTTTTCGATTTTGTTTGTGAGATACTGACATTATTAGGGCAAATGCCAAACCTGTCAGTCTGTCACAATGCAAATAAGCAAATGGTTACCCACGAGTCAAATGATTAATGGTATCGGATATCCTATCCTAGTATAAAGTATAAATTGTATAATGTATAATACTTAATACATTTAAAAAATATATACTTTTTTTTATTAAAATTATAAACGAGTTGGCGGATCAACCTGTATATTTTTTGAGAAATCCATATATGACCTGTTTAATAAACGGATTGACGGGTTGACGAGTTTGAAAAACTTAACCTAAACTCGTTTATTTCGTATCGTATCTCGAATCGTATCCAAAAATTTCAGGCCTAAATTATATATTAACGATAAGTGCAACTAAAGTCAAAAGTTTTGCCGGTTATAATGAGGAAAACATCATTGGACACGTAAGCTTCTCAACGATGGCGGGCTCCAGCCCAAATTGTTCGAGTTCAACCTTCCGCAGAATAGAAGCCATCATTGAAATTGTACTGGAATATCGTATATACTTTTCTCCCTTCGACAAAATTCCTTTTTATCCCTTAATCTCTTTCAATCATCAAAATTTTGGGCGCATTAATCTGCCATTTTCCAAACCCTAGTGGCGCTTTGAACCATCTTTGTCGTTGTTTGCTACAGTCATGGAGCTTTTTCAAGAATTAGTGTTTACAATCTCTTTCTCTCTCATAGTTTCCTTGTTAATCGCAAAGCTGTTTTCAATGTCATCAAGTTGTGATGATGGGACTTCAACCTTATCGAAAAGTGTTGAAGAAAAGATCGAGAGAGAATGGGTTGTTTGTGATTCTGAGAAAGAGGAGAAATCTGGGTACTTTGAAGATGCAGTGAGAGTTAGCGAAGATGTTCTTTTCGGATATGCTGAAGCTGAATTCTTAACTGAGTATGTGATCGATGATCCAAAAAGTGTCGGTGGCGTCGGTGAGAGTTATGTGTTCGACGAAAGTCCTCAGAGAACCGAATCTAAAGAAGATGCTGCTTATTCGGTGAAAAGCGATGAGGGTAATGTGGTGGATCCTGTTTTGGCTAGTGATATGGGATCATCAATACAAGAAGCTTGTGTGAAATCCATTGAAGCACAACAGGAATCATCTTCCTCCGTTGACGAGAATTACATGTTCGACGAAAGTCCTCAGAGAGCCAAATCTAAACAACTTTCTGTTTATAAAAGTGGTGAGGGTAATGTGGTGGATCCTGATACGCGATCATCAAAAGAAGAAGACACTGTGAAGTCCATTGAAGAACAGAAAGAATCATCTAGTCCCGCTGATGTGCGCTATGTGTTCGACGAAACTCCTCAGAGAACCAAATCCAAAGACGACGCTGTTTATTCTGTGAAGTCTGTTTTCGCTAGCGACATCTCATCATCAACACAAGAAGATTGCATCAAAACTATTGAAGAACACCATGAATCATCCGCCATTGATGTTGGCGAAGTGAAGCTTGAGGAGAGAGAAGGGGTTTTCGACGATGATTGGCAGGGAATTGAGACAACAGAATTGGAAAGAAGATTCGGTGCTGCTGTTGCGTTTTTGGGATCCAAAACTGATAGGTTAAATTTGATTGATAATGAAGTGAAGATGCAGTTTTATGGGCTTCATCGAGTCGCCATTGAAGGACCTTGCTTTGAATCGCAACCCATGGCTCTCAAAGTCTCTGCTCGTGCCAACTGGTATGAATTATAATCAACAATTTAGCAAATTATTTTTATTTTCTTTTATTAATTATTTTTATTTTCTATAATTGTTAACATATCAAGATTTAATAAATCATTTTAGGAACGCATGGAAACGTTTAAAGAATTTAGGGAGAGAGGATGCAATGGAACAATACATTGCTCTTCTTTCTCAACACATTCCCGATTGGATGGGAACTCATGTTTGTGTAAGAAAATCTAAAATTCGTTACTAATTTATCAAAAAAAATTATTATGTCATTGAAAATTAATTTATTATTATTATTATTATTCATAATTGTTTAGGAAGATGATATTGTGCAATGACATGGAGTTGTTTTATGGGTGGATCTCGGCTCCTTGGCAATCTCTCTCTCTCTCTCTCTCTCTCTCTCTCTCTCTCTCTCTCTAATTGGAAGAAGATGAGTTACCTTATTTCATCAATAGTCGAGTGATAATAATAAATGTTTATTTGTAAATAATGAACTTGTTATGTTTGCGTTTAATTTAGTGTTATTGTAAGTATTATTGTTGTTGGTGTTCATGCTGAATAGAAAAAGCTCCATTTGCTTTATCTGATTTACATCTAATATAATGCTTTTGGGACAAAAAATGTTGACTAGCTTTTGGTTTTTTGGATGAATAACATTATGTTTGAGCTTTTGTGTAGGTTGTAATGAACATAATATGTTTATTAAACTGTTTTTTGGGCAAAATACAAAAAAAAACACAACCTTTTATCTATCCGCATTCAGAAAAACTCTTACATTTTGTTTATATCTAGAAAAACTCTTACGTTTTCGGTTACTGTTCACATTAACCCAAGTATATGGTTTTTTAAAGAAATTTTCAATTGGTTTAGGACATGATATTTATATTTTTTGATTTTAGGTTAATATAGAAACATAAATAAGTAGAGTTGTCTCTTGTATAAGGTAAACATGAGAAATAGATCATTACTCAACAACCATTTACTCCATAAAAAATAAGTGACATTGTTTATTTTTTTCTCTGTCAACTTAAAAACGAACATGACAAATGCCATGCCACAAAATGAGCGGTAATTTTCTTAAAAAACAGATATTTGAGTAAATCTAAAGGAAAATGACACATATGCTCTATTAAGTTTTTAGGGTTTACCCTTTTAGTCATTTAGTTTTTTTTCGTGTTTTTATGAGGAAACCAAGTTGTGGAGAACGTGTCATTTAGTCCTATTTACTTGTTTTAATCGGTTTAGGGGATATAGTGACAAAAATTAGGGTCCATTTCTCTCTCTCTCTCTCTCTCTCTCTCTCTCTTTCATAGTTACCTAGAAACCAATCACCATCTGTATTTTCCTTTCTTCACCACCAACATTTTCTGCCAGTCATTATTACATTTTATCCAAGATCAGAAGAAGAAAATCACACCGAGATCTAGAACAAAATCAACCTTGTTCCCTTAAAAAGTGATTTCAAAAGTTAAGTGACTAAAAAGGTAAATCTTAAAAACTTTATAAAGCGTATGTATCATTTTCCCTAAATCTGAAAGATAATTGAAAATGTAAGGGTTTTCCACATATAAATAAAATATAAAAGTTTTTTCTGAATGTTGATAGATAAATGGTTATATTTTTCTGTATTTTGCCTTTTTTTAATACTCCCAATTTTACACTTTATTATTTACATAGTATTAAAAAACTTAATCTTTTGAATGTCTTTTTATATTATTTTATATATTCCAACTATTTTACGAGTTCATTTTATCAAACCTATAGCTTATTAGCTATTCGTTATTTTTTCAGCAATTAGATAGTTTTTCGATTAACAAGTAGTTTTTCTGTTCAATTAGTCTTGTAAATTACAACTTTAATCACATTTAATGGTAAATATTTGCAATCGTATGCCCTAATGAGAACTTAGTGATATCGCATTGGATTTTATAAAATTTTAACTTATATTTATAGGTTTGCTTGTGATGTAAAGTTGTATACTTCTAAATTTCTACAGATTTCTTGTTAAAAAATTGTGAAGTTATAAAAATCATGTTATCGACTTTTTTGTTAATTGAATACTTTGCTAAAGTAAAAAAACGGGTTGAAATTTTGAATATTTTAAGAGTGATATATAAAGCGGTATATGAAAAGGGGTTAGGGCTTGAAACGGATACACATTCGGATTTCGGAGTATATTTTTTATAGGCCCAAAATCCGGCACATAATCCATCGGATCTAAGAGATCGGAGTGCGTCTGATGAAATCCGATCACCGGCGACGCCATAGCAGTTGATTTGCTTTGTTTGGATCCTAAGTCGACGCTCGACTTGCATTTTTCGTGGTTCAATGGGAGTTGTGATAGAGAGTGAAGTGTGGGAAAACAATCAGCCACTGTCCATATTCATATTCGTATCATGCTTACTCTCAATCGTTTGTTTACCTCAGAATTCGAGCAGGAGTTCCACTGTCTTCGATCAATCACTTCCGTCTTCTTTGCTTCGGTTTCAGAGAAAATTTCTTCTCGTGTTTTGCTCCGCCTCAGGTCAGCAGCTTCCGTTCATTGCCATTATCAGTTCTTCACTTTGCGTGAATAAAGTAAGTAAACTGAAAGCAAAATGCACTTATAGATGAAACATAGCTAGAATATGATGAGATTAACAATGGATTGATTATCTACGCATGATATATGTTATTATTGATTGTACATTTAACATTCAACTTCATTTAAGTTCATTTTTTAAAAATTTTCCCTAGGTCATTGTGTAAATAATCGAATAATGCTGAAAATTCAGTAATCAATGTTTGTTATTAGAACATTCAGTTAATTGAAGCTGGTTGTGCTACACCTTATACTTATTATTTTAAGATTTCCAACAGTTCTAAGTCTATTTTCTGAGCATTTTTACTTGAAGCTGCTTCAAGCTGGTTGTACACATAACTAAATGCATTTCTTACAGTTTCAAATGCTGGATTGGGTAATGACTCTTTATGTTTGATTCTTTAGTAATGGAAGGCATGTGGTCAGTGTTTGGGGAGTATGAAATGGCATACTTTGGATTTAACAAGGAGCAAATGGTGTCATCTCTCATCATCGGTTCTGCATCTGCACTCTTTGTTGGGACTTTCTTGGGCATGCTATCCGACTTAATGTATGTTTCCTTTCATGCCCTTTTTCCTCTTACTCTTTTCTACCTTCAAAGATACTGAATGCAATGCAACAAGTTTCTGCGTTGAAAAACTAGTGACATGTGATATAATGCATGTTTTCAGAGGTAGAAAGAAAATTAGCTTGTTGTTTTGCATCCTCCACCTTTTTGTTGCTATCTTGAAGACGATTTTCTCACATCCAAGCATTTGGTTAGCAAGTGTTTGCCTCTCTTTAGCCACTTCAATTTTTTTATTCAGTTTCGAGACATGGATGGTGGTTGAGCATGACAAGGTCTGTATGCCTTTTCCAATCTCAATATTTATTTTTTTAGTTTCTTCAGAACAATTTTTCATATCTTGTTTCTTTTTCATTGCAGCTAGGGCACAGGCTAGATTCATTGAATGAAATGTTTTGGCTTATGACATTTCTTGAGTCTGCATCTTTAATTGGAAGCCAAGTCTTTGCAAATTGGTTTATCAGCAATGATTTTGAGAAGAACATGCTTTCACCTTCCACTTTTACTGCTTTACTATCACTCATTAGTATCATTTTCATTGCACAAGAATGGAGGGAATCCCCACCTGCAACATTTAAGGAGTATCGTATATCATTCAAAACACATATCTTCTATGGTGAACACTTCATTCTCTCTCTCTTTTCTATGTAAAGATGCATCCTTTTAGGGTTTTAGGTTTTAGGGATATTGATTTCAGTGTCATATGTTTTTTTGCAGATAAAAGAATATGGTTATTGGGTTGGGCACAATCTTGTGTTCACTTTTCTGTTGCTGCATTTTGGATATTATGGGCTCCAACTATAGTGGTAAGATACTATGAACTATGATCCTACATCTATTATCTTTTAACATTGATCATGAACTTTACTTTCTTTTATTTCATTTTTCTTATACATATTATGATGATTCTGAAGAACACTTTTTCAAATTGAAAAGCAACAACATACTTACATTTGTTTCTTTATTATAGCATCTTCCTTTCATTTCTTTCTCTTACATCATTCCACTTTCATCTCTTTCTTATCAAGACATTAGACTTTGAAAAATCTACAATGTTTTTTATAGGGTGATGGGAGAGAAGTTAATCTTGGACTGATATACCCTTGTTTACTAGGAGCTAAAATGTTGGGAAGCACAATGTTTCCATGGTTCATAAATGGACCATTATCCATAAGAACTGAAGATTGTCTTGTATACACTTTCATCACATCAGGAGTTATTCTTTCTATTGTAGCTTATGATTATCAGGTATTTATTTATTTATTTTTTTAAATCCTTTTTATTAATGAAATGAAAGTAGAATGCTATATATATAATAAGGAAATAACTGATGAAAAACTTGTGTAGGAAATTGGAATTCTTGTAGGACTCTTTTGCTTGTTTCATGCATCTATTGGCCTCATTTTACCTTCTTTGGCACGTTTGAGAACGTTGTAAGTTATTATTTTTTATATATTTGTTTAGTTGGATGGAATGGAATAACAACGGAATGGAATGGACACAGTAATGGAATGAGTGATTACATTTCATGATCATGAAATGATTTTTTTTTTATTGAATTATTAAAGCTGCTTTATAGTTTATAAGTTTATACATTATTTAATCACAATCGATAATTTCTTTATGGGCTAATCACAAAAATGGGAGAGGAGTATTTGATTAAATATTTCAAAATAACCACGCTTTTCGTAAAATTAATTTTGAGGAACTAATTTTTTCTTTTTGTGTGTGTGTGTGTGTGTGAAATTACATCAAGATTTTGCATAATAACATCATTGTTTGACAAAAAAAGATTTTTTTTATAATTAAATATTTGTAATGAATTTTCCGAAATCCATTTTCCAAAATGGATGGTTATTTTTGTGATAGAAAAAAAATAATAGTAAAGATAATAAAAGCTCTCTAAAACTCAAATAAGATTATAATAACAAATATAATTTTAAATTCTTTTCAGAAAATAGAATTGTAAATTTATCTAAAACCAAAAATTTACATAAACAAAAACAACTTACACTGCAATTTCTAAAGACATGTTCTAGCCTACTTGTGATCAACACAACAAACACAGAGTTCTTTTTCATTCCAGTGGAATCACTCATTCCATTCCACTCCTTCACTGACTCCATCGAACCAAAAAAATACCTAAAATCAGTGTTTAAAAAAACATACAGTTATGTGCCAAATGAGTTGCGTGGAGGAATGATTACTCTCTCTTTAGCTCCAGCAAATGCTGCAATTCTTTTTTGTCTCATTCAGGTATGTTATTTATTACTATTATTATTTAAATAAAACTTAGTATTTATTTTTTTATAAAATTATTTTATTGATATAAATTATATTACAGAGGGGTTACAATAATAGCATTGAGAATTCCACTATCATAGCCTTTAGTGGAATTGGTTTATTATCAGCAGCTGTTTGCATGCATTTCTTAAAGCAATCTGGCAAACAATCTCCCCATCAAAACTTCCACAAACATTGAATTCCAATTCCAATTCCAGCCCTTGACTGGAATGGAATTCATGTTTGAAAGGTGTTATCGGGTGAAAAAGATTGGAATGGAATTCCTGCCCTTTTAAGTGTTTGATGAAAATGGTGTAGGCAATTCAGTTGTAAAAGTATATATATATATGAGATTTATAAGTTTTTTTTTTATTGGAATATGTAATTAAAGATTAAGTAAGTTACATTTTTGGTCCCTTGGTTTAGCATTTATTTATGGTTTTGTTCCCTAAAAAGCCGGATTGCAATTTTGGTCCTTTTTTTTATGGTTTGTAATGATTTTGGTTTATGTTCGAAGTAAATCGATGCGGGTTTAGTTGTGATTTAGGGAAACGAAAAACATGAACACGCATGATGTAATATTATAAGGATGTAAACATTATTAAACAATAGATATTTTTGAGAAATCGGATAAAGGGTAATATAGTAATTTTAGTTTGAACAAGGACAAAGAGTATTACAAAAACCTTGAAAAAATGCTAAAATTGTAAACACAACTTTTTAGAGATACAAAGTTGAAAAAAGAGCTAAACTAAAGGACCAATTTTACCACTAAAAGAAGTTTGGTTTGTAAAATATTTTGGAATGAATTAGAATTATTAAAAAGGTTTTGAAATTTGATGGATTTAAAATATATATATATATATATATATATATATATATATATATATATATATATATATATATATATATATATATATATATATATATATATTGTTATGTGTTTGGTTGATGTGAAATTGAAACAACTTCTTTTTTTTTTTTTTTTTTTTTTTTTTTTTTTTTTTTTAATTATAATTTTTTAGAACAGCTGAAGATTAGATTAAAACAAAAAAACTAGCAGAAGAAGCTAGGAGATTACTTAGAAATAACTAGAAAAGGGTTTGAAAACGGTGAAACCCATCTAGCAGAAACTTTTGAATTTCTGAAGATAAACCAATTAAATGAACAATCAACTAAATTATCAAAAATCTTATCTCTTTTCGGAGCTACCTCTTCAAAAATTAGACCATTCCTATATTTCCAAATTAGCCAAATCCCAACAATGAGAATAGCTTCCATAGCATCACATTTCGTAGCCCCACGTTAAAAACTATCGATCCAAACAAACATGTATGATAAAGATAATAAATCAGGCCTAACCAAATCACACCAAATGAAAACTTTCCTCCATATAGAGAGGTAGAGCCATGACATAATTACTTAGAAAAATTCTAATATTAAAGGGTATGTTTGTTTACGATGTTCTAAAAGGCGCGTCATGGTGCGCGCCAAGGCGTGCCATGAAGTAAGGTGTGCTCCGCCGTTATGAAAATCTTCATGGTGTTGTTAGGCGTGACACTTGGCAAAGCGTGATATGACATGCCATGGCGCGTTAAGACATGTTATGACACATATTTTTTTGTTTAAGGCAAGTTTTTTTGCTCTTTGTTACGCCTTTTTTGATCGAGCATATAAGTATTATGTTTTTTGTAACATCCCAACAGTCAGATATCATTATTATTCTTTTTAGATTTCATATTTTTAAGGTCTACTCGACGAGTTGACGCTGTGACTCGTCGAGTAGCAGCGGGCCAGGACATATCATTTAATGAGTGACTCGTCGATTCGACATGGGGGACTCGACGAGTAGGAGCTGGCAGTGGAAAACCCTAAATTTCAGGGTTTTTGCACCCTATAAATTGGACCATTAGCGCCTCCCACTGTCCTCTATCACCCCTTGAGAGCCAGAAACCCTAATTTCCGTGAGTGTGAGCTTGGAGAGTGTTTGGAGCTTTGAGAAGTGAATTTTGTGAAGGAAACTTGTAGATCAAGAGGCTAGCATCAAGGATTTCGTGTGGATCCAGAATCCACTCCAGCTTGGGCACGTTTTGGGAGGTAATAAGCTGTTACCTTAACCTCTTTTCTTCTAGAATCATTCATATGTGGAGGCTAGGGCTTTCTTTGGTTATTCATTAAGGGATTTTGTTATGGGAGCTAGATCTGAAGCTCAAACTTCAGATCTGAACCCCCTTTGAGTCCTAAGTCCATAAAGTTTCCAGCTCTTGCAAGGATGAGACTCTCCTAAGGTATAAAGCTCCATTAGAAACTTAGATTTGTCATTTCCCCTAGGGCCTTGCATGCACGTAAAGTTTGCAACTTTACGTGATAAACATGCCTTAGAAGCTGGGATCTGCAATATGGAGCCGCTGCATGGCTTAAAAAGCGTCTGTATGGATGACGGACTGAAGGGACTCGGCGAGTCGCAAGGTCGACTCGGCGAGCCACATGAAGATGGCCATGTACTCGACGAGTTGGATGAACAACTCGACGAGTCCGTTGAAGATTGCCTTGAACTCGGCGAGTCGTTCGAAGACTCGGTGAGTCGGCCAGGGTTTCTCCCAATCCCTGGACACGTATGATCTTGACGAGTTAAAGGGGAACTCGACGAGCTAATCAAGGATTTCACGACATCTCGAGTTCAGGGAGGACTCGACGAGTCGGTAAGCTACACTTGACGAGTCGAGTCAACATGTACTGTTGACTTTGACTATGGACTTTGACTTTAACCTAGAGTTGACCAGTTGACTTCTGAGGGTATTCTGGTAATTTGGAGATTTATGAAAAAGGGGTTTTATGGTAACTATAGGTGGTAAAGTTCGTGTTGGTGATTCGGGAGTTGAGCTTTCTAGTTCAGACGACAGTTGCAAGGTGAGTTATCCTCACTATACTAAGGGGTCTAAGGCACCAAGGCCGACCCATTGGATATGTTATCCTATCAGTGTTAGATGTTAAATATGAGTTGGTGTTGCAGGCTAGTGGTTATGCCAGTTAGGTAGACCTATAGGACTACCTGTGATGTTATATGATTATTGCATGTTCAGTAGTTATGTTATACATTATGTGGGTTGGGTTGAGGTTGTACTGCTCCATGTGGTAGCCAACAAACCCTAGAGTATTCCAGATATGAGCTGAGGGCCCGGTAGGCATTCCAGAATCGTACTGAGGGCTCGATGGCATTCCGGATACGAGCTGAGGGCCCGGTAGGCATTCCAGACTCGTACTGAGGGCCCAGGGGTAGTCCAGCTTGTAAAGATGTGGACCATTACATGCTGTTTTAGATTGTTATGATATGTTATTGTTGATATGGTTATGTGGACTATGTGTGTATCGATATGTTATTGTTGATATGGTCTCATTTACTATATCTGTTGTATGATTATCTGTTGTACCTGTGATTAGGTACATTTCTAGTGAACTCCTTGCCTGCTTTGGTTTTGTTCAACTCGGGGGCGAGTCGATCTTTTGTATCTCAGACTTTTAGTAGGAAGTTCAGAGTGCCAGTAGGCGAGCTAGAGTGTCTGTTGCGAGTCTCTATTGCCAACGAACACGGGGATTCTGCTACTTCGATCTACCGTGGATGTGAGATGCAGATCTTTGGGGGTGCCTTTTCCGATAGACTTGATTCCAATTCCCATGAGGGATGTATGCGTGATTGTAGGAATGGACTGGCTCAACCATTTCGGTGCCATGATTGATTGCGAGGGTCAGCGAGTAGTGGTTCGAACCCCAAGTGGGGGAGAGTTGATTGTATATGGTGAGGGCACCAGAGTGGGATCAGAGTTTTGTTCAGCCGCCAGGGCTCGACAGTTCATTCAACACAAATGTGCGGGTTATTTAGCGTATGTGGTGGATACGCGGGTCAGGGATCAGACTCCAATTACAGAGGTTCTGGTGGTCAGGGAGTTTGCTGATGTGTTCCTGGAGGAGTTACCTGGAGTGCCTCCGGAGAGGCAGGTCAAGTTCTGGATCGACTTAGTGCCAAGTGCAGCCCCTATCGCCAAGGCGCCGTACCGATTGGAACCACCAGAGATGCAGGAATTGTCATCACAGCTGCAGGAGCTGCTGGGAAAGCAGTTCATTCGTCCGAGCAGTTCTCCATGGGGAGCACCGGTACTCTTCGTCAGGAAGAAAGATGGTTCGCACCGGATGTGCATTGACTACCGGGAGTTGAACAAGTTAACGGTGAAGAACCGTTATCGACTCCCGAGGATAGATGATCTTTTCGATCAATTATTGGGTGCGTCATGGTTTTCCAAGATAGACTTGAGGTCTGGATATCACCAGGTTAGAGTGAGGGAGGAGGATGTGGAGAAGACCGTGTTTCGGACGCGTTACGGACATTACGAGTTCGTGGTGATGCCGTTTGGGCTCACCAACGCGCCAACAGTGTTTATGGACCTGATGAATCGGGTCTGCAGGCCGATGCTCGATCGTTCGATTATTGTGTTCATAGACGATATCTTGGTGTATTCCAAGACTCGAGAGCAGCACGAGGAACATCTACGGGAGTTACTGGGAGTTTTGAGAGGGGAACGACTGTATGCTAAGTTCTCGAAGTGTGAGTTTTGGTTACGAGAGGTCCAATTCCTCGGATACCTCGTTAACCAGGAGGGGATTTTGGTCGATCCAGCCAAAATCGAGGCGGTTATGTAGTGGGAGGTTCCGAAATCTCCCTCGGACGTTAGGAGCTTTTTTGGGATTAGCGGGATAATACCGGAGATTCATTCAGGATTTCTCCAAGATTGCGGTACCCCTCACTCGTTTGACGAGGAAGGGGGTGGTTTTCCGGTGGGGACCTGAGCAACAGAGGGCGTTTGAGATCCTCCGACAGCGATTGTGCGAGCTCCCAGTCTTGACACTTCCGGAAGGAGTCGAGGATTTTGTGGTGTTCTGTGATGCGTCCATCACGGGACTAGGGGCAGTCCTCATGCAGAGGGGACGGGTGATAGGTTATGCATCGCGGCAGTCAAGCCGCATGAGACGAGGTACTCATGATCTGGAGTTGGGGGCGGTGGTTTTCGCCCTCAAGATATAGAGACATTACCTATATGGGGTTCGTTGCACCATATACATGGACCACAAGAGCTTGAGACATATCATGGATCAGGCGAACCTGAACATGAGGTAGCACAGGTGGCTGGATGTAGTCAAGGATTACGATTGCGAGATCCTTTACCACCATGGTAAAGCGAATGTGGTTGCAGATGCTTTGAGCCGCAAGTCAGCTGGGTCTTCCACCCCAGCGGTATGTATGAGGATAGCAGTGGACTCTCCGCTTGTGAGTCTGATCAGAGATGCCCAGGTTGAGGGCATGCGACCGGAGAATTGGAAGCTGGAAAGGATCAAGGGCGAGAATACCTGGTTTGAGCAGGATAGTCAGGGATTATTGACCCGATGCGGCCGAGTTTGGGTTCCGATGTCTGGTGGGGTTAGGCAGACGGTTATGAAAGAGGCTCATAAGTCCCACTTCTCTATTCACCCGGGGCCCACCAAGAGGTAACGGGATTTGAGTTTGAGCTACTGGTGGCCGTGTATGAAGCGCGAGATTGCTTGGTACGTCGAGAGGTGCTTGACCTGTAGGATGATCAAGGCTGAGCATCAGAGGCTGCATGGCAAGCTACAGCCCCTGGAGATTCCCATGTGGAATTGGGAACAAATCACGATGGACTTTATCACAAAGTTGCCGAGGACAGTGAAGGGGTTTGATGCCATTTGGGTCATCGTGGATCGATTGACCAAGAGTGCCCATTTCTTGGCCATACGGGAGAGTTCATCGGCCGAGAAGTTGGCCGACGTGTACGTCCGCGAGATCGTGGGTCGCCATGGGGTTCCGGTCTCCATTGTCTCCGACCGGGATGTTAGATTTATTTCCCATTTCTGGCAGAAGTTCCACGAGGAACTGGGCACGTGGTTGCACTTCAGCACATCATTCCATCTGCAGACTGATGGTCGGAGCGAGCGGACCATTCAAACCCTCAAGGATATGTTGAGGGCATATGTAATTGATTTTGGTGGGAGCTGGGATTCCTACCTACCGCTTGCAGAGTTCGCCCATAACAACACCTATCATTCCAGCATTGGCGCCCCGCCTTTTGAGCTGTTGTACGGGCGGAGATGTCGCACCCCAATTTGTTGGGGTGAGGTTGGTTACAGGGTGATGGGTCGGACGGAGGTAGTCTTGCAGACTACCAAGAAGATTCAATAGATTAAGCAGCGGCTGCAGACCGCTCAGAGTCGGCAGAAGAGTTACGCCGATCGGCGCCGATCCGAGCTAGAGTTTCAGGTCGGTGACATGGTACTCCTGAAGGTCTCATCCTGGAACGGCGTGATCCGCTTCAGGAAGAGGGGAAAATTGGGTCCCTGATATATTGGGCCGTTTAGGATCATTGCCAGGGTTGGCAAGGTGGCTTACAGGTTAGAGCTGCCGGAAGAGCTTAGTCGGATCCACAACACTTTCCACGTTTCGCAGCTGCGAAAGTGCATCATGGATCAGGAGGCGGTGGTGTCACTGGATGATATTTAGTTCGATGAGCGCCTGAATTACGTGGAAAGGCCTGTGGCCGTACTGGAGAGAAAGGTGAAGATTTTTAGGAACAAGGAGGTACCTTTGGTGAAGGTATAGTGGGAGCGTTGGAGAGGGTCCGAGTGGACATGGGAGCTAGAGGCGGAGATGCGGGAACACTACCCGGAGTTATTCACTACAGCAGAATTCGATGACGAAGTCTAAGTTAAGTGGGGGAGAATTGTAACATCCCAACCGTCAGGTATCATTATTATTCCTTTTAGATTTCATTTTTTTAAGGTCTACTCGACGAGTTGACGCTGTGACTCGTCGAGTAGCAGCGAGCCAGGATATGTCATTTAATGAGTAACTCGTCGAGTCGGCATGGCTGACTCGATGAGTAGGAGCTGGCAGTGGAAAACCCTAAATTTTAGGGTTTTTGCACCCTATAAATTGGACCATTAGCGCCTCCCACTTTCCTCTATCACCCCTTGAGAGCCAGAAATCCTAATTTCTGTGAGTGTGAGCTTGGAGAGTGTTTCGAGCTTTGAGAAGTGAATTTTGTGAAGGAAACTTGTAGATCAAGAGGCTAGCATCAAGGATTTCGTGTGGATCCAGAATCCACTCCAGCTTGGGCACGTTTTGGGAGGTAATAAGCTGTTACCTTAACCTCTTTTCTTCTAGAATCATTCATATGTGGAGGCTAGGGATTTCTTTGGTTATTCATTAAGGGATTTTGTTATGGGAGCTAGATCTGAAGCTCAAACTTCAGATCTGAACCCCTTTTGAGTCCTAAGTCCATAAAGTTTCCATCTCTTGAAAGGATGAGACTCTCCTAAGGTATAAAGCTCCATTAGAAACTTAGATTGGTCATTTCCCCTAGGGCCTTGCATGCACGTAAAGTTTGCAACTTTACGTGATAAACATGCCCTAGAAGCTGGGATCTGCAATATGGAGCATCTGCATGGCTTAAAAAGCGTCTGTATGGATGATGGAATGAAGGGACTCGACGAGTTGCAAGGTCGACTCGACGAGCCACATGAAGAAGGCCATGTACTCGATGAGTTGGATGAACAACTCGGCGAGTCCGTTGAAGATTTCCTTGAACTCGGCGATTCGTTCGAAGACTCGGCGAGTCGGCCAGGGTTTCTTCCATTCCCTGGAAATGTATGAACTCGACGAGTTAAAGGGGAACTCGACGAGCCAATCAAGCATTTCACGACTTCTCGAGTTCAGGGAGGACTCGACGAGTCAGTAAGCTACACTCAACGATTCGAGTCAACATGTACTGTTGACTTTGACTATGGACTTTGACTTTGACCTAGAGTTGACCAATTGACTTTTGAGGGTATTCTGGTAATTTGGAGATTATGAAAAAGGGGTTTTATGGTAGGTGGTGAAGTTCGTGTTGGTGATCCGGGAGTTGAGCTTTCTAGTTCAGACGACAGTTGCGAGGTGAGTTATCCTCACTATACTAAGGGGTCTAAGGCACCAAGGCCGACCCATTGGATATGTTATCCTATCAGTGTTAGATGTTGAATATGAGTTGGTGTTGCAGGCTAGTGGTTATGCCAGTTAGGTAGACCTGTAGGACTACCTGTGATGTTATATGATTATTGGATGTTCAGTAGTTATGTTATATGTTATGTGGGTTGGTTTGAGGTTGTACTGCTCCATGCGGTAGCCAACAAACCCTAGAGTATTCCAGATATGAGTTGAGGGCCCAGTAGGCATTACAGACTCGTACTGAGGGCTCGATGGCATTCCAGATACGAGCTGAGGGCCCGGTAGGCATTCCAGACTCGTACTGAGGGGATCGCGGCAAGGCGAATGCGTGATTGTACAGCTCCTCATATTATGTTTATGTTTCTGGGAAAACTCTGATAATTAATATTTTGAAAACAAAGTTGTAATGTTTTGATGAACTTGACATGTTTTTAAAAGTTTAAATTGGTTTGAAATTTTGGGTGTTACATTTTTTGTTAACATTTTATTATTACTTGTTGATATAACACTTATAAAAACTTGTAACATTTGATATAAATCTATACTTTTGTGATAAAATGATTATAAAGTAATACAAAATCACCGCCTTGAAAAATGTCAAAGCTCGCCATGCCTCATAAAGCTTGAGGTTTGGCCTTGCCGCCATGCCAAGTCTCACGCCTTTAAGAACCTTGGTATTTCATGACGCTTAAAATAACATCAACATATAATCGAACTCCAAACCTGATTAGAAATTCAAATTCCAACATAATGCATTTGCTTTTTCAAACACATGTTTATAATGAAAGACATTTTTATTGGAGTATATAATGAAAGATATGTAATACATTTTAGTTATGGGCTCTGTTTCTAAATCGAATAACTTGGAAAAAACGTTAGTAATAAACACAGTGGCTGAGTTCGAGTTGGACTCGATTCCCTTCAATAAATCCGTCGTTTGTTCCTACGGTACAATGGAAATTGACTGTGCCGATAAATGCCATTAATTGCACAATTACAAAAATTCAAACCAATGACCAAAACTGTCAAGTTTAGAAAAAACGAGGGTTGCGCGAGCCTGAGTTTTCAGAGCTACATTCATTCCCATGTACAATTTCGGTGAATTTAGCCTACGAAATCCAAGATTCACACTCCCCTCCGGGCAGGTAGAAGTTGAAGTAAAACCATATGTACAAGCTTGTAACTTGTAAGCCTACAATTCATTTACACTTATTAACTCACTTGAGTATGGTCTCTCTTCTAATGTGGGACTCATTCCCACACATACTCCTATTGCTAACTTGTATTCTCAAATACATTTATTTGAGCATCGATATCTCATTCAAACATACTCCATTATATATATATATATATATATATATATATATATATATATATATATATATATATATATATATATAAGTAAAAATATAAATATTTAAACTAAAATTTCCAACAATACATTTGATATCGTGTTTCTTTTTCAATAATATGTTTATAATAGATCGTATTATTATATATATATATATATATATATATATATATATATATATATATATATATATATATATAATAAAAGGGTTCTTTTTGTATGTATTGAAATATTGAGAGATTTTAAATAGTTATGAGTTGTGTTATAAAAGTTGTCAAAATTGGGATGTTGATCGTAGGATTTTACGATCCCTACAATCCTAGGTATGACAAATGATCCAGATCATATACGGATCGTATCTGGGGTATGATCGCAAATAAGATCGTAGGATGGTACATAAGATTGTAGAATCGGGATCTGATCCGATCCGACTATCGCTTGATTTTTTTTGGAAAAAATAAAATAAATCAAAAAAATTATAAAAATTCTGAATTTACTATTTTCCGACTTTTACTCTTTACCGGTTTACCGTTTACCTTTTTTTGTTTGACTAATGTTTAAAAGTTTTTATAGGTTATAAACGGAAAACTAAATTTAATATTTTGAACTTATAAGTTAAAATTATGTTTTTTTGTGGGATCTTAGGATTTCAATACTGATTTTACGATCCCGATCTTTTAAACCAAAAAAATGATCCTACATAAGATCCCGATCTTGACAACCTTCGGTTTTACCATTAAATGAGAGGGGTTTTATTAACATTTTGGGGGGATTTAAATAGACCCAAAATTAATATATTGTGTTTTTAGGACATTTTCCCTTTACAAATGGATCTATCTTGTATCCTAAATGGGAAGTGATCCGTAAATAATTTTTTGTCATACCAATAATTTATGGTATAGAAAATTATATAATTTGTAAATTGTAATATTATATACCATTTTAAAATATAAATTGTTGTGTATCACACATCAATTATCATCTTAAATAAATCACTAACAAGTAATCTAGAACCTTGTAAAACAAGAGGTTTCGAATTTGAGTGCGCTAATCTGTGTTCTATGGTTTGGAGAGAAAGCAAAATGGAAGAAAACAAAAGTACCTCCACATTTCGAACCTCGGGAGAGAAGGACGTTGATCGAGCTTGTATACTAGCCGTCTCACAGGTTCTCGTTAGCAAGGATAGAGAGACAAAAGGATAGCTTCGAAAGTAGGTAGGCTAGGGAGATGCTCAAACCGGGGCTGGATCGAATTCCTGTAAGACTTCTATCCTTTTTCTCATAGGGCTAAACTGTGCTTGATTAGTACCGGCTTTCGTTGAACTGAACAAGCGAAATGAGAATGTCAGTCTAGTGCTAAAAAGGGCGAATAGCAATCGGGCTTGCTGCGAGGAAGATTAGAAACGCCTTACTATATTGAATTGAGAATAGTGGCATTTTTTCTGCAGATATGGAGTTTGTTGAGAGGACTTGCATCCTTCGTTCGTAGTGGTCATTTATAGCTGTTTTTCCAACTGAACCTAATTTACTATTTTGCGACAAGAGGGGGCTCTTACTTCTTTCATCTCTAGGTTGAGTACTAGCAAGTCAGGGAGAAGAGAAAAGCCTGGGAAGGAATTATCCAAAAAAAGGGACTCGGCTTACTCACCATGAATGCACCTTAAGGGGGAGTTCCTGGGTCACGAGTCTAGTAAGGAGAGACTTATCAAACAAAACAAACACGATTCAACAGGGACTGAAGCTGACAAGCGATAGCCAAGTTAGGTGTAGGAAGGAAGATAAGCATCCAAATCCTTACTTTATGGCCTTGCCGCCTTTTTATAGCAGAAGCTAAGCGCTTGAAAAGCGCGCTAAGAAAGGTTGCTTCTGTCTAAATAAAGAAAAGGAAAATTGTTATTTTAATTTGAAAAAAGAAATAAGATTCACATTTTATTTAGTTCTTCAGGTGTTCAGGCCCAAGAATAGGCAAGAAAGTAGGTCTGGCAACAGGAAGTCTTTGCAACATTGTAATATCCTGAGCACTTTAGCTACTTGGGGGACTGAAGACGGTATCGCCAAGCTAGTTAAAAACTTAGTTGACAATGCAAGACTGGAGCAACAAGATAAAAAAGAAGAGTACATTCAGGAGAAAAGAACACTGGGCAGCACCAATGTCAGACAATGTCTTCGTAAGGTTGCCGATGGACATTTTACAGCAGTAGTGAAAGTTGTATGTTCTTCGGGGGTTGCTCCTTTTGGGGGTGATACCACGAAGGCATTGGAGGATAAGCATCCATACAAGCCACCGCCTTCCATGCCCAACACCATATTTTCAGAACCTCCCCTGGTAGTGGATGTTGACAATGTCCTTGGGGGAATTAAATCCTTCCCTAAAGGCACTTCGTGTGGAAGGGACGGGTTGAGAGCTCAACACATTTTAGATGCCAAGGACCTCCTACGTGCTATTACTTCTGTGGTTAATCTATGGCTAGGAGGAAGATGCCCTTCGAGCTTGGCAGAATTTGTTGCCTCTGCTCCTCTCACGCCGCTCTTAAAACCTGACAAGGGAATACGACCTATTGCAGTAGGTACTATATGGAGACGTTTGGTTTCCAAGTTGTCCATGAAAGGGGTTGGTAAAGAAATGGCCAAATATCTCAATGATTTTCACTTCGGAGTCGGGGTGTCGGGTGGCGCTGAGGCCATTTTACATAGCGCCAATAGGTTGTTGAGTGAGCGCCACGATGACAAATCTCTCTCCATGCTTACTGTGGACTTCTCTAATGCCTTTAACCTTGTTGACAGATCCACATTACTTCATGAGGTCAGATTGAGGTGTCTATCTATTTCCTCGTGGGTCGAATTCCTATATGGTCAATCAGCAAGGTTATATCTAAGCAACACAAATATCAGGTCTTCTACTGGGGTTCAACAAGGAGACCCCTTGGGACCACTTCTCTTTGCCATTGTGTTGCACCCGCTCTTGCATAAGATTAGAGACAATTGAAAGCTTCTTCTCCATGCCTGGTACTTGGATGATGGCACACTTATCGGAGATTCGGAGGAGGTGGCCAAAGCATTGGACATCATTACGGTGACTGGCCCAAAATTGGGCCTTCAACTGAATATCAAGAAAACCGAGCTCTTTTGGCCCTCTTGTGATGGTAGGAAGTTACGGGAGGGGCTATTTCCGGCGGACATTGGGAGGCCGCCTTTGGGGTGTGAAACTTCTTGGGGGAGCTGTTAGTAGAGTGAGCTCCTTCTTCCACAATTGTCTGACCCCCAGAGTGAGCTCCTTCTTCTTCGTTCTTGTATGGGTATTGCTAAGCTTTTCTTTGGGTTGAGGATGTGCCAACCCGTTCACATGGAGGAGGCGGCAATAATATTTGACAATGGATTACGCGTGGCGATTGAGGACATTGTGGTTTGTGGGGGCCATTTCTTTGGTGACATACAATGGCGAATTGCTTCCTTACCCATTAGGTTTTGGGGGTTTGGGTGTATACTTGGCAGTAGAGGCTACCTCCTATGCTTTTGTTGCCTCAAGGGCCCAATCTTGGGTATTGCAAGACCATATCTTACGGGATAGCGGTATACATGGTATGGATTCTGATTATGATTATGCCTTGGTAGCCCTTCGCATCAAGCTTCCAGATTTTGACCTTAACAATTTTACTACTAAAGACACCGCCCCCCCCCCCCCCCCCCCTAAATCCCAGAATACACTGGCGAGTGCCCTTTTTTCGTAAAATTGTCCAAGATATGGAAATGCATTTCGACATGACGGCTCGGCAGAAAGCGGTTTTCCAGTGCTTACGTGCACCACATGCTCAAGATTTCTTCTGGCTATCCTTATAGATGGGCTTGGCCAACACATGTCTCCCGTGGAGTATTGTACTATTCTCAAATATCGGCTCATGATTCCCATTTTCCCAACTGACGAGATATGTCATGTGTGTCGTAAGGCATGTTTGGACTCTTTTGGAGAGCATGCAGTTCACTGTAAAGAACTCCCGGGGTTCAAATACAGGCACAATATGGTTAGGGATGTTTTGTTTGACATATTTAAGCGTTCCGGGGTTTCTGCTAAGAAAGAGGCACCTGTTAATTTCTTGACTGACCCGACAGAAGGAAGGTTAACCCTCAGACTAGCTGACATTTTGATTTTTGGATGGGTCGGAGGGAAACACGCATGTGTCGATCTTACAGAGGTTTCCCCTCTCGTGGGCCTGAGGGCTGGGGGTTTCATAGCGGGACATGCTACTTTAAAAGCAGCCACAAGCAAAGTCACCAAACATGAGAGATCGTGCATGGAAAATCAACACGTGTTCATACCATTTGCATTTGATATGTTTAGTTTCCTCGCACCGGATGCGGTAGAGCTTCTTAAAAGAGTACAACGAATCATGCATAGTAATGTTATATCTCCTAGATCTTCGGATGTAGTCTTTAAAAGAATTAGCTTTACCATTCAAAAAGGCTTAGCGGCACATCTTGTTGCCCGTTTTCCATCTCACTCATTGTACGATGACAATTGAACTTTGAGTTTAATTTAGTTCTTCATTTGAAAATAAATGAATGAGTGATTAGATTTTATAATCGTGTTTGGTTGATTTGTATATGAATTAAAAAATACATTCTAAAATTGTAAATATCAAATCAGCAAGTTCTTCGTTGCAACTCATTCACACAATGGACGTGTTTGACAAAACTACCTGATAGCGGGTAACTTGTAGCAGGTAACGGGTAGTTTGTAGCTTGTAGTGTTTTGTTAAACGCTACATGAAGTAGCTTTTGGATTTGGAGCGTTTTGATTAAACTAAACGCTAGAAGCTTGTAGTGCCAAACGAGACTTTTTGTTTTAAACAGAGCGTTTTGTCAAACGCTAGAAGCTAGAAGCTCCAAAACGCTCCAAAACGAACACGCCCAATATTCTTTCAAGGTGTAAGAGTTTACTTGTTTCGTTTGATTTGGATTATTTTAAGTTTGACTCTTAAAATCTTGTTCTCCTTGTTCACTTGATATTTAAAACACAAAGACTATCTCGTATGTGAGAAGCAAAATCCAATGCAATATGGAAGATTGAAAATACTATGAAATATATAATACATTTGTCGCTAGAAAGATTATATTTTATTTAAATCTAAAATATAACAACATTCGAAACGAAAGAATAACATGAAATGACCAAGTTTTGATCGATTTGTAAAAAGACAAAGCAATCGGAAATGACTTATTTCAGACTCACGAGTTTTGTGCTAAGCAGTAAGAGAAACATAAAGTTTAAAAATACTATGGGAGTATTTTGGAAAACTAAAGGACTCACATTAATCCCAGAATCATATTTAGAAGATAAGAATCGAACAAGAAATTAAAATACCATAGGGGTATTTTAGGATCCATAGATAACCTTGTGTGGAAAACTAAAAAGATCCTTATTGATATACCTACAATTAAAGAAGGTATACTCCCAAGGTTATATATAATAAGGATCCCATAGACTAAGAATGTGTGATTTCGCTCTACTTCCTTTTCCTTGTTTGGATGTGGATATAGAGTAGTATCACATATTCGAAGACCTATCGGATCTACGTTACATATAATCTGTGTGCCCTATGTAATTGTAGCGGGACTCGATATGGATCATCCAGTGAAATGTTAATAATCTCTTAGGATTCTTTAGACATTTCCATTCTCGCACGAACCTGGTAGAAAACCTTATCCACTTCAGTATTCGACAGAGGAGTTGATTCAGACCCAGAAGAGGTTCATTGAGAAGATTTCCAGTTCGGAAATAAATGAACTAGGTCGAGACTATTGAAATCACCAAGTGCCTATACTTTTTAGGGACATCGGTGGGAAATTCGCCTGAACTTCTGAGATTTCCAGTCATCCATCATGAAGCGATGACACTCAAAGTCAGGATCAGAAGTAAGACTGTTAGAAATTCAATATGTCTATATGAGAAGAGAACCCTAGGTAACCACCCGAAGAAAGCCAACGCCGGTCCCAGTCAAGGATATGAGGTAGACAGAGGGAGCCAGTGCATGGAACCCGAGAAGTGTCTTTTCCTCGTTATAGTCGCGCTAATACACCCATAAAATAATACAATTTAGTGAGTTAGTGATTACACTACTCACGCTATGTGTTAGGAAAATCACCTTTTCCCGTCGCAAGTAATACGATCAGATCGAATCTCAAAACCTCGATTGAGGATGTTTAGCCATAAGTCTTCATGAGCCTTCTTTTCTGTGATCTTCGTTCCGAACTCCCCTCAAATATTTCCAAGCCGGAGAGTGAACCTTTCCAGCATAAAGATAATTTAGTAGGAACGACTCCCATCTTATGGCTTTCTGATACTCTTACTCCTACCTTGAATACCCGGACTACATCATAGGGATGTAGGTCGACACTCAGACAACTAATATCCGAGGCACAGGAAAATTTATGCCTATTATAATAAGGATAGATACACCCATGGTTAACCATCGTCTCTCATCAGATTATTTTGGAAGAAGTAATAAGGGTAAATCTGGAAAATGGCTAAGATCTCAGAGAGAGAGAGAGAGAGAGAGAGAGAGAGAGAGAGAGAGAGAGAGAGAGGAATGATTTCATTTGTAGGCATGGGGATATTTTTGTGATACTCTTGTATCGGCTCAAGCCTTGTGGCTATGAGAGAGGGGTTTCCTCTAGGACAATCTCTTTATTGTGTTTAATTTTCAATCTATTTCATCTTGTTTCTTACAATTCTTCTTTGTATTCGTTCAATTTCATTAAACCCTAATTCATGTTCTTCATCAACCTATAACCTTATACAAGTACTATATAAACATTTAAAACCATAGCACATTTTTTTCAAACAACTTGATTATATTAAGAACACGTTAGTTAAACACCAACATAAATACAAAATACAAAACACCAAAAAAAGTTCAACCACAAATCTAAGTCCAACTAAACATTAAATCAAGTGGATAACTTAAAATTAGAAAGTCATCCTAGTTAGTTGATTTTACTAATCCAGAATAAAAAAAATGAGTAACCAATCTATCCCACAAGTCCTTTTTTAAATGAGCTAATTGGAACTAAAAACCATAAAACATGAAACTAACTTATTCACTTAAACTCAACCAAATTTTGAAACGACAAATATACTAAACAACTTTTAAATTATTATAAATCCATGCTTCATATGTAAGAAACTTTTTAGAGAATCTGCAAGGTCGTGTGAGAGTGTAGTGAATAGCACAAAAACATGTAACATCGGTCTTTTATCGGGTCCAAAATAACTTATTCTAGATTCACTAGTCATTTTTATAAAATATAAAATTCTTAGCTATTTTGTGTGATATTCTAAAAAAAACTAGTTGTGTTTCCCATAATTTATCATATATAAGATTTCAAGAACATAACTTTTAATTTAGAAGAGACGGCGTAAATCCCTTGTGCACATTCCAAATTTTCTGGGGCATGATCCGTTCTCATTTCTTATATAATGCCATTTTCTTAAGCCTTATGAACACATTCAAATACACAAATCACAATTCAGAAAAAGATTCAAATATGAGCAGCGATCATCAAGATACTCGTGGCTTCCAGCCACCCTCCGCCACCGTCCAACTCACCGGAAACAACCCCTCTGGCTTCAACACATTACGTCTCCCCCAGACCCCATCCCCAAAGTCACCCGCCGGAAAAACTACCAGCCCAGAATCACGCATTGCCGCCGCTCTTGGCCACGCAATCTTCACTATTCCCTCAACTTCTTTCCAAGATGCAGTGGCAGCCACCACCACCACCACCACCACAACCGCCATCGATAACCACAACCCACTTCGCCGAACCTCCTCCGACACCAGTTCTTCTTTCAATCAAGATCTTTCGACAATCACAACCACCACACCTCCTACTTTGCCGGAGCCAACAAGAAGAATCAACCCACTTCGCCGGACACTTTCCGATCCATTTTCCGAGTATCAACCACCGCAGAAGACCAGGACACAGCCGTCAAGAATCTCCCCATCCCCAAATCCAAGAACAACGCCACCGCCGGAGTCTTCCATCCGAAAACAGAGCCCTATAACTGAGGTTCGTATCTAATTAACTTCTCGAATTACAG
The DNA here is from genome assembly GCF_051521515.1 of Lactuca serriola. Lineage (NCBI taxonomy): Eukaryota > Viridiplantae > Streptophyta > Magnoliopsida > Asterales > Asteraceae > Lactuca > Lactuca serriola. The sequence continues at coordinate 137,189,108 of NC_136410.1, forward strand.
TTTCTTGTTCGTGGGTTTCACATAAAACGATTTAAATCATTTCTTGAAACAGAGATTGAGGAAAATGGAAGATATGGTTAGGGAGATTGGACAAACTTGTTGGGATGCTATGAGTCAATCTCAAGAACATGTTGAAGATGAAATTCCCACTGATCGGGTATGAAATCTGATTCGCTATTTGATTAATCGATGTGTGAAGAACATAACATTACGAAATTTTTGATTGATTTACTTTGTAGGCGACGGCGGAGCAAGAGGAATGTATAGGGGTGGATCGGCTGAGCGACGGTGGTTTAAGAATCCGGTTGGATTGTTCATGTGGGAAAGGGTTTGAGCTCTTGCTTAAAGACAATGACTACTGTTTTTACAGATTGACTTAGATTCATTTCATTGTTGTGATTTTGTAATTCGTTTTGTTGATGGAGTAGAGAATAATAATCCATTCATTTGGGGATGTGATTACGATAATTGTAAATGTTGGATTCTAATCTTTTCATTGATTCGATGTATGCAATCGTAAATATAGTGACGAATTGATGATGATCATGATTCTATATTTTGAGAGTTTCTTTGTTTTATTCGGTTTGATTGAAATTATGTTTCTGTCATCAACTTTCGTGTATTTATATGTATGCATGCATGCATGCATGTGTATATGTATATGTATACATACACAAATAAATACATATATATGCTATGCGTATATATGTTCTTATGTCTCCTAATGAGACTTGAACCCATGACCATTCAATTAAGATTGTCCCTTAGTCCCTCCTTTCTGTTAGGCTAAATACCTTTTGGTACGTGCGTATATATGTATGTTAAGGGTTTGTTTGTTTGATGTTATATATTAATTAAACCATCCAAATTGATTGAAATTGAAGTTGAATAAATTGCAAAATGTAAACGTTTGTCGATGTGAATATAGATAATATATTTTTGTGATAATGATTTAAAATGATAATATATTTTTTGATTTGTATACATTTGTTGATTAGTTTTTTGTCCACATTTATATTTTTTAGTTTGTACACATTTAGTCTTTAATGTGTTTGTACATATTTGGTCTTTATGACCGTTTTCTTCAAATTTTGTCCGCAACATCATACGTGAGACAATCAATAATTTTATGTTTTCATACATGGCTTGTTGTTCACTTATATCAGTATCCTAATTCACAAATCAGTCAAATAATGTTGATGCCTTGTGTTCTCCAAGCTATTGATGTCTTCATCTTAAATTTCATCTATGTCCATAGCAGACAACGATATTCTTTATCTTGGAAGTGCAAATTCGAGTTAGGAGGTAGCAATCACAAAGAATGCATACACTGAAATCCATAGCAGAAAGCTTTTCGGGATTTTTGATCTTCCACGGCATGGAAATGGGAATCTGTATTTGGCACAAACATGAAAGTCACTCGGAAATTTGTCTAGTTTCTGGAAGATCTTGAATCTCCTTAATCCGAGTTACGAGTCATTAGATATGGTCAAAACACTAAATAGAGGGGTCAATTTGTCTGATAACATCATTTTTGCGTCTTTTTCAGCTCCATTTCCTTCTTTTGCATCCCAACTCCCATTTTTAACTGTAATTGAATATTTTCAAGCATACTAAGTATCTTAAAATATAACATTTTTACTAAAATATATTAAGAAAATAGTATAAATATATAGTTAAATAAGGTCATATCAGTAGTCGTGGTGGTGGGCGATGGATGAAACAAGAGGAAAGGGGTGGGTGGTTAAATTACTCTTAAGAATAATGTTAATATTAACATAAATTATTCTTAAATAAAAAAGATAAAAGATAATAAAAATGGTATAATAGTCATTGACCAAGAATGCAAGAATTTAAAATCATAAGGACCATCTTCGTCAATAAAGTTAAGGACTGAGAATGCAACTTTTTGTAAAGAAAAGAGACAATTTATTTAATTTTTTCTAGAAAATATAAGTATGATGTTATTATGGATAATAAATTGTAAGTATGATTTTAAATAAGGATTAATGTTACCATAGTGCGTTGAATTTTGGTTTTAATCTTATTTGATCACTAAGTTAAATCTCGTGTAATACACGATTTATGACTTAAGAATAACATAAATAATACATAATAAGTGAGTTCCTATACATGATGATTAAAAGAAAAAACTAAATAAAAATGAGTAACGTTATTCGTTGCTTACTATATTTTCTTTTAATGTTTGGTTTGCTTCTTTTATCTTTCAGGAAGTGTGGTTTATACATTCGATTAGTTTCGAGGAGTTATTTAGATAAGATACTTAGGAAAGTATCTATCTTTGCATTTGAGTATATAATTTATATCTTATTTTTTCTAGGATAAACTACTTCTTCCATACTTTTCCTTTTATACAAATACGATTCTTTTCCTTATCTTTTCATACTTTAATTACTTCCTATGAATTTTCCTCTAGGCAGTGTAATTAGTTAAATAAGGTTGCCGAGAAATGTTACAATGAGTCCCCATAATCGAGATATATGACTTGATATTTCCCTGCTGTGAGGCTTCATCGGACATCGTGAAAAAGACTATAAAGTTATGTCTGTCGGGGTTGTAGCTAGCAACCGCAGGATGAAGTGTCAATCTCATATAGATCTACACATACATTTAATGTTGACTTAAGATTAACGATTATAGGTTCGAAGTAGCCAAAAACTAATCAAGTATGGATGAATAATATATCTCATTTAACCCATGCTTTGTTAAACCTTCAAAATATGATTATTTATTCGTGTTATTCTTCCCTTTAGTTTTTTCTTAATATAGTCTCCTTACATAAGTATATATATCTTTGATTTGATATTTTTGATAGGGTATTAGAGTATGGCACTGTTAGGTACATTGTTTATCCGTAAGTTTTCTTTTATATAATCTTATTCCAAAATTATTCTGATATTGTAACACCCGTAGATTCGGGTTAGTCAAGAGATAATAAGCGTTAAAAATGACTTTTTGATAGAATATTTTTAGCATAAATAATCTTAACCATAGTATATGTCACAAGGATTCCGTAATAAAGAACGCTAAAATCTGACTTACAACGAAGAAGTTATGACCCGCCGAAGTTTTGCGATTAAACCGACATGGCTCCACGTAACGTAAAAAGTAAATTTTTGACGAAATCTGAACAAAATTCATAGTAGACATTAAACCGAAAACGTGCATATAGAGAACGTCCAAATCTGACTTCGTTTGAGGAAGTTATGATTTTTCTAAGATTAGCATAACAGTAAACAATGCGGAAATCAAATTTTACATCGATCGATTTTAGCCGACACACCCTAAACGAGAATTGAAGATCTCATTAATAAGAGCTCAAAGGTATAAAGACAGTCGAAAACGGACGTCGGATGACATAGTTATGAATTTTTAATGGACTTTAACTGTATATGCCTATTAAAATATAACTTTAAAAATAAAGTCAAAATTAGCTGACATAGTCTAAACAAAAGTTGTAGATCACGTCGCTACCTGCACGTGGATATAAAGAACGTCAAAATTAGCTAGTCCCCTACTTGGTGCTAACTGAACTCTCCAAGATAGATAGGCTTGCTAATGGATTACCAACAAACTTTGGTGTAATGGTAAGAATGGAAACTACTTTGAAGACAACTGTTAGAGCAGCCAATAATGTGGAGACCCAACTTAGGGAAAAAGGTATGGAAAAAGCCGAGGTAGGGGAAAAGAGGAAGTTTGAGGGGTTTTTAAGATTTGACAAGAAAATAGGTTCCCGAAGTATGACCCCAACAACAAGAGGTATATGGATAACAATGAAGAAAAGTGGTGTGAGAAGTGCAAAAAGAAGCACTATGGGAGATGATACGGAGAAGTAACTTGTTGTAAGTGTAGGAGCATTGGTCAATATTCCAAGGATTGTACGTTTAATGATAAGGTGTGCTACAAATGTGGAGACAAGGGGTATATGTCAAAAGATTGTCCGAAGAAAAATGAAGCAACAAAACCGAATGCGCCAAAGCCAAAGGCAAGAGCATTCCAGATGATCCTTGATGAAACAGGTGATGATGCAAGGGATTAGTAGTAAGGATCAATAAAGTAGCCATATAGATAGTATCATGTGGTGTAGCCTAATATAAGAGGCATAGTGTAGGGTGAACTTGAATACCTATGTAATCGTTTCAAGGAATAATATAAACCTTAGTTATGTTATCTGATGTGTTAAATGACTATGTGAAATTCTTGTATGGTGACTTGGTGAACTGGGAGGCAATACTTGGGACAAGTATGAGTAGGTGTGAAAGGTAGTAAAGGCCTATACTATCGGAAGCATAAGACTCGCACTTGGATCAGGGAAAGTCACAAGGTTAACAAGGCACTAGTAATTGATTTTGTTTTGTTCATGTATGTCATTACCATCATTTTTGGTAATGACTAAGAAGATGATTGTTATTACGACCCTAGTGATCATATCAAATCGAGTTCGGCTAGGATAAGTATGTTACGTGGTTCAGAGAACCAAGTTCGATGTAGAATCCGACTTGAACTAGAAGATTGAAGTATAAGATAATCGAAGCGATCAATAGAAGTATCATGGTTGCCGTTAAAGTAAAAAGCTTGTAGCTAGAAGTGATACATGCTAGAATGTGATTATATCACATTAGAACAGGAAGGAAGGTATATTCCATTCTAGAATTTGACTCTAAAATACCTGAGTCCAAGCATTGCATCATACGATAAGAGGTCATTAGAACATGATGCATCAGTCTGTTACAGTAATTGAAGTAAAGAAATTATCTTAAGTTAAGTCTGTTTGTGTAGGGGCAGGAGTTTGCAATAAAGATCAAGTTTGTAACTTGAAAGGTTACCAGTGAATGTCCAACATAGTATGAAGACGATTAAGTTAAGTCTGTTTGTGAAGGGGCAGGAGTTTACAATAAAGATCAAGTTTGTAACTCGAAGGATACCATTGAATGTCCAACATAGTATGAAGACGGTTAGCCCTTTAAATTTATTTTTCCTTTTTCTGTAATTATTTTAATGCTATTTTTATTTAAGAAAAAAGGAATAGTAGCCACCACCCACCCCCACCGTACTCTCTCTCTATTATCTCTCTCTCTCTCTCTCACTCACACATACATACACCTTGTCTTCTTCTCTGTTGAAACACATTGAAGCTTAAACAAACACTTCACAAATACATACATATACCTCAACTCTTAAAAAAACACACAACTGCAACTAAAAAAATACACATACAACTACAACTCAAAACACACACACACCAACTTTTTACTCGATCACACACATACCCAAGAGCGTATACCACGAAATCAAAATAGACACACATACACGCCCCTATTTTAAAACACACATCAACAGCCTACACCCACTGTCGATCTCAATTGACTTTGAAGACGATGGCAACACCTCCTCCGTCATCGGCTTCATTAAATCCATTGTCAAGTCATTCACATCATGCCTTCTATTGCACCTTGCATTCATCATCTTTGAACATCCACCCAATTCTCTAAATTATCCTAATGAATATGGTTGGCCTGGTCATATATTTACAAACAACAATCACAATTTTAGGGAATTGATCAATATGAAAGTTAGAGCTCTGTATTACTGGATCTGCTGATAATGAATTCAAGAAAACTGATGAGTCTAAGAGCATTCTTGAAGAAGGGAATGCATTTCACCCACATGTTTCTTGAAGATCTGAAGTAGAGTCCACTAATCATCTCTATAGACTAATATTCCCAACTCCTCACACTCCTTAATTCGTGTAACGCCCATAGATCAGGTCTAGTCAAGTTAGAGACGATAAGCGAAAAAAAAGACTTTTTGATAGAATATTATTTAGAGTAAATAATCTTAACCAAGTTGTAGTGGTCGTGACAAGGATTCCGGATATATAAAGAATGCCGAAATCCGAGTTATAACGAAGAAGTTATGATCTGTCGAAGTTTCGCGACAGATCCGGTACGACACTACATGACGTAAATAGTGCATTTACAATAGAGCGATATTTAGCCTTAGTGATCTAAACGAAAGTCATAGAATACATTAAACCGAGAGCATGCATGAAAAGAATGTCTAAATTTGACTTCATATGAGGAAGTTATGATTTTTCGAAGTTTCGACTTAGCAGTATGCAACCCAAAGTTCGAATATGAGATCGAGTGATTTCTTGCCGAAACAATCTAAACGAAAATTGAATATCTCGCGATAGGAGTCCAACGGTAAAAACACAGATGAAAACGAGCGTCAGATGAAGAAGTTATGAATTTCTAACGGAGTTTTCCTGTCCCGGCCTACTAAAAATAATATAATAAAAATTAAATAAAAATTAGCCGATGGAGTCTAAATGAAAGATGTAGAGCGTAATCTCACCTACGCGTGGATATAAAGAACGTCGAAAACGGAGATCGTATGCGAGAGATATGAATTTATGAAGTTCGGGGCACGAACTTCCACCACTGTCAGAGTTCACGACGTGAACATGGTGTTCATGACGTGCAGGTGATGGACACTTTCCAGAGCAAGTGGCCTGATGCAAACGCAATCACCTATGCAGGATCGAGTTCACGATGTGAACATTAGTGGTTCACGACGTGAATTTAAGATTTTAGCCCTATAAATCGAAATCGAAGGGCAGACGATTTGGGTTGCTAATTCCTTCATTCTCTCACTCTCTATACCCTCTATAGTCGTCTTGAAGCACCCCCGAAGTCCCGATATCATCCCCGACACCCGAAGCAAGTCCCGAAGCCTCGAAGATCCCGAGAAAAAGAGTTTTCGAGCCGAAACTCTGCCTGCGTGAAACCCGGTTTTGGAGAAAACATCCCGATTTCATCAAAGAATATTACTTTATATAGCTATAGTGCTGTTCGATAATCATCTTATCATGTGAGTGCATAGTCCCTTTCATGAACATGTTTTAATACAAGTATTGTTTGAATGTATTAAATATATGTTTTGTGTGAGTTATTTGGTGATGTGTGAATTCAGTGTTAAAGAACATACGTGATTGATTATGATAACTTAGGTTAAAGAGTAAACCTAAGGTTTGTTATAATGGTTATGGGGTAGTATCTCTTTATGAGTACGAGCGAGATATATACGGAGAATAAAACTTTAAAATATGTCATTGATCCGGAAGCATGAATTAGACATAGTTATTCGTCCCTAGTGCGAGAGTATGGATTGGAATTAGTTAATTGTCATTAATCCGTGAGTATGGATTAAGACTTAGTCAGTTGTCATTAATCCGGGAGTATGGATTAAGACATGGTCAGTTGTCCTTAGTCCGGGAGTATGGACAGGACATATATTCTGTCATTAGTCCGGGAGTATGGATTTAGACATAGACCAATTGTCCCTTATCCAGGAGTATGAAATGGGCACAATCATGGACTCGAGAATATGGATTAGATCTGGGAGTAAGAGTTAAAATTTAAGGTCCAAGGGTATGGATAGTCTCATTGAGAGGATTGACAGGGTGGGGTAAAAGTTGGTTATATATATATATATATATACATATATATATATATATATATATATATATAAATTTTTATATTGTGTGAATTCTAAATTATATATTTTATAACAATGTGGGATTGAAATCCCTATGTACTCACAAGGTTTTCCAAACCTGACCCACTCAATATTTTTGTATCACAAGTATCGATACAAAGACACATTACACTGAGAGATTAAAGAGATGTATATCATTTAGGGGTGAGCAAACCCAAACCAAGAAACCGAGAAACCGACTAAAACCGACGAAACCGAAACCGAAAAAACCGAAACCGAAGCAAAACCGACGGTTAGGGTTTGAATTTTTTAAAAACCAAAAAATCGGGTTCGGTTTCGGTTTTTAGTCAGAAAACGACCCATCCAACCCGAGAAACCGACCCATACTTAAAACCGACAAACCGCCCCAAGAAACCGACTCATCCAACCCAAGAAACCGACCCATACTTGATTGTTTTTTGGTCGTAGTAGACTATTTCGGACTTTGGTTGTAACTTGTAATAGACTATTTGTTGTAAGACTCATGTTTTTTGAAGTATTTAACTTAAATTTGGTGTTTTTTGAAGTATTTAACTTGTTGCTTCATTTATGGAAAATGGGTTAAAACCCAAAACCCATGGGTTTAAACCTAGAACCCATGAATGTATGGGTTGAACCCAAGAAACTGAAAAACCGCCCAAACCGACCTCAGAACCCGAGAAACCGAACCGACCAGATACCGATCCTATTGGGTTCTGAAAACCAGAAACCGACCACTTTGGGTTGGGTTGGGTTTGGGCCCAAACCGACCCATGCACAGCCCTAATATCATTAGTGTAGATGAATGTAAGTTCGGTTTATGCTTATGTGTCTGTATTGACCAGGACATCCCAAATGTTTTAAAGACGAATAAAATAAATCTCTTCGGAGATGCTTTGATAAAGTATTTATCATGTTTTCTAGACAAATTCCACAACAATTTTCTTTAAAAGATTACTTTGATTTTAAAACGAAGCATAAACAAATTGGTCTTTTCTGGCCGTGAAATTTGGGGATGTCACAGTTGGTATCAGAGCATTAGTTTAAGCGAACTAGGAATTTGTAGGATTTCTAGACTTAAACTTAGAATGCTAAGTGATGATTGTGAGATAAGTATCTACCATATTTTAGACATGAGCACTAGTATAGTTTAGGAAAGATGCCTAAAATGCTTTTATGTGCTAAATGCTATATGTTTGCCATATATGATATTATTTGTTCGGATCTATGGTCTCTTGCCGACCGGATCTGGAAATTTTATATGCTCAGGATTCTAAACGTTTAATTATGATATTAGAATTGGCATGTAACTTTTCGGAGTAATAAGAAAGAATACGCGTCAAAGCGTTCCTGTATCTATATTCTCATCTCGATGCACCGAACGCCTGCTTTGGTGTATAGAACGTCATGGTGTAGACTCATAGTGAACTGAGTAAATGGAGGAAATGAGAAGGCTTACGATAGTGAATGATATCTATTGGAAGATAGCGTAAGAGTGGTATCTTTCTTTTAGAATACGTCAGATAAAATAACAGTACGTCTAGAGAAGTGTACGGTACATCCGAATGTACACATTTGATTGGTGAAACGATAGAACAATTGGTGTAATCCCTAAAGTTATCCCATCGTGTGAATTTTCGACCACCAACCGAGTTGAAGCAGAATTGATGATTGAAGATACGAATGGAAGAAGTCCTGGTAGAGTCTAGGGAAATTTTTATGATTATTTGGACACATTCGTATGTGTTAATATGTTTTGTGATTTTCGAAAATAGGAACTTGGGGACTGCGAGACAATACTTGTGACGAGTATGAGTAGGTGTGAAAGGTGGTAGAGGTCTATACTACCGGAAGCACGATGTGAACTGGGTGTTCACGACGTGAACAGGTGATGGACACCTTCTAGATCAAGTGGCCTGATGATGAACGCAATGACCCATGCAGGATCGAGTTCACGACGTGAATTTAGGATTTTAGCCCTATAAATAGAAATTGAAGGGCAACCGATTTAGGTTGCTAATTCCTTCATTCTCCCACTTTCTATACCCTCTATAGTCGTCTTGAAGCTCCTCCGAAGTCCCGATATCATCCCCGACACCCGAAGCAAGTCTCGAAGCCTCGAAGATCCCGAGAAAAAGAGTTTTCGAGCCGAAACTCTGCCTGCGTCAAGCCCGGTTTTGGAGAAAACATCCTGGTTTCATCGAAGAATATTACTTTATAGAGTCGTAGTGTTGTCCGATCATCGTCTTATCATGTGAGTGAATAGTCCCTTTCATGAACATGATTTTAATACAAGTATTGTTTGAATGTATTAAATATATTTTTTGTGTGAGTTATTTGGTGATGTCTGAATTAAGTGTTAAAGAACATACTTGATTGATTATGATAACTTAGGTTAAATAGTAAACCTAAGGTTTGTTATAATGGTTATGGGGTAGTATCTCTTTATGAGTACGAGCGAGATATATACGGAGAATAAAACTTTAAAATATGTCATTGATCCGGAAGCATGAATTAGACATAGTTATTCGTCCCTAGTGCGAGAGTATGGATTGGAATTAGTTAATTGTCATTAATCCGTGAGTATGGATTAAGACTTAGTCAGTTGTCATTAATCCGGGAGTATGGATTAAGACATGGTCAGTTGTCCTTAGTCCGGGAGTATGGACAGGACATATATTCTGTCATTAGTCCGGGAGTATGGATTTAGACATAGACCAATTGTCCCTTATCCAGGAGTATGGAATGGGCACAATCATGGACTCAAGAATATGGATTAGATCTGGGAGTAAGAGTTAAAATTTAAGGTCTAAGGGTATGGATAGTCTCGTTGAGAGGATTGACGGGGTGGGGTAAGAGTTGGTTATATATATATATATATATATATATATATATATATATATATATATATATATATTTATTTATTTATAGAGAGAGAAAAAAATTATATTGTGTGAATTCTAAATTATATATGTTATAACATTGTGGGATTGAAATCCCTATGTACTCACCAGGTTTTTCAAATCTGACCCACTCAATATTTTTGTATCACAGGTATCGATACAAAGACACATTACACTGAGAGATTAAAGAGATGTATATCATTAGTGTAGATGATTGTAAGTTCGATTTATGCTTATGTGTTTGTATTGACCAGGTAATCCCAAATGTTTTAAAAACGAATAAAATACATCTCTTCGGAGATGCTTTGATAAAGTATTTATCATGTTTTCTGGGATCAAATTCCGCAACAATTTTCTTTAAAAGATTACTCTTGTTTTAAAACAAGGCATAAACAAATTAGTCTTTTCTGGCCGTGAAATTTGGGGATGTCACAATTTGTTCATCTATCAATACATCTCCAACTTCATTCTTCAAATTCAATGAGTACGATGTTGTTATTGTTAGTTATTAGGGTTTAGGCCCAATCCCTTTAGGGTTTAGCAATTAGGATTTAGGTAATCTCTATATATTCTTATGTAATTGTCTTTTCAGAATCAATAAATCATTTATTTAACATGGTATTAGAGCTCTAGGTTAAAACTATGCTTCTAACCACATTCCATAGCCACTGCCTTCCACCTCCCGTGACCTTCTCTTATAGTCATCAATGGTGCCTTCATTATGTTCCATATTTTTCATTTTCTTCTCTTTTCTGCCTAAATAATAAAACAACCATCGACACCAAACTAAAGCTCTTTCACCGGTTTCTTCCACTGCCTCGTCTACTTTTACTTCCTCCTCATATGACCCCTGCCTCTGAGCCTTCTGCCTCCTCCTCGGCTAGCCACTTCTTCGGATCACTTTTCTGTTTCACCCTCTTCTGATGTTGCTGCTTCCTCCTTTTGATGGCACCTTCTTCGCCAAGCAGCCTCTGATATGTAGTCGTTTCTTTCTCTATCAACAATGCAGTTGCCGATCTCGTCGGAATTGGCTCCTTCCGCCACAGATTGATCCCTCTTTCTTTCTCGTTGCCTTTCACCAAACTCCTTTATTGATGGTTTCATGTGAAGGGTTTTGAGCATTCTAACACTCCTATGGTGTACATGCAACCCTATAGACCTTGGATCTATGTTTTCTCTAATATTCATGCAAATTTGATTTTCCAAGGTTCTCAACCTAATTAGCATGTTATGGGATACCTGTAATATAAAACTTTAGTAGAATAACATACCTTTTCTTGTGTATGATTGCTTGGATTCTTGAGAGCCTAGCACCAATAATGTGGATGCCTCAAATGGAATCACAAAACACCAAAACACCTTGGAAGACTTGAGAGAATACTATGCACCAATTAGAAATCAGCCCACCCTTTGTACTCACACACTAGTGCCATTTCATGTGCCAAGGACCTCTTCATATAGTGTGGTGGATTAGGGTTACATCCATGTAAACCCCAATACCCATGATCTTTCATTTCCGTAAGATCCATGGGTTAAAGCTCCATGGACTATCCATGGATTTTCCAAGCAAGCTTAGCCCATTCTAAACAAGCATTAGCCTACTCTATATAAATATAAGAGTCCATATTTACTTAGTTACCTTTTTATCACTAAATTAATTCCAAATTAATTCTTGATCAATACTAATTAAATAATATGATTTCATATTAATATATTATAACTTATAATATATTAAGAAATCATAACTATACTATTCTCAAAAGATTATCCAAATTGTTATGGTGAAGTGCAACCCAAATGGACCATGTCGGGTCAGGTCAAGTGCATCTCAAAGATAGTTATGGACTTAGACACCTTATCCAACAGTCTCCCACTTGGATAAGTCTAATAACTATAGTTGCAAGCATGAATTTAGGAACCGACCAGCAATTGTAGCTCTTAAAAATCTGTTGAACTATGAAGCGCCATTTTAGATAAGTGATCATATAATCCTCTGTTCTAGATATCAACTAGACAAATCCATGGAACAACGTCGTACTTATTGTCCAATAGTTTGTTTCCCGATTTCTGATTTGTTTCACATAGAACTAAACTCAACAAATCAATTTGGTTCTGACCGGGCCCGATACATAGGTCAAAACAAAATAATCGAGGGGCCCATATATCGCTTCTAATCCTCCATGGACTAAAGGAACAAATAAACTTCGACTAATATGCTTGTTTTACTACGTTTTGAATTATACACAAAGGCACGTTCTAGAACATCAAGTTACTGATGCGTTTTCATGCAATCAATGTACAACCAACTCATAGGCAACAACTCATATATCTAGGTTTGAAGACTTATATGATATTATCATCTCACGATCACTAGAGATAAATTCCATGAAGTGATACAAGTGAGCGTGGCTTTAATCCAATACTCAAAACTTATGAGCACTCATTAATGTTGTAGCAACTTTTACTATGTCTAACATCTTAGACGTCTACAAGCCCAATTCATGTAAGTCTAGATTCATACCTACTTCCAACATATGACTGAATGTGGAGAATTTAAATAACTTAGTCATTCTGAAAGAATACCCTAGCTATTCTGGAAGTCAAAACATGCAAAGTGAAACATAAGAATAATCGAATCCAATATGGTCTCAGAACTTATGAATAGAAATAGAACACCTTTTATTTATCACCATATTGATTACACATTATTCACTGAATTATGTTTCAAATAATCAAATTAATACTTGAATTAAAACAACAGTTGTCCCATGCTCCAAGCATGTACACTATGTTTTTCTAAATGATAGTCATGCTATACTCTAAGTATGCACATTATGTTTGTTTATGATCCTTACGTTGTGAAATAGATCAATTGAACATGATTCCAATGATGCTCATTTCACAATCCCAAATCTTTATTGTAAGTGTAAGAATTCCAAACTCTTATCACTGCTCGAATGTGTTAGATTCTACACTATTGTGCAATATTGTTTTGTAATGTATAAGTACCAAGAGTCACAAAGACTTGACCAACAATATTACAATACATTCCACTGGAAATTGTTACAAGACAATTCCAAGGCGACGAAGTCTCAAGCTCAAAGTACATTCTTTTAAACATCCTTCTTGCATAAAAGTTTCTAAGTTTCTCATAGATTCTTAATATCCAACTCCTAATATGGATAAACATTTCCATATTCCCATTTTGACTATCACTTCCGAACAAGAGTCGCCTCCTTTCAGAATAGGTCAATATGGTTCCTCTCCAAAATTTAACACCATACTTCCAACTGTCCATGAGCAACCAATCTTTGGTAAACCTCAGATCGTCCTCAACAATTTCTTAATCATTTTAGTCATATCCAATTCTAGACCTTTTCCCCTCTTAATGCCCTAGGCATTTGGAAAATTTAGAAAGGATAAATATTAGAGCACATGTAACCGATCCTATATCTGAAGCATATGGGACACGATTCATGATGTCTCACATAAAGACATGATCCTAGACCAGTCTTTTGCTACAATATTTTTTATTTGCCATGTTTTAATAATTTAACTATGAAGAGGGATGCCGTAATCATAATCGAATTTTGAGAACGCAATATATATGGAATTTCCTTATGTTGAACCATTCCAACATAAAATTCATATATATATATATATATATATATATATATATATATATATATATATATATATATATATATATATATATATCCTTTACTAAAGATAATTAAAATCTCAATCTAAGCTTTTAGAATTGAAATGAAGTATAATTTCCTCTCCCTTAATTATAGCAAAACAACTTTTCACAATTGAAACTTTTGTTTTCTATAACTAACATTCCTAACTTGCAACACTTATCATAATTATCATGCTCCCACTAACATGATAATTATTAGCATAACACTTATGCTCCCACTAGCTTTGACATGTGTCCAGAAATCAGCTGGACTTCTAGAAATCAATACTTTATTGACTTTCTTACCAAAGTGTAGATTTCTGATACGAGACGATTTGATAAGACATTATCAATAACCATACACCTTTTCTTAGATACTCACATGTGTGTCTAAACAATTTTTAGAACTATGAAAAGGGATGTCGTAATCATAGTCTCAACTGTTTAGACCTTTTCCATTTCTCACAAGTCTATGTTGGTGTGTCGGTTACCCACACACGCTCCACCAACGACTTTGAGAATGAAAATATCACAATTGATATCTACTTAAAATATACTTAGTGAAAGTGTTTCCTCACCATCATTTTCATGAATCGAAGAGAAACCTTATGACACTTAGATTTTATGGTATATGTGTTCCTATCCATGTGAATTTGTCAAAACCATAATCACAAGACTAGGTTAGTGACAAATTCAAACTCATATGGATTGAACTTGTTCAATCTTAATTTCTTGCCACTTGGCGGCACAAGGCCTACCATCGCTTCCAGGTTGTTATGCAAACAATTGAGAACTTGTAGAACTCATATGTATACTCAACTTTAACTAGAATGGGCGTAGAAAGAAGAATATGTCAACATGATAGGTTACAAACCTCAAGTCGTGCGCTAGTGATAAACAAAAAGCTTTATTCTTGATTAGTTCTTGAAACTCTTTTAGGATATTTTAGACTCCCACTGTCCTCTTAACATATAAGACTCTCTTGCCAAGAACCATTCCTTGACAAACAAATATTCAAGATATAGTGCGGATTCTTATCAAGACAAAGACTTCACACAATTAGCCTTAGTTGGTCTTTGTTCTATCCATAACATCACAACTTACCAATTTCAAATGTACAGGAGTAGAAAACATTTTACTCTTACATTTGACAAGTGTTATAATCCTTCTTTAAGATATGTCACTCAAGTTACAATCTTGGAGTATGACTCAAAGAATTGTTTTGGAACGAAGTATGACTCATCTTCTTGATTTAACCACTTCAACAAATCATGACTCCTCTTCTTAGCCATGAGAATGTACTAAGATGTCTTTAGAGGATGAATTGTGATATGGTTTCATAATCATTAAGATGATCATAAAACATGATACTAAAGTACTCTCCCATCTTTTCAGATTCGAGAAACTTTTATCTTTCTACCTAATTTGATTCTTGTCATTCGTTCTGCCATACACTGAAACTTTTCCAATGTTTCAAAATTACACTTAAACTTGTAAGTGTAACCATATTTACTAACTTTTAGTAAATCATGATGAAAAGCCTTATCGATCTTTGTGGTGGACCTGATCAGCGCACTACCAAGTGTACCTGATCCCTTTGTCCTTCACTTGACTCACATATACATATGAACAAGGAATTAGTCTTAATTTTCCAAAGATGAAAATTCTCACCCATCATACAATACCAATTGCATGATTCCAAGTTTCTATCCAACTGAAGCTTGGGTGATGAGAATCTTTCCTTATTTGGTAAATTATGACACTATCACAAACGAAAGAATCAAAGCCATTTTCCAATATTGCTATCAATGTAATCGTATAAACAACATTTTTTTTTGTCAAATGCCATTATAAGGATACTAAAAATAAATAAAATCAAAACTTTTCTTTTATTTAAAACTTGAGGAAAAACTTATTCTTACAATGCAAATACATATGAAAACTATGTTGTTATCTATTCCTAAGCAATCTATCATCAATCTTAAGCAGTAGCTCAAAATTCTGATATTCGAATCATGCGATTGAAATCCATCTCCTCGCGATCAGACTCAACTTACTCTTCTTTTAAGCTTCCTCTCGTCGATTCTACAAAATATTAAAATGTGACCTAGTCAGATCATGTAATAAGAATCTCCAAATAGGAACTTAATAGAGTTAGGTAATAGACTTTACCTGAAGCATAGTTAAATTCATTGAATTTTACCATCCTAGTGAACTTTCAGGTAAATTGGGCAGTTTCGCAACCAATGCCCCTTCTTTTGGAAATAGAAACATATGGACTCTTTGGAAATGGTACATGGGACTATCTCAGACTTAGCCTTTCTCTTTACCATTTGGTCAACCGGGTTGACTATGGCCGATCCCTTGCCATTGGGAAGAGAAGACTTTTCTGGACTTCTAATGTTCCTATTGTCAATGTCCATGAAAGTTTGGGAAGTAGATCTTCCAAACAAATTTGCTATACCAGTGCCCTAAATCATTGCTGATTCAGCAACAACAAGCAAATATGTAAGATCATTATGGGTTATGTCATAGTCTATTACGTATCAGTCCTTAAAGAGCTCACTATGTGACTTAGGAAGTGATTGAAGAACCCAGTCAACAACCAACTTCCTTGAGACTTTGACACCCAACTCTCCCAGCCTGTCAGTATGTGACTTCATCTCCAAGATGTGAGTGCACATAGACTTGCCAATAGGGCTTGAGTGACCTTGAAATATTTAAGTCTTTAAACTTGTGGGTTACATATAATTATTGGATGAGGTAGAGGAAGAGAAGTATGATTTCCATGATCCAATCGCAAAACATCATCTTCATTAGGAAAGCTTGTTTCAAGAGATTTGGGAAGACCATAGTTGTCTGAACCAGACATCTACAATGGGAGAAATTCAAGTTAGTTGATTTAATCCTTTAATATAACACCCAATATGAAATATTAAGGCTAGGACCCAACACAATATTTTATAACTTGGAAGAGGTATGCCGTAATCCAAGCTACAAAATATTTGAATGTAGGCGAATGACGATTCACCAATTTCCACCATGAAAAACGAAATAAATTATTAGGTTTTAATTGGATTTGAAACTCCTAGATCTTTTGAGATTCATTGAACTTTTCAATGACATGCTTAAATCTCAATTGTGCCCTCTCAAGTTTGTGAATGGGATGCTCTCGGATCACAAATAAGGTGTGAATAACCATGCAAATTAACTTGGTACCCTTAATCTTTATCACCTAATCGATGTGCCGGTTACCCACACGCGCTCCACCGATCTATGATAAACATTAAGTCGCCCTTTGCCACTCTTACTAGTCCATGTTAGTGTGCTGGTTACCCACACACGCTCCACCAACGATTTGGTAAAGTACAAAGTGTAATTTCATGGGTTAGCACCAAATTCACATTTTCCTAAAGTAACTAAGATTGGGAATTTATAAAAGGTGTAGTTACTTTATATTTATCATTACACTTTTAATGAGAATTATAGTCCTTGACCTACCTGTTCGACTAATGACCCTATGTGACAACCCAAGTTGTTCCGTTACAATTCCCCGTTACCGTTAATGGAATATTCCAGTTTATAAAAGTTCCGTTAATTAGAGGTCGCCAATTAGATAAACATTTCATTTGTTTATATTTAATATGCCGTTAAGTCGTGATAAAAGGGAATAAAAACACATAACACACATTTCCATTTAATTGGAAAAAGTTAGTTTTTATTATTACGACCACTAAATCGGGTGCGACCAAAAGCCCCGTCTAACGGCAGTATCGGGTAGAATTTCACTGAGCTCCAACTCCCACCCATATATAAAGGGGAGTAAACCCCATTTCAACCTTTTCCACCCTCTCTCTCTATACTCTCTCTCTAGACTCGTTTTCGCCCCAAATCCACAACCAAACGCTTCCAAATTGTAAGTCCGCTTACCCTAGCTTACTCTAAACATTATGAATCGTGTTTGTAGCTTAGAATTGGACCATTTAAGCTGTTGAAAAGGAGTTCACGGCCTAAGCTCCTCCTTAGGCCGTAAACACCTTAAATGAGGCCAAAATGACCCCAAAATGTCCCTAAAGGCTTGGAAATAAATTGGGGATTTAGCCTAGGAGTGTTTGATCAATTAAAACAATCATTTTGAGGCATAAAAGGGATTTTACTGCCCAGGCATATGCCAAGGCCGTAAACACCTCTTAAAGTGGTTAAAATGCCCCAAACACACTCCTAAAACACCATTGGACTTAATACATAAATTAGGGATTTATCCTTTTGGGTTTAGACCATTTAAACACAAGAAATTGAGGGATTAAAGGGAGTTTACGGCCCAGGTATGTACCAAGGCCGTAAACACCCCTAAACATGCCTAAATGTTAGTTTTAATTCCCCCAAATGGCCTCACACTTCATTATAAATTACTAGGAAGGTATTAGGGGCTTTAAACTTCACAAAACTCAAGGAATGAGAGTTTACGGCCGTAAACTCCCTTAGGAGTTGTCCTTAGGCTGTAAAGTCCCTAAAGAAGCCCTTAGGAGCCTTAAACCCACTCATGCCTTTTTGGAATTGGACTTAGAAAAATCCCACTAACAAGATTAAGCTTTGAAACACACTAGATACCCTCACCATGAGTTTACGGCCATAAACTCATGGTGAGTAGTCCCTGGGCCGTAAACATCATATTAAGGGTTTACTCCCGAAGAGTAAACTCCATACCTAAGCCATACGCACCTTTAGACGCTACCCGGGACACCCAAACACTTATCTAAAGTGTTTTCCGCTCCTTTGAGTGCGTATACTTGTTTAATTGGTATATAATATACTAATTGTATGTGAACATATGTTATCATATGTTAAATAGGTCATTGTGTGTGTTCGAGTCCTTGTGTGACACCGAACGCCCAAACGGCACCTTCGTCGGACCTACTTACACCAGGTGAGTTCATACCCCTGAATGAACCTTTTAAATGTTTTTACATGTTTTATAGGTGGGATACAAGTTTAACATGCCAGTTATCATATCAATCATATGTGATTGATAACCCACATGCACAAGATTTTACCACACTTTACACTGTTTTACAAAGTAGGACACTATAATTGTTTTCAAATGTTTCAAAACTCTTACTTATACTGTTTTATCTAAATTCATTCTGAACTGGTTTATGAAAGATTTCCAAAGATTTTCATTCATATTTTACAAAAGAATACAAATTATTATTTTTCCCCGAGTATAAAGGCTTTTCCTCAAAGTTCTCTTTTTACGATGTATATTCTTACTTGATAGTTTCTACTGCTTCGCTTTCATGTAATTTAAACTCCTACTTGATAATGCTTTCTCTTCGTGATACGCTTATACCTGTATTGCCTCCATTTCACTTATACTTGTACTCGCTTATACCTGATAGACGCTCTTACTTCACTTATTGTCGTCTCTACTTCGTGATACGCTTATACTTGTTCGACACTCCAACTTCACTTGCGACCGCTCTTACTTCACTTGTTCGACACTCCTACTTCACTTGTGACCGCTCCTACTTCACTTTTTAGACACTCCTACTTCACAAGAATCACTTCTACTTGATACACACTCAGTCGTAGTTAGATGTATGTCTGTGCTTATATAGGTACATATAAGTAATAATTGAAAGACTTAGGAAGGCTCGTCCGCCCTATTTCCTTTTCTTCGTTGAGATGTGGTCTGGTGGGATCGGATGGCCGTCCGAAGGTCATTTGATTCATTAGTTATATATTATGTATATGAGTATGGGCATACAGGAATTCTCTAGTCAGTTCAGTTAAGGGTCTCTACCTCTAGTCTACACTTACATTAGAAACACACTACCCACTATTTGGAAGTCTCTACCTCTAGTTCAGCACTTACACACTACCCACTATTTGGAAGCTT
Source organism: Lactuca serriola (assembly GCF_051521515.1). Lineage (NCBI taxonomy): Eukaryota > Viridiplantae > Streptophyta > Magnoliopsida > Asterales > Asteraceae > Lactuca > Lactuca serriola. The sequence continues at coordinate 137,209,131 of NC_136410.1, forward strand.
CTACCCACTATTTGGGATGCATCTTCAGGACACGGCCTTCTCCGTCGTCTAGTTGGTAACCAGAATCTCCTGTAGGGAGAGCGAACATTGTGTGTATAGATCTATACGAGATTGACAACCCCGCACCCAGACTGCTAGCTACAGTCCCGGCCTACCAAGCCAACGGGTGACAAATGTCATATTTTAGACGCTTGTAGGGCATCTGGTACTCTAGTCAGTATGGTTACGAGTATCCCGGGTTACCTTATAATTCATTGGCTTTAAGATAACGGTATCACACCGGCAATTTACATTGTATGCTGGTAATTCATTTTCAGAGTCACACTGTTTTGACCTTACAAGACGTATCTTTCATTTGATACTGTCTGGGTTCTGTTTTCTCTGTTTTGACCTTACAAGACGTATCTTTCATATTATACTGTCTGGGGTCTGTTTTTCACTGTTTTAGACCTTGCCAGCTGTACCTTTCATTTGGTACCTTCTGGGTCTGAGTCTCTATTTGTAAGACTGAACCAGGCGTGTCGTTTGTTCAATACTCTCCTGAAGTCTATGATTCCTTGCCTTAGTCAGCAGTCCTCACTGCTGAGGCATATGTTATTCCCTGATGTCGTTTTCTTTCCTCAATAATCAAATTCGGTATTTTGATAATGATAGCAATTTAGGGAAAATGACTTTTTACCACATAACACTGACCAGTCTTGGTAGAAGGCTGCTTTATTAAAGAAAATATAGGATTTCCTGGAAGGAACTCTAATACACAGTAAACACTTAAACTACTACTTTATAAAGTTATTTGAATAAATGTCACTAAATGCTTATGAACTCACCAGCATTTGTAAAAATGCTGATACTCGCTTTTCAAATAACTTGTATTCTCAGGTTAGCATTAGACAGGTACATCCCCGGAGCTGTTGATGAAGACGGCTTAGTACCTTGCTGTACTTATTATATTTGTTTGTATACTTTGATGTATTGTAATGTAACCATGTAAAACTATTACTATTAATGCAATGTTTTGTTGTACTTTGATTACTATAATGCATGTGTTGTGATACTTGACATGACGTCATCCACCCCAGAACGTTTCCGCCGTTCCGGTTTTGGGGTGTGACAGATTGGTATCAGAGCATCGTTTATAGTGAGCTAAGTATATATCAATTCATAAAAGATATACAACCTATAAACACAATGGGATAAAACACTCTGACCAAGAATTATACTTTAAAATATAACCATATTTTACCAATGTATAATAACATCCAGAATCTAAACACTCGAACAAAAGTATCACAAGAAGAACAAGAATAAAAGTCTTCGGATGTTGAGCATTACCGTCAAACCTGGGCAGTTATGTAATCGTAAGCTGGGATAAATGTAACCCGATCAACTACATTTATCCGAGATGCGATGAACGTGTGCTTGGGAGTGATAGTGGTGTTGCAACAGGTCTGAAACATACCAACTAGGAATGCTAGAGCCAAACATAAAGTTAAAATACCATAGGAGTATTTTAGAACACTAAAAGATCCACACTAATCCCAAAATTCATACTCAGAAGATAAGAAACAAACAAGAATTAAAATACCATAGGGGTATTTTAGGATGCATAGATAACCTTGTGTGAAGAACTAAAAAGATCGTTATTGATATACCTACAACTACAGAGAGTATACTCCCAAGGTCATATATAATAAGGATCCCATAGGCTAAGAATGTGTGGTTTCGCTCCATTTTCTTTTCCTCGTTGGGATGTGGTTCTAGAGTAGTATCACATATTCGAAGGCCTATCGGATCTAAGCTATATATGATTTGTATACCCTGTGTAATCGTAGCAGGACTCGATATGGATCATACAGTGAAATGTTAATAATCTCTTAGGATTCTTTAGACATTTCCATTCTCGCACGAACCCTGTAGAAAACCCTACCCACTTCAGTGCTTGACAGAAGAGTTGATTCCGACCCCGAGGAGGTTCATTCAGAAGATTTCCTGTTTGGAAATAAATGAACTGGGTCGAGACTATTGAATGCACCAAGTGCCCATATTCTTTTAGGGACATCGGTGAGAAAATTCGCCTAAACTTCGGAGATTCCCAGTCATCCATCATGAAGTGGTGACACCCAGAGTCGGAAATCAGAAGGAAGGCGGAGTATAAATTCAATATGTCCATACGAGAAGAGAACCCTAGGAAACTACCCGATGGAAACCAACGCTGATTCTAGTAAAAGATACGAGGCAGACCGAGGGAGCCAGTACATGGAACCCGAGAGTTGTCTTTTCCCTCGTGTTCGTCACGCTAATACACCCTTAACATAATACAATTTAGTGAGTTAGTGGTTAGACTACTCACGCTATGTGTTAGGTAAATCGTCGTTTCCCGTTGCTAGATACACGATTAGGGCAGATCCCCGCATCTCTATTGAGAGAACTTTAGCCATCTGCCCTTGTGTGCCTCTCTTTCCGCAGTTTCGTTCGGAACTGTTCTCAAATCTCTCCAGGCCGGAGAGTGAAACCTTTCCCAGTATAAAGGTAACTTGGTAGGAACGACTCGCATATTATGGACTTTTTCCGATACTCATACACCCACTTTGATTACCAGGACTACATCATAGGGATGTAGGTCGACACTCAGACGACCTGTACCCAAGGCACGGGAAAAATTTATGCCTAATACGTTTAGGACAGAAATGTCCAGGGTTAACCATCATCTCTCATTACCTTGTTTTCCTTTCCGTGTAGGAAAACCATGCCATCGAAGAAGCGTAACCAATCCACAAGCAAGAAACCTGCTCTTTTATTTGATGAAGCTACGTTCCAAGCTGCAGTCTCAGCAGCTGTCATGGCTCACCTGAATGCTAACACCGCCAATGTTAGCAAAAGCCCAGTCGGTATTTCCAATCCTGGGGATGGACAACAGCAACCAATACTTTCATACCCAGTCACCCAAAAACCTTCATCGAACCCACTAAATAGAAAACTCAAGATTGAGGAAGGAAGTACCTCGGCTCAAGGATCTTCTGAAAGGCGACGAGCTGAGGCAGTCTATACCCCTGTCAATCCTTCCCTCTTGACCTCAAGAAGACCATACCTAGGAGACCTTCCCCACTGCAGCAAGTGTAGCTACCATCATCATGGTGCCTGTTGGGAACTCTTATGTGCTAGGTGTAACATGAAGGGGCATACTGCTCGTGTATGCAGAACTCCGGTGGAGCGTATTGCATCGATCACTAATGCGGCGACCAATCCCGTTTGCCACCTATGTGGTGAAGTGGGACACTTCAAGAAGAACTGCCCAACCGAAGGGAAGGACAAGGACACATGAGGAGTCTAACTCTAATGCTTAGGGAGAAGCATCAAGGAACCTGGTAGATTTTTGGTACATCTCTCGATCCCAGATAACTAAATTAAAAACAATAAAAGACTAATTCAAATGAAAATTCTTCCCAGTAAGGCGAAAGTCGCAGCACTGTTATAAAGTTTAAAAATTCATCAGGTAAAACTATAATGGCTAAACATATACGTTACGGCCATGTATATTTAAGATGGACAGACCTAGAGTGAGCGAATGCCGCCTCATTTCCTGTTCCTCGTTTGGTTGTGGATTTAGGGCGGAGTCGCTCAGTCAACAGTCCTCCCCACCTTAAATATACATGACTAGTATATGTGAGGCGATTATAGAAATGCCCGTTGAGAATCCATTCATGAAAAGATACTCTACTCAGAAACACTTAGGACTCTCTATAGTTCCGCATCGACTCTATTGGTCCAAGTATCTGCGGTAGTGATACATAGGACGAAACCCGAGACGCCTAGAACTTGTGTGCCCGTTCGGCACATGACTCTATCGATCTTCACTTTATACCATGTCGGAGTGTGCCAACTTCGACGACTCTATTAATCATGGTTCGACTTCGTGCAGCCATGTGTACATTCTTAGTGCTGTGTAAAAAGAACTTTCTTTGTAGCCATGTCGGCAAATAAAGGTTCTTCCAAACCTAAACCTAACACAAATAATCAAACCTAATGCGATCCGTCAATCGTCTCTCTTATCTCAAACCTTCCGAAGTACCCAAGAGAGGGTACCGTGCGCCATTGACCGACCCCTCGTAGTCAGATGAACACCGAAGTGAAAGAAATTGTAGATACTTCAGAAGACATCAACCATTCGGAGCATACTCAGAAGAATCCCCAGAAAGACCCTTCGCACCTTGCACGTCAGGTTCATAAGCATAGAGATTAGAACTCATAAGGAATGACCACCATAACCAGGTATATGCGTAAAGGTGGTATATAATTGAGATCAAAAAGATTTAAGGTGTGTGTTTCCTCCCTACTCCCTGTTCCTCGTTGGGTTGTGGGTTTGGGGTGGAGTCGCACAGCTGAACATCCTGCCGACCTCAATTGTATACTGCTTGCATACACCACGTACTGGTGGTTAAGCCAAGCATGAGCTCTACCACGAACCTCTTCGCAAAACAATTTCACCCTATTCCATAACATAGGAGCCGGAGTCAAGAGAATCACTGTGGGTTAAGCTAGTAAAGTTCTGAGTGATGAGACCCTGTACTCACTAGAATTGACCTAGACCGAGGAAACTCAGAACCTTCGGAAGAGTAGTTGCAGTAGATGCTCTTACTACTCCGGCACCTTGCCCATCCTGTTATAGACAGGTAGTGCCTATCACCCTCCACCCTCTCGCATGGAGGAAATCGTCGTCGCCCTGTAGACGATGAAATACACTCTCCGAAGTGAACACTAGGATACCGAGAACCACGGGATAACCTTCGCAGCCAAGAATACTTGATCAAAGTGCGGAAGTAGTTGCGTTAAACCTCATGACCCAGATCCCGAAGAGATTATAGACTTGACACTAGCCTTGGTGTTAGCCGAAGGGTTATACAGGAACATACGCTTTCCGCACTAGAATAAACCAAAGTCTCAGAGATTCATTGGACTATTAGGTGTTCCTCGAATACTATCTCACCCAGACATAGTAGAACCACCTCCTGAGATAGTCCAACACTCGTCTGGTGAAACCCTATCTCCCCGACCCTCAGGGTTTCCGTGTCTCAAGATTCGTTAGTGCAGGTCCATTTTGCACAAGCTTGAGATAGACACTTTACAGCAAACTGATAACCATAGTCACGCAAACCACTCTACGATCTAGAAAGTCTCTATCAGCCAGTTGCCAGGAAACGCGAAACCAAAGACCACTCGAGATTCCTAAGAACCAACCTGAAGGACTACACACACAGTACGAGTGAGAACGTTAGGAACTTCGGAATGGCGATCACTTCAGTGATGATCTTGCCATAGGAGTACACTATGTTCTGAGTACTGAAAAGCTCTACCATTCCGAGAGCTTAGGACCATATGAGAATTCTCATGGAGATTTGGTCCAACCCTATTCAGGCCACTACTACCTTCGGATATACCACAAGATTCACACCTGATCGATCCACTTCTTAAACTTGATATGTAATTACCCGACATCACTATTCGGACCCCACTCATCTTGATAGAAACCATTGAGAACCCTAACCTCGTAGATACACCAGTCGGAACCCACTAGATACACGAGACAGAATCCGCATCCCGTACATGAAGGTCTGTTGGAATGACAAACACAGACTAGAGTTCACTTGGGAATGCGAGGACAACCGTAAAGGAAGTACTCCCTTACCTCTACTTGGCCACTCATACTTACTTCCTTGCCTAGACCTGAATTTCGGGACGAAATTCCCTCTAACGGGGGGATGATGTGACAACCCAAATTGTTCCGTTACAATTCCCCGTTACCGTTAACGGAATATTCCAGTTTATAAAAGTTCCGTTAATTAGAGGTCGCCAATTAAATAAACATTTCATTTGTTTATATTTAATATGCCGTTAAGTCATGATAAAAGGGAATAAAAACACATAACACACATTTCCATTTAATTGGAAAAAGTTAGTTTTTATTATTACGACCACTAAATCGGGTGCGACCAAAAGCCCCGTCTAACGGCAGTATCGGGTAGAATTTCACTGAGCTCCAACTCCCACCCATATAAAAAGGGGAGTAAACCCCATTTCAACCTTTTCCACCCTCTTTCTCTCTATACTCTCTCTTTAGACTCGTTTTCGCCCCAAATCCACAACCAAACACTTCCAAATTGTAAGTCCGCTTACCCTAGCTTACTCTAAACATTATGAATCGTGTTTGTAACTTAGAATTGGAACATTTAAGCTGTTGAAAAGGAGTTCACGACCTAAGCTCCTCCTTAGGCCGTAAACACCTTAAATGAGGCCAAAATGACCCCAAAATGTCCCTAAAGGCTTGGAAATAAATTGGGGATTTAGCCTAGGAGTTTTTGATCAATTAAAACAATCATTTTGAGGCATAAAAGGGAGTTTACGGCCCAGGCATATGCCAAGGCCGTAAACACCTCTTAAAGTGGTTAAAATGCCCCCAAACACACTCCTAAAACACCCTTGGACTTAATACATAAATTAGGGATTTATCCTTTTGGGTTTACACCATTTAAACACAAGAAATTGTGGGATTAAAGGGAGTTTACGACCCAGGTATGTACCAAGGCCGTAAACACCCCTAAACATGCCCAAATGTTAGTTTTAATTCCCCCAAATGGCCTCACACTTCATTATAAATTACTAGGAAGGTATTAGGGGCTTTAAACTTCACAAAACTCAAGGAATGAGAGTTTACGGCCGTAAACTCCCTTAGGAGTTGTCCCTAGGCCGTAACCTCCCTAAAGAAGCCCATAGGAGCCTTAAACCCACTCATGCCTATTTGGAATTAGACTTAGAAAAATCCCACTAACAAGATTAAGCTTTGAAACACACTAGATACCCTCACCTTGAGTTTACGGCCATAAACTCATGGTGAGTAGTCCCTGGGCTGTAAACATCATATTAAGGGTTTACTCCCGGAGAGTAAACTCCATACCTAAGCCATACGCACCTTTAGACGCTACCCGGGACACCCAAACACTTATCTAAAGTGTTTTCCGCTCCTTTGAGTGCGTATACTTGTTTAATTGGTATATAATATACTAATTGTATGTGAACATATGTTATCATATGTTAAATAGGTCATTGTGTGTGTTCGAGTCCTTGCGTGACACCGAACGCCCAAACGGCACCTTCGTCGGACCTACTTACACCAGGTGAGTTCATACCCCTGAAATGAACCTTTTAAATGTTTTTACATGTTTTATAGGGGGGATACAAGTTTAACATGCCAGTTATCATATCAATCACATGTGATTGATAACCCACATGCACAAGATTTTACCACACTTTACACTGTTTTACAGAGTAGGACTCTATAATTGTTTTCAAATGTTTCAAAACTCTTACTTATACTGTTTTATCTAAATTCATTCTAAACTGGTTTATGAAAGATTTCCAAAGATTTTCATTTATATTTTACAAAAGAATACAAATTATGATTTTTCCCCGAGTATAAAGGCTTTTCCTCAAAGTTCTCTTTTTACGATGTATATTCTTACTTGATAGTTTCTACTGCTTCGCTTTCATGTAATTTAAACTCCTACTTGATAATGCTTTCTCTTCGTGATACGCTTATACCTGTATTGCCTCCATTTCACTTATACTTGTACTCGCTTATACCTGATAGACGCTCTTACTTCACTTATTGTCGTCTCTACTTCGTGATACGCTTATACTTGTTCGACACTCCAACTTCACTTGCGACCGCTCTTACTTCACTTGTTCGACACTCCTACTTCACTTGTGACCGCTCCTACTTAACTTTTTAGACACTCCTACTTCACAAGAATCACTTCTACTTGATACACACTCAGTCGTAGTTAGATGTATGTCTGTGCTTATATAGGTACATATAAGTAATGATTGAAAGACTTAGGAAGGCTCGTCCGCCCTATTTCCTTTTCTTCGTTGAGATGTGGTCTAGTAGGATCGGATGGCCGTCCGAAGGTCATTTGATTCATTAGTTATATATTATGTATATGAGTATGGGCATACAAGAATTCTCTAGTCAGTTCAGTTAAGGGTCTCTACCTCTAGTCTACACTTACATTAGAAACACACTACCCACTATTTGGAAGTCTCTACCTCTAGTTCAGCACTTACACACTACCCACTATTTGGAAGTCTCTACCCACTATTTGGGATGCATCTTCAGGACACGGCCTTCTCCGTCGTCTAGTTTGTAACCAGAATCTCTTGTAGGGAGAGCGAACATTGTGTGTATTGATGTATACGAGATTGACAACCCCGCACCCAGACTGCTAGCTACAGTCCCGACCTACCAAGCCAACGGGTGACAAATGTCATATTTTAGACGCTTGTAGGGCGTCTGGTACTCTAGTCAGTATGGTTACGAGTATCCCGGGTTACCTTATAATTCATTGGCTTTAAGATAACGGTATCACACCGGCAATTTACATTGTATGCTGGTAATTCATTTTCAGAGTCACACTGTTTTGACCTTACAAGACGTATCTTTCATTTGATACTGTCTGGGGTCTGTTTTCTCTGTTTTGACCTTACAAGACGTATCTTTCATTTGATACTGTTCGGGGTCTGTTTTTCACGTTTTAGACCTTACGAGCTGTACCTTTCATTTGGTACCTTCTGGAGTCTGAGTCTCTATTTGTAAGACTGAACCAGGCGTGTCGTTTGTTCGATACTCTCCTGAAGTCTATGATTCCTTGCCTTAGTCAGCAGTCCTCACTGCTGAGGCATATGCTATTCCCTGATGTCGTTTGCTTTCCTCAATAATCAAATTCGGTATTTTGATAATGATAGCAATTTAGGGAAAATGACTTTTTACCACATAACACTGACCAGTCTTGGTAGAAGGCTGCTTTATTAAAGAAAATATAGGATTTCCTGGAAGGAACTCTAATACACAGTAAACACTTAAACTACTACTTTATAAAGTTATTTGAATAAATGTCACTAAATGCTTATGAACTCACCAGCATTTGTAAAAATGCTGATACTCACTTTTCAAATAACTTGTATTCTCAGGTTAGCATTAGACAGGTACATCCCCGGAGCTGTTGATGAAGACGGCTTAGTACCTTGCTGTACTTATTATATTTGTTTGTATACTTTGATGTATTGTAATGTAACCATGTAAAACTATTACTATTAATGCAATGTTTTGTTGTACTTTGATTACTATAATGCATGTGTTGTGATACTTGACATGACGTCATCCACCCCAGAACGTTTCCGCCGTTCCAGTTTTGGGGTGTGACACCCTCCACCAGTCAAAGAAGTGGTGGGTGTGAGTAGACACCTATTAAGCTGCCATTTTATAGGCAAAAACCTTATACCCCCTTATAGACCGGCTTTGTGAACGAGGCTACTAACGGTAAGATTGACTTGTTCTTATACATATATATTATTAACTTATAATACTATAAAGTATAAGGGTTGAATTTTAACTTTTAAAACTCTAGGGTTTGGAATTAAAGTGTGTGTGAGACTTAACAAATTCCAAGACTTGAGGGAAAGTTTTGAAACTATTCAAGACTTTTTAACTTATGAGTTTAATGGTCAATCAAAATGAAGACTCTTCATTTCATGTAACTTATAGTTCTTTAATTGCTCTTTAAAGAAGTGACTTTTGGTAATCCTTAACTTGAGGACAAATTATGGACTCCATCTATAGGCATTTAGATCAAGAATTACACTAACAAACAATTTGCAAATATTTCCTATGATCTACTAAAACTCATAACTATGAACATTCATATCAACAATTTCAAGAATCATATAAATGATGGGTTTTAGCCATAAGAACTTTCCTATGTGCGCATGCAAAACCCTAATGCTTGGATCTAGGCTTTCTAATTAGACATGATTTGAATCCAAGACTTCTAATGACTATTTAGGTGTAATAACAATATTGAAACAGATCTAGAATCATACCTTTGAATTCCTTGTTGATCTTGGAGCTTCTAGAGTCACAATTGTCAGTCCTCTAATGGTTTACAAACACCAAATAGCAAGGAGGATGAATTGGGAGAGAGGAGAGGGGAGGAAATCGGCCAGGGTTCTCTTACTTTAGATCAAGTACCGATTTCCCTTTGCCATAGGGTCTATTTATACTTGTAGACTCCTTAAGGGTTACAACCTAAACCCTAATTGGATAATCTTCTCTTAAGGCTATCCAAATCCATTCCTTAGATAACCCCTTGGACGATTTGAAGCTATCCTTAGCTTCTAGAATCCGTCCAATGTATATCTATATGGATTTATAGTCTAAAGTTTAACTATCAAACAATTGACAGTTTATACCCTCTTATTTAATTAATCTCTTTAAGTCACCAAATTAATTCCAATTAATTCTATGACTTATATTAATCAAATAACAATATATTATTCTTTATATTATTCTCATAATATACTAATAATATTTACTCTCTCTTAATAAATCATCCTATCAAGTTGCTATGGTGAAGGCAACCCAAAAGGACCATGCACAACTGGGTCAAATACTTGCCTAATATAGTAGTAGCCTTAGACACTATTCCAACAATAAACACATAGAAAAACTTGAAATTTTGATAATAACCACATCAAAAAACAGGTTTTATAAGACCAAAACAGTTTAGGGTAATGATTCTAGTCCATTTCCAGCAACAAAACTAGAAAATTTGCACACAACAACTCCTAATTGCCGAGTGCAAGAACCTACTCGACGAGTAGGATGCATTTTCGCTTAGACTCGTCGAGTCCCCCCATGGACTCGGCGATTCCACTGAACAGTGGGCAGAAATCGATTTTTTCAAGCATTTTGCATCAAATATCAAGAAAGCAAGCCTAGGCTCTGATACCACTTAAGGGTTTTGAGCATTCTAACACTCCTATGGTGTACATGCAACCCTAGAAACCTTGGATCTATGTTTTCTCTAATATTCATGCAAAGTTGATTTTCCAAGGTTCTCAACCTAACTAGCAAGTTATGGGGTACTTGTAATATAAAACTTTAGTAGAATAACATACCATTTCTTGTGGTTGATTGCTTGGAGTCTTGAGAGCCTAGCACCAATAATGTGGATGCCTCAAGTGGAATCACAAAACACCAAAACACCTTGGAAGACTTGAGAGAATAGTATGCACCAAGTAGAAATTGGCCCACCCTTTATACTCACACACTAGTGCCATTTCATGAGCAAATGACCTCTTTATATAGTGTGGTTGATTAGGGTTACATCCATGTAAACCCTAATACCCATGATCTTTCATTTCCATAAGATCCATGGGTTAAAGATCCATGGACTATCCATGGGCTTTCCAAGCAAGCTTAGCCCATTCTAAACAAGCATTAGCCCACTCTATATAAATATAAGAGTCCATATTTACTTAGTTACCTTTCGATCACTAAATTAATTCCAAATAAATTCTTGATCAATACTAATTAAATAATATGATTTCATATTAATATATTATAACTTATAATATATTAAGAAATCATAACTATACTATTCTCAAAAGACTATCCAAATTGTTATGGTGAAGTGCAACCCAAATGGACCATGCCGGGTCAGGTCAAGTACATCTCAAATATAGTTATAGACTTAGACACGTTATCCAACAACATGATCATCACCGCCACTGCTAGTCTTCTCTTTTTCTACCACATAATCTATGGCTTCCGCTTCTTCTCTCTTCTTCTCCGATGAGCATTCGATGTTAGCCGCCATTGTTAGATCTCAACCATCGCCGATGTCGCCGTCTTCATCTAGTGTTGATGTTTTCTTCTTTTGTTTATTTTTACAGTTTAATCGTCTCCATCAGATCAAATTATGGGGGGATGTTAGTCATTAGGGTTTAGGCCCAATCCCTATAGGGTTTAGCCGTTAGGCTTTAGGTATTCTCTATATATTCTTATGTAATTGTCTTTTGAGAAATAATCAATCAATTATGTAACAGTTATTTCCTAGGGTGATTACGGTAGAAGACGGAAAAGCATTGTGAGAGATGCTGTCGGAGAAAGAAATATTGGTGTCTTCAACTTTAATGGCGACCGAGCGGACTGTGAGTCTCTAGGAGGCTGTGAAGTTATGGAAGTAAGTACAGGAAAAGGTTGGGATAAAGACGGTGGTGGCGGAGGAGATCGAGGGGAAATAAGGAGCAATGAAGAGGAAGTTGATTTGGTCGGATCGGAGGAGGTAGGTAGATCAGAGTTGTGAACGATAGGCATGCCAAGGCACCATGAGAAAATTCAGGTGGTGTTGGTGGCTTCGGAGCACCATAACTCAATGTGGTGGAATCATTTGACTGAGAATTTGTCAAACATGGGATTTGCTTAGATGAAGTCGTTAAATCCAATATGGCTTCTTGACGGGAATAGAGGTGATAAAATCGACATCTTTTTATGGAGAAAAAGAGAGAGAGAGAGAGAGAGAGAGAGAGAGAGAGAGAGAGAGAGAGAGAGAGAAAGAAATGTATGGTTATGGGAGGGGATTGGTGTGTAGATTAATTATTTTATTATTATTATCTTTAAATAGAAAAGGTATTAATATATATTAAATAAATAGAAAAAAAGAAATGAAAAGGGTAAAATAGTCTTCTCAAGTTGCTTAAGGACTCAAAACACAGAAAAACCTTGATTTTGTACCTTCTATACAGGTGAGAAAGTTTTTGGATCCCATCCAATGTTTTTTGAATACCACAGGGACCAATCTTGCAGTGTTATGTGTGTGTGTGTGTATATATATATATATATATATATATATATATATATATATATATATATATTGTGACAACCCGAAATTTCCATTCTGTACAAACTATATCACTTCAATAGAAGTTATAGCAGTCACAGTTAATTTTTAGACTTTTTCGTGTAAGTTTGAGTAATTCAGGGTTTACACTTCAGGAAATATCAGGAGAGTGGGTGCACTAGGGTTTTGTGCAACACTGTTATTCCAAAACTCTATTATATTAGAGATCATTTCAGGAATAAAAATATTTTCTGCCAAAATATCTCAAGACTATAAATAGAATTCTAAACCAAATTCATTCATTATTCACATTTCCAACTAGAGAAAAGCCATTTTCTCTCTCACGGATCTTCGGGTTTTTATCCCAAATCATGAGTACCTCTTTCTAGTAGTGTTAGAAAGCTTTATATGTGTTTATAACATGATTTAGAAGGCTAAATCACTAGATTTAGGAGTTTACTCCCCAAGGTGTTCTTGGGCGGTAAACTCCCGAAACGAAGCCTAGACCGACCCTTGTGTTATGCTACTGCCTTAGACTCATTTATAAATGTGTTAGGGACATGAAATCAAGCAAAAACCACCCAAGTTTGGGAGTTCACGGCCCAAGAGTTTCTTAGGCCGTAAACTCCAAATTCAAGCTCAAAATGGTGCTTTTAATACACCTAAAGCCCTAGACATTTACATGGAATTGTTTCCACTTAATTGAAGGAAAAAAAACACATCAAAATCACCTCTTGAAGTGAGTTTACGGCTCTGGTAATGCTCCTAGGCCGTAAACACCAAACAAGGGCACCAAAGTGTGCCTAGGGTCCTCATTAGCTTTAAACAAATGTCTAGAACCTATCCTTCAAATGTAAGAGACTTGAAAACAACAAAAACACCATTCCAAGGGAGTTTACGGCCGTAAACTCCAAAGGAAATGGCCTTGGGGCCGTAAACTCCTCTAGGGAGTGTTTCTAGGCCTTAAACCTTTTCAAGAATTGAACCACCAAGTTGGAATAATTCTAGGAATCATTTGGAACTTCAAAACACACAACCGTAAATTCCACGTGTATTGGTATATGAGGAGTAAACTCATATATGGGGTCCTTCGGAACCCTAAACACAAGTGGCTTGTCCTACAATAGCTTAGATGCAATCCTTAGGGCTTAAAACACTTATATAAAGTGTTTATTATGTCTATGATGTTTTAACATTATCAATTAGTAATTTGAGACTAATTGAGTGCATATATGTGTGATTATATGTTCATTAGGATCGTAGTGTGTGTACAAGTCCTCACTTGACACCTAGCAATCCTATACCGTTCAGTTCATCCCAATCACCAACTACAGGTGAGTTCATACCCCTAATCAATGTTTTAAATGATTTTAAATGCTTTAATGGGGGGATACAAGTAGAAACAAACATGTTATTAAATCATTGATATGTATTTTCTAACTATGTTTGTCATTTAACAGATTTCACATACTACAAAATGTGATGCATGAAATGGTTTTAAATCTTAAAAATACATTGTTATCAAATGTTTTTCCTTTGAAATGTTAATTAAAATGAAATCAAGTCATTGTTAATTATTGTTCAAAACCCATAAGATGTCTTACAAACCATTTTACATTCTTGAACTAAACTATGCATATACACTTATATTCTTATATATGTATTGATGTTATAGTTTACACCTTTAATTCAGTTTCCCACACCCTTGAGTAGTAAGAGTGTATAAACCTACATGATCAACCAATTACCTCTCAGTTCATTATCATAGGGATAATTTGAAGATATCAAGCATAATTCCTATTACAAGGAATCACACAAGAGTCAGTTCATTCATGAGTCTATACCAGTACATTACCTGATACATGAGTACATTTACAGTTGATTACATGATACCTGAGCACGTTTACATATACTTACATGATACATGATCACGCTTACATGAACACATTACATGAGTACCTTTACATAGATACATTTACCTGTGTATATTAACATGAATACTTGTATCTCGAATTGCGAGGATGATTTATTAGTACCTTCTGTGTAAATCTTCCTGCATATCCCTAGTACCTTGGGATATCTAGTCGGGACTCTATCCCCAGTACCTCGGGATATATGGACGGGACAAACCATTCCGGAACCCAGCTATTAGGAACAGTGGGTGATGAACATCTACGGATGTCAACGGTTATCACTTATCATAGATAGATCGATATCGGAACTAACCATTCCTCCATCTTGTTGTTGCAACAGAGGATGAGATGAAAATCTTCGGATGATCATTAGGTTATTACTTATACTAGGAGTACCTTTACAGGGACTAACCCTTCCTCCGCCCTGCTGCTGCTACAGAGGACAATTGGACAATCTTTGGATGTTCATTAGGTTATATAGGTTGTGTTAGCCCTAGTACCTCAGGATAACAGTTACATACGTCGTGTTAGCCCTAGTACCTCAGGATAACACTTACATTAGTAATTTTTCCTGTTTACTTTATTTTGTGATACTCTCACATAAACGATGAGTTAGACTAAGTACTTTTAGTACTAGTCAATAGAAAAGGAAAAACTATCATTTTACTTACAAAACATTCGGGTCTTGGTAGAAGACTACATTGTCATAACAAAACATTCGGGTCTTGGTACAAGACTACATCTCAAACTGATAGAAAATAAGGGATTTTCTAGGGCTTTTCATACTTACATCATCATTTTCATTTAAAGGTTTACATGACTTTTGAAACATATTTTAGTAAGCAAGTCAACGACACTTAAATACTTATGAATTCACCAGCTTTAAAGCTGATACTCTCTTTCAAAATAACTTGTATTCTCAGGTCAACAGTAGACAGGTACGATGGACAGGTTTTGAGAAGACGGAGCAGACAAGTGTCGTCTTTTATTTTGATTGTATATTTTTGGTGTCTTACTACAATGAAAGAACACACATGTATTAAAACTTTACTTACAATGCAATGGATGATGTTGTTGCTTGTTTATTATATTACACTGTTGTGATACTGTACATGACGTCCTCCACCCCTGAACGTTTCCGCCGTTCGTGGTTTTGGGGTGTGACAGATTGGTATCAGAGCATTGTTTATAGTGAATAAAGTATATCAACCCATAAAAGATATACTAACTATAAATACATTAAGATTAAAACACTCTGTCTAAGAGTTATACTTTTAAATAATAAAATATTTAACAAAGTATACGTGCCTGCATTCATACTAAAATCAGTGTCACAATGACAAGAACAAAGGTATTATGATTGTTGAATATCACAAGTAAGCCTGGGGATATATGGTCAGTCTTGGGAATGGCATAGCCTGATCAACTATGCTGGTCCGAGGAGTGATTAGCCTATGCCCAAGAATGGTTGTGATATGGCAACAAGTCTAAAAACTTACCAACACAATCATAAAGAAATACCATAGGGGTATTTGGTCTTACTGTAATTATCTTAGTCAGTTCGTCTATTTAGCTATTTCTTATATCCCTTTTCTCGCGTAGATTAAAATGGCTGGATTTCACCATGGCGATCCGTACTTCCCAAACCAAGGCAATGCTAGTTGGCTAGAGGTAGAACTAGAAGATGATCACCTAATCCCTTTGGATGATCACCATGCTGAGGGTTTTTCCGATAGTTCTGACTCAGAGCCTGAAGTCAACAACCTACCCCCAAATGCTCAAAACCAAAACCTGAACCCCCGTCCGGCATTTCAAGGACCCACACCTCTGTGGGCCACTAACTTGAATACATGGATTCATGAACAGGGTCAGCCCATTCCCTACAATGGAGACTGAAGGAGATTCTGCTGATAGAGTCCTACCAATCATGGTGCGTAGGATTTCTCGGAACATGATAATGGCTCAGGCGACTATCAATCAAGTCTTGGAAGTTGACGCCAACTCTAGTGTTAACACTGTCCACATTCGCCAACTAGAGTCTGCTCATGAAAGGACTATGGTCCGCAATGCAAATCTGCAGAGGGAACTTGCTGAAACCCGAGCTGAAGTTAGAGAACTTCGAGCTCAGCAAGCAAGGTCGGACAGGCGTATAAGGGACATTGAACGTCTACTGTCGGAATCAAGGACTCATGCTAGCAGTTCTCGTCGCCGATAGAATATCGTCAACTCATCTTTTGGATATAACCTAGTTTATGTAAAACTTTGGTCTAATTTCCTGTCTTTATAAATCTTAGACCTGTTAGGTCTTGATCTAATCTTAGTTCTGTCAAAATTTTCCATCTTGGTTGATGTAAGGCCTACTTCTAGGCCATTTTTCCCGAACTTGTTACATCTGTAATTCCAGTATTATTGACAGATATCTAATCTTATGGAAATTATTATCCAAATGCTATCTCCTTCATTTTGTCATACTATTCCTTCTGTTGTTGGGCTATGGGGATTTAGTCCATGAGACACATTCATTAATCATTTATTCTTATCCATTTCATCATCTTTTAAACGTATAGTTAAAGATGCCGCCACGCAGGAATCCAAGGCGTAACCCAAACAACGAAGCGCCGATTCCACCACCTCCACCACCACCTGAACCTCTTCAACCACCTAATCCTTTCGATGCCAACATGTTCCAGGCAGCTTTCACAGCAGCAGTTGCAGCTGCTGTGTCAGCAATCAACGCTCCTGCCCCTAGTGGATCAGGAACAGGTGCACACCCTCGAACCATGGCGAAAGCCATGGACACCCTCGGGAATGCACCTACAAGGACTTCACAAACGCCAAACCTCGCAGCTTCAATGGAACTGGTGGTGTTATGGTGTTAAGACAATGGATTGAAAAGATGGAATATGTCTTTGAAATCTGTGCTTGTCAGGAAGGCAACAAGGTCAAGTTTGCAGCTTGTACCTTCTCTGACCGAGCACTAACATGGTGGAACAGCCATGTTAACTATCTAACTTTGGTGGTGGCGTATTCCATCGACTGGGAAAAGTTGAAAGACATGCTGATGAAAGAATACTGTCCTCGAGGCGAAATACAAAAACTCGAGCAAGAATTCTGGGGTCTTCAAATGGTTGGATCCGACATCACGACCTACACAAATAGGTTCTGTGATCTGGCAAAACTTATGCCCTGATATGGTTGCTCTCCAGAGCAAAAAGATAGAGAGATATATCTGGGGACTATCGCCCCAGATCCAGTCAAGTGTGATTGCTTCCAGGCCTATTACCTTTGATAGCGCCAAGGAACTGGCACAATCTCTCATCGATCACCGGAAACCTCAGAACCCAGCAATCCCTACACCCGTACCACAGAAGTCCAACCTCGACAACAACAAGAAGGGGTGGAATAAGAGTAAAAGAGGGGCTTCGCAAGGATCCTCCAATAAACAACAACTTGTGGCGATCAATGCTGCTACAGTGACTCCTGTTGTCCCTGCGAACCCCTTACCAGCAAAAACTTATGCTGGAACTCTTCCGAAGTGCAATAAATGCAGCTTCCACCACCACAGACCTTGCAAGGAGATGTTCTGCTCTAACTGCAACAGGAAGGGGCACACCGCCCGTTACTGCAAGGCTCCAACAGCTCAAGCCGCCCAGGTTCCTAACGCCGGTATGGGCCAAGCTTGCTACGGTTGTGGCGAAGTGGGCCACTACAAGAGGAACTGCCCTAAAGCAGGGATGGCTGGAGGAGTAGGAAGAGTTATGGCCCTAGGCCACGAGGAAGCGGTACCTGATCCTACGATAGTTACTGGTACGTTGCTCCTCGATAACTCATATGCTTGCATACTTTTCGATAATGGAGCAGAGAAAAGTTTCGTAAGCCACAAATTCGCACACCTACTTAAACAAAAACAATGTGCATTAGATAGTTCATTCACGGTGGAAATGGCTAACGGGAAAACAGAGAGTACTAACTGCATATACGTAGGTTGTACCTTAACTTTAGATGGCCATACTTTCAAGATAGATCTCATGCAAGTCCCATTTAAATGTTTCGACGTTATCATCAGTATGGATTGGTTGAGTCTTCTTCGCGCCGACATCATGTGCTTTGAAAAAGCAGTTCGTCTTAACCTTCCTAACAACGAAACCTTAATTATCTACGGCGACAAACCTAGTACGAGCCTTCGCATCATTTCGTGCATTCAAGCCCAGAAGTGCTTGCGGAAGGAGTACCATGAATTTCTCGCACCCGTCGTCGATACCAGTCAAGAACTGAAAGACATTCAGAACATCCCAGAAGTACGTGACTTTCCCGACATCTTCCCAGAAGAACTTCCCGGTTTACCACCGCAACGCCAAGTCGAGTTCAGAATCGACTTAGTGCCAGGGGTTACCCCAGTAGCCAAATATCCTTATCATCTGGCACCGGCTGAAATGCAGGAACTTTCCAGTCAACTTAACGAACTTCTCAAGAAGGGATTCATTAGACCAAGCTTCTCACCATGGGGAGCACCGGTCTTATTCGTCAAGAAGAAAGATGGATCGTTTCGCATGTGCATCGACTATAGAGAACTCAACAAACTTACCATTAAAAATCGTTATCCCTTGCCCCACATTGACGATTTATTTGATCAACTTCAAGGAGCCAACTACTTCTCGAAGATAGATCTACGATCCGGATATCACCAACTACGAGTGTTAGAGGAGGATGTTCCCAAGACAGCCTTTCGAACTCGTTACGGGCACTACTAGTTTGTAGTGATGCCGTTCGGATTAACTAACGCGCCCACAATATTCATGGATCTGATGAATAGGGTGTGTCGTCCTTACTTGGATCAGTTCGTCATCGTCTTCATTGATGACATACTCATCTACTCTCGAAGTAAGGAGGAACATAGCCAACATATCCGTAAAATCTTAGAAACATTGCGATCGGAGAAGCTCTATGCGAAGTTCTCCAAGTGCGAATTTTGGATTCGGCGAGTCGAATTTTTGGGCCATGTCGTTAGCGAAGAAGGTATACACGTGGACCCTTCCAAAATTAATGCCATTGAGAACTGGTCAGCACCGAAGACACCTACCGAAATTCGTCAATTTCTAGGTCTCGATGGCTACTATCGCAGGTTCATTCAGAACGTCTCACGCATAGCAAAACCTCTTACAACACTTACCCAGAAGGGCGTGGCCTTTGACTGGGAAGAGAAACAAGAAAGAGCATTCCAAACGCTCAAACGAGCCTTGTGCACCGCACCAATACTGTCCCTCCTAGAAGGGATAGAAGACTTCGTGGTCTATTGTGGCACATCAAACCAAAGGCTCGGATGTGTTCTGATGCAGCGAGGTAAAGTCATAGCCTATGCCTCGAGACAGCTGAAGACACATGAGGTTAACTATACAACCCACGATCTTGAACTAGGAGCAGTTGTGTTTGCTCTAAAGATCTGGCGACATTACCTGTACGGTACAAAAAGCACGATCTTTACATACCATAAGAGTCTACAACACATTTTCGACCAGAAGGAGCTCAACATGAGACAACGATGGTGGGTCGAGCTACTCAGTGATTACGAGTGCGAAATTCGTTATCATCTGGGTAAAGCCAATGTAGTAGCTGACGCCCTAAGTCGGAAAGAATATACTGGTCGTAGAGTCAAATCTTTGACTCTAACTATCCATTCACACTTGTCCACACAAATAAAGGAGGCTCATCTCGACGCTTTGAAATCTAAAAACGTGGCTGGTGAGTCCCTTAGAGGGATGGATAAGAACTTAGAAGTCAAGGGTGGCGGAGCCTTATACCTCATGGATCGGATCTGGACACCGAAACACGGTGGCTTCAAAGACTTGGTTATGACCGAAGCTCACAACACGCATTATTCCGTCCACACGGGTTCAGATAAGCTGTATCTGGATCTTAAAAAGTTATACTGGTGGCCTAACATGAAAGCAGATATTGCTACCTTCGTGAGTAAATGCCTTACTTGTGCAAAGGTCAAGGTCGAATACCAGAAACCCTCCGGTCTTCTACAACAACCGGAGATACCAGAATGGAAGTGGGAGCGGATCACTATGGACTTCATAACCATGTTGCCCAAGACGACGGGTGGACTTGATTCCATATGGGTCATCGTCGATAGATTGACCAAGTCTGCACACTTCCTACCGATCAAAGAAATAGACAAGATGGAGAAACTTACCAGAACTTACATTAGGGAGATTGTAAGGCTGCACGGTGTTCCTTTATCTATCATCTCGTACCGAGATAGTAGATTCACTTCGAGGTTCTGGCAGTCATTACAAAGTTCCCTAGGAAGTGGGCTGGACATGAGTACAGCCTACCATCCACAGACCGACGGGCAAAGTGAGAGGACTATCCAAACCTAAGAAGATATGTTGCGTGCCTATGTGATTGACTTTGGAAAAGCTTGGGATACTCATTTACCCCTTGTTGAATTTTCCTACAACAACAGTTATCATACGAGCATAAAGGCAGCTCCATTCGAGGCCCTCTATGGCCGAAAGTGCAGATCCCCTCTGTGCTGGTCTGAAGTGGGTGATACCCAGTTAGCTAAGGGACGAGTTCCCGAAAGCATTCTCATGGGTCCGGAGATCATTCGGGAAACGACAGAGAAGATCGTTCAAACTCGTGAATGGTTGAAAGCCTCAAGAGACGGACAGAAAAGCTACGCTGAAAAGCGAAGGAAACCATTGGAATTCCAGGTGGGCGACCGAGTCCTACTGAAGGTCTCACCCTGGAAGGGCTTGATACGCTTTGGAAAGCGTGGAAAGCTCAATCCAAGATACATAGGGCCTTTCGAGATTCTCGCGAGAATCGCCCCTATAGCTTACAAGCTCAATCTACCGCAAGAACTCAGTAATGTACATCCTACCTTCCACGTGTCAAACTTGAAAAAGTGTCTATCCGACGAGACTCTTGTTATTCCATTCGACGAGATCGAGATCAACGAGAGCCTCAAATTCGTGGAGGAACCAGTAGAGATCATGGACCGAGAGGTCAAGCAAACAAAGCAGAGCCGTATCCCGATAGTGAAGGTGCGCTGGAACGCAAAGCGTGGACCGGAATTCACTTGGGAACGTGAGGATCAGATGAAACTGAAATACCCTCACCTTTTTGCTTAGTTATTTGTAATTGCTTATTTGCTTAAATTTTAATTTCAGGACGAAATTCCTTCTAACGGGGGGATGATGTGACAACCCGAAATTTCCATTCTGTACAAACTATGTCACTTCAATAGAAGTTATATCAGTCACAGTTAATTTTCAGACTTTTTCGCGTAAGTTTGAGTAATTCAGGGTTTACACTTCAGGAAATATCAGGAGAGTGGGTGCACTAGGGTTTTGTGCAATACTGTTATTCCAACACTCTATTATATTAGAGATCATTTCAGGAATAAAAATATTTTCTGCCAAAATATCTCAGGACTATAAATAGAATTCTGAACCAAATTCATTCATTATTCACATTTCCAACTAGAGAAAAGCCATTTTCTATCTCACGGATCTTCGGGTTTTTATCCCAAATCGTGAGTACCTCTTTTTAGTAGTGTTAGAAAGCTTTATATGTGTTTATAACATGATTTAGAAGGCTAAATCACTAGATTTAGGAGTTTACTCCCCAAGGTGTTCTTGGGCGGTAAACTCCCGAAACGAAGCCTAGACCGACCCTTGTGTTATGCTACTGCCTTAGACTCATTTATAAATGTGTTAGGGACATGAAATCAAACAAAAACCACCCAAGTTTGGGAGTTCACGGCCCAAGAGTTTCTTAGGCCGTAAACTCCAAATTCAAGCTCAAAATGGTGCTTTTAATACACCTAAAGCCCTAGACAATTACATGGAATTGTTTCCACTTAATTGAAGGACAAAAACACATCAAAATCACCTCTTGAAGTGAGTTTATGGCCCTGGTAATGCTCCTAGGCCGTAAACACCAAACAAGGGTACCAAAGTGTGCCTAGGGTCCTCATTAGCTTTAAACAAATGTCTAGAACCTATCCTTCAAATGCAAGAGACTTGAAAACAACAAAAACACCATTCCAAGGGAGTTTACAGCCGTAAACTCCAAAGGAAATGGCCTTGGGGCCATAAACTCCTCTAGGGAGTGTTTCTAGGCCTTAAACCCTTTCAAGAATTGAACCACCAAGTTGGAATAATTCTAGGAATCATTTGGAAATTCAAAACACACAATACGCCCATGGTTGGGAGTTTACGACTGTAAACTCAAGAGTTTACAACCGTAAACTCCATGTGTATTGGTATATGAGGAGTAAACTCATATATGGGGTCCTTCGGAACCCTAAACACAAGTGGCTTGTCCTACAATAGCTTAGATGCAATCCTTAGGGCTTAAAACACTTATATAAAGTGTTTATTATGTATAGGATGTTTTAACATTATCAATTAGTAATTTGAGACTAATTGAGTGCATATATGTGTGATTATATGTTCATTAGGATCGTAGTGTGTGTACAAGTCCTCACTTGACACCTAGCAATCCTATACTGTTCAGTTCATCCCAATCACCAACTACAGGTGAGTTCATACCCCTAATCAATGTTTTAAATGATTTTAAATGCTTTAATGGGGGGGGGGGATACAAGTAGAAACAAACATGTTATTAAATCATTGATATGTATTTTATAACCGTGTTTGTCATTGAACAGATTTCACATACTACAAAATGTGATGCATGAAATGGTTTCAAATCTTAAAAATACGTTGTTATCAAATGTTTTACCTTTGAAATGTTAATTAAAATGACATCAAGTCATTGTTAATTATTGTTCAAAACCCATAAGATGTCTTACAAACCATTTTACATTCTTAAACTAAACTATGCATATACACTTATATTCTTATATATTTATTGATGTTATAGTTTACACCTTTCATTCAGTTTCCCACACCCTTGAGTAGTAAGAGTGTATAAACCTACATGATCAACCAATTACCTCTCAGTTAATTATCATAGGGATAATTTGAAGATATCAAACATAATTCCTATTATAAGGAATCACACAAGAGTCAGTTCATTCATGAGTCTATACCAGTACATTACCTGATACATGAGTACATTTACAATTGATTACATGATACCTGAGTATGTTTACATATACTTACATGATACATGATCACGCTTACATGAACACATTACATGAGTACCTTTACGTAGATACATTTACCTGTGTATATTAACATGAATACTTGTATCTCGAATTGCGAGGATGATTTATTAGTACCTTCTGTGTAAATCTTCCTGCATAACCCTAGTACCTCGGGATATCTAGTCGGGACGCTATCCCTAGTACCTCGGGATATATGGACGGGACCAACCATTCTGGAACCCAGCTGTTAGCAACAGTGGGTGATGAACATCTACGGATGTCAACAGTTATCACTTATCAAAGATAGATCGATATCGGAACTAACCATTCCTCCATCCTGCTGTTGCAACAGAGGATGAGATGAAAATCTTCAGATGATCATTAGGTTATTACTTATACTAGGAGTACCTTTACAAGGACTAACCCTTCCTCCGCCCTACTGCTGCTATAGAGGACAATTGGACAATCTTCGGATGTTCATTAGGTTATATAGGTTGTGTTAGCCCTAGTACCTCGGGATAACAGTTACATATGTCGTGTTAGCCCTAGTACCTCGGGATAACACTTACATTAGTAATTTTTCCTGTTCACTTTATTTTATGATACTCTCACATAAACGATGAGTTAGACTAAGTACTTTTAGTACTAGTCAATAGAAAGGAAAAACTATCATTTTACTTACAAAACATTCGGGTCTTGGTAGAAGAGTACATTGTCATAACAAAACATTTGGGTCTTGGTAGAAGACTACATCTCAAATTGATAGAAAATAAGGGATTTTCTAGGGCTTTTCATACTTACATCATCATTTTCATTTAAAGGTTTACATGACTTTTGAAACAGCTTTTAGTAAGCAAGTCAATGACACTTAAATACTTATGAATTCACCAGCTTTAAAGTTGATACTCTCTTTCAAAATAACTTGTATTCTCAGGTCAACAGTAGACGGGTACGATGGCCAGGTTCTAAGAAGACGGAGCAGACAAGACTCGTCTTTTATTTTGATTGTATATTTTTGGTGTCTTACTACAATAAAAGAACACACTTGTATTAAAACTTTACTTATAATGCAATGGATGATGTTGTTGCTTGTTTATTATATTACACTGTTGTGATACTGTACATGACGTCCTCCACCCCTGAACGTTTCCGCCGTTCGTGGTTTTGGGGTGTGACATATGTATATATATATATATATATATATATATATATATATATATATATATATATATATATATATATATATATATATATATAAAGAGTAGATCAAACACCAAGTTTGACACAAACTTTTTTATTGATATTAAATACAACGTAGAAATCAAGTCATGTGACTGTGTACATAGATAGTATATTTGCGTGTTTATACCATTTTAGGAAGATATTTTGGTCACAACTGGGATGAGGCACATATTTTTCGCAAAATACTCTACAGTGGTCTTCATTCTGACAATTTGACTTCGGGATACGAATTAGACAAACTAATGTTTTTGTTGGATTCATAAAAGTCTCATCTGCAACAAAGAAAATAATCCATCACCATTTGTATTTATTTAATATTTATTCTCTCAAAACCACACACATTAACTCATCATTTTCATCTCAACAACAAAAATATGGAGTTGGAACATAATTTAAGTAATAAAGATTTAAGAACATAATTTTTACAAACAATCATATCTGTTTATATAAAGATTTAAAGCATTATAAAATATTAAGTAATAAAAATTACCAAACAAACGTTATGTTATAACCTAACTGCATTTGACAAATAACCGATCAATTACAATTACATAATCAAATATAATACGTTTCACAAAAATCCCATAAAATCAACAACAATTGATTTTAAACATCTTTAAATCATAATCTCATTGACTCTTGTTTTGGTCTCCAGACTCTATTTCTCCCGCCTATTCCTTCATCCAAAGATCGTTATTGAAAAACAGGAATTTGAATTAGAAACTATTCTATTATCCTAATAAAATAAATCAACAACTTTAATTTTATGAAATTTTTTTGAAAGGATGACCCACTTACTTTTGTTTGATTTTAATATTCTTTTGCATTAAAAAAAATTCATTGAATGTCCATTAGTATTTATTGCACAAGTTACCTTTTGGCCACCATTATATGGGGCATTATCACACATTGCTTAAATTGCTCTGTTGTAATCGGTGCAATATGCTTCCATGATTTTGGTTTTGTTATCTTTTTATTAAAAAAGGAAAGTGACATAGTATAGGGTAGAGATAGATTAACCAAAAACAACTATAGATACTGAAGAAAGTAATTTTACAATAGTTTATAATAAGAAGTGCACATTTGATATAAGAAATAGGTAATAATAGGTCATAAACCTTTTTTTTTAAATACTCAAAGGTACTCCCTTAAAAAGTAGATTACTATCACACGAAAAAACAAGGTCATTTTAGAAAAAGTGCAACTCTATCATTTTTTGCCTTAATCAATATTTAAGACAATTTGTTTGTTATGCTTGTTAGTTTTGATGAGAATTTATGTTTTCAAAACTTTATTGCTATTGAATTTAATTTATTAATGTGTTATGAATTTGAATTATGTTTGTTCTATGACAATTTGCTTACTATATGCCTATTTGGGTGGAAATAGTAATGTACCCATTGAAACTAGGATGCTAAAATTGTCTAACACATAAATAAACAAACCAAAATAGCTTCCTAAAATGGTATAAACACGTGTCGATGTAAAAAATGTAAACCCAAAGACCCATATTCGTTATATTTGCATGTTTTTAGGTAAATAGTATGTCAATTCTTTTATTTGATTTCACTATCTATTTACCAAGTATTTTATCTGTACACTTAGATATAGGTCGATATTTCATCAAGTATTTGGTTATATATACTTTCTCAAATTTTGGAAATATGTAAAATCTAAGTTCTAAAAACATTCATGTGTTCATCTCATACTGTTTTCACCATGAACAATCTAGGAATTGCCCACAATCTAGGAACAAGTTTTGAAAGTTTTTTAAGAGGGATTTTGAAAAATCTTTAAGTATTCTAAGAAAGTTACAAACCTTTTTCTGAATAATCCCTCTCCGATTTCATCCTCTTCTTCGCTTGACTCTCTAAGGCTGAGTCACTGAGTCAATTCTTTCTGACATTCGGCTACACCTTTTGCCTCGGCCTCTCAATAGACTCATACGCCTTCATCGATCGAAATCCGCATATTCATTTGTGTAGTTTAAAGTTCCACCACCAGCCGCCCTCACTACCTTCCGTCCCCCGCTGTTGTCGTCCTCTTGGCAGGTTGCAATGTTTTTTCGGTCATTCTCCATATCGATCTTCTTTGCACATGAAAATCACGTCTTCAAGATCAGGCACGTCATCTTTATTTGATTTTGAAAACAAAGATATGTGAAACAACTTCCTTCTAATCTATAGGGTATGTGCATGAAACACCAGATATATTTATGTTTAACGTTAATTCATTAATATCATATTGAATACTATAAAGGTTTATATATGTTGCTTGTTTTTAAATTGATCTATTTATGTTGATTAATGATTGAGTTTAGGGATAAGCTTTGGAATCGGACCAGAACCGGAACCGATTTTGCGATATGATAAGAACCAGGAGATGGACCACCGGTTCCAGGTTTCGGTTACTTTTCCAAACAAGAACCGGTTATAAATAATGTGAAGCTAATGATGATGCAATTCATATTACTCACATGTAGTCAACTTTTCTTCTTAAAAAGCATAATATTCAATAATCAAGTTTGCGAAAATTGTTTAATATTCCTACATATCAAATTTAATACAATTCAACCAAAAGAAAATTTTAATATCATTTATACGATTCTACCAAAGTAAACTAGCTAACTATCGTCTACTTCTCCATTGACCTTTTTCCCATTGCTTTGTCACTGTGTACAGTTTCCCTAATATCTATATTAAACACAAAACAAAAGGTTGTTAGGAATTTAATAAAATGTAAAAGTGATATATAAACAATTAAACTTTCATATATAACAAAAATGGAAAAATGCTACATTGATATGTTGTCATCCTCTAGTATTTTTTCACAATCCTCTCTTTTCAGCGTCAACCTGTTTTCCATCTTGATGAAGTCTTTTGGTGTTGTCTCTCTAGGCTCCAATGAGTGGGTATGTGGAAGAAAGTTTACACGCTGATATTATAAGTTGATGCTCTACAACTCTCACACTGATCCTCCTTTTGAAGTTACTCCATCTTATGGAAGAAAATGAAGAAAGGAAGAAAGGAAGAAAAAGTAAATTTCATTTGTGCTCTTGTGTTTTTTTCCAAAATAAACAAGGGTAATTTTGTCACTTGGCATATGAAAAGAATGGTAGGTGCATGTTGTTTGAATAAGTTGTTTCTTTTTTGTTTAATCAAGAATAGGTTACTGGTTGTGAAAGTAATAGGGGTAGTATGGTCTTTTCGTAAAAGACCATACACTACTTAATGCATTGTTGTGAATTTTTTTTCACGTTGCTTTCAAATAATAAGTAAGCAAAGAAGAGTTGTGCATGCTGTGTAGATGCCTTGTTTATGTACAAAGTATATGAAAATTGGTGAATTAAATTGAATGATGGGTTCTCTTTTGTGATAACAAGCTAAGGAAGCAAAGAAAAGGGAAAGTTGGCATGCTCACATGTCTGAACAAAAGCTGAAATTGTGTAAAAGTGCTTCTTGTTGATCAATTCCTCGATTTCTTCTTTCAGATTCCATAAAGGATATTTGTTGATTAGAATATAGCCCTTGTCTTTGGTAATCAAGTATATCAAGCTTTTGTCGTAAGTGTTGTAAATCATCGTTTCCTATGAATCACTAGAACCATATGTTTAATCCTTATCTTCGTTTGTACACCCTGAATAAGAAACATATATTTCCATTGTTGTTTTGATTTGTGGATGTGCTTGGAGTTTCAAACAAAATCATTGATGATCCTAATATAAACTCCACTGATCTTGATCTGAAATCCAATGAACAAAAGTTGTAGAAATTGATTTTGCGCGATTCAGATTTGTTGTTTAAATTTATAAATTAAGGGTTTTACTCCAATTTCTGGTTCAAAGAAGAAGGAAAAGATACAATGATGGAATATGGGTTTCTCTTATTCTTTGGTATTTTTGTTTCTAATTCTTAAATTTATTTGGTATATTTAATTTTCTAGACTACTAGTTAGACTTTGTTTAAGTTAAAGTATTTTTAGTCATTAATTTTGTTAGTTTTTATTCTTTTGTTGATTTTATTACTTTGTTTAAATGTTGTCTTTTATGTCTATTTTATTTTTATAAGTTTTATTTTCTAAAAGTTTTAATTAATTTACTCTTAAGATTTTTAATGTATTTTCATTCATAGTCGTTAAATTTATTTCATTTTGGTTTGTTTATTTTTTAGTTATAGTCTAAAAATTCAAAAATGAGCGTGTGTAGGTGTTCTAAGGAAAGTGTTTTAAGTGTATATTTTTTATTGGCTTGATAGAAATATAAGGGGGAGAATGCACTCAAGGTGTTTCAAATATACTTTCAAATGGATCTTGATGATGGTCTACCTAATGTGTCAAT
This sequence comes from Lactuca serriola, assembly GCF_051521515.1. Classification (NCBI taxonomy): domain Eukaryota; kingdom Viridiplantae; phylum Streptophyta; class Magnoliopsida; order Asterales; family Asteraceae; genus Lactuca; species Lactuca serriola. The sequence goes on from NC_136410.1 coordinate 137,238,477, forward strand.
ATACATTTGGTTCAAGATTTGCAATTTCATTGCATCATTTTAATGAAACTGATGAGAAAGGTTGTGATCATACACTGTGCTAACAAAGTGTCTCAAAGTATTGAAAAAATGAATCACAAGTTTAGGGGAGAATTCAAGTTGGACCAAGGCAAATGAGCTAACAATTGACAAGCCAATACTAATGGTTTTTGAAGCTGAGATCTATGCTTCATCTGATTTGGTCTCTTGTGATGATATTGATGTGTGTAAAACCAACTAGTTTTAATCCTACTAACTTAAACACAAAGACGAACACACGAAAGGCAGTGTACCTATCGATTAACAGTTTAGTTCAGGTAAGTAGGGTATCGAACACAGGGAACGGTAAAAATTTAAAAGAAATGCTAATATTATCTAAATAAAACAAGTAATAGAAAGGGGGTTTCTCTAGTTTTGCAAGACTAGAAACTTAAACAATTAACTAAAACTTAAACTAAGAAACTAAGAGCTAAGAAAATAAAAATCAACTAAATTCAATAATAAATAGGACTTCTGTTTAGGTTCGACTCATTTGTTCCCATGGATGATTTCAATGTATCGTATTAATTCTTCATTGGCTACTGACTAAGATGATTAGTTTCATCTTCGCTATTACTATTCCTTAGGAAACAAATTAACTCAAGCAGTGGCCAATTGTCTAAATTAACGGATTTCCTAGTTATTGATTCGGGTTAAATAAGACTTGTAATGGTTAATTAAATTATCCCTTCAATTAACCTCTTGCTGATGTTCATCAAACAAGCTCACACATTAACTTACCTATCTTCTAGTTAATTCTAGTTTCACATTCGCTATTCCTAGACATACAACTATGTGGTCACAATAAATCATATGAAATTAATAACTAAGAGATGTTCATACAACTTAATTACTGATTTATAAATAGAAGAATAGTTATTGTTAACACATATGGTTCTTTAACAAGCTTAATAAAACATAATCACCAATTAAAATTAATCCTAATCAAATAATCAATCCATGTTCACAAATTCATCTACCTAAATAGAAGTTATGAGTTTTAGCTCATGATTACAGCAGAAACAAGCTCAAAAATGAAATCAATTGGTAAAAACATAGTTCAAACAAGAGATTAGGTAAAGAGTAAACTTGATTTTGCCTTGATTCTCTTAAAATTGAATGTAGGGTTGATTCCCTTGCTTCCCACGCTCCAGCAGCACCATTAGTCGACAATTGGCCTCCAAGGGTTCATCTATATGCTAGGGTATCGATCTGAAAGTCCCTTTATATAGATTTTCACAAAACAGCAGTGACTCGTCGAGTCCAGTGACCTACTCGGCGAGTCCGTCACTTAAAACCCGTGTACGGCAAGTCAGCGCATCCAGAATTGCAAAACTTCGAAGAGACTCGTCGAGTTTATGGCCTACTCGTCGAGTCAGTTTGGAATCAGCATTTTATCAAAAAACGAAAGTCGTCCGAAATTGTGTTTAGTTTTCATAACATTTTGAATCTCGTCAATCGGAGTTACGGTTCATCAGATATGGACAAAACACTGATGAGGGGTCAAGCTGTCCAGCAACATCCTTCTTTCTTCAAAATCCAAGATCCAAGCTTCCAATCGCTATTTCCGCTTCCTTTTCCATCCGAACATGTAATTGTTGCTAAAAAATGAAATTATAAACTAATTAAGCACCTTTTGTTCATTAAATGAGATAAAATCAACATAAAGTATTAAGATAATGCATGAATTTTATAACTAAATATGCCCATATCAGATATCATTGTACCTTTCATGACTTGACGGTGGCTATGCTAAGCCTAGTATGCAACTTTAGACAATTCATCGTTCCTAGAAGAATGATCTTGTATGTACCAAACTCTCTCTAAGTATCTCATCATCGAGAGCATCTGCTGAGATGACATTGAGTCACCTACTCACGTTGATATTCTAGAATGTTCTAAACTTTCAAAGTTAGATTGCCTAGTCGACATTAAAAAATTATTGCAAGGCTTGGGTGTTTATTTTTTTGATTATTCATTTTTTACCTTACTCCATCCCTCGAAGCATGTGTAACATCCCGTTTAGAATAGAATAATTAAACAATAAATCCATAACCCCGATATGTAATTTTATTATTATTTTATAGCCAAAATCATATAATAATTAGTGGGGTGTTGGTTTCGGGAAGCCAAATGACAAGAATTGAATCTCCGACAGTTAAAGTGTAAATTTGAGACTTATTTTGTGAAGATTCAAGTGGTCAGGAGGGTGTTTGGTATTAATTGAACTCATATTGAATAGATTTTTGGGGGCTGGGACTAAATGGTAAATTTTGGACCTAAATTGATAAGGGTTTTGCATAGAAAGGGCCATTTAGTAACTTTTGGATTTATTTTGAAAGAAAAGGGAGAAGGAGGGACTAAGAGTGTCATTATGGGCCAAAGTTTGAAAGGTGCGGGGTATATAAGTCATCAACCCTGTAACCCTAACCCAAACCGGACGCACCAACCGCCACACTCACCTCATCTCCTTCCAGCCGCCAGCATTCGCCTCTCTCGTTCTTCCGACCAACGTATGGACACCAGCTGATAACCGTCAACAACCGAGGCTTTACTGCTGGTGCGAGCCATCAACCGACTAGTCGCCGCTCCTACCACCGATGAAGTCAAGAGCTAGGGTAGTTGTTGTTGCCGCTATCGTGGATCGCATAACCCTTCTTCCTCCAACAGGTTGTCTGTCACGCCAAACGGTGTTGCCGATTGATGGTCATGGCCGTCGATGCTACTGTCAAAGAAGGGAAGGACATTGTTATTCTCTTCATCTGGTCTTCGGTATCATGCGATGACCACCAAACAGTCACTGTTGCAGTCCTTTTCGTTGAAGACGAAGTCGCCGCTGTTGCTGCCCGTTTCCCTATGCCGCTACCGCCACCTAACGCCACCAGTTGGGTGGCTAGAATCATCTATGAACAAGACAACATGGGTTGGTGTGATTGCTTCATCGCAGAATGAGGAAAAAACCTACCATGGCCGCCGACCATGGTGGTTGATGCCTTGAAATCATTTGTCACCACAAGCCACCGTAGGGTGGTGGCTGTGTGTGTGTGTGTGCGTGTGTTATTTTGTATATATGTGTTGTTGCTATATTGTGCTAAGTATGTGTGTATGTTATGTAACCGGAATTCGCGGAAAAGCCACCACCACCACCGTGAGGTGGTGGCTGCCACCTCCAACCACCGCCTGCCGCCACAAGGGTGGTTGGGCGTGTGTGCATGTGTTCTTGTGTGTGTGTTTATTTTGATATGGTGTTGTAACATTGTAATCGATCGGAATAGTAAGGAAAATCTGTCACCACCACCGTGAGTCGCCGTTAGCCACCACTACCAGAGGTGGTAGTAGGTGGTGCCCAACTAATGAAACACTAGTGGGCCTAATGAAACCCTAATGGGCCCAATGAAGCCCTAATTGAACTAAAATCCCAATCGTGTTATAATGGGCTAGTATTTGGTTTGAAACCCTAATTAGGGTTTGGAAAACCCTAATGGCATAAAACCCTAATTTTTGGGGAATTATCGGGACCCACACTTGAATTAATTACTAAACTGAAAATGTTAATTAATAATCATTTGCAAATTAATGTAAGGCACTATTGGTCTTAATGTATTAAGTCCTTAAGGGGTTAAGTAGGAACACTTAACCGTAATTGTCATTTGATCTGAAAACCCTACTTTCACTTGGGCCTTGAGTTGGGCCTTTCTATTGGGCTTTGCTGATTGGGTTACTAATGGGTTACCCAAGAACAAGTAAATGGACCAAAAATAATTAGATGGACTTTAGGGTAAGGCCCATGTGAGGGACTTGGGCCCAATTTAGAAAATTAGGCCATAGATGGGCCATAATTGGGCCATTATGATTATGAGAGATTGGGCCATTAGAATACCAAGTGTTTGGACTAGGATAGATGGTTGGGCCTAAAGGTAAGGCCCATGTGAAGGGTTGGGCCTAATTTGGAAAATTAGGCCATATGTTGGGCTTTGGCCCATTACTTGACTTTTGGGCTGTGGAGTGTGAGTTGGACCTTGGGCTTGGAATCCATTTATTAATTGGGTATGATTTGATGTTGACAGTTCGGGAGACTGTCAACCAACAGTTGGTGTTTTATCCATGAGACTTCAGCAGTGCCAGGTGAGTTCTCCTCACTATACCAGATGTGAGCTTTGGTCTCGGAAGGCAATCCAGACTCACAGTGTGGGTCAATGTCACAGCTAGAAATTTTGGTGCCTTGTAACTACAACACATATAACAAATATGAATCAATAACATGAAAGCATGCATGATGCTCATTCTATAACAATAAAACTTCATCAAATACTTCATTCTAGCCCTATAAGAGGTCAACAAAGAGTTGGAAACCTTTGAAATTCCAATTTGAGTTCACTTTGAAGTAGGACTTCCTTATTGGACCTAATGGACCAATAAACTTCCAAATTATCCATCTTGAACCTAGAACTCTCAAATGGGCCCTAGTTGGACCTATATACACGAAACTTAACATTTTTGGGCTTTATGAACCCAAAATAAACTATATTAACTTTAATGGACCTTATTGGACCAAAAACAATTTATATTAGCCCTAATAGGTCATAAAAATCATTGTTTGATTTTTATTGGGCTAAAAATCACCTAACTTAACCATAAAATAGATTTAAGCATTCAAGGCCCAATTCTTTCCTTTTCCCCTCTCCATTCTCGTCCCAAGCCCACCAAGAGGAAGAGTTGACTTTCTCATTGCCACCTCATTTTTACACAAAGGATTTCCATGCACATAACTCATATCTCCATGCACCATCTCATCACTCACTCTCTCTTCTCTTCCTCTTTCTTTTGCTCTCGGCCGAACCCAAACACACACACACACACACACACACTTCACTCAAAATTCTCTCAATGAAACTCTCTCCACTCCTCTCCATATTTTCGAGATCTAAGAGGCTTTCAAAGAGATTCTTCCACAAAATCATCATCTAAGGTAAGTTCATGCTTGGATCTATGACCTAGACTCTTTGTTTTATCAAAAACCTCTTCCTAATCTATACAAAATCATGATCACTCTCTTAGAAATCATCTAAGTTCGAGATCTTCCAAGGAAGGTTGCTAAAGCCGAGAATTAGCATCAAACTTCTTCTAGTCTTCTTCAAAACCAAACCTACAACTCAAGGTGAGTTTCATACCCCTCTATTTTCAGTTTTCATATGTTTTATGGGGGAGAATACAAGAAAATGTGTAGATCTATGTGTATGTGTATGCTATGTGTGATTTTATGCATGTATGTGTGTGATGTTATGTGTTTTTGTGATAAATATGTGACAAAAGGGGTGATAATTCTAGATCTATGACATGAGAAAGCAAACAAATATAATCTAAGTTATTTTACACTAATCAAGTCACGAAAAATAGCTTATAAGGTTATAAGGAACAAACTTTAACATAAAACTCATTTTAGGGCTTAAAATGTTAAAAATACAAAACTTGGGGTAAAATCTGCCATGTCACGGTTTCTTGAGGGTCAAAAGAGTCAAAACAGTTTTCATAATCATTTTTCTGAATATTAGAATTTTCAAAGGACTTAAAATGCAAAAATTTGAGTTATTGGGCTAAATATGGGCTTTTCGGCCCAATAAGCCCAAAATTGCGAAAGTTGAAGTTTTTAAGGGGCTGAGTTGTAATATTCTGTAAAACAGGGGACATGAAGTGAAATAAAACTATTTCTAAGGTCAAAAATGCTTTTAAACTCCAAAAAGGATCAAAATGTAAACTTTTTGTATTTTGGGCCAAAACTGTAAAAGTCGCGAAATTAGGGGTTCTAACCGAGAAACACCATTCTGGAAGGGCTAAAACTGTTTACTAAATATAATTTGGGTTAAAAATGTCTTTTCAACAAGTTTATGATACAAAAGTGTCAAGAAAATGTTTTTAAGGACTAAAAATGAAATTCTTTTATATAAAGGACTAAAAGTGTTATTTTTATAAAAGAAAGGTAGTGAAAAGGGTCAAAGTCATACTTCTAAACAAATTAATTCATTAAGACAAAATACAAGATATCCGGCTAGCGACAAAACGAAAAACAAATACACCTACAATACCAAATATCGTTATAAACGAATTGATTCGGTCTCGAATCAATACAAAACAACAAATGTTAAATCAAAACACTTCAATAGATATGTGATGACTACAATGAGTAAATCTACAAACTTCGGGCTTATGAGTTTCAAATTATGCTTGTTGGGTCTTGCAAGCCCACCAACATGATCTTTGGGCCCAAAGGGATAACGCTTATATGTTATTGGGCCTTCAATGACCCAATATTCTATAAAAGGACTTTCAATAGTTTTATGTGCTAGTGGGCCAATGTGTCCCGTTAGAAAAGCTAATAAGGTCACAGTAATCAAGTGCGAGATGGACCATTGTGTCTTTCGCATCCACGACAACCTAAGGTTCTTACGATAGTAGTGGGACATAATACTCCCCTTCTCTTCATTTTTTAAGGCTTACGGGAAATCAAAGTAGACAATAATTAGGACGATATACAATATGGATAAATCAATACTCATTCGTTAAGACAATACAAAAATTAGTAATTACGAATACATGTCAACATCGGAAAACATCGGGTTTTCCGGGGAATTTAATACTACTCGTTCGAAACTTTATAACAATATTACCAAATACCCTTCGTATATATATATATATATATATATATATATATATATATATATATATATATATATATATATATATATATGTTTTTAAAATCATTCATGCATCAACTTATGGATCTCACGCTTTGATAAACAAAAGTCTTTTTAGAAAATATCGGATTTTCTGGGTTTTTACAAAACTGCTTAAACCATTTTATCACAACATTTCTTATAAACTCACCAACATTTCATATGTTGACCTTTTTCCAAAATAACTTGTATTCTCAGGTAACAGGTAAGCGGAAGAGTATTATGAATTAATGTTAGATGTTATGTTGTTAAAAACACTCAAACTATTTATGTTATGAATGTGTAATGTTAAACCAATGTACTTGATGTAAAACAATTCCAGTTGTAATATATTGATGCATGATGACGTTTATGTTATGATTCATGTATATTCATTGTGATGGTATTCAATTAAAGTCACGCGAGCCCTCAGACATTTCGGCCGTCTGGTTCGGGGGTGTGACATCCAGCCTGTAAAGTTGTGGACCCATTGTATGTTGTTATGTTTCGTTATGTTATGATATTGTTGTTATTGTTACGTGGACGATAGGTGTAACAGTATTTTGGGGGTAACTCCACTAAGCCTTCGAGCATACATTTATCGATTATTGTTTCAGAGACAACGGATGATTGTGGGAAGGCGAAGGCGTGATCGTACAACTCCTCATATTTCATGATTTTACGATTTGATTATGGGAATACTCTGATGCTTAAACTATTTTGAAAACAAACTGTAATAACTTAATGGTTTTAAATGTTTCTAAAAGTTTTAAATTGGCTTTTATTTTTTTGGGTGTTACAGCATGCTTGTCATATGCATCAAGTCTCATGTTCTGCTGAAACATCGAGCATAACCCAATGGCGTACCTTGATTTCATAGTAATCATCCTAAGAGATACTTGTCCGGTCCTTAAATGACAAAGGGTTATTCATGTCCCTAACCTCCTAGTTTGAGGTAGACATGGTACCACTATGAATTAACGGTGAATCTTTGATTCTAGTTTGTAACTTACTTTATGATACAGAAGCTTAAACTATTTCTTGTTGATGAGTTAAAATGTTAATGATTCATGCTGATTTCACCTAAGCGTCATTGAGACAATCCTTTATCTCCTTTATCTTCTTAACAGAGCTTGATGATTCATTGTGACATACCACGCACTAATAAAAGTTAGAAACTCTATGACGATGGGTATATCATGTACCATGATATATTACATGTATCTATCCATTCTCGCCCTTTTTCTTTTAATATAAAAAGTTAATGATTCAACTTTTAAAACCATACGCTGGTGAGACTTCACAATTTTGTGTAAATGATCTATTATTTAAACAACACCACAGTGTGATACACCTATCTTACCCTCTAGCTTTGTTTGATGTTTTTTTTATTTTAGGTTATTTGCTGTCTAAAAAAATGGACAACCAGGACCTATTGATGATGTCAAAAAGGGGAGAAATCTCCAGTTCTACAAACATTGTTACTTGATCATTCATAGCAGACACTATTAAAAAAATATTACACATCTAAGGGGGAGAAAAACTCAAATGTTGCTTATCTGAGGGGGAGAAAAATATAAGGGGGAGCTAATATCAACATTCTATCATCTCCTTATCATCTATCAGTTGTTGTAACTCATGATATGCTGACTGTTGCTGCTGCTCTTACCGCTTCTACTACTGATAACCTAAAATGGGAAAAGTCATACACTTTCTTAGGGGGGGTGTATTTGTTAATTCTGAAGAACTTGTTAGAGATTAGTTTTGACATCATCAGATAGGGGAGATTGTAAGGTAACACCTTATGAAATGATGAGTCAAACACCATGACACACTAACCACCAGCGCCAGCGCCAACGTCAGCTCGAGAATGACCAACGTCAGCATGATCCCATGATCTTAGTTATCTTTTTATATTAGGAAAATATCTTTGTATATTAGGTATTTATACTCTATAAATATAGAACGGATAACAGATCTAATATCTTGGTGATAAGGATCTCTTTATATGTAGATTAGATACAATCCCCTTAATTAAGGGATTCACTAGATTAGTTTAGTATATATACAACATTAGGATGAAACCCTAATGTAGAATGGCTTGGTGTCGTTAATGTCTTGGTGACCGTCTTTATGACAAACCCATCTTCTTGGTGAAGACAAAACCTCTTTTCTTGTTGAATGGAACAATTTGGTGAATTCTTCATGTTTGTTACTTTTTTGTTCTTTATTTTGATTAGTTATTTTTTTGTGATTTATTTTACTTGATATGTATCCGATCATCAAAAACTTTCACACACCTTGAAATTTAAAATTCAATCCGTCTGCACCATTTGACCATGGTTGCCTACGTACTCTCATATGGGATCGAGCCACCGTAGTTCACTTCACTGGGTGATAAGTCCACCTCACCCTAAGACCTCCCCATAAGGTCATTTCCTTCAAAGGAAATCAATACTGATAAACATTAAGGAACTTCAAGCAATGCTTAAACTTGCCACCTGATACCACCTTGGTTAACATGTTTGTTGGGTACTCATCTGTATGCACCTTCATTAGACAAATACCACCATCCTCTATGACATCCAACAAAAAATGATATATGACATTTATATGTTTGGTACGAGCATGATAAACTCTATACTTAGCTAAGTGCATTTCACTTTGACTATCACACCACAAGTCTACACAATCTTGATCAAACCCCAATTCATCTAAAACAACCCCCACAACCATAGTGCTTCCTTTATACCCTCAGTTATAGCCATTTACTCAGATTATGTAGTTAGAAGTGCCACTATTTCTTGTAGCATCAATTGCCAACTAACTGGAGCACCATGTATTTTGAACACATAGCTCATAGTAGATTGACATCTATCCAGATCACCAACATGATCTGAATTCAAAAATCTAGTAATTCGACATGTATTTCCACCAAAGTATAAAACAATATCAATGGTTCCTTTCAAATACCTGAAGACCTATTTCACAGCTTCCTAATGTCGGAGATTGTCTACTAGAGATCTTAATATATGGAGCCACCACTGACTTATCATATTGCATCCCGAACCTCGCAATAACCCGATTAATGTAGCCTTTATCTCTCAAGAATAATCAGTGTTTCGACGTCTCTCTTCTAATCTCCATACCCAATATTTTCTTGGAAATTCCCATGCTTTCGTCTCAAATCTTTACCAATTTGAGATTTTAGCCTATCTATTTCCACATGTCTCTTCGAAGCAGTAAGCATGTCATCCACATACAGAAGAAGATAAATATACTCACCTCCATGAAGCTTCCGCATGTAAACACAACAATCATACAGACTTCTGTAGAACCCATGCTTTAGCATGAAAGTGTCTAATCGATTGTACCACTATCAAGGAGATTGCTTCAATCCATATAGTGATTTCCTCAAGTGACATACTTGACTTTCTTTATCAACAACCTTGAATCCCTCAGGTTGATGCATATGCATTTCCTCATCCAATTCTCCATGCAAGAAAGCATTTTATACATGGAGTTGTTCCAGCTCCAAATCACCATGGGCAACAATACTCAACAACACCCAGATGGAAGTGTGTTTCACTACCAGAGAAAATATCTCATTGTAGTCTACTCCCTCCTTTTGTACAAACCCCTTTGCTACTAGTGTTGCCTTATATCTTTTACAACCGAGTTCCGAGGGATCCTCTTTTTTCTTGTACACCCACTTACAACCAATATCTTTCTTCCCTATGGAAAATAGGAGCACCTCCTAAGCTTGGTTCTTCCGAATAGACTCCATCTCTTCTTCCGTTGAAGCCAACCAACTCTCATTATTTCCATTCTAAATAGCTTCGTTGAAGGAGACCGGCTCATCTTCCTCCATCGAGAGTGCATACTCAACCAAATTTGCTTGTCAGTAGCGCTTCAAGGGTTGATTTGACCCCAAATTTTGAACTTTTTTATTTGCTCGCCTCGTCCTAGTAGAAACCTGATTGTTCCCGAGCTCTTGTTCCTCTGGTTTGTGTACATTTTCCTGCTAAACCATTTCGTGTTCAATATCATTGTGAATATCACCATGATCTTTGTCTTGAACATGAATAAAACCTTGTTAGCCTTTAGGTTCTTGATCAAATACCTGAGACTTGACCGTCTCAATGTCATCAACATTTGGCATCGTAGCTTTTGAAGAAGCTACATTGGAGTTGTTATCAAAAGTGACATATATGTTGATTATAAACTTGGAATCTTCCAAACACCAAAGACGATAACCTTTCACACCTAATGCATATCCCAAGAAAATTTCCTTCTTGGCTCTTGCTTCAAGCTTTCCCCCACTAAGATGGTAATAAGTTGTGCACCTGAACATTCTGAGTTTGTCATAATGTGCATGTTCCCCTAACCATACCCTATAGGGTACATCTCCATCTAGAGACACATGAGGATATCGATTGATAATGTAGCAAGTTTTCGCAACCGAATCTACCCACCATTCTCTGCCCAAAGAAGAATATGATCTCATACACATTGATATCTCTCATAATGTACGATTCAGCCTATCCACGACCCCATTATGTTGCGGTGTTTTCCTGACTGTCCAATGTCAAGAAATGCGTACTTGATCACAGAATTCCTTGAAGGCACCTTCTGTGTACTTAATACCATTATTTGATTGCAATGTTTTCAATTTCTTGTTTGTTCTGTTCTCAACCATTGCTTTCCATTGTTGGATTAGTGTCTAAGTCCATAACTATAATTGGTATGTACTTGACCCGACTCGGGATGGTCCATTTGGGTTGCATGGCATCGGAACATTTGGATAGACCGTTTGTGAGAAAAAGACATTTGTGACATATTAATATATTATAAGTTCTAATATATTAATATGAAATCATGTTATTTAATTAGTATTGATCAAGAATTAATTTGGACTTAATTTAGTGATCAAAAGAGACTAATTAAATATATAGGGATTGATTGTGTAAATCATTAATTCTTATATATGTGGGCTTATGATCCAAGATTCCTTATGTTGGGTTTAACCCATGTGGTGACCCATAGATACTCCATGGAGGTTAAAACCCATGGAGCATAAGGAATGGGTAAAGTCATGAGTTACATGGTGTAACCCTAATATCCACACTATATAAAGACCCCTTTAGCTCATGAAATTGGCACTAGTGATACATATATGAGGGCTAGCCGATTTGAGCATAAAGTGTCTTCTTCTCATGGTTATTCCAAGTGTTGATGATGTTGTGTGAACCATTTGAGGTGTCACACTTGGGGCACTAGGCTCTCGAGCTTCATGGAGTCAAGTCACATCAAGAGGTATGTATTCTAAATTGTTATATTACCCAAGTACAAAAAGATTGTATGCTAGATAGGGTAATACCTTGGAATATTCATATTTGCATGTATAATAGAGAAAACATAGATCCAAGGTATTTAGGTTTGCATGTACACTTAGGAGTGTTTGAATGCTCAAAACCCAACAGTGGTATCAGGGCCATGGGTTGTTTTCTGTTATATTCATGCAAATGTTTGATTTTCAAAGTTGAAAAAAAAGAAAAAAACATGACGTTTGTCAAATTTTAAGATAACTACTTGTTTTTGTGAAAAACTAATTATTTGTAAAATTTGAATTATTTGCTATATGAGTTGAATTAGGTAAAATTTAGTAAAAGATAAAACGATATGATTATTTTATTAGTTTTAAAAGTTTGATCTAAAGAGTTTTTTGAAACCTCCATAAGTTATGGATATGAAAAAGTTTTTAAAAACATTTGATTCAAAGTTTTTATGGAGTTACAAAATTTGGTGTTAATGTTTTAAAGAATTTCATAACTTATTCTTAGGTTATGGAACATGAAAAGTTTCATCATAAAACAAACATTTAACTCCATAAGTTATGGATTACCTAAAGTTTTTTGTGTTACCTTGTTTTATGAGTTATTTTTTAGATTAAGGAAAAATATGTGTTAGTTGTTTTCAATCCAAATGAATCTAAAAGTTGTTCATAAAATGTGTTTTTTCTAACTTGTCCTCAAGTTATATGAAAAGTCACATTTATGAATCTTAAAAACTCATAAAAATGCCTTAGGTTACAAAAAATGAAGAGTCTTTCTTATAAATAGTTTTCATGGCTTCATAACTTGTCCTTAAGTTATGGATGTCCAAGACTCTCTTCATTAAAAGTTTTAAAGCTTTAATTAAAACTCATAAGTTATGAAAATCCAAGAGTTTTGAATAGTTTCAAAAACTTGCCCTCAAGTTTTGGAGTTTGAAAAGGTTTCCCATGAATACTTTAATTCCAAGTTAAGCCCTTAGAATTTTAAAAGTTAAAATTCAACCCTTATACTTTATAATATTATAAGTTAATAATATTTATGTATATGTATAAGAGCAAGTCGTCTTACCATTAGTAGCCCTCATTCACGAAGCCGGTCTATCAGGGGGTATAAGGTTACTGCTTATAAAATGGCAGTTTAATTGGTGTCCACTCTCACCCACCGCTTCCTTGACCTGTGGAGGGTCGTTAGCCGAACAGGTAGGACAAGGACTATAAGTCTCCCTTCATGAAAAGTATTAATGATAAATACTAAGTAACTAAACATTTATAAATTCCCAATCTTAGTTACTTAGGAAAATGTGATTTTGGTGCTAATCCATGAAATTACACATACAGAGTAAAAGTTTTCTACTCTTGTACATTTGAAATTGGTAAGTTGTGATGTTTTGGATAAAACAAAGACCAACTAAGGCCAATTGTGTTAAGTGTTTGTCTTGATTAGAATCCACACTATCTCTTTAATATTTGGCAAGAAAGTCTTATAGGTCAAGGAGACAGTGGGAGTCTAAAAGGATGCTGAAAGGGTTTAAGAAGTAATCAAGAAGAAAAACCTGTATTTCAAGGAGACAGTGGCAGGCCCTTGTGTTGCCAGATGGCAAGAAGTTTAGATTGCACAAGTTCAATCCATATGAGTTTGGATTTGTCACTAACCTAGTCTTGTGATTATGGTTTTGACAAATTCACATGGATAAGAACCAATATACCATCAAATCTAAGGGTCACAAGGTTTCTCTCCGATTCATGAAAATGATGGTGAGGAAACACTTCCACCAAGTAGATTTCAAGTAGATAGCAATCTTTGCATTGTCAAAGTCGTTAGTGGAGCCTGCGTGGTTAACCGACACACTAACATGGACTTATGAAGCAAAGGTCTAAACAATTGAGACTATGATTACGACATCCCTTTTCATAGTTCTGAAATTGTTTAGACACACCTGTGAGCTATCTAAAGGGAGGTGTATGATTTTGATAAAGTCTTATCAAAGCAATCTAGTATCAGAAATCTGAACTTTGGTAAGAAAGTCAATAAAGTATTGATTTCTAGAAGTCCAGTAATTTCTGGATATATGTCAAGGCTAGTGGGAGCATAAGTGTTATGATAATTATGATAAGTATTTCAAGACATCAATGTTAATTATAGAAAACAAAAATTTCAATTCTTAAGGTTGCAGGGGTTGAAAAAGTTGTTTTGCTATAATTAAGGGAGAGGAAATTATACTTTATTTCAATTCTAAAAGGCTTAGATTGAGATTTTAATCATCTTTAGTCAAGAATATATATGAATTTTATGTTGGTTTGGTTCAACTTAAGAAAATTCAAATATATTGTGTTCTCAAAATTCGATTATGATTACGGCATCTCTCTTCATAGTCAAACTTTTGAGAACATGGTAAATAAAAAATATTGTAGCAAAAGACTGATCTAGAATCAAGTCTTTATGTGAAACATCATGAATCGTGTCCCATTTGCTTTGGGTATAGGATCGATTGCATGTGCTATAATATTTATCCTTTCTAAATTCTTCCAAATGCGCAGGGCATTAAGAAGGGAAAAGTCTAGAACTGGATATAACTAAAATGATTAAGCAATTGTCGAGAACAATCTAAGGTTTACCAAAGATTGGTTGCTCAGGGATAGTTGGAAGTATATTGTTAATTTTGGAAGGACCATGTTGACATATTCTGAAAAGAGGCAAGTCTTGTTTAGAAGTGATAGTCAAAATGGGAATATGGGAAGGTGGAAGTTGTTCAATAAATCTGTGTAAGATTAGGAAACTTAATGCAAGAAAGATGTTTCCATGGAGTTGATCTCCATTGGAATGCTCTGTAATGTTTGTTGTCAAGTCTTTGTGACTTTGTGCATAATCATTACAAGAGGATCAATGCATATAAGTTTAGAATCTAACAGATTTCGGCAAATGGCATGAATTTGGAATTCTTGCATTTGCGGTAGGGATTTTGGACTGTGAATGAAAATCATTGGAGTTATGTTCAATCGATCTATTTCAGAAAGTAAAGATCATAGACAAACATAGTGTGCATACTTGGTGTATGGCAAAGCTGTTGTTTAGAAAAACATAGTGTACATGCTCGGAGCATGGGACAACTAGTGTTTTTTAATTCAAGAATAAAGTTGATAGCTGAAACAATATGAAATTAATAATGTGTAATCATATGGTGATGAATAAAAGGTGTTTTATTTATATTCATAAGTTCTGAGACCATATTGGATTCAATTATTCTTGTGTTTCATTTTGCATGTTTTGACTTCCAGAATAACTAGGTCGTTCTTCCTAAATGACTAAGTTATTCAAACCATCCACAATCGTTCATATGTTGGAAGTAGATATGAATCAAGACTGTCATGGGTTGGGCTTGTAGAGGTCTAAGATGTTGGACAAGGTGGTGCTACAACACTCATGAGTGCTCATAAGTTCTGAGTATTGGATTCAACTCGCGCTCATTGGAATCGCTTCATGGATTTTATCACGAGTGATCATGAGACGATAATATCTTATATTCTTCAAACCTAGAGATATGAGTTGTTACTATAAGTTGGTTATACATTGATTGCACGAAAACGCATTGGTAACTCGATGTTATAAAACGTTCCTTTGTGTATGATTCAACAAGTGGTAGAACAAGCCATATGTGTCGAAGTTTATCTATTCCTTTTACCCTCAAGATAAAAGTGATATATGTGGGCCCCTTGATGATTTAATGATGACACATGTGAGTGCTTGGCCAAGCCAGGACTGATTTGATCTGTTCAATCATTCAGTCGTCATAAATCAGAAATCGGGAAACAACAAATGGACAGAGAGAATGATTTTAATCCATGTCTCAGTCCATATGATATCTAGAATGGAGGAATATATGATCCCTTATCTAATGGACAAGCCATTGACAAAGGTCAGAGTTCATCGACAAGGTTAGAGTTCGACAGCGGCTTTTGAGAGTTACGATTGCCAGTTAGGTTTGAATTCATACTCAATAATAGTTTTAGATATATCCAAGTGGGAGACTGTTGGATTAGTGTCTAAGTCCATAAATATAATTGGTATGTACTTGACCCGACTCGACATGGTCCATTAGGGTTGCATGGCATCGGAACATTTGGATAGACCGTTTGTGAGAAAAAGACATTTATGACATATTAATATATTATAAGTTCTAATATATTAATATTAAATCATGTAATTTAATTAGTATTGATCAAGAATTAATTTGGACTTAATTTAGTGATCAAAAGTGACTAATTAAATATATGGGGATTGATTGTGTAAATCATTAATTCTTATATATGTGGGATTATGATCCAAGATTCCTTATGTTGGGTTTAACCCATGTGGTGACCCATGGATACTCCATGGAGGTTAAAACTCATGGAACATAAGGAATGGGTAAAGTCATGAGTTACATGGTGTAACCCTAATAGCGACACTATATATAGACCCCTTTAGCTCAAGAAATTGGCACTAGTGATACATATATGAGGGCTAGCCGATTTGAGCATAAAGTGTCTTCTTCTCATGGTTATTCCAAGTGTTTATGATGTTGTGTGAACCATTTGAGGTGTCACACTTGGGGCACTAGGCTCTCAAGCTTCATGGAGTCAAGTCACATCAAGAGGTATGTATTCTAACTGGTTATATTACCCAAGTACAAAAAGATTGTATGCTAGATAGGGTAATACCTTGGAATATTCATATTTGCATGTATAATAGAGAAAACATAGATCCAAGGTACTTAGGGTTGCATGTACACTTAGGAGTGTTAGAATGCTCAAAATCCAACATCCATTTCTTGAACGTGTCAAATATCTCATTCTTATGTTTCGGAAAGTAAATCCAAACATACCTAGAATGATCATCCACAAAAGTCACAAAATATTTGGAACCTCCCTTGGAAGTGAATGAAACATGACCCCAAACATCGATATGCACATAGTCTAGAATTCCTCTGCTTTTGTGTTTACTTGACTTGAACTAAAACCATTGTGATTTACCGTACACACACTGCTTACAAAATTTCAGGCAACACTTCTTCAAACCAACCAGATCAAGAACCTTTTCAGACATATGCCCAAGCCGTCTATGCCATAACCGAGTGCTTTCAGATGGGTCACTACCACTACCATTTGTTCCAACTGCTGCACCATTTGTCACCATTGTACCCGAAAGAACATAAAGGTTTCCTTGATGAATACCTTTCATTACAACCATAGAACCGCGAACAACCCTCTTTACTCCTTCTCGTGTATCTATCTTAAATCCACCAGAGTCCAATATACTCTCAGAGATGAGATTCTTTCGCAACTCAGGAACATGTCTCACATCCAACAAAGTTCTGACCACTCCATCATGCATTTTGATTCTAATAGAACCAATCCCAATCATTTTGTAGGAATGGTTATTTCCCATTACCATGGTTCCACCATCTATGCTTTTATAGTTATTAAACCATTTCCTATTTGAGCACATATTGTAAGAGCAACCCGAATTAAGAATCCATTTACCATAGATTTCTTCATCAGAAGTGACAGAGTAACAATCATTTTTGCTTCCTTCTCCCTCGGCGTAACTAGCTTCTAGCTTCTTGCTTCTCTTTTGAATTTTGTTTGTTGTTGTTGTTCTTGTCTTTGTTCCATCCTACTCTCTTGTTACACTTGAAACACTGTCTTTCTGCAGGAGGTCTAGATTAAGATCTAGACTTTCCTCCCTTGCCTTTTCGTCTCTCATAACTTCTACCTCCTGCAAACACTCCTTGTACCCGGTGTTTGCTACCAGAAGCAGCAATCAGGTCACCAGTTGCAATCTTTCAAAGATCATAAGCTAGAATTGACATTCTAGTCTCATCTTGTTGGATTAGTGTCTAAGCCCATAACTATTATTGGTATGTATTCGACCCGACTTGGCATGCTCCATTTGGGTTGCATGGCATCGGAACAATTGGATAGACTAAATGAAAAAAAGGATACTAGTGATTTATATTAATATATTATAAGTTCTAATATATTAATATGAAATCATATTATTTAATTAGTATTGATCAAGAATTAATTTACAATTAATTTAGTGAGCAAAAGGAACTAACAAAATATGGACTCTTATATATATATATATATATATATATATATATATATGTGTGTGTGTGTGTAAGGTCCAAATATGGATCTTAACAGTAGTTAAACAACAATCAATCACATGGAGAAAAATAAGATGAAAGAAATCAAGCTTGCACACGATTATATTCAGAAAATCGTCTGGTACAACTCGATAGGACTCTATGGCGTCAACAACCATCAAAAGACTAACACCTCCACTATATATACAATTCCAGAATCGTAAAATGGGTTTGTGACCGTAAACAGAGTTTACGATCGTAAACGTGTTTACAGCCGTAAACACCCAAAAAGTCCAACAACCCAACAAACAACCCTTAAACACTATTACAGACTCATACTTGACCAAAATACATTAAAGCCTAGACCAAACCATAAATTGGATCCTTCAATCTCCCCCTTGGTTTGGTGCTAGCTTTGACTCAGTCCTTGCCGACCACCAGTACGTCAAATTTCCCCATTGCTCCATTCCACATCTTCTTCTCAATAATTTGAGCCACCATCGTCGTATATTCTTTCGCAGCGGGCTCAAATATTGTCTCATCCACCACAATCTGTTTAGTAGCAAGATGATGTATGTCCTATTTGTGAAATTGATGCAAGTCCCTTTTTTCATAGAGACGGATGCAATCTTTCTTTAACTTGATGACCGTAGCATCCGTGGCTTCATCATACACCCAATAAAGCATGGATGCAAGAGAACCATCAATGTAATTTTGAAGAACAGGGACTTGCTTAACCTGAGTCGTAGTAGGCCACATCACTGATGTAATTGGTTGTTCTGTCGTGGTATTAAATACCTTGGAGTGAACCTTGACAATAGACTCTGCAGTCTTGATTGACGGAAACTCCTTGGCCACTTGATCTTCCAAGAAGGATTTGAACTGATTTTCCTTGGGATTATTTGTAGGATGGGAGAAAGGAGCCTTAGACAGCTCAATAAGATCATTTTTTGTAAAAGAATTAAAGTCGTGAGCGTCTTTGTATAATTCTTTGTTGCCGCTCTTTCTCCTCACCATGAACATATTCATCGTGTCATGGAATCCCCACCCAATGATTCCAGATCTGTCACCATAAGTGTCTCTGAAGCGTTGTACACCCAAATCCGTGACAGTAACCTGTTGTTGATCCCAGGGTGCCTTGTGATCTGCGCTCCATTTGAAATGCTGGTTTGAAGTCAAAAGGAAAAGTTAGAAAAATGGAGCCAGTTGGTCTACGCGATGAAAAAGAAAAGGAATACGTCCAAATGGTATTTTCAGGTTGCTTTCGAATAATGAGTAAGCAAAGAAGATTTGTACATATTGTGTTGATGCCTTGTTTATGTAGAAAGTATATGAAAATTGGCGAAGTAAATTGAATGATACTTCATGTGGGTTCTTTTTTGTGAAAACAAGCTAAGGAAACAAAGAAAATGGAAAGCTGGAACGCTCACATGTTTGAACAAAAGCTGAAATTGTGTAAAAGTGCTTCTTGTTGATCAATTCCTCGATATCTTCTTTCGGATTGGATAAAGGATATTTGTTGACAGAAGATAGCCCTCGTCTTTGGTAATCAAGTATAGCATGCTTTTGTCGTCTTTGTTTTGAATCATCATTCCTATGAATCACTAGAACCATATGTTTAATCCTTATCTTCGTTTGTACGCCCTGAATTAGAAACATATATTTCCATTGTAGTTTTGATTTGTGGATGTGCTTGGAGTTTCAAACGACATCATTGATGATCCTGATCTGAACTCCACTGATCTTGATCTAAAATCCAATGAACAAAATTGCAGAAATTGATTGTGTGATTCAAATTTGTTGTTGAAATTTATAAATTAGGGTTTTACTCCAATTTCTGGTTCAAAGAAGAAGGAAAAGAGACAATGATGGAAGATGGGTTTCTCTTACTTTTTGAAGCAAAAAAGAAATAATACAAAGAAAAAGGCTTAGGGATATAATGGTCTCATTCGTTACTATCCTTCCCTGTCAAAAAGTTTTTTTTTCCTACTTAACAAAATAAATAAATAAATAAATAAATCGTTTTTCAAATTATTAGTTAGCTTTTGTTTAAATTTAAATGTCTCTAGTTTTTAAGGTTATTTATTTTTTTGTCTTTCATATTTATTTTGTTGTTCTACATTTGTTTTAATTAGTTTTAGTTATTTTTCTAATTCTATTAATAAAACATTCTTTAAGATCAATTTTCTTTTGTATTTTTGTTTCTAGTTCTTAAATTTATTTCGTATATTTAATTTTCTAGACTACTAGTTAGTCTTTGTTTAAGTCAAACTATTTTTAGTCATTAATTTTGTTAGTTTTCATTCTTTGGTTGATTTTATTAGTTTGTTTAAATTTTATCCTTTATGTTTATTTTATTTTTATAAAAGTTTTAATTAATTTCATCTTAAGATTTTTAATGTATTCCGTTCATAGTCGTTAAATATATTTCATTTTGGTTTGTTTATTTTTTAGTTATAATCTAAAAATTCAAAAATGCGTGTGTGCAAATGTTCTAAGGAAAGTGTTTCAAGTGTATGTATATTTTTTATTGGCTTGATAGAAATATAAGGGGGAGAATGCACTAAAGGTATTTCAAATATAATTTCAAATGGGTCTTGGTTACGGTCTACCTAATGTGTCAATACACATTTGGTTCAAGATTTGCAATTTCATTGCATCATTTTAATAAAACTGACAAGAAAGGTTATGATCATACACTGTGCTGACAGAGGGTGTCAAAGTATTGAAAAAACGAATCATAGGTTTAGAGGGAGCATTCAAGTTGGACAAAGGAAAATGAGCTAACAATTGACAAGCCAGTAGTAATGGTTTTTGAAGCTTAGATCTATGCTTCATCTGATTTGGTCTCTTGTGATGATATCATTGTACCTTTCATGACTTGATGTTGGTTATTCTAAACCTAGTATGCAACTTTAGACAAATCATCGTCCCTAGAAGCATGATGTTGTATGTGCCTAAATCTCTCTAAGTATCTCATCATCAATACCATCTGCTGAGATGACATCGAGTCACCAAATTGTATAGGGCACACTAACGCTTCATGAAATAGCAACATACCTCTCTTTCATTGCTAATTTGGGAAATATAATTTATTTGTTACCTGTTTTAGCATATAGGTTATGAGTTTTTTGTTATTTGTTTCTCTAATGTCTTGTGTATGTTGTAGTAAGACCTTTTTCCCTTGGAGTTTGAGTAACTTTTGCATTCTAAAACAAACATCACTTTAAAGATAGTTTTAATATTTGGCAAGATCTATTTTAGTTACTAAAATGTGCTGTTTTTTTCTCAATTCATTTCCCATCTGATATCTGATGAATATATGAAAACCATTTTAAATATGAGTTCCAACTTTCCTTTTGGCCATATCTTATTAAGAGTCCATTAACATATTTTTTGTGATACTTTACATTGTTGTCACATATGAAACATTTTTTTTAACAATTTTAAAAAAGGGTTCTAAAAGGAACCGATATATAATACTTTTTATTTATTGCTCTTATGGCTTTTATTGTATTTTTTTGTACAATACCATCATGGCATTTTTTTATGTATATTGTATAACAAAAATAGTTGTTATGCAAGTTTCTTGAGGTAGAAAACTTTCATATTTTTATAGGGAGAACTTTGAAAACCACATAACATTATTAAAGAAAATGACAGATAGGCGTAAGTACAGGGAATGTGTTGTCAAATATAAGTAAGGAAAATGTTTAATAAGAGATATGTAATGTATTGTTCTTTTGATTTCTAAAAATATTACAATATTTTTTTAAAACTACATTGTTGTAATAGGAAGAGATAAAAGTGGGATGTTATTATTAAAAATATATGTTCCTATTTCTTTTTTTTAGTACAATGTGTTTATGTTTGTTAATTAAATTACTGTCATGTTCAATATGTAATATATCAATGTCATTTCAATGTTTATTGTGTTTTTCCTCAAATGTATATTGCATCAAAGTCATGATTTTATCAAATATATGAACTTGCAACACGTAAATTAGATATTCATAACTATGTGTATATTTATTTTAAAACAAAATTATTAACATACATATGAAACTTCTATCTTTGTAAATTAATAACTTTTTTGTAAATATTTAATTAGTCATTACGATTTCGAGTTATGAATAATGTTTTTTTCTTTCTCAACCGTGGTTTCCACAAGTTTAAACCCAGTAAATAAATAAATAAACCGTTTTTCAAATTATTAGTTAGCTTTTGTTTAAATTTAAATGTCTCTAGTTTTTAAGTTTATTTATTTTTAGTCTTTCATATATATTTTGTTGTTCTAAATTTGTTTTAATTAGTTTTAGTTATTTTTCTAATTCTATTAATAAAACTTTCTTTAAGATCAATTTTCCTTTGTATTTTTGTTTCTAGTTCTTAAATTTATTTCGTATACTTAATTTTCTAGACTACTAGTTTGTCTTTGTTTAAGTTAAACTATATAGTTTGTCTTTGTTTAAGTTAAACTATTTCTAGTCGTTAATTTTGTTAGTTTTCATTCTTTTGTTGATTTTATTAGTTCGTTTAAATTTTGTCTTTTATGTCTATTTTATTTTTATAAGTTCTATTTTCCAAAAGTTTTGATTAATTTCATCTTAATATTTTTAATTTATTTTCTTTCATAGTCGTTAAATATATTTCATTTTGGTTTGTTTATTTTTTAGTTATAATTTAAAAATTCAAAAATGAATGTGTGCAAATGTTCTAAGGAAAGTGTTTCAAGTGTATACTTTTTTTTTTGGCTTGATAGAAATATAAGTGGGAGAATTCACTCAAGGTATTTCACATATAATTTCAAATGGGTCTTCGTTACGGTCTACCTAATGTGTCAATACACATTTGGTTCAAGATTTGCATTTTCATTGCATCATTTTAATGAAACTGACAATAAAGGTTATGATCATACACTATGTTGACAGAGTGTGTCAAAGTATTGAAAAAACGAATCACAAGTTTAGAGGGAGCATTCAAGTTGGACAAAGGAAATGAGCAAACAATTGACAAGCCAGTATTAATGGTTTTTGAAGCTGAGATCTATGCTTCATCTGATTTGGTCTCTTGTGATGATATCGTTGTACCTTTCATGACTTGACGGTGGCTATTCTAAGCCTAGTATGCAACTTTAGACAAATCATCGTCCCTAGAAGCATGATGTTGTATGTGACTAAATCTCTCTAAGTATCTCATCATCGAGACCATCTGTTGAGATGGCATTGAGTCACCCACTCACGCTGATTGTCTAGAATTTTCTAAACTTTCAAAGTGAGATTGCCTAGTCCACATCAAAAAATCATTGCAAGCCTTGGGTGTTTATTTTTCTTGATTAATTATCTTTTTCTGGAATCCATCCTTGGAAGCATGCTTGTTGTATGCATGAAGTCTCATGTTCTGTTGAAACGTCGAGCATAACCCAGTGGCGTACCTTGATTTCATAGTCATCATCATAAGAGATACTTGTCTGGTCCTTAAATGACAAAGAGTTACTCATGTCCCTGACCTCCTAGTTTGAGGTAGACATGGTGCCATTATGAAATAACGGTGAATCTTTGATTCTTGTTTGTAACTTACCTTATGATACATAAGCTTAAACCACTTCTTGTCTATGAGTTAAAATGTTAATGATTCACACTGATTTCACCTCTACGTGACTGAAACAATCCATTCTCTCCTTTATGTTCTTAATAGATCTTGATGATTCACTCTGAGATACCACACAATGATAAAAGTTCGAAACTTTGTGCCGATGGATATATCATGTACCGTGATATATTACATGCATCTATCCATTCTCGCCCTTTTTCTTCTAATATAAAAAGTTAATGATTCAACGTTAAAAGCATATGCTGATGAGACTTCGCAATTCTGTGTAAATGATCTACTATTGCAATAACACAATAGTGTGATACACCTATCTTACCCTCTAACTTTGATTGATGTTTTCTTTTTATTTCAGGTTACTTGTTGTCTAAAAAAATAGATAGCCAGTACCTAGTGATGATGTCAAAAAGGGGAGAAATGTCCAGTTCTGCTACATTTTTACTTGATCATTCATAACAGACACTATTCAAAAAAATATTACACATCTAAGAGGGAGCAAAACTCAAATTTTGCTTATTTGAGGGGGAGCAAAATCTAAGGGGGAGCTAATATCAACCGTCTATCATCTCCTTATCATCTATCAGTTGTTGCAACTCATGATACTCTAACTGTTTCCGATGCTCTTACTGCGTCTACTACTGATAACCAAAAATGGGAAGAGTCATACACTTTCTCAGGGGAGTATTTGTTAAATCTGAAGAACTTGTTAGAGATTAGTTTTAACATCATCAGATAGGGGAGATTATAAGGTCACACCTTATGATCCGACAAACACAATGACACGCTGACCACTAAGCACCAACGTCAGCTCGAGAATGACCAGCGTCAGCGTAATCCCATGATCTTAGTTATCTTTGTATATTAGGAAGATATATTTGTATATTAGGTAGTTATACTCTATAAATATAGAATAGATAATAGATCCGATATCTTGGTGATAAGGATCTCTTTATATATAGATTAGATACAATCAATTTAATTAAGGGATTCACTAGATTAGTTTAGTATATATACAACATTAGAGTGAAACCCTAATGTAGAATGGCTTGTTGTCGTCAAGGTCTTGGTGACCGTCTTTGTGACAAACCTGCGTCTTCTTGGTGAAGATAAAACCTCTTTTCTTGGTGAAACGAACGATTTGCTTATTTCTTCGTGTTCTTTATTTTTTTGTTCTTTATTTTGATTTAGTTAGTTTTTTTGTTAGTTTTTTTATTAATAGTGATATTTTAGTTTTTATTATATAGAAAAATTGCATTTTTTTTTATATATGGTGTTATTTTTGTTGTTTTTTACAAATAAAAGTTGTTAAAGTGCATGTTTTTATTAATAGTGTTGTTTTATTGTAAAAAATACAATTTTTTTAAGTGTAATTTTTTTTTTGTTAAAATATGCATTTTTTATGTGTTATAAATGTTAATACGTTTGTATTTTTTTGTAGACACGTCAATTTCACGTGATCTAAGTAGAGTCCCACATCTACCGATTTTGAAGTGATAGAAGTGGTTGTAATGTTCCTTGAAAAGTTCAAAACAAAAAAAAAAGATTTTGTCAGCTTCATCAAACCCGTTGGTAAAAATTGTTTTACGGGAAATTATAGATATTGACCAACATCTAGAAACGTGCTCAACAAAAGTGTATCTTTGTCATATGATCCCGGACATGCGTACCAAATACAACAAGTATTGGGGTTCAATAGAAAATTTGAGCAATTTCACATGTTTTTCCATATTATTGGACCCCAACTGAAGTCTATCTTTTTGTCGGTTGTCATCAAGAAGATGATCGAAAACACGAGAACGGAAGAAAACATATTGTTGGATAGCACCATAAAATTGAAGACGATGTCTACGGTGTGGGAAATTGAAAAAATAATGGAAATTTTATTTAAAACATATGAAGAAAAATATGCAAATGTAGGTTCGTCTCAAAAAGTAAAAGAAGTTGTAAATTGTGATGTGGGTAACGATGTTTTGGACGATTTCTTAATGGGACAAGGAGACACGTTGGCGACAATTGAAAACGAATTGAGAAGATATTTAAATGAACCTAGAGTAAATTTTGATAAAAATTTCGACATCCTAGATTGGTGGAAAAAAACGCATTGCGTTTTCTTATCGTCGCTCGTATGGTAAAAGGTATTCTACTATTTAATTTCGGTTTCTTTTGATGAAGTTATAAATTATTAAACTTATAATTTTATGATGGTATGTTGTCAGCTATTTTGTTCATAAAAGTGACGACCGTGGCATCGGAATTCGCTTTTAGTACTTACGGTCGAATTCTAGATGAGTATAGAACACGTTTGAATACGCCTATTGTTGAAGCATTAGTATGTACACAAGATTGTGTAAGAAAATCATGCAAACAAATTATAGATGATGATGAAGACATATTGAAGGATGGTAGCATAACATTTATTATTTGGTACAGTAATAGTTTGGTTATTATTATATTGGTAAATTTGGTTTTCTAATTATTACCTTTGCATTCATCTTCATTTATGTTTTTTTTGGACTAATAGTTCAACCAAAAAAAACGAATGATGGATAATATGTAGTAAGATTATAATTTAAAATAGTATTCTAGAGACTAGAGAGCAACATGACAAACAAAACTTGCAACCATAAACAACAATGATACAAAACTCAGTTTGTTATATGGAACAAGGTTGGATCAAAACCGTAAACAACACTACGAAAGTCTTATTCGATCTAAAACCTGAAACCCGATTTAGTACCCAAAACCGGACAGAACCGGATACACCCAAAAACGGTCCGATCTTTGGGCAAGGTGATTCATGATTTTCGGTCTTCGGGCCGGTCCGGTCCGGGTTCGACCCGCTGCCCATCCCTAGTTTTCCTGGTTGTCCAATGTCTAGAAATTCTTTCATGATCACATAATTCCTTGAAGGCACCTTCTATATACTCAGTACCATTATCCGATCGTAGTGTCTTCAATTTCTTACTTGTTCCGTTCTCAACCATTGCTTTCCATTTCTTGAACGTGTCTAATATCTCATTCTTATGTTTCAGAAAGTAAGTCCAAACATACCTAGAACGATCATCCACAAAAGTGACCCTAAACATCGGTATGCACATAGTCTATAATTCCTCTGCTTTTGTGTTTGCTTGACTAGAACTAACAAGTCGTCTATGCCATAACCGAGTGCTTTCAGATGGGTCACCACCACTACCATTTGTTCCAACTGCTGCACCATCTGTCAACATTGTACCCGAAAGAACATAAAGGTTTCCTTGACAAATACCTTTCGTTACAACCAAAGAACCAAGAACAACATTCTTTACTCCTTCCCATGTAACTATCTTACATCCACCAGAGTTCAATACACCTTCAGAGATGAGATTCTTTCGCAACTTAGGAACGTGTCTCACATCCAACAACGTTCTGACCACACCATCATGCATTTTGATTCAAATAGAACAAAGCCCAACCATTTTGCAGGAATTGTTATTTCCCATTACCAAGGTTCCACCATCTTTGCTTCTATAGTTAGTAAACGATTTCCTATTTGGGCACATATAGTAAGAGCAACCCAAACCAAGAATCCAGTTACCATAGATTTCTTCATCAGAAATGACAAAGTAACAATCATCGTTGCTTCCTTCTCCTGAGGTGTAACTAGCTTCTGGCTTCTCTTATGAATTTCCTTTGTTGTTGGTGTTCTTGTCTTTGATTCATCCTACTCTCTTGTTAGGACAATTTGCTTTGTAATTCCCAAGTTCGTTACACTTGAAACATTGTCTTTGTGCAAGAGGTCTAGATTTAGATCTAGACTTTCCTCCCTTTCCTTTTCCTCTCTCATTACTTCTACCTCTTGTAAACAGTCCTTGTACCTCGTTTTTGCAACCACTAGCAGCAACCAGGTCACCAATTGCAATCTTTCAAAGATCATCAGTTAGAATTGTCGTTCTAGTCTCATCTATCGTAAGACTGTCACCTACAAGCATCAATGTTTGTACAAGATTCTCATAAGACTTTGGAATTGAAAGAAGTTGTAAAAGTGATTGATCCTCATATTCTACCTTCACATTAATTTCTTTTAAATATGATATACACCTATCAAATTCACTAACGTGTTTTCGGATTGAAGAACCTTCATCTATTTTGCAAGTAAACAACTTGGACTTCAAATAGATCCTATTTGTGAGAGTCTTCGTCATGAAATTTGCCTCTAACTTTTCCCACACTACAGCTGCCGATTCCTCATTACCTACCAAGAAAGCAACATCTCTTTCAAGTCATAATATGATCGATGCCCGTGCTTCAAGATCTAACTCCTCCCAATCCTCATCAGACATATCTTTGTGTTTAATTGTCTTACCCGCCAAAGCCTTATGTAACTTCTGTGAGATTAGTAAACTTTTCATTTGCATTCTCCAATAAGAAAAATCATTCTTCCCATTGAACTTCTCTAGTTCATACTTCCCACTTTAACTGCTCCACTCGTAGATGTCATTTACCCGCTTGTTTCAGAATCTGCCTCTCTCATGACTTTTATCAAACACGTTGTGTGCAGAACACAAAATACCACCTAAATACCTGAAATTTGAGCTCTACCACCTGGATTTGATATTAAGCTTTGATACCAATTGCTTTTCCAACAAAAACAATGCAGAAAACAAAGAAATTGATAGCAACTAACATTGTTTAATAAGATTCCCATTTTTTCCCTTTGGACCCAAAAAAAACCAATGACAACAACGATGAAACGAAGGTAAATAAGGAAAGAAACAAGAGATTTACATGGCTCAACAAATTTTCCTACATCCAAACCAGAAGAGAGAGCTTTTTGTATTAGGTTAAGTAATTGACCTCACTTTTGCCTCTACAATATGTGATGTTCTTCTTACTTTATAACCCTACCTCTCTTTACTGAATATTACATAACAAGAGTACATGGGCCTTTGAACTTTGGGTAAAAAAATGTATGGCTAGAAACTTATGTTACTGGGCTGGGTTGACTCAAGCTCACTAGAGCTGTCTCAAGCTTCCTAGATAGACCATTTGAGCTCACCACTAGAGTTGACTATTAACACAACTAATAACATTTGTCAATAGTGTGTCCTTAGAAGTTTGCAATGAGTTTGTTTGTAACTATGGTATTGTTGCTATTACTATTATAGTTTCGATTCTGATTCAGATTTTGATTAGTTTTAGCAAGGAATGCAATAGTTTGTTGAGATTGATTGTTGTTTCTCTTATTGAACAACCAAAAAGAAAACACGATTTATAGATGGAAGAGGATCCATAAGAAGTATCTGACCTCAGGTTTGAGAGAAGGAACTATTCATTCCCTTTAAGAAATTCATGATGCTTCTCAATCGCTTCAACTCCATTAAAATCACACTTGTTGAAATTAATGAATTCTTCAGTAAGAGACTTCAATTTAGTAAAGTAAACACCGACTGAATCCAGATTCTGACTCAAATTGATAAGTTCTCCTCGGATTTGGAATATTATTGGGCCATTACTCTGTTGGAGGGATTTGAGTTGAATAGGAAGACATGATTACAGATCTGATCAAATCAGAAGATAGAACACAAATTCACAAGAAACAAAAGTGAATCGATTATTAGACTAGACTTTATATTATATTAGAAGGTGTCAAAGTGTAATATTGTAAAGTATATATATATATATATATATATATATATATATATATATATTTACCCTTGTAATCCATTGAACGATAACTCATAATATACAACATCGATTACCAAGATTAACTTGCTATCAGAACCCTAAACCTAATCGGCAGCCACACTAGCCGTTCTCCCTCCAGAATTCGTCAACTGCCATCTTCATCTATTTTTTGTTCTCTGGTAATCACAGGTAATCAAAGAACAAGATGACAACTCTTGTT
This sequence comes from Lactuca serriola, assembly GCF_051521515.1. Taxonomy (NCBI): domain Eukaryota; kingdom Viridiplantae; phylum Streptophyta; class Magnoliopsida; order Asterales; family Asteraceae; genus Lactuca; species Lactuca serriola. The sequence continues at coordinate 137,268,201 of NC_136410.1, forward strand.
GCTTTTACTCAAGCTGAGAAAACCGTTCACAACTCACACAAGTTTGGTTTAAAACTATCCTCAACCAATTACGGGTACTGGAAAATGGTGATTCAACCCTTTCTTGTGACAAACAATCTATTCAGCTATATCGATGATACCATTCCTTGTCCCTCATATACAATCTCAGTGGCTACATCCTCTTCTGATAAAGACAAAGAACCGAAAACTGTTGCACAAGTCAACCTTGAGTTTACAATCTGGGTTTTGAATGATGCTCACGTAAGGATGATAGCTCTGTCCACAATCTCTGAAAGTGATTTTCAACATGCTCAAGGAAACACCTCTCAAGAATTATGGATTTCTCTGGAACGTGCTTTTGCCCCTCATACCTCTTCAAGGGAATACACCTTGAAGACTCAATTGTTGAAGATACAAATGAAACCTGATGAGTCGTCATCTGCCTATCTTACTAGGGCTCAAGAATACTCGGATGCCCTAGCCAACATAGGCGAACCCATGAAAGAAAAGGATTTGGTTATGCTCATTCTATCTGGGTTGCGTGAAGAATACAATGGTCTAAATTCAACCATCCTTTCCCGTCAAGTCCCTATTCCCTTTGTTGATCTTCATGCTCTACTGTTAGATCATGATTATATGATCTCAAAAACCTCCAGCAAGGTTTCTCCAACACAAACCTTCACTACAACAACATCTATTCGGAAACCAGCCACTACAACTATCTCTAACCAGGCCTCCACAGAGGCAGTTCAAGCTATTCAACAACTTGCTGCTCAGTTAGGTTTTCAGTTGCAACCTCTTAGTTCCCAACAACCTCAAGCACACTACACAAATAGATCTTAGAACAACCGTGATCGGGCTCAAAATAGTCGACCTGGCAACTCCAACAACAATCGTGGACGTGGGAACTAAAACAATCGCATTCAAGGAGGAGGTACTTGTAATCAGTTTAGTTGGGTATCTAATCAAAATATTGTTTTTGGTACATGTAACAGGTGTGGTATAGGGCATGTACCGTCTCAATGTCAAACCGTGACCCCAATACACTCAAATCAAGAAAGGCACTGTTTGCCAACTATGCTGATTACCGTTCACAAGCTTCAAGTACCTGGCTTCCAGATACAGGATCGAGTCATCATGTTGCATCAAATCTCTCTAGTTTTGACAACTCGGAAGCCTACTATGGCGAGGATAATCTTCATGTTGGCAACGGTAAAGGTTTACCTATCTTACATATTGTTTCTTCAAGCTTCTATTCACCCAACAAAACATTCAATCTTAAACATGTCCTACATGTCCCAGCCATTACACAAAATCTTCTCTCTATTCAACAATTTTGTCAAGATAATAATGTTTATTTTGAATTTCATTCTACCTTTTTTCTTGTGAAGGACACGTCTACACACAATATCCTCCACATGGGTCCAAGTAACGGGGGTCTCTATTCCTTCACTCTCCCAAGAATGCAACCTAAAGTGTCCTTCTCTGCAACTCGTGCTTCTCCGACTACATGGCATCAAAGATTGGGCCACCCGCACCCTCAACTTTTGAAGTCTATGCTTTCTAAGTTTCGTTTACCTCTGAAAAACAATTTTTCTAGTATTTCTTGTGATTCATGTTCTATTGGAAAGTCCTCAAAACTTCATTTATTACCATCTAATATTAAAAGCAATCATATTTTGGATCTTGTTTTTTGTGATGTTTGGGGTCCTGCTCCTGTTACATCCTTTGGTGGTCACCATTATTTTCTATTGTATGTAGATCATTTTACTAGATTCATGTGGATATCCCCTTTAAAGCAAAAATTTGATGTTTTCCCTACCTTTAAACAATTTCTTCTCACAGTTGAACGTCAATTTCACACTAAACTTAAATCAGTTCAAATCGATTGGGGGGTGAATTCCGAAACCTCTCCTCCTTCTTTTCCACTCTTGGCATCATACATCGTCTCTCTTGTCCGTACACAAGTGAACATAAGGGCTATGTTGAACGTCGTCACCGACACGTTGTCGAAACTGGCCTCACATTATTAGCCAAATCCAATGTTCCACAACGTTTTTGGAACTTTGCCTTTGACACCGCTACTTATCTTATTAACCGGATGCCTTCACAAACAAATTCCAATACTTCACCTTTTGAACTTGTCTTTCACCATCAACCTGATTATTCGTTCCTACAAGTGTTTGGGTGTCAATGTTTTCCTCACCTACGCCCTTACAATCACTATAAAATGGATCTCCGCTCTACACCATGTGTGTTTCTCGGTTATAGTACCTCCCATCATGGCTATCGTTGCTTCTATCCACAAACCGACCACATCTATATTGCACGCCATGTCCGCTTCAATGAACAGTCCTTTCCATTTGCCATATCTCCAACTCCTCTTGATCCTTCTCCATTCAATGAACCATATTACTCATCTTATCCCACTGCTCAACCTGTTCCAACTTTACCCAACCACCAAAATGCCACACCACCTCAAACCGAACCACCACAAACATCTCCAACCATGCAATCACCTCCTTCATCTCAACCACCTCCTCTCTCTAGCCAGACATACTCCCGTCGCACATATACACACCCCACCACTACATCCACTTCTTCCGCTTATGACCGTTATACTCATGCTCATCCCTCTTCTACTCCCGAGTCTTCCGTACCGCCTCCTTCCAACCCACCACCTCGCACTCGTCCACCTAACTTTAGACAAAATCCCAAACCGAATCCCAGATTCGATGCCAACTCCTTTCACAGAGATACCACCCCTCCTGACACCGAACCTCAATCCTTTACTGTTGCTAACAAACATCCTCAATGGCGTCAAGCCATGGCTGACGAGTACTCGACCCTCTTAAAGAATGGCACATCGTCTTTAGTACCTCGTGTTCCTAATACAAATGTAGTTGATTGCAAGTGGGTCTACAAGTTAAAACGTGATCAAACCGGGGCTATTAAACGTTACAAAGCCAGGTTAGTAGCAAAAGGGTTTCGTCAACAACCAGGGATCGAATTTCATGAGACTTTTAGTCCTGTTGTCAAGTCTACAACCATTCGCCTTGCTCTTTCATTAGTTGTTGCACAAAATTGGCATCTACAACAACTTGACGTTCAAAATGCATTTCTTCATGGCAACTTACAGGAGATTGTGTACTTACAGCAACCACAGGGCTTTGTTGATCCACAAAAACCGAATCATGTATGCCTTTTACATAAGCCGTTATATGGCTTAAAACAGGCTCCCCAGGCATGGTTTCAGTGCCTCTCCAGCTCCTTACACGGTCTCGGCTTCATGGGTTCTAAAACTGACCCATCTCTCTTTATTTACTCTAAAGCTGGTACCCTCCTTTATATGCTAGTCTACGTTGATGATATTCTTCTGACAGGCAATAACCCTAAAGCGATTAATCATGTGGTCCGTAGTCTCAGTCGTTCTTTTGCAATTCAAGATATGGGCAGTCTTTCCTATTTTCTTGGGATAGAAATTACTCCAAGAGGTGAGGTCATCATCCTTTCACAGCACAAATATATTTTGGACCTTCTTGCACGTGCAAATTTATCCAACGCCAATCCTATGCCTACACCAATTGCAACCAATGCTAATCTTTCCCTTGGTGATAGCCCTCTACTTGATGATCCAGTCAAATATCGGCAAATAGTTAGTGCTCTTCAATATGTCACTTTATCTCGGCCTGACATTACTTATGTTGTCAATAAAGTCTGTCAATTCATGCATTCCCCTATGGTTAATCACTGGTCCACTGTTAAGCGCATTTTACGTTATTTGAAAGGAACATCAACATATGGTCTCTTGATACAACGCAATTCTGGGACTACTCTTCACGCTTATACTGATTCGACTTTCAATAATCTCAGTGCTTTCTCTGATGCTGACTGGTCCGGTTGCCCGGATGACCGTCGATCCACGGGGGGATATGCCATATACATCGGGTCGAACCTTATATCTTGGTCTGCATGAAAGCAAAAGACTGTCTCTCGGTCCTCAACGGAGTCTGAATACAAAGCCTTGGCCGACACGGTTGCCGAACTCACATGGTTACAGACTCTTCTACACGAACTTCGGGTACCCATGAAAAAAGTCCCAACATTATGGTGTGATAATCTAGGAGCAACATATCTTTCAGCAAATCCGGTGTTCCATGCACGAACAAAGCATGTCGAGGTAGATTTCCATTTCGTTCATGAGAAAGTGGCTCAAGGGTTGCTGTCGGTTCGGTTTATCTCCACAGATGATCAGATTGTGGATGTCTTTACAAAGCCTTTATATGTTCAACGGTTCTTAGATTTGAGAAACAAGCTACAAGTCGCTTCCCGGCCTTAGCTTGCAGGGGGGATATTAGACTAGACTTTATATTATATTAGAAGGTGTCAAAGTGTAATATTGTAAAGTATATATTTATTTACCCTTGTAATCCATTGATCGATAACTCAGAATATTCAACATCGATTACCAAGATTACCTTCGATTGAAAAAAATTCAAAAGAACAATTTGTGAATTGAAGAAATAAATCAATGAAGAGGCTTCGTAATTTAATGAACGAAAGATTGGTTCAAATCAAAGAACAGAGAAACTGAAAAGCAGATTGAGCAATTAATAGCTAACTAACTCACTTAACTAACTATCATAAAACTACAATTAAGCCCTTATAGTTTAATATCTCTAATATATATAAACTAGGGTCGTCAAAGCATATTGCTAATATGGCTTCCTTGTATTGTTTAATTTGGTTTTATTTAGGTTTTGTCTGACGCAAGATTCATAAGTATGATTTTTATATTGTTTGTCTACGTTATTTTGTAAGGTGTTGCATCCTTATAAAAGGCTTTCCAAATATACCTACCAAACCATTAACCTATAAAGTTGTGTTTTCTTAAATAATAAAAAAAAACAACATGAATGAAAAATTAGTATTCATAAAACATTAGTTTCCATATTGAGTAACACTCAATAAAGAAATTTTAAAGAATTCCAAAACGTTATCCATACCCATACAATTTCATCATAACTTACTACTTCCTGTTTGGTTTATAAATCCATTAAACAATTTGAAATGTATTTGTATTTTTGATACGTCTGCAAAGGAAATTTGGTCTTTCAACGAAAAAATTAAGAATGAAATTCGGTTCTTATCGGACGCTTCTCGGAATGATGAAATATCTCAAACATGGATTTGAAGGAATCTCTCTTAATTCAATTTCATTGATACACTGCATAATGGAATTTGAGAATCCATTTCCTTCGAATTCAGTAAACCAAACACACCAAGGATTAGGGATGAGCATATGGACCGGGGAACCGGCCGGAACCGGTCCTGGAACCGGAACCGAAACCCAATGGAACCGGTTGGGCCGGAACCGAAACTATAATTTCGTCAATTTTTGGAACCGGGACCCGGTAAAAATCGGTCGTTGGAATCGGCCCAAAACCGGGAACCAGACCGGATAACTCAAATTTTGAAATTGCATAACTCACTCAATTTAACTTTTTTTACTGAATCTTTTTCCTGCATGTAGATTATGATTTGTAGTTAAGTTTAGACTATAAAAACGTTTGATTTGGCTAAAAATTAGATGAGTTACAAGGCCCTCAAGGAAGGGTGTCAAATCAGAATTTTTTTTATGTTTCAGCCATTAAATGTAATCTGACTTTGTTGTTCAAATGTACATAACTCACTCAATTTAAATTCTTTTGACCTGAATCTTTTTCCTACATGTATATTAGGATTTTTAGTTAAATTTAGACTATAAAAACGCTTCATTTGGTTAAAAATTGAATGAGTTACAAGCCCTGCAAGAAAGGGTGTCAAATCATAATATTTTTTATGTTTCAGCGATTAAATGTAATCTGACTTTGTTGTTCAAATGGGTATAACTCACTCAATTTAACCTGTTTTGACCTAAATCTTTTTCCTACATGTAAATTACGATTTGTAGTTAAATTTAGACTATAAAAACGCTTGATTTAGTTAAAAATTGGATGAGTTACAAGCCCCGCAAACAGGGTGTTAAATCAGATTTTTTTATGTTATAACGATTCAACGTAATCTGACTTTGTTTTTCAAATGCGCATAACTCACTCATAAACGTAGTTTAGGTTTTGTAGTTAAGTTTATACTATAAAACACTTGATTTGGTTAAAAATTGAATGAGTTACAAGCCCCGCAAAGAAACGTGTCAAATCAGACTGATTTCAAAATCGAAAACCCGGCAAAAACCGGACCCGGAACCGTAACCGGCAGAACCGTCGAGCCGATTCGATTCTTGATTTTGGCCGAAGCCGGTTCTTGGGTAGGGTCCGAGTCGGGCCGGTTCCGGCCGGTTCGATCCGTTTGCTCATGCCTACCAAGGATGTATGAACAGCAGTTGATGGGAAAACAGAATATAAAAAGGCCTAATATAGAGATGAATGAAACACAAAAACAATCCTATTACTTTTCAAAAGCATATGCTTGGTTCTTTTTACTTTTAGTTTTTTGCTGAAAATACCAATACTAAATCTAAATCTAAAGCCTGAACATATTTAGTGGATCTGTTACAGAATTATTATGCTTCCAAAAGGTGAATAGAAACCTCAATATCCAGTTTTTAATGTCAAAGTTATCGTGCTTCAAAGTATCGATTTCTTATTTGTTTCTCAAAAAAAAGTCCGAGAATTTCACAAAAGAACATGTTATGAATCTTGAATGTATTATATAAATATGAAAAAACTGCAAGATTGGTCCTTGTGATATTCAAAAAAATTTGGATGGGGTTCAAAAACTTTCCCATTTGCATAGAAGGTCCAAAATCAAGGTTTTTCCCTGTTTTTGGTCCAAAAAAGCTTGAAAAGACGATTATGCCCTTTAAATTTCTTTTTTCCTTTTTCTGTAATTATTTTAAAGCTATTTTGATTTAAGAAAAAAAGGAATAGGAGGCAGCAACCACCCCCATCGTACTCTCTCTCTCTCTCTCTCTCTCTATATATATATATATATATATATATATATATATATATATATATACATACATATCTCTTTCTCTCACTCACATATACACACACATTGTCTTCTTCCCTGTTGAAACACATTGAAGTTAAAACAAACATCTCACAAAGACACACATATACCTCAACTCTTAAAAAACACACACCTGCAACTAAAAAAATACACACACAACTACAACTCAAAACACATACACATACCCACTTTAACTCAATCACACACATACACAAGAGCGTATACTATGAAATCAAAATAGACACACACAAACACACAGAGACACATACACACCCATTTTTAAACACACATCAGCAACCTACCCCCACTATCGACCTCAATTGACTCTGAAGATGATGGCGGCGCCTCTTTCGTCATCGACTTCATTAAATCATTTTCAAGTCAGTCACACCCTGTCTTCTTCTGTTTCACCTTGCCTCATCATATTTCAACATCCACCCAATTCTCTAACTTATCTTGATGAATATGGTTGGCCTGCTCATATATTTACAAACAAAAATCACAAATTTTGGGAATTGATCAATATGAAAGTTAGGGTTTTGTATTACTGTATCTGCTAATAATGAATTCAAGAAAATTGATGAGTCCAAGAGCATTTTTTAAGAAGGGTATACATTTCACCCACAAGCTTCATGAAGATCTGAAGTAGAGTTCACTAATCATCTCTATCGACTAATATTCCCCAACTCCTCACACTCCTTAATTTGCTCATCTGTCAATACATCTCTGACTCCATTCTTCAAATTCAATGAGTACGATGTCGCTATTATTAGTTATTAGGGATTAGGCCCAAGCCCTTTCGGGTTTAGCAATTAGGATTTCGGTAATCTCTATATGTTCTTATGTAATTGTCTTTTCAGAATCAATAAATCAATTATCTGACATGGTATTAGAGCTCTAGGTTAAAACCCTTCTTCTAACCACAACCCACAGCCACCGCCTTCCACCTCCGGTGACCTTCTCTAATAGTCGTCGGAGGTGCCTTCATTATGTTCCATATTTTTCCTTTTTTTCTCCTTTCTGCCTAAATAATAAAACAGTCACCGACAAAAACCTACAGCTCTTTCATCGGTTTCTTCCACTGCGTAGTCTACTTCTATCTCCTCCTCATATAACCATAGACTCTGAGTCTTCTTCCTACTCTTCGACTGGCTACTTCTTCAGATCTCTTTTCTGTTTCAGCCCCTTCTGATGCTGCTGTTTCCTCCCTTCTATGGAACCTTCTCCGCCAGGCTGCCTCTAATTTGTAGTCGTTTCTTTCTCCATCAACATTGCAGTTGCCGATCTTGCCGGAATTTGCTCCGTCTACCGCAACTCGAGCCCTCTTTCTTTCTTGTTGCCTTTCCCCAGACTCCTCTACCGTTGGTTGCATGATCATCACCGCCATCGTAATTCTTCTCGTTTTCTACAACGGAATCTACGGATACCACTTCTTCTCCGACGTGTAGTCGAGGTTAGCTGCCATTCTTAGAGCTCCACCATCGCCGATGTCTCTATCTTCATCTTGTTTTTATGTTGTCTTCTTTTGTTTATTTTTCCAGATTAATCGTCTCCACCCGATCAAACTACGGGGAGGGGGTGGGGATGTTAGTGTTGGATTAGTGTCTAAGTCCATAACTGTAATTGGTAAGACTTGACCCGACCCGACATGGTCCATTTGGGTTGCATGGCATCGGGACAATTGGATTGATTTATATTAATATATTATAAGCTCTAATATATTAATATATAATCATATTATTTAATTAGTATTGATCAAGAATTAATTTATAAATAATTAGGTGATCAAAATGAACTAATTAAGTATGGACTCTTAGAGATATATGTGTGGTGGGCCAAGTTCATTTAGGTTGGGCTAAGCTTCATGGATAGTCCATGGAGTGTTTAACCCATGGATCATATGAAATGAAAGGTCATGGGTTTAAACCTAATCTCCACACTATATAAAGATGTCATTGGTTGGTGAAATTGGCACTAGTGTGTGTACACAAGAGGGCAATGCCAATTTCACTAGAGAGAACCAAAGTATCCTTATTTTCAAGGTTATTCCAAGTGTTCATGGTGTTGTGTGAACCATTTGAGGTGTCACACTTGGGGCACTAGGCACTCAAGCTTCATGAAGACAAGTTACATCAAAAAAAGGTATGTATTCTATCTATTTTATTACCCAAGTATATGATATTTGTATGCTAGTATAGGGTAATATCTTGGAAACTTCATATTTGCATGTATAATAGAGAAAACATAGATCCAAGGTATTTAGGGTTGTATGTGCACCATAGGATGTTGTAGTATACTAAAACCCAACAGTTAGTGATTAGGGTTTAGGCCTAATCCCTTAGGTTTTAGCCATTAGGCTTTAGGTATTTTCTATATATTCTTATGTAATTGTCATTTGAGAAATAATCAATCAATTATGTAATAGTTATTTCCAAGGGTGATTACGGTAGAAGAGGGAAAAGCTTAATGGGAGAAAAAAATATTGGCGTCTTCAACTTTAATGGCAACCAAGCGGACTATAAGTCTGTAGGTGGCTGTGATGTTGCGGCAGTCAGTACTGGAAAAGGTCGGGATAGAAGTGGTGGCGGGGGAGGAGATGGAGGGGCAAAAAGGAGCAATGACGAGGAAATTGAGTTTGTCGGAGCGGAGGAGGTAGGTAGATCAAAGTTCTGAACGATGGGCATGCCAAGGCACCATGAGAAACGTCGGGCGGTGTTGGTGGCTTCAGAGCATTAGAACTCAATGTGGTGGAATCATTTGACTGAGAATTTTTCAGACATGGGATTTTCTTTGATGAAGTCGTTGAAGCCATTAGGTCTTCTTGACGGGAATAGAGGTGATGAAACCGACATCTTTTTTATGGAGAGAGAAAGAGAGAGAGAGAGAGAGAGAGAGAGAGAGAGAGAGAAATGTACGGTTACGGGAGGGGATTGGTGGGTAGAATTCTTTTATTATTATTATTTTTAAATAGAAAAGGTATTAATATAGATTAAAAAAATGGAAAAAAGAAATGAAAAGGGTAAAATGGTCTTTTCAAGTTGTTCAGGAACCTAAAACACAGAAAACATTGATTTTGTATCGTCTATACAGGTGGGAAAGTTTTTAGATCCCATGCAATGTTTTTTGAATGCCATAGGGACCAATCTTGCAGTGTTGTGTGTGTGTGTGTGTATATATATATATATATATATATATATATATATATATATATATATATATATATATATTTCTATAAGAGTAGATTGAACACCAAGTTTGACACAAACGTTTTATTGGCATTAAATACAACATAGAAATCAACTCATGTGACTGTGTACATAGATAGTATTATTGTTCAAGCTTACTTTTCCATACAAACACAAGCTTTTTGGATACATTTGGGATCAAGCTCTTGTTGATCGCAGAGATTTTTACGCTCCGCTTCAGTCCGACAATCTTTCTTCGGGATATGATATACACAAACCAATGGTTGTGCTGGACTCATAAGAATCTCATCTGCAACAAACAAAACAATCAATCACCATTTGTATTTATTTATTATTTATTCTCTCAAAATCACACACATTAACTCATCATTTTCATCTCAAGAACAAAAATATGGACTTGGAACAAACAAGGACAATACTTTCTATCTAACTAATATCTCATTTAGTCTGTACCTATAATTCTAAAATCATCATTAATCATCTACTTTCTATAATAATAATTAAAAACACAACCTAAAAAAACTTCATATATCAACATATATGTGTCACAAAAATGGTAACACATGAATAAAGTAAAATGCATGTAGCAAAGATAGTAAGGAGCAACATCAACACAAATAACCGTACGTTTTTTCCCATTATCATAGCGAACAATATATGTATATGTAAAGAAACTAGAAATAGTTCCCCTTATATAGGTAAACACCACCTATACGTAATTAATTATTGGCAATTTATTCACATTTTCAAATTAGGTGTTTGAAAAATCTAGTCATCCACAAAAAGAAATTTTATTCCAATCTAACATCACATGATCTATATTCAACGTTTTAAACTTCAAACAATTATATAGTTTCAAAAATTAAACAAAATCAAATAAAACTGACTTCATAATTATATATCTACAAACACAAATTACAATTTAAGAGCATAATTTTTAAAAACAATCATATGTGTTTATATAAAGATATAAAGCATTACAAAATATTAAGTAATAAAAGTTAGGTCTTTTAAAATTAGCAAACAAAAGTTAGGCTAAAACCTAACTCATTTGACAAATAACTGATCAATTACAATTACATAATCACATATAATACGTTTCACAAAAATCTCATAAAATCAACAACAATTGATTTTAAACATCTTTAAATCGTAATCTCATTAACTCTTGATTTGGTCTCCCGACTATATTTCTCCCGCATATTCCTTCATTCAAAAATCATTCTTGAAAAACAAGAATTTAAATTAGAAACTATTCTAGTATCCTAATAAAATAAATCAGCAACTTTAATTTTAACAAAAACATTTGAAACGATGACCTAATTACTTTTGTTTGATTTGAACATTCTTTTGCTTTCCAAAAAAATTAATTGAATGTGCATTACTATTTATTGCACAAATTAATTACCTTTATGGCCACCACTATATGGGGCAGTATCACGTAATTGCTTATTTTGCTATGTTGTAACTGGTGCAATATCCTTCCATGGTTTTGGTTTTGTTATCTTTTTATTAAAAAATGGACATAGTATAAGGTAGAGACCAAAAACAACATAAATACTGAAGAAAATAATTTCACAATAGGTTTATAATAAGAAGTGATATTTGACATAAAAAATAAGTAATAATAGGTTATAAACATTTTTTTAAGTACTCAAAGGTACTCCCTTAAAAAGTAGATTACTATCTCACGAAAGTACAATGTCATTTTAGAAAAAGTGCAACTTTATCTTTTTCTGCCTTGATGGATATTTAAGACAAATTTTTTTGTTATGGTTGTTAGTTTTGATGATAATTAATATTTTCAAAGCTTTATTGCTATTGAATTTAATTCATTAATGCGTTATGAACTCAAATGATGTTTAATCTATGATATTTTTCTTACTATATGCCCATGTGTGTGGAAATAGCAATGTACTCAATGAAAGTAGGATGCTAAAATTGTCTAACACATAAATAAAAAAACCAAAATACCTTGCTAGAATGGTATAAACACGTGTTGATATAAAGTTGCAAACCCAAAGATCTAGATTCGTTATATTTGTGTGTTTTTAGGTAAATAATATGTCAAGTCTTTTATATAATCTCACTCTCTTGTTACCAAGTATTTTATTTGTATACTAAGATATAGGTTGATATTTCATCAAGTATTTGGTTATATATACTTTCTCAAATTTTGGAAATATGTGAAATCTAAGTTCTAAAAATGTTCATCTCAAACTGTTTTCACCATGAACAATCTAGGAATTGCTCAGGATCTAGGAACAAGTTTTGATTGTTTTTATTTATTTTTTTTTAGAGGGATTTTGAAAAATCTTTAAGTATTCTAAGAAAGTTAAAAGCCTTTTGTGAATAATCCGTCTCCAATTTCACCCTCTTCTTCGCTTGACTCGCTGAGTTTGAGTCACTGAGTCAAATCATTATGCCAATCAGCTACATCTTTTGCCTCCGCCACTCAATAGACTCATACGCCTTCGTCGATCGAACTCTGCCTATTCGTTTGTGTAGTTTAAAGTTCCACCACCGGCCTCCTTCACTACCTTCCGTCCGCTGCTGCGGTCGGCCTCTTAGCAGGTTGCATAGTTTTTTCTGTCATTCTGCACCTCTTCTTTGCGCTTGAAAATCACGTCTTCAAGATCAGGCACACCATCTTTATTTGATTTTGAAAACAAAGATATGTTAAACAACTTTCTTCGTATCTATAGTGTATGTGTATGAAACACTAGATATATTTATGTATAACGCTAGTTCATTAATATCATATTGAATACTATAAAGGTTTATATATGTAATATGATGCTTCTTTTTAAATTGATTTCTTTATGTTGATTAATGATTGAGTTTAGGGATAAGTGTTGGAACCAACCAGAACCGGAACCGGTTTTGCGATATTATAAGAACCAGGAGTCGGACCACCGGTTGCAGGTTTTGTTTGCTTTTCCAAACAAGAACCGGTTGTAAATAATGTAAAATTAATGATGAGTCAATTCATATTACTCACATGTAGTCAAGTTTTCTTCTTAAAAAACATAATATTCAATAATCAAGTTTGCAAACATTGTTTAATATTCCTACATATCAAATTTAATAGAATTCAAACAATCAAGTTTCAAACAAAAGAACAATTCAATATCACTTCTACGATGCTACCAAAGTAAACTAGCTAACTATAGTCTACTTCTCCATCGGCCTTTTCCCCATTGCTTTGTTATTGTGTACAGTTTCCCCAATATCTATATATAGGGATGAGCATATGGACCGGGGAGCCGGCCGGAAGCAGTCCCGGAACCGGAACCGGTACCGGAACCCGATGGAACCGGTCGGGCCAGGATTGATACTATAATTTCGTCAATTTTTGGAACCGGGACCCGGTAAAAGCCGGCCCAAAACCGGGAACCGGACCGGATAACTCTCTCAAATTTTAAAACTTGCATAACTCACTCAATTTAACTTTTTTTTTCCTGCATCTTTTTCCTACATGTAAATTATGATTTGCAGTTAAGTTTAGACTATAAAAACGATTGATTTGGTTAAAAATTGAATGAGTTACAAGCCCTGCAAGGAAGGGTGTCAAATTAGAATTTTTTTCTATTTCACCAATTAAATGTAATCTGACTTTGTTGTTCAAATATGCATAACTCACTCAATTTAACTTGTTTTGGCCTGAATTATTTTCCTACATGTAGATTAGGATTTTTAGTTAAGTTTAGACTATAAAAACGCTTGATTTGGTTAAAAATTGAATGAGTTACAAGCCTCGTAAGAAAGGGTGTCAAATCAGAATTTTTTTTATATTCCAGCCATTAAATGTAATCTGACTTTGTTGTTCATATGTGTATAACTCACTCAGTTTAACTTCTTTTGACTTAAATCTTTGTCCAACATGTAGATTAGGATTTTAGTTAAGCTTAGACTATAAAAACGCTTGATTTGGTTAAAAATTGAATGAGTTACAAGCCTCGCAAGAAAGGGTGTCAAATCAGAATATTCTTATGTTATAGCGATTAAACGTAATCTGACTTTGTTGTTTAAATGTGCATAACTCACTTAATTTAAGCTTTTTTTGACCTGAATCCTTTTCCTGCATGTAGATTATGTTTTGTAGTTAAGTTTAGACTATAAAAACGCTTGATTTGGTTAAAAATTGAATGTGTTACAAGCCCCACAAGGAAGGGTGTCAAATCAGACCAGTTCCAAAATCGAAAACCCAGCAAAAACCGGACCCGAAACCGTAACCAGTAGATCCGCCGGGCCGGTTCGGTTCTTGATTTTGGCCGAAGCCGGTTCCCGGGTCGGGCCGGTTCCAGCCGGTTCGGTCCGTTTGCTCATGCCTATCTATATAAAACACAAAACAAAAAGGTTGTTAGCATTTAATAAAAAGTAAATTACTGAAATCGTCCCTATGATTTGGTCAAAACTACGAGTTTGGTCACTAACATTTTTTTTTCACTCGGACTATCCCTCTAGTTTGTTTGTGTTTCGGTTATGGTCGCTAACAGACATGAAAAGACAATTTTACCATTGCTATATATTTTTCCCACATTTTAAATAACTAGTAAATACTTATTTATAATAAAAACTCAGAGAGTCCCTCCACCATTTCCTAACTCCGACCCCATTCATCTTCTTCCTTTTCCTTAAATACTTCCCAAAACAAGCCTCTATCAAGATTGCACTTGCCGGAATTGGCTCTGTTTGTCGCAGCTCGAGCCCTCTTGCTTTCTCGCTGCCTTTCCCCAGACTCCTCCTATACTGCTGGTTGCTCTAGCCCTCTTCATTTTTGAAATCATTGTATGCTGATTTGAAGTCAAAAGGAAAAGTTAGAAAAATGGAGCCAGTTGGTCTATGTGATGAAAAAGAAAAGGAATACGTCCAAATGGTATTTTCAGGTTGCTTTCAAATAATGAGTAAGTAAAGAAGAGTTGTGCATATTGTGTAGATGCCTTGTTTATGTACAAATATATGAAAATTGTCGAAGGAAGTGGAATGATACTTCATGTGCATTCTCTTTTGTGAAAACAAGCTAAGGAAACAAAGAAAAGAGAAAGTTGGCATGCTCACATGTCTGAAATCAAAATAGACACACACAAAGACACACAAACACATACACACCCATTTTTAAACACACATCGGCAACCTACCCCTATTGTCGACCTCAATTGACTCTGAAGATGATGGTGGCGCCTCTTTCGTCATCGACTTCATTAAATCCATTATCAAGTCATTCACACCTTGTCTTCTTATGTTTCACCTTGCCTTCATCATATTTCAACATCCACTCAATTCTCTAACTTATCTTGATGAATATGGTTGGCCTGCTCATATATTTACAAACAACAATCACAAATTTTGGGAATTGATCAATATGAAAGTTAGGGTTTTGTATTATTGTATCTGCTAATAATGAATTCAAGAAAATTGATGAGTCCAAGAGCATTCTTTAAGAAGGGTATACATTTCACCCACAGGCTTCATGAAGATCTGAAGTAGAGTCCACTAATCATCTCTATCGACTAATATTCCCAACCCCTCACACTCCTTAATTTGCTCATCTGTCAATACATCTCTGACTCCATTCTTCAAATTCAATGAGTACGATATCGTTATTGTTAGTTATTAGGGCTTAGTCCCATGCCCTTTCGGGTTTAGCAATTAGGATTTAGGTAATCTCTATATGTTCTTATGTAATTGTCTTTTCTGAATCAATAAACCAATTATCTGACATGGTATTAGAGCTCTAGGTTAAAACCCTTCTTCTAACCACAACCCACAGCCACCGCCTTCCACCTCTAGTGACCTTCTCTAACAGTCGTCGGAGGTGCCTTCATTATGTTCCATATTTTTCCTTTTCTGCCTAAATAATAAAACAGTCACCGACAAAAACCTATAGCTCTTTCATCGGTTTCTTCCACTGCCTAGTCTACTTCTATCTCCTCATCATATAAACATAGCCTCTAAGTCTTCTTCCTACTCTTCGACTGGCCACTTCTTCGGATCTTTTTTCTGTTTCAGCCCCTTCTGATGCTATTGTTTCCTCTCTCCGATGGAACCTTCTCCACCAGGCTGCCTCTAATTTGTAGTCGTTTCTTTCTCCATCAACATTGCAGTTTCCGATCTTGCGGAATTTGCTCCGTCTACCGCAACTCGAGCCCTCTTTCTTTCTTGTTGCCTTTCCCCAGACTCCTCTACCGTTGGTTGCATGATCATCACCGCCACCATAATTCTTCTCTTTTTCTACAATGAAATCTATGGATGCCACTTCTTCTCCGACGTGTAGTCGAGGTTAGCCGCCATTCTTAAAGCTCCACCATCGCCGATGTCGCTATCTTCATCTTGTTTTTATGTTTTCTTCTTTTGTTTATTTTTCCAGTTTAATCGTCTCCACCCGATCAAACTACGGGGAAGGGTTGGGGATGTTAGTGTTGGATTAATGTCTAAGTCCATAACTATAATTGGTAAGACTTGACCCGACCCGGCATGATCCATTTGGGTTGCGTGGCATCGGGACAATTGGATTGACAAGATGAGGAAAAAGGATACTAGTGATTTATATTAATATATTATAAGTTCTAATATATTAATATAT
The DNA here is from genome assembly GCF_051521515.1 of Lactuca serriola. Classification (NCBI taxonomy): domain Eukaryota; kingdom Viridiplantae; phylum Streptophyta; class Magnoliopsida; order Asterales; family Asteraceae; genus Lactuca; species Lactuca serriola. The sequence continues at coordinate 137,285,007 of NC_136410.1, forward strand.
AATTATATTATTTAATTAGTATTGATCAAGAATTAATTTATAATTAATTAAGTGATCAAAATGAACTAATTAAGTATGGACTCTTAGATATATATATATATATATATATATATATATATATATATATGTGTGTGTGTGTGTGTGTGTGCGTGTGTGTGTGTGTGGTGGGCCAAGTTCATTTAGGTTGGGCTAAGCTTCATGGATAGTCCATGGAGTGTTTAACCCATGGATCATATGAAATGAAAGGTCATGGGTTTAAACCTAATCTCCACACTATATAAAGATGTCATTTGTTGGTGAAATTCGCACTAGTGTAAGTACATAAAAGGGCAATGTCGATTTCACTAGAGAGAACCAAAGTATCCTTATTCTCAAGGTTATTCCAAGTGTTCATGGTGTTGTGTGAACCATTTGAGGTGTCACACTTGGGGCACTAGGCACTCAAGCTTCATGAAGACAAGTTACATAAAAAAAAAGGTATGTATTCTATATATTTTATTACCCAAGTATATGATATTTGTATGTTAGCATAGGGTAATATCTTGGAAACTTCATATTTGCATGTATAATAGAGAAAACATAGATCGAAGGTATTTAGGGTTGTATGTGCACCATAGGATGTTGTAGTATACTAAAACCCAACAGTGGTATCAGAGCCATGGGTTGTTTTCTGTTATATTGATGCAAATGTTTTATTTTCAAAGTTGGAAAAAAAACATGACGTTTGTCAAATTTTAAGATAATTACTTGTTTTTGTGAAAAACTAATTATTTGTAAAATTTGAATCATTTGCTATATGAGTTAAATTAGGTCAAATTTAGTAAAAGACAAAATGATATGATTATTTTATTAGTTTTAAAAGTTTGATCGAAAGAGTTTTTTGAAACCTCCATAAGTTACGGATATGAAAAGGTTTAAAAAAATTGATTCAATTTTTTTTATGGAGTTACAAAATTGGTGTTAATGTTTTAAAGAATTCCATAACTTGTTCTTAGGTTATGGAACATGAAAAGTTTCATCATTAAACAAACACATTAAACTTTATAAGTTATGGAATCCAAAAGTTTTTTTCTTGAATTATCTTGATCTTATGAGTTTATTTAGATTAATAGAAAATTATGTGATAATATGTTTTCAATCCATTTTAATCTAAGAGTTTATTCTAAAATGTGTTTTTGTAACTTGTCCTCAAGTTACATGAAAAGTCACATTTAAGTTTCATAAAACTCATAAAAGTTGTCATAAGTTACAAAATGAAGAGTCTTGTCATCATTAAATGGTTTTATGACTCCATAAATTGAAGTTATGGAGGTTCAAGAGTCTCTTCATTAAATAATAAAAAAAATTTGTAACCTTAATTAAATCCATAAGTTATGAATAAGGAAGAGTTACATTCTTTAATGGTTTAAAGTCTTCCATAACTTGTCCTCAAGTTATGGAACTTGAAGAGTTTTTTAGTTAAAACTACTTTAAACACATAAGTTATGGAATTAAAGAGTTTTGAATAGTTTCAAAACTTGCCCTCAAGTTTTGGAGTTTGTAAAGTTTTCCCATGAATGTAAGCCCTTAGAATTTTAAAAGTTAAAATTCAACCCTTATACTTTATAATATTATAGGTTAATAATATTTATATATATGCACAAGAGTAAAGTCAGTCTTACCGTTAGTAGGCCTCATTCACGAAGCTAGTCTATAAGGGGGTATAAGGTTACTGCCTATAAAATGGCAGTTTAATGGGTGTCCACTCTCACCCACCGCTTCCTTGACCGGTGGAGGGTCGTTAGCCGAACGGGTAGGACAAGGACTAGAATTCTCCCTTCATTAAAAGTATTAATGATAAATACTAAGTAACTAAACTCTTAATAATACCCAATCTAGTTACTTAGGAAAATGTGAATAAGGTGTTAATCAATGAAATTACACTTTGCACTTTGTTCTGAGTCGTTAGTGGAGCATGTGTGGTTAACTGGCACACTAACCTGGACTTAACAAGGAAGGCAGAGGGTAACTTAATATTTATCATAGTACCGGTGGAGCGTGTGTGGTTAACCGGGACATCGATTAAGGGGTAAATACTAAGGGTACCAAGTATATTTGCATGGTTATTCACACCTTGTTTTGTGATCCTCGGCATCCCAGTCACAAAACCTGAAGGGCACACTCGAGATTGAAACATGTCATTGAACAGTTCAATGAATCTCAAAAAGAATCTAGGAGTTTCAAAACCAATTAAAACTTAATAATACATTTTGTTTATCTTTGTGGAAATTGGTGAATCGTCGTTCACCTACCTTCAAATATTTTATAACTTTGGATTACGACATCGCTCTTCCGAGTTGTAAAATAGTTTGTAGGGTCCTAGCCTTAATATCTCATATTGGGTGTTATATTAAGGACTTTTAATCAACTATCTTGAATATCTCCCAAAATATGTCTAGTTCAGACATCTATGATCCTCCCAAATCTCTTGGAACTTCACTTCCTCCACCTCCTCCAATTCTTCTCTCTATCCCACAAGTTCAAGGTCACTCAAGCCTAATTGGCAACGAAAGGTCTAGGTGTGTGTGCTCACATCCTGGAGATGAAGTCACATACTGACAAGCCGGGAGAGTTAGGTGTCAAAGACTTGAGAAAGTTGGTGGTTCAATCACTTTCTAAGTTACATAGTGAGTTCCTTTGGGACTCCTATGAAACAGACTACGACAAGACCCTTAATGATCTTATCTATTTGCTAAGATCAACTTCCTAAAACTTTATGGACATTGACAATGAAGACACTGGAAATCCAGAAAAAGCATTCTCTTCACAATGGAAAGGGATCGGACATAGTCAACTCGGTTGACCAAATGGTAAAAAGAAAAGCTAAGTCTGTGATAGTATCGATACCATTACCAAAGGGTCCATATGTTTATATTGCCAAAGGAAGGGGAATTAGTTGCGAAGCTGCCAATTTTACCTAAAGATGTTAAAGTCAATATGTTTGACCCTACTTCAGGTAAAATCCACTATCTAACTCTGCTAAGTTTCTATACTAAGATTCTTGATACAAGATGTGACTGGGTCACATATTGATGTTTGTAAGAATCAAAGAAAAGTGAAGAAAGTTAAAGAAAGAATATGCTAAATGTGATCGCGTAGATAGATTTCTATCGCATAGTTTGAAGATTAGATTCTTGAGCTACTTCTTAGGAGTTATGATATATTGCTTAGGAATAGATAACAACAAAGTTTTCATGCTCTTTTGCATTGTAAGGATAATTTTTCCGCAAAGTTTTTAAAATAAAAGGAAAAAATGATGATTTTATTTATTTTAAAATATCCTTACAATGGCATTTGAGGAAAAAAATTGTTGCTTATATGATTCCATTAATAGCAAGAGTGGACATATGAAATTGATTCTTTCATTTGTGGTAATGTCTAAATTTACCAAATAAGGAAAGATCCTCATCATCCAAGTTTCAATTGGACCAAAACTTGGAATCATGCAAGTTGTATAGCATGATGAATGAGAATTTTTCATCTTTGGAAAATTAAGACTAGTTACTTGTTCACATGTATATGTGAGTCAAGTGAAGGACTAAGGGATCGAGTACACATTCTTGTGCACTGGACAAAGTCCACCATAAAAGATCGATAAGATTATTCGTCATAATTTACTAAACCTCAGTAAATATGGTTATACTTACAAGCCTAAGTGTAATTATGAGACATTGGAAAACGTTCCAATGTATGGCAGAGTGAATAAGAAGAATCAAATTAGGCAGAAGGATAAAAGTTTCTCAAATCTGAAAAGATGGGAAAGTACTTTAGTATCATGTCATATGATCATCATAATGATTAAGAGACCTTATCACAATTCATCCTCTAAGTGCATTCTGATAACTAAGAAGAGGAGCTATGAATTGTTGAAGTGGTTAAATCAAGAAGATGAGTCATATTTCATTCCAAAACAATTCTTAGAGTCATACTCCGAGATTGTAACTTGAGTGACATGTCTTAAAGAAGGTTTAAAACACTTGTCAAATGTAAGAATAAAAGTTTTCTACTCTTGTACATTTGAAATTGGTAAGTTGTAATGTTTTGGAAAAAACAAAGACCAACTAAGGCCAATTGTGTGAAGTGTTTGTCTTGATTAGAATCCTCACTATCTCTTTAATATATGACAAGAAAGTCTTATATGTCAAGAGGATAGTGGGAGTCTTAAAGGTCTTGAAAGTCTCAAGAACTAATCAAGAATAAAACCTGAAGTTCTTCACTAGCACACGACTTGAGGTTTTTAACCTATCGTGTTGACATATTCTGTGCCCATTCCAATTAAAGTTGGCTTTACATATGAGTTCTTACAGTTATCAATTGGTTGCACAAGAACTTGGAAGCAATGGCAGGCCCTTGAGCTGCCAGATGGCAAGAAATTAAGATTGAGTTCAGTCCATATGAGTTTGGATTTGTCATTATCCTTGTCTTGTGACTATGGTTTTGACAATTCACATGGATAAGAACACATACACCATTAAATCTAAGTGTCATAAGGTTTCTCTCCGATTCATGAAAATGATGGTGAGGAAACACTTTCACTAAGTAGATTTTAGCAAGATAGCAATTGTGATATTTACATTCTCAATGTTGTTAGTGGAGCGTGTGTGGTTAACCGACACACTAACCTGGACTTGTGAGAAGTGGCAAAGGTCTAAACAATTGAGACTATGATTACAGCATCCCTTTTCATAGTTTTTAAATTGTTTAGACACACCTGTGAGCTATCTAATGAAGGGTGTATGATTTTGATAAAGTCTTATCAAAGCAATCTAGTATTAGAAATCTGAACATTGGTAAGAAAGTCAATAAAGTATTGATTTCTAGAAGTCCAACTAATTTCTGAGTACATTTCAAAGCTAGTGGGAGCATAAGTTTTATGCTAATAATCATCATGTTAGTGGGAGCATGATAATTATGATAAGTATTGCAAGTTAGCAATGTTAATTATAGAAAACAAAAGTTTCAATTCGCTGAAAAAAAGAAGGTGGTTTGCTGTAATTAAGGGAGAGGAAATTATACTTCGTTTCAATTCTAAAAGCTTAGATTGAGATTTTAATCAAATTTAGTCAAGAATATATATGAATTTCATAAGGAAATTCTATATATGGGTTCATTATTTGCATTCTAAAATTCGATTATGATTACGACATCCCTTTTGATAATCTGAATTATGAAAACTTGGCAAATTGTAATGAAAATATTATAGCAAAAGACTTGTTTAGTCTTTATGTGAGACATCATGAATCGTGTTCCATATGCTTCGGATATAGGATCGGTTACATGTGCTATATTCATCCTTTTCTAAAATTTTCCAAATGCCTGGGGCATTATGAAGGGAAAAGGTCTAGAATTGGATATGACTAAAAGGATTAAGCAATTGTCGAGGACAATCTAAGGTTTACCAAAGATTGGTTGCTCAGGGACAGTTGGAAGTATAGTGTTAATTGTTGGAAGGACCATATTAACATATTCTGAAAAGAGGCAACTCTTGTTCAGAAGTGATAGTCAAAAGGGGAATGTGGAAATGATCCCATTGGTGGAAGTTGTTCAATAAATTTGTGTAAGATTAGGAAACTTAATGCAAGAAGGATGTTTCGAAGGAGTTGATCTCCTTTGGAATGCTCTGTAATGAATGTTGTCAAGTGTTTGTGACTTTGTGCATAATCATTACAAGAGAATCATTGCATATAAGTTTAGAATCTAAAAGATTTCGGTAAAATGGCATGAATTTGGAATTCCTGCATTTGCCATAAGAATTCGGGAGTGTGAAATTAGAATAATTGAAAGTTTGGTCAATTGGTTTATTTCACAAAGTAAGGATCATAGAAAAACATAGAGTGCATACTTGGTGTATGGCAAAGCTATTGTTTAGATAAAACATAGTGTACATGCTTGGAGCATGGGACAACTAGTGTTTTTAATTCAAGTATAAAGTTGATAAAACCGAAACAATGAATAATAAGTAATCAATATGGTGATAAATAAAAGGTGTTTTATTTATATTCATAGGTTTTGATACCATATTAGATTCAATTATTCTTGTGTTTCATTTTGCATGTTTTGACTTCCAGAATAAACTTGGTTATTCTTCCGGAATGACTAAGTTATTCAAACCATCCACAGTCGGTCATATTCTGGAAGTAGATATAAATCAAGACTTTCATGGGTTGGCTTGTAGAGGTCCAAGTTGGTGGACAAAGTTGTGCTACAACACTCATGAGTGCTCATAAGTTCTGAGTATTGGATTCAACCCGTGCTCATTGGAATCACTTCATGGATTTTATCACGAGTGATCATGAGATGATAATATTTTATATTCTTCATACCTAGAGATATGAGTTGTTACTATGAGTTGGTTGTACATTGATTGCACAAAAACGTATTCGGTAACTCGATGTTATAAAACGTGCCTTTGTATGATTTGACAAGTAGTAGAACAAGCCATATGAGTCGAAGTTTATCCATTCCTTTTACCTTTGGGATAAAAGCGATATCTATGAGCCCGTCGATGATTTAATGATGATACATGTGAGTGCTTGGCCAAGCCAGGACTGATTTCATTTGTTCAATCAGTCAGTCGTCAAAAATCGAAAATCAGGAAACGACAAAAATGGACAGAGAGAATGATTTTAATCCATGTCTCAGTCCATATGATATCTAGAATAGAGGAATATATGATCCCTTATCTAATGGATAAGTCATTGACAAAGGTCAAAGTTCATCGACAAGGTCAGAGTTCGACAGAAGCTTTTGAGAGTTACGATTGTCAGTCGGTTCTTAAAGTCATACGCAATAATAGTTTTAGACTTATCCAAGTGGGAGACTGTTGGATTAATGTCTAAGTCGATAACTGTAATTGGTAAAACTTGACCCGACCAGGCATGGTCCATTTGGGTTGCATGACATCGAGACAATTGGATTGACAAGATGAGGAAAAAGGATACTAGTGATTTATATTAATATATTATAAGTTCTAATATATTAATATAAAATCATATTATTTAATTGGTATTGATCAAGAATTAATTTATAATTAATTAAGTGATCAAAATGACTCTTAGATATATTTGTGTGGTGGGCCAAGTTCATTTACGTTGGGCTAAGCTTCATGGATAGTCCATGGAGTGTTTAACCCATGGATCATATGAAATGAAAGGTCATGGGTTTAAACCTAATCTCCACACTATATAAAGATGTCCTTGGTTGGTGAAATTGGCACTAGTGTGTGTACACAAAAGGGCAATGCCGATTTCACTAGAGGGTAATATCTTGGAAACTTCATATTTGCATGTATAATATAGAAAACATAGATCCAAGGTATTTAGGGTTGTATGTGCACCATAGGATGTTGTAGTATACTAAAACCCAACAGTTACTGATTAGGGTTTAGGCCTAATCCCTTTAGATTTTAGCCATTAGGCTTTAGGTATTCTCTATATATTCTTATGTAATTGTCATTTGAGAAATAATCAATCAATTATGTAATAGTGATTTCCAAGCGTGATTACGGTAGAAGAGGGAAAAGCTTAGTGGGAGAAAAAAATTGGCGTCCTCAACTTTAATGGCAACCGAGCGGACTATGAGTCTGTAGGTGGTTGTGATGTTGCGGCAGTCAGTACTGGAGAAGGTTGGGATAGAAGCGGTGGCGGGGGAGGAGATGGAGGGGCAAAAAGGAGCAATGACGAGGAAGTTGAGTTGGTCGGAGCGGAGGAGGTAGGTAGAACAAAGTTCTAAACGATGGTCATGCGAAGGCACCATGAGAAACGTCGGGCGGTGTTGGGGGCTTCGGAGCACTAGAACTCAATGTGGTGGAATCATTTGACTGAGAATTTTTCAGACATGGGATTTTCTTGGATGAAGTCGTTGAAGCCATTAGCGCTTCTTGAAGGGAATAGAGGTGATGAAACCGGCATCTTTTTGATGCAGAGAGAGAGAGAGAGAGAGAGAGAGAGAGAGAAAGACACAGAGAGAGAGAGAGAGAGAAATGTACGGTTACAGGAGGGGATTGGTGGGTAGAATTCTTTTATTATTATTATTTTTAAATAGAAAAGGTATTAATATAGATTAAAAAAATGGAAAAAAGAAATGAAAAGGGTAAATGGTCTTTTCAAGTTGTTCAGGAACCTAAAACTCGAAAAACGTTGATTTTGTATCGTCTATACAAGTGGGAAAGTTTTTGGATCCCATGCAATGTTTTTTGAATGCCATAGGGACCAATCTTGCAGTGTTGTGTGTGTGTGTGTGTGTGTGTATATATATATATATATATATATATATATATATATATATATATATATATGCCTATAATAGTAGATTGAACACCAAGTTTGACACAAACGTTTTATTGGCATTAAATACAACATAGAAATCAACTCATGTGACTGTGTACATAGATAGTATTATTGTTCAAGCTTACTTTTCCATACAAACACAAGCTTTTTGGATACATTTGGGATCAAGCTCTTGTTGATCGCAGAGATTTTTACGCTCCGCTTCAGTCCGACAATCTTTCTTCGGGATATGATATACACAAACCAATGGTTGTGCTGGACTCATAAGAATCTCATCTGCAACAAACAAAACAATCAATCACCATTTGTATTCGTTTAATATTTATTCTCTCAAAATCACACACATTAACTCATCATTTTCATCTCAAGAAAAAAATATGGACTTGGAACAAACAAGCTCTATACTTTCTATCTAACTAATATCTCATTTAGTCTGTTACCTATAATTCTAAAATCATCATTAATCATCTACTTTCCATAATAATAATTAAAAACACAACTTAAAAAAACTTCATATATCAACATATATGTGTAACAAAAATGTTAACACATGAATAAAGTAAAATGCATGTAGCAAAGATAGTAAGGAGCAGCATCAACACAAATAACCGTAAGTTTTTTCCCATTATCATAGCGAACAATATATGTATATGTAAAGAAACTAGAAATAGTTCCCCTTATATAGGTAAACACCACCTATACATAATTAATTATTGGCAATTTATCCACGTTTTCAAATTAGGTGTTTGAAAATTTTAGTCATCCACAAAAAGAAATTTTATTCCAATCTAACATCACATTATCTATATTCAAAGTTTTAAACTTCAAACAATTATATAAATTCAAAAATTTAACAAAATCATATAAAACTGACTTCATAATTATATATCTACAAACACATATTTCAATTTAAGAGCATAATTTTTAAAAACAATCATATGTGTTTATATAAAGATATAAAGCATTACAAAATATTAAGTAATAAAAATTAGGTCTTTTAAAATTAGCAAACAAAAGTTAGGTTAAAACCTAACTCATTTGACAAATAACTGATCAATTACAATTACATAATCACATATAATATGTTTCACAAAAATCTCATAAAATCATCAACAATTGATTTTCAACATCTTTAAATCGTAATCTCATTAACTCTTGATTTGGTCTCCCGACTATATTTCTCCCGCACATTCCTTCATTCAAAAATCATTCTTGAAAAACAGGAATTTAAATTAGAAACTATTTTATTATCCTAATAAAATAAATCAGCAACTTTAATTTTAACAAAAACATTTGAAAGGATGACCCAATTACTTTTGTTTGATTTGAACATTCTTTTGCATTCCAAAAAAATTAATTGAATGTGCATTACTATTTATTGCACAAATTAATTACCTTTATGGCCACCACTATATGGGACAGTATCACGCAATTGCTTAATTTGCTCTGTTGTAACTGGTGCAATATCCTTCCATGGTTTTGGTTGTTCCCGATATTACTAGATCCATGACGTGTGTAGACGAGCATGACTTTGGTATGGGATATTTGGAGACTATGCGGGTGGTCAGAAATTTTGGATCGCATTGGGGCATAGTTCCATCGGATGTTGAGGGTGATGATGAGGATGATTAGCCATCCGATCCACCTGCGCCAGAACCTAGACCGAGGCACAGGAACGTGAGAGGAAGGGGAGACCGCGGGCAGCCGATACACCCACCTGCTTCCATGGTTGGTGCGCCTTTTGGGGGTGATATGGTTGGTTACTTTGACCAGTTATCGTTGAGTGTGAATTGGATAGGCAGCACGATGGAGAATGTTGTTCGGCATCTTGGGGTGGAGCAGCCGCCTCATTTAGGGTATCATTACCCGATTTGCCCACGATGGTCGGAGTATGGTGGTCGTGGAGGTGATGGAGCTGGTACCAGTGGAGCGCATGATAATGAGGAGGATGATTGATCGTTATTTATTTTGTTTGATTTGTTTTTAGTTTGTTTTTAGTTTGTTTTTATGGAATTGTACGAACTACTTTGAATATTATGTTACTTTTATTCTTCGTTGTTGATTGTTTCTCAGAAATTGCTAAGGAGCGACTAGGAGGGATAGCGAGTTATGAATGCGTACGTTTTTAACCGGGAGTGTTTAATGCCGAGAGTCGAGACCCATATTTTCAAAATAAGTGTGGGACTTACACCATATTTGAAGACGATTGAAGGCTCGATTTCGTGTTTTGCCGGTACACTCCTTATTTCGCAAGTTCAACAACGAAGTTTCTATTTTTGGAGTCCATATTCAAGATGCACATTTTCCACACTTTTGGAGATCTTCACGCCACTATCCCAGGGGAGTCTGTTCCTTTTTCTCCCTTTTCTTTAAGTTTCTTTAAATTTGATGCATATAATGAGGGCATTGTATGAAATAAGTGTGGGGTAGGGGTAGAAGAAGTAAATTGCTAGAAAATTTTGAAAATTTTTAATAATTGAATCTAGTAATATTAATTAGAGCTATAATTGCTAGTGTTATGTGGGATGATCCGATGAAAGTTCAAATGTTTAGTTGAGCCAATACACGTTATAGTGCATTTGTGGCCTCCCTTATTTTAGTGAAATCATGGACCAAAAACATAACCCCGCTTGGTTTGAGGGATGCAATATGTTTAGCAGCCTAAACCTGAAATGTATCCAGGAAAATTATTATCATTAACCAATAAAGGTTGAGGTTGAGCGCCTCTACTTAAGCATGTAGGTTTTGAGTGAAAAAAGTGAGGTACATGTTATAAAAAAAATTACGAGTAAAGTAGAATTTTGGAGCAAATAAAGTGAAGATCAAAAGATCAAAATTCCAAGAAATTCAAAAAGTTGAAGATACCAGAAATCAAATAAGGTGGTGAATTCAAAGAAATCAAAGATCAAATGTCAAAGAATTGAAGAATTCCAAAAGAGCTCCATAGTGGTATCGAAAAAGTTGTAATTCTAGATTATGTATGCTTAGGTTGCTCAACTAAAAATACCTTGAGGTTAGGAGGTTTTCTGCGGATGGATTCAGAGGGTTGCATAAAATGAGCATTGTTCGGAAAAAGTGGGCGAGTGTTTATGAAGATTGTGAGTATTTAAAATATGGGGGGGTACTTTAGGAAAATTTTAGACACAAATGTATGCGTTGAGGTCTTGGCATAATGGCTGAACTAGAGTCGGATTGTTCCATGTGATGTTAGTAATCAAGGATTAAATTTAAATTTGCTTGAGGGCAAGCAAAGCCTAACTGTGGGGTATTTTGATATTGCCATATTTCTACTTATTTTTAGGCAATATTTAAGTACATTTTTATTAAAAACTTGGTAATTTGTTTAGAATAATGGTACTTATGAGCTTAAATGTTATTTACAGCCAAAAAGAAGACATTTTGAAGAAAAGGGGACTAAAAGTGTTAAAGAAAGAAACTTTGGGAATTAAAAGATTAACAGTGAAGTAAATCTGGAAAAAGGTTATTCACGACGTGAGACATAAAGGATTCACGACATGAATCGTTGGTTCTAGAAGATATGTATGCGGGTGAAGGAATCCTTGACGGGCACGGTTATCTACAACTCACGACGTGAATTGCTTACTATTCACGACGTGAATTTATGGATATCAGCAACTATATAAATCCTTGACAATTACGAATAGAAGAAGCTTTTGGCAGAAGAAAGGAATTCCAGAAGAGGATTTAGAACGAAAGAAAGGTTCTGGAAGTGGGTTTTCAACACCAAAAGAAGTAAAGGTTTATTTTTAGTCAAATAAGAACATGTCTTTCATTAGTTTTAGTTGTGTTGATTTAGTTGCTATGATGAACAGCTGAATCTAGCTACTCTTGTTTAGCTAGATGAAGCTTTGAACTTATGAATAGTTATATACTTATGGATTAAGTTTAGTTGGTAAAAATTGCTTGTGTTTGATTTGTTTAACCTAGCATGTTATTATTTGTTTATCTAATTGCTTGATTGCATGTTCTGTGTAGCTTAGTGACCATTAAACTGCATGAACCTGTTCACCTAATGATTTAGTGAACATTGAATTGTTAGAGCTAGGATTGACCAATCTTAGTTAGTAATTAGAATAAATAAGCTTAGCTGTGCTAGAGAACGTGTACTGTGACCATAATTGCGTTTATACAACAAATCTTACATAGCATATTTACATTCATAATTAGTTATGTGTTTAATTATGTGTGAACATACATGGTTTGACATGAATTAGTTAATTATTGGTAAGATAGAACTAAATTACTAATACAACTAAAAACCAGCTTAATAATCCGTAATCATTAGCTAGTCATAAGGGAGAAGTGGATTCGAACTAAACAAGAGTGTGTGTTTTTAAATATTGAATTTGAATTTAAGTTCATCTGATCTTGTAAAATCAGATAAAAGCCCTTTTAAACTTGTTAAAAATTAGGTTAATTTAATAGTAAGTAAATTAATTAGTAACACTGTTCCCTGTGATCGACACCCGATTTACCCAAGCTATACTGTAATCTGACTAGGTACACTGCCTATAAGTGCATAGTTAGTTAAGTTTGTTAGGTTATAAATATTAAAATTAGTGAGTACTTTTGTGCACATCACACATCATCTTTATTTGATTTTGAAAACAAAGATATGTTAAACAACTTTCTTCGTATCTATAGTGTATGTGTATGAAACACTAGATATATTTATGTTTAACGTTAGTTCATTAATATCATATTGAATACTATAAAGGTTTATATATGTAATATGTTGCTTGTTTTTAAATTGATTTGTTTATGTTGATTAATGATTGAGTTTAGGGATAAGTGTTGGAACCGACCAGAACCGGAACCGGTTTCGTGATATTATAAGAACCGGGAGCCGGACCACCGGTTGCAGGTTCTGGTTACTTTTTCAAACAAGAACCGGTTGTAAATAATATGAAACTAATGATGATTCAATTCATATTACTCACATACAGTCAAGTTTTCTTCTTAAAAAACATAATATTCAATAATCAAGTTTGCAAACATTGTTTAATATTCCTACACATTACATTTAATAGAATTCAACCAATCAAGTTTCAAACAAAAGAAAAATTCAATATCACTTCTACGATGCTACCAAACTAAACTATCTAACTATCATCTACTTCTCCATCGGCCTTTTCCCCATTGCTTTGTTATTGTGTACAGTTTTCCCAATATCTATATATAGGAATGAGCATATGGACCGGGGAACCGGCCGGAAGCGGTCCCGGAACCGGAACCAGTACCGAAACCCGATGGAACCAGTCGGGCCGGGACCGATACTATAATTTCGTCAATTTTTGGAACCGGGACCCGGTAAAAGCCGGCCCAAAACCGGGAACCGGACTGGATAACTCTCTCAAATTTTGAAACTTGTATAACTCACTCAATTTAACTTTTTTTTACCAGCATCTTTTTCCTACATGTAAATTATGATTTGTAGTTAAGTTTAGACTATAAAAACGATTGATTTGGTTAAAAATTGAATGAGTTACAAGCCCCGCAAGGAAGGGTGTCAAATCAGAATTTTTTTTTATATTTCACCCATTAAATGTAATCTGACTTTCTTGTTCAAATATGCATAACTCACTCGATTTAACTTTTTTTGGCCTGAATCTTTTTCCTACATGTAGATTAGGATTTTTAGTTAAGTTTAGACTATAAAAACTCTTGATTTAGTTAAAAACTGAATGAGTTACAAGCGCCATAAGAAAGGGTGTCAAATCAGAATTTTTTTTTATATTTCAGCCATTAAATGTAATCTGACTTTGTTGTTCAAATGTGTATAACTCACTCAGTTTAACTTCTTTTGACTTAAATCTTTTTCCTACATGTAGATTAGGATTTTAGTTAAGCTTAGACTAGAAAAACGTTTGATTTGGTTAAAAATTGAATGAGTTACAAGCCTCGCAAGAAAGGGTGTCAAATCAAAATTTTCTTATGTTATAACGATTAAACGTAATCTGACTTTGTTGTTAAAATGTGCATAACTCACTTAATTTAAGCTTTTTTCACCTGAATCTTTTTCCTACATGTAGATTACGTTTTGTAGGTAAGTTTAGACTATAAAAACGCTTGATTTGGTTAAAAGTTGAATGAGTTACAAGCCCCGCAAGGAAGGGTGTCAAATCAGACCAGTTCCAAAATCAAAAACCCAGCAAAAACCGGACCCAAAACCGTAACCAGTAGATCCGTCGGGCCGGTTCGGTTCTTGATTTTGGCCGAAGCCGGTTCCCAGGTCGGGCCGGTTCCTGCCGGTTCGGTCCGTTTGCTCATGCCTATCTATATAAAACACAAAACAAAAAGGTTGTTAGCATTTAATAAAAAGTAAATTACTGAAATCGTCCCTATGATTTGGTCAAAACTACGAGTTTGGTCGCTAACATTTTTTTTCACGCGGACTATCCCTCTAGTTTGTTTGTGTTTCGGTTATGGTCGCTAAGAGACATGAAAAGACAATTTTACCATTGCTATATATTTTTCCCACATTTTAAATAACTAGTAAATACTTATTTATAATAAAAACTCAGAGAGTCCCTCCACCATTTCCTAACTCCGACCCCACTCATCTTCTTCCTTTTCCTTAAATACTTCCCCAATACAAGCCTCTATCAAGATTGCAGTTGCCGGAATTGGCTCTGTTTGTCGCAGCTCGAGCCCTCTTGCTTTCCCGTTGCCTTTTACCAGACTCCTCCTATACTGCTGGTTGCTCTAGCCCTTTTCATTTTTAAAATCATTGTATACTGATTTGAAGTCAAAAGGAAAAGTTAGAAAAATGGAGCCAGTTGGTCTATGTGATGAAAAAGAAAAGGAATACGTCCAAATGGTATTTTCAGGTTGCTTTCAAATAATGAGTAAGCAAAGAAGAGTTGTGCATATTGTGTAGATGCCTTGTTTATGTACAAATATATGAAAATTGTCGAAGTAAGTTGAATGATACTTCATGTGGATTCTCTATTGTGAAAACAAGCTAAGGAAACAAAGAAAAGAGAAAGTTGGCATGCTTACATGTCTGAACAAAAGCTGAAATTGTGTAAAAGTGCTTCTTGTTGATCAATTCCTCGATTTCTTCTTTCAGACTGGATAAAGGATATTTGTTGATCAGAAGATAACCCTTGTCTTTGGTAATCAAGTATAGCATGCTTTTGTCATCTTTGTTCTCAATCATCGTTTCCTATCAATCCCTAGAACCATCTGTTGAATATTCCTTATCTTCATTTGTACGCCCTTAATCAGAAACATATATTTCCATTGTGGTTTTGATTTGTGGATGTGCTTGGATTTTTAACGACATCATTGATGATCCTGATCTGAAATCCAATGAGCAAAAGTTGCAGAAACTGATTTTGCGTGATTCAAATTTGTTGTTGAAATTTATAAAGGGTTTTACTCAAATTTTTAGTTCAAAGAAGAAGGAAAAGAGACAATGATGGAAGATGGGCTTAAAAAAAGGTTTTTCAAATTATTAGTTTTAGTTATTTTTCTAATTCTATTAATAAAAATTTCTTTAAGATCAATTTTCTTTGGTATTTTTGTTTCTAGTTCTTCAATTTATGTCGTATATTTAGTTCTCTAGACTACTAGTTTGTCTTTGTTTAAGTTAAACTATTTTTAGTCGTTAATGTTGTTAGTTTTCATTCTTTTGTTGATTTTATTAGTTTGTTTAAATTTTGTCTTTTATGTCTATTTTGTTTTTATAAGTTCTATTTTCCAAAAGTTTTAATTAATTTCATCTTAAGATTTTTAATGTATTTTGTTCATAGCCGTTAAATATATTTCATTTTGCTTTGTTTATTTTTTTAGTTATAATCTAAAAATTCAAAAATGAGCATGTGCAAATGTTATAAGGAAAGTGTTTCAAGTGTATATTTTTTTTGGCTTGATACAAATATAAGGGGGAGAATGCACTCAAGGCATTTCAAATATAATTTCAAATGGGTCTTGGTTTCGGTCTACCTAATGTGTCAATACACACTTGGTTCAAGATTTTCAATTTCATTGCATCATTTTAATGAAACTGATGAGAAAGGTTATGATTATACACTGTGCTGGCAGAGTATCTAAAATTATTGAAAAAATGAATCACAAGTTTAGGGGGAGCATTCAAGTTGGACAAAGCAAATGAGCTAACAATTGACAAGCCTGTAGTAATGGTTTTTGAAGCCGAGATCTATGCTTCATCTGATTTGGTCTCTTGTGATGATATCATTGTACCTTTCATGACTTGACGGTGGGTATTCTAAGCCTAGTATCCAACTTTAGACAAATCATAGTCCCTAGAAGCATGATGTTGTATGTGCCTAAATCTCTTTAAGTATCTCATCATCGAGACCATGTGCTGAGATGACATTAATTCACCCACTTATGCTGATTGTCTAGAATTTTCTAAACTTTCAAAGTGAGATTGCCAGGTCCACATCAAAAAATTATTGTAAGCCTTGGGTGTTTATTTTTCTTGATTAATCATCTTTTACCTGACTCCATCCCTGGAAGCATGCTTGACGTATGCATCAATTCTCATGTTCTGCTGAAACATCGAGCATAACCTAGTGGCTTACCTTGATTTCATAGTCATCATCGTAAGAGATACGTGTCTTGTCCTTAAATGAAAAAGGATTATTCATGTCCCTAACCTCCTAGTTTGAGATAGACATGGTACCATTATGCATTAACGTTGAATCGTTGCTTCTAATTTGTAACGTACCTTATGATATAGAAGCTTAAACCAGTTCTTGTTGATGAGTTAAAATGTTAATGATTCACGCGGATTTCACCTCAGCGTGACTGAAACAATCCATTCTCTCCTTTATCTTCTTAACAGAGCTTGATGATTCACTCTGAGATACCACACACTGATAAAATTTAGAAACTTTGTGCCGATTGCATATGCTTTAATATTCGACCGTTCTAAAATTTTCCAAATTCCTAGGGCATTTAGAGGGAAAAAGGGAGTAGAACCGCATTTGACTAAAATAATTAAACAACTGTCAAGGACAATCTAAGGTTCGCCAAGGATTGGTTACTTGCGGACAATTGGAAGTATAGTCATAGATGGACCATATTGGCATTATTATGTATATTTAAGATTCTATTTAGAATGAATTGTCATATGGCAAATATGGAAATGTTTCCTTATTGGGAGTTGGACGTTAAGAATCTATGTCTAGATTAGAAACTTCTATGCAAGAAAGATGTTCAAAGGAATGTACTTTGAAAGTGAGACTTCATGACTATGGAAATGTCTTGTAATAATATCCAATAGAGCACTTTGTAATTTCATTGGAGAAGTCTTGGTGACTTTGGCGATGTGATATTACGAAAGGACCGTTGCATAAAATGTTAGAATCTAACATATTCTAGTAGTGGCGAGAATTTTGTATTCTTATACTAATAGATTAGGATTAGGAACTGTGAAATGAGCATCATTGGAAATGTGTTCAATTGATCTATTTCACAAAGTAAGGACCATAGGTAAACATAGTGTGCATGCTTGGAGCATGGGACAACTGTTGTTATAATTCAAGTAAGAATTTGGTTACCCGAAACAACAAATAATGAGTAATCAATATGGTGATTAAATAAAAGTGTTTTATTTATACTCAAAGGTTTGAGGCCATGTAGTATTAGTATTATGCTTGTGTTTCACTTTGCATGTTTTGGCTTACTGAATAATAAGATTATTCAAACCCGCCACAGTCGCTCATACTTTGGAAGTAGGTATGAATGAAGATTGTCATGAATCCGTCTGTAGATTGTCTAAAGTGTTTGCACATAGCACAAGTTTGCTGCAGAGTTCATGAGTGTTGCTATAAGATTAGAGTATTGGATTAAACCCACGCTCACTTGAATCGCTTCAAAGATTTTATCACGAGTGATTGGTGAGACCGTAATATCTTATATTTTTGAAACCGAGATGTGTGAGTTGTATCTTGCGAGTCGGTTACACATTGATAATATGTAAACACACTAGTAACTTGGTGTGTATGATTTGGTGAGTGAGTACAAGCGAGCATTGAGTCGAATTTTGTCCGTTCCTTTTACCCAAAGTGGGATAAAAGCGATATATGTGGTCCCCTCGATGATTTAGTGATGACACCCTAAGCGCTTGGCCAAGCCGGGACTAAGTTGATGTGTTCAATTGTAGTCTATTGTCAGTCGTCATAAATCGGAAATCGGGAAACAACACGTGAACAGAGAGTATGATTAAAATCCATGTCTCAGTTCATACGATATCTAGAATGAAGTAATATATGATCCCTTATCTAAAGGACATGTTACTGATAAGACCAGAGTTTGACAGCGTCTTTGAGATCTATGATTGCTAATCAAATAATACTTGCATTTATAGTTACTAGACTTATCCAAGTGGGAGACTGTTCGATTAGTGTCTAAGCCCATAACTATATTTGGTAAGTATTTGACCCGGTTGTGCATGGTCCTATTGGGTTGCCTTCATCAAAGTAACTAGATAGGATGATTTACAAAGAAAGAGATTAATTATGGTTTATTAATATATTATATGAATAATATATTAATAGAGAAATCATAGAGTTTAATTAATATTAGACAAGAATTAATTAAGAAATTAATTATGTGGCTAAAAGAGATTAATTAGACTTGGGGACTAATATTGTAATTATAAGATAATTGCATTGTGGGCTATGGATTCCTAAAGGGAAGGGAGTTGGACGAAATCTATGCGAAGCCCATATGATTTTCGTCCAAGGGCCTTCTAGAAAGGTTCCATGGGTTTCTTAAGGCCTAAGCAGAGAATTAGGGTTTCTCCTGAAAACCTAGCAACCCACACAAGTATAAATAGACCCTTAGGGATCCCAAAAACGTGGCTAAGTCTTCTGGTAGAGATCTTGGACAGTTTTGGTGCTCCTTTCCTTTTTCCAATATCATCCTCTTTCTTATGGTGTTTGTAAACCATTAGAGGAGTGACATTTATTACTCTAAGCTCCAAGGACATGAGATTCAAGCCATTCTATAAGAGGTATTCATCTATATCTGTTCTTAAATGTTAATTTAGATATTCATATTTTAGATCTAGGGTTTATGGATTTGGATGATTATTTCATGTTCATTAGACAAACTAGATCCAAAGCTTTAGGGTTTGCATGTACACCATAGGAATGATGTAGTTCTCAAAACCCATCAAATTACACATCTAAGGGAGAGCAAAACTCAAACGTTGCTTATCTGAAGGGGAGAAAAATCTAAACGGGAGCTGATATCAACATTCTATCATCTCCTTGTCATCTATCAGTTACTGCAAGTCATGATACGTTGATTGTTTCTATTGCTCTTACTGCTTCTACTACTGATAACCAAAATGGGAAGAGTCATACACCATCTCATGGGGGAGTATTCGTTAAAGCTGAATAACTTGTTAGAGATTAGTTTTGACATCATCAGATAAGGGGAGATTGTAATGTCACACCTTATGATCTGATGAATCAAACACAATGACATGCTTACAACCAGCGTCAGCTTCAGCTCGAGAATGACCAACATCAGTGTGATCCCATGATCTTAGTTATCTTTGTATATTAGGAAGATATTTGTGTATATTATGTACTTATACTCTATAAATATATAATAGATAATAGATCCGATATCTTGGTGATAAGGATCTCTTTATATATAGATTAGATACAATTACTTTAACTAAGGGATTCACTAGATTAGTTTAGTATATATACAACATTAGGGTGAAACCCTAATGTAGAATGACTTGGTGTCGTCAATGTCTTGGTGACCATCTTTGTGACAAACCCGTCTTCTTGGTGAAGCCAAACCTCTTTTCTTGTTGAACGGAACAATTTTTGGTGAATTCTTCGTGTTTTTTACTTTTTTGTTCTTTATTTTGATTAGTTATTTTGTTGTTGTTTATTTTACTTGAAATGTATCCGATCATCACAAACTTTCACATACCTTGAAATTTAAAATTCAATCTGGCTAGACGATTTGACCATGGTTGCCTACATACTCTCGTATGTGATCAAGCCATCGTAGTTCACTTCACTAGGTGATAAGTCAACCTCACCCTAACACCTCCCCATAAGGCCATTTCCCACAAAGGCAATCAATACTGAAAAATATTAAGCAACTTCAAGCAATGCTTAAACTTGCCACCTGATACCACCTTGGTTAACATGTTTGTTGGGTACTCATTTGTATGTTCCTTCATTAGACAAATAGCACCATCCTCTTTGACATCCCACAAAAAATGATATCTGACATTTATATGTTTGGCATGACCATGATAAACTTGATTCTTAGCTAAGTGCATTTCAGCTTGACAATCACACCAGAAGTCTACACAATCTTGCTCAGATCCCAAATCATCTAAAAAACCCATAACAACAGTGATGTTGGATTAGTGTCTAAGTCCATAACTATATTTGGTATGTACTTGACTCGGTTGTGCATGGTCCTTTTGGGTTGCCTTCACCAAAGCAACTTGACTGGAGGAATAATATCGAAAGAGGTGATTATGGTTTATTAATATATTATAAGAATAATATATTAAAAGAGAAATCATATTTGTTTAATATTGCTCAAGAATTAATTTTATGATTAAAGGAAGTTAATTGAACTAAGGGGACTAAACTGTAATTATGTGATAGTTGCAAAGTTGGGCAAGGAAACCCTAATAGATAGGGTGAACGAGTTCTAGGGATAAAGCCTTAAGAATTCGTCCGTGATAGGGGTTCTAGAATTATCTTATGGGCTGCTTGGTGGCTAAGTAACCGGATAAGGATAATGACTGAAACCCTAGTTCCTACACCTATATAAGAACCCTTGGGCATGGGAAATTCGGCCACTTGAACCCTAGAAATCCTAGAGTCAAATTACACCTCTCCCCTCTCTCTCTCTCTCTCTCTCTCTCATTTCCTCCAATTACTCTTGGTGTTTGTGATTCATTAGAGGCACCACGTTTGAGGTGCTAAAGTTCTAAAGGCTTCAGGATCTTCAATCAACAACAAGATAATCATCTAGATCTGTTTTGTTATGCTAATTTCGAATTATATACACTAGATCTAGCGTTTTCAAGACTTGTATGAATTGCATGTACAATAGAGAAACTTAGATCCAAGCTTAGGGTTTGCATGGGAACATAAGATGTTCTTTTGGCTCAAACCCATCAGTGGTATCAGAGCTTTGTTTGGTTTTAATTGTATTGATGCCTTGTATGTTCATTCATTTTAAAATCATTTTTTGGGCTTTCCGTCTTATGAACTCGACGAGTTCCATTGAGAACTCGACGAGTTTAGCTTTCAGACAGAGAGATTTTCAGGATTTCTTGCTGTTTTGCTTAAGGATAATTACCTAAATCATTTTTTACTAATAAAATCCGAATTTTATTATTGTTTTATGATTATCCTTACCAAATCAAAAGATAATTACCAATTGTTAGAATAATAAATTCCTTATTTGATAATATTTGATTATTTAAATTAATTGTTGAATTATCTTGTAAACAAAATTGATTAGGTCAAATTTAGATAATCATTAAATTAATTATTTAATTTAAATTATTTAAATTTCAAACCCTAGAAATTTACAAGTTTAAAATTCACCCTATACAATTATATTATTATAAGTTATATATATATATATATATATATATATATATATATATATATATATATATATATATATATATATATATATATATATATATAACTTAAATGCTAGTCTTACTGTTAGTAGGCCTCATTCACGAAGTCGATCTATAAGGGGGGGGGGGGGGTATAAGGTTATGGCCTATAAAATGGTTGTTTAATGGGTGTTCACTCTCACCCACCGCTCCCTTGATTGGTGGAGGGTCGTTATCCGAACGGGTAGGATAGGGCAACCCTTTCCTCATTAATAAGTATAATGAATTATAAAAGCAACTAAATGTTTTTCAAAATTGCCAATCTTAGTTACTTTAGGTAAAAGTGAAATTGATGCAATTCCATGAAATCACACTTTCTACCCTTGCTAAGACGTTAGTGGAGCGTGTGTGGTTAACCGGCACACTAATTTGGTTCTAAGCAAAGGTTGAAAAGGATGACTCGTTGTTTGTCATAGTTCGATGGAGCATGTGTGGTTAACCGGCACGTCGAATAGGTGACTATAACAATGAGGGCATCATGTAGATTTACATGGTTATTCACACCCGCTTTGTGATCCTTGGCATCCCAGTCACAAACTAGAGGGGCATATCAAGATTTAAACATGCCATTGAAAAGTTCAATGAATCTCAAAAGATCTAGGAGTTTTCAATATATTTAAAACTTAATCTCTTTTTCGTTTTTCATGGTGGAGAATTAGTGAATCGTCATTCACTTACCTTCAAATTATTTACTTGTTAGATTACGGCATCCCTCTTCTAATTTGTAAATAATGTTGTTGGATCCTAGCCCTAATTTCTCATTTGGGTGTTTAATTGGGGATTCATTTCGAATCAAAATTTGTTCTTTTCCCTTTTCACATGTCGAACGTCAACAATAATGCTTCCGGCTCGAATTCCTCCGGCTCGTTCTCACTTAGGAACTTGTGTGGGAGAGTGATCTTTGACGGGTCCAATTTCAATGATTGGATCCACAACATCCGCATGGTCACTCGTTACGAGGACAAAGAGTATGTACTTGATGAAAAGCTAAAGGAAATCAACCTCAACACTGCCTCTGCTGAAGAGATCGCGACCTTTGAGGCCCATGAGCGTGATGCTACGCAGGTCCATTGCATCATGCCAACGACCATGACTGCAGAACTCCAGAAGTCCTATGAGGACATGTATCCCTATGAAATGAATCAAGACTTTTTGGACCTGTACCACCAAAGTGAGAGGCAAGAAAGGTATGAGATCATCACTTCGATGATCACTACTAGAATGGGTAATGGAGAGTCTCTTACCGCTTATCTGCAAAAGATGCAGAGATATGTTGATCACCTGCTAAAGTTAAATCTTAACTTCGATGAAGAGCTAGCAATCGACATTATCCTTCACTCCTTTCCTCCCTGCTACAACCAGTTCCGCATGACCTACCACATGAATAAGGAAGAGGTCACTTTGAGCAAGCTTCAAGGCTTGCTAAGGACTGCTGAGAGCAATCTCAAAGATAAGTTTGTTGCATCAACTCCAACTCCTGCTGCTGCCCCTGTTTTGGCTATTGGGCAAGGGAAGGGTAAGAAGAGAAAGGCTCCCTCAAAGAGCCACCACATGGGAAAGTCCCAAGATGGTACCTCTTCTAGTGGAACCAAAGTTCGTTCTACTAAGACCAACTCTAACCCCAAGAAGGCAGAGTGCCACCACTGCCACAAGATAGGGCATTGGAAAAGAAGCTGCCAGAACATCTGCAAGTTATCAAGGATGGGAAGATCAAGCCGTCCTTCGCAGGTATTTATACTATTAAATCTAATGATTCATCACATGCTATTTCTTGGGTTCTTAATACATGATGTGGTTTTTACATATCTTTTGATTTGCAGGGACTAAGAAGCAATAGGGATGTGGAGCATGGGAAGATAAATCTAATAATGGGAAACAGAAGATCGTAGCTTGTCACCAACATTGGAGTTTATTCCTTAGAGCTTAGTAATGGATTAGGTTTAGATTTAAATAATTGTTTCTATTCGCCAGATATGGCAAGAAACATCATTTCTTTTCATGGTTTATATATACAAGGATTTAGATATTCATTTGATAATGAAAAGGGTTCTATTGATGCTTATCTTAATAGTGTTTTATATTTTGAAGCATTGCCTTCTAATGGAATATATGATACTGTGATGGTTGTAGATAACTTAGGAAATAATGTGTTGTGTGTCGATTCTTCCAATAGTTTGGATAAATCATGCTTGTGGCATTTCCATCTTGGACATGTCAACAAGAAACGCATATCCCAACTCCAAAAGGATGGAGTGTTGGAGTCATTAGACCTTAGGGACGATGATGTGTGCGAGTCTTGTTTACTTGGAAAGATGAACAAGTTACCTTTTACTGGCACTTGTGAAAGGGGTGAGGGTTTATTGGATCTCATACACACTGATGTGTGTGGGCCCTTTAGATCCACCACAAGTGATGCGAGTCGCTTCTATGTGACTTTTACCGATGGTTATAGCAGATATGGGTATATCTACTTAATCAGGCACAAGTCAGAAACCTTTGAAAAGTTCAAAGAATTTAAACAAGAAGTGGAGAATCAGTTGGGCAGGAAAATCAAGACGCTTCGATCCGATCGAGGTGGAGAGTACCTAAGTCTTGAATTCCACGACTACCTCAAGGAATGCGGAATCGTTTTGCAATTGACACCACCTAGGACATTGTTAGATGTCATTTTATGCATCTTTTAGGGTAGTTTTCATTATTATTTAGTATCATATTTTGTACATTTGCATTTCATTTATTTAAATAATGTTCAGCTCATGTATTTTGTTAGAATTCCCGTATTGCTCATGTTTTTATGTCAATTCCAGATAGTTCGAGTGGAGCAGTGCTTTGGGAGCAGTTAGATGCGCGTTTGGAGCTTAAAATGGAGCTTGGAACTTATGGAGTATGTTGAGGAATAACTGGAAGATGCTTTGGTCAAGAAACATTCGATCGAATTGATCACACGAATATAGAATCTGCAATCTAAAGTTAAAGGATGTTGTTGGCAGCTTTGACCCCCTGTCAGTATTTTGACCATATCTCGAGAACCGTAACTCTGATTGACGCGATTCAAAATGATCTGAAAAGTAGATGAAATTTCAGACATCTTAGGCACAACATGAGATTGCAGGTTTCCTTCATGCGATCGAATGGGGCCTTTTTGCGATCGCAGGTTAGGTCGCAGCTTGGATTCGAAGTTTTTTTAGTGCCAAAAATTCATCCGAAAGCAAAAAATGAAAACCTGCGATTGCAGGTTGTGTACATGTAATCACAGGTTGGCCAAAAAGTGTCAAAATAGCATCCTACTTCATTAAAAAGGCACGAGACGCGTTTTCTTCAAAACGTGTGATCGCAGCTTTGATACACACGACCGCATGCACGTCATTTTTGTTGTTGGATGTATAAATAGACCATGATAACCTTCCAGTAACCTAAGTTAGCGATTCTAGAGATACCAGACGATGAAAATACGATTTTGGAGGTGTTTCTTTCTGATTTCTGAAGATCTGAAGACTGTGGATCATCTCCCTCAAGTAGATTAGTAAGATTAGTTGTTTGATGTCTCTTTTTATTTGTTTGCATTAGATTTTGGCCATGTATGGCTAAACCCTAGTTTTCAGTTCTGCAAAGACAAGTACTTTTCATGTGATTGATCATTAGATCTGGTTTTTTGTTTTGCGCTTCTATCTAGATTCTTTAGTTTTGTTCTTAATGAATGTTTGATTTTGATTCTTGTTAGTCTGATCACCTAGCTAGGGTTTTATCATTCCAGTTAATCAGTTAATAGAATCCATAATTTTTCTAATTAATTGGTAATAAGTAACAAGTAATAAATCGGTTTTGTGTTTGGGATTTGACTTTATTATAAACTGTAAAAATCATATCTTTACGCTTCCGAGCCTGTGAGAAGTATTGGGTATAGCTGGGAATTTTACACAGATCATAAAGCTGCTTTTCTGATTTAATTAAGAGCTTGTTTAATTGAACAGTAAAAAGTTAGGGTTAATTGAAGAGCTTGTTTTGGTTAACTAATGTAGGTAAAAGTGAAATTACTAGATCTTGTTACTTTTTCTTAGTACCAGCTTAGATAGAATACATCTCAAATAATTAGATATGGGTTAGTTACATGATTAGGAAAGTCGTAGCAGAACGGAAATCGTTTTTATTATTGATTTTCATTTAGTTCGTTATCGTTGAAATTTTAGTTTTTAGTTTAATTCAAATCCCCCTTTTATAATTTTTGTTTTGACTAGATGTGCCTGATGCAAAAAGGCATTGATCATTAGGTTGTGTCCCTGAGGATTTGACCCTGCTTCCCTATGCTATACTTTTAGTGCAACTAGCAATGATAATTTATTTTCTTAATACGTGCGCAACAGCGTGTTAACAGACACCGCAGTTGAATGGTATGGCTAAGAGGCGTAATCGAACCTTGCTAGACATGGTTAGTTCCATAATGAGTCGTGCTTTGCTACCTATCTCATTCTGGGGGTATGCCTTATAGACTGCCGCTCATATCCTTAACTTAGTCGCTACGAAGAAGGTTGCCAAAACACATCACAAGATGTGGACAGGGAAAGCTCCCTCGTTGTCACATATCAAGATTTGGGGTTGCGAGGCTTTTGTAAGACGAGAGACTCACGACAAGATCGAACCTCGTAGTGAGCGTTGTATTTTCATCGGCTACCCGCAGAAGTCCTTTGGATATCTCTTCTATAGACCGAGTGACAACATTGTCTCCGTCGCGAGTAGAGGGGTTTTCCGTGAGTGAGAACTCATAAGCCAAGGGGATAGTGGGAGGAAAATCGATCTTGAAGAGCTTCAAGAGTCAAGCGATGAAGGAACCTCTAACGTTGGCGCTCAACCCGAGGAGGAAACTTCGGTTGAACCGATTGATGAGTCCTTAGCTCTTATACATTCTGAAAGAGTTAGGGTTCAACCCCAGTTTTATGGTTTTCATATTACTACCGAAGGGGATACGTTCATTGGTGATAGTACACTAGTGAATTTGGATGAACCTAACAGCTATAAGGAAGCCATGGCAGGCCTGGAGTCTGGAAAGTGGAAAGAGACGATGGACAGCGAGATTCAGTCTATATATGACAACCAAGTTTGGAATTTGGTTGACAATGTACCAGGTCATAAGACGGTCGGGTGCAAATGGATCTTCAAGAAGAAGACCGACATGGATGGGAATGTGCACACCTATAAAGCGTGATTAGTTGCAAAGGGTTTGACTCAAACTCTTGGAGTTGATTATGATGAAACCTTTTGACCGGTTGTGAAGATAAAGTCTATTATGGTGATGCTGGCCATTGCTGCATTTCATGATTATGAAATCTGGCAAATGGATGTCAAAACCGCTTTTCTTAATGGGAATTTGGCTGAGGATGTTTACATGGATCATCCAGAGGGTTTTGTCAGTACGAAGCATCCCAATAGAGTGTGCAAGCTTGAAAAGTCCATTTATGGACTGAAACAAGCGTCTCACAGATGGATTATTTGTTTCGATGAGAAAGTCAAAGAGTTTGGTTTTCTACGAAGCGAGGATGAATGATGTGTATATGTCAAAGGCAGTGGGAGTATAGTAAGC
Organism: Lactuca serriola; assembly: GCF_051521515.1. Lineage (NCBI taxonomy): Eukaryota > Viridiplantae > Streptophyta > Magnoliopsida > Asterales > Asteraceae > Lactuca > Lactuca serriola. The sequence continues at coordinate 137,312,590 of NC_136410.1, forward strand.
TTCCTCATATTGTATTTCAATGACATACTACTCATATGAAACGACATCTCGACACTACAGGAGGTTAAGTCCTGGATCGGGAAGTGCTTCGCTACGAAGGACCTCGAAGAGGCTGCCTATATTCTGGGAATAAGGATAGTGAGAAACAGAAGTAAGAGACAAATAGGACTTAGTGAGAATACTTACTTGTACAAGGTAATAAAGCATTTTAGTATGGAGAATTCAAAGAAGGGAGAGTTACCGATCCGAAGTAATGCCAAGTTAAGTAAGAGTCAAAGTCCGAGTACCGAAGTCGAGATAGCAGAAATGAGCCGAGTACCATACGCTTCTGCAGTTGGCTCGATTATGTATGCTATAACTTGTACTCACCTTGATGTGGCCTTCTCTTTGAGCATGGTCAGTAGATATCAAGGGAACCCTGGAAAAGCGCATTGGACCGCAGTCAAGAATATTCTTAAGTACCTTCGAAGGACCAAGGAATGGTTTCTAGTCCTTGGTAGGAGTGATGACTTAAAGGTGCGAGGGTACAGTGATGCCAGTTTTCAGACCGACGGGGACAACTACCATTTGTAGTCAGGCTGGGTCTTTACCCTAAATGGAGGAGCAGTGACTTGGAAAAGGTCCAAGCAAGAGACCACAGTTGATTCAACGTGTGAATCAGAGCACATTGCAGCGAGCGAAGTGTCAAAGGAGGCAATATGTTTGAAGAACTTCATTGGAAACCTTGGAGTTGTGCCGGCCATACAGGAGCCTATGGAAATTTTATGTGATAATGAAGGAGCGGTTGCCTTGACCAAGGAACTGATGGATCATGGAAGATCTCCATATCGACAGAAAATATCACTTTATTCAACATCGAGTGGAAGAAGGACTCCTCTTACTGAAGAGGGTATCGTCAGAGGATAACCCAGCAGATCCGCTTACGAAGAGACTGAGTAGGGTTAAGCACTTGCAGCACACTAGGAGCATCAGGCTAAAGGATGATATTAGTTTAGATTAGATAGTTTAGAAATGTATAATAGATAAATTGTAATTAACATTCGATGATTAAATAAATGTGTATTATTTATGAGTAAAGCTACTGTCTTATGTTAATTGTTTACCTATTGTTTCATTTTGCATGTTTTGACTTCCTGAATAAATAAGATTATTCGAAAGGTCCATAGTCGTTCATATTTTGGAAGTAGGTATGAATGAAGACTATCATGAATTGGTGTGTAGATTGTCTAAAGTGTGTTAGACATAGCAAAAGTTTGCTACAACGTTCATGAGTGCTTATGAACTTGATTTGAGCATTGGAATAAACACACACTTGCTGGAACCACTTCATGGAATTTATCACGAGTGATCGCAAGACGATAATATCATATGGTCTTAAAACCTAGATATATGGTTTATTGTTTGCTAATTGGGTGTGCATTGATAATCCGTAAACGCAACAGTATCTTGATGTTATAAAACACATTGTTGTGTATGATTTGATTAGTGAATAGTAAATGCATATAAGTCGAAGTTTATCTGTTTCTTTTATCCTAAAAGGGTAAAGCGATATCAGGGCCCCTCGATGATTAGGTTTGACTTATGTGTTGGGCCCGGTCAGGACTGAATTGATGTATTCAATTAAGTTCTATGTCAAACGAATCAGAGATCGAGAAACAAAACTGTTGGACAATAAGTATGACTATGTTCCATGTAATTTTCTGCATGATATATGGAATAGAGGATTATACGATCCCTTATCTGAAGGACAGGTTATTGATAAGATCAAGAGTTTTAAGAACTGTGATTGCTAATCGGATCCAGAAGTTGCATTTGCATTTATAGTTATTAGACTTATCCAAGTGGGAGACTGTTGAATTAGTGTCTAAGTCCATAACTATATTTGGTATGTACTTGACCCAGTTGTGCATGGTCATTTTGGGTTCCCTTCACCAAAGCAACTTGACTGGGGGAATAATATAGAAAGAGGTTATTATGGTTTATTAATATATTATAAGAATAATATATTAAAAGAGAAATCATATTTGTTTAATTAATATTGGTCAAGAATTAATTAAGAATTAATTTTGTCATCAAAGGAAGTTAATTGAACTAAGGGGACTAAACTGTAATTATGTGATAGTTGCCAAGTTGGGCAAGGAAACCCTAATAGATAGGGTGGACGAATTCTAGGGATAAAGCCTTAAGAATTCGTCCATGATAGGGATTCTAGAATTATCTTATGGGCTGCTTGGTGGCTAAGTAACCAGATAAGGATAATGACTGAAACCCTAGTTCCTACACCTATATAAGAACCCCTTGGGCATGGCAAATTTGGCCACTTGAACCCTAGAAGTCCTAGAGCCGAATTTCACCTCTCCCCTCTCTCTCTTGTTTCCTCCAATTGCTCTTGGTGTTTGTGATTCATTAGAGGCACAACATTTGAGGTGCTAAAGTTCTAAAGGCTTCAAGATCTTCAATCAACAACAAGGTAATCATCTACATCTGTTTTGTTATGCTAATTTCGAATTATATACACTAGATATAGGGTTTGCAAGACTTGGATGAATTGCATGTACAATACAGAAACCTAGACCCAAGCATTAGGGTTTGCATGAGCACGTAGGATGCTCTTTTAGCTCAAACATATCAAGTGCTTCCTTTAACCCCTATGTTGTAGCCATGTACTCAGCCTCTGTAGTAGAAAGTGCCAATATTGCTTGTAGCATCGATTGCCAACTAACTGGAGCACCATGTATTTTGAACTCATAGTTCATAGTACTTTGACATTTATCCATATCACCAACATGATCTGAATCCACAAATCTAGTAATTCGATATGTATTTCCACCAAAGCATAAAACAATATAAGTGGTTCCTTTCAAATACCTCAAGACCCATTTCACAACTTCCTAATGTGGGAGATTGTCTACTAGAGATGTTAAAATATGGAGCCACCACTAACGTATCATATTGCATCCCGAACGTCGCAATAACCCACTCAATGTAGCCTTTATGGCTCAAGAATAATCGATGGTTCGACGTCTCTCTTCTAATCTCCATACCCATTATTTTCTTGGAACTTCCCATATCTTTCGTCTCAAATGTTTACGAATTTGAGATTTCAGCCTATCTATTTCCACCTTGCTCTTCAAAGCAATAAGCATGTCATCCACATACAAAAGAAGATAAATATACTCACCTCCATGAAGCTTCCGCATGTAAACACAACAATCATACAGATTTATGGAGAACTCATACTTCAACATGAAAGTGTCTAATCGATTGTACCACTGTCAAAGAGATTGCTTCAAGCCATATAGTGATTTCCTCAAGTGACATACTTGACTTTCTTTATCAACAACCTTAAATCCCTCAGTTTGATGCATATAGATTTCCTCATCCAATTCTCCATGCAAGAAATCAGTTTATACATCGAGTTGTTCCAGCTCCAAATCACCATGAGCAACAATACTCAACAACACCCAGATGGAAGTGTGATTCACTACCGGAGAAAATATCTCATTGTAGTCTACTCCCTCATTTTTTAAAAACCCCTTTGCTACTATTCTTGCCTTATATCTTGTACCAACAAATTCCGAAGGATCCTCTTTTTTCTTGTACACCCACTTACAACCAATAGCTTTCTTCCCTATGGGAAATGGGAGCACCTCCCAAGTTTGGATCTTTCGAAGAGACTCCGTCTCTTCTTCCATCACAACTAACCAACTCTTATTATTGCCATTCTAAATAGCTTCCTTGAAGGAGAACGACTCGTCTTCCTCCGTCTAGAGTGCATACACAACCAAAATTTTCCTGTCAGTAGTGCTTCAAGGGTTGATCAGACCCTAACGTTTGAACTTTCTTATATGCTCGCCTTGGCCTAGTAGAAATCGAATTGTTCCCGAGCTCTTGTTCCTTTGGTTTGTATACATTTTCTTGCTAAACTGTTTCATGTTCAATATCACTGTGAATATCACCATGATCTTCATCTTGAACACGACTAGAACCTTGTTGGCCTTTAGGTTATAGATGAACTACCTGAGACTTGACCGTCTCAATGTCATCACCATTTGGCATCATAGCTTTTGAAGAACTTACATTGGAGCTGTCATTAAAAGCAACATATCAGTTGATTATAAACTTGGAATCTTCCAAACACCGAAGACGATAGCCTTTCACACCAGAGGCATATCCCAAGAAAATTTCCTTCTCGGCTCTTGCTTCAAGCTTTCCTCCACTAAGATGGTAATTAGTTCTGCACCTGAAGATTCTGAGTTCGTCATAATGTGTATGTTCCCCTAACCATACCCTATAGGGTAAACCTCCATCTAAAGACACATGAGGATATCGATTGATAATGTAGCAAGCTGTAGCAACTGACTCTGCCCACCATTCTCTTCCTAAACCAGCATATGATCTCATACACATTGATCTCTCTCGCAATATATATTTCGCCCTCTCCACGACCCCATTCTGTTGTGGTGTTTTCCTGACTGTCCAATGTCTAGAAATGCTTACCTGATAACAAAATTCCTTGAGGGAACCTTCTATATACTCAATACCGTTATCCGATCAGAGTGTTTTCAATTTCTGGCTTTTTATGTTCACTATTTCTAACTCGAGACATTATTAATATATATATATATATATATATATATATATATATATATATATATATATATATATATATATATATATTAATTGGGAGCACATGAATATCATATGATTATGTCATTTATCATGCATCTCCATTATGACAACACCCGTTTTTTTTTCTTTCCAATCTAGTCTTTTTTTGGCAGTTTTGTTTCATAACATTAATATAAAAAAAATTAATATTACATTAATAATGCTTAGAATGGTTGTTAATATAAACAATAACGTTAATATAAAAAACCGACCGGCACAAGTACCATTAACTTTGACTCCCAACATTGTATGATTCTTAGTACAAAAATTCCATAAAAAAAAGAATAGAGAGAAAGAATGTTTGGGTAGAAAAAAATGGTTTAAAACTATGAGGTATTTATTCTTAGGGTAATTTTTTTTGGATTTTTTATGATAAAAAGCTAGTAGTTCTAGCAGTTAGGGCCTATCCAAGACCGGTTTGGACCGTCCTGAGACCATTCCATACCTGGACCGGTTCAAGACTAGAGTCACACCAACATAAGAACATGTACATACATACACAACAAGAATAAAGAGTATTAGGGACTGTGCTTTTTGTGACGACATGGCCTTTAGCAACGACACCAGACAAGACACGCTTGGTGTAGCCGCTAAAATTCCGCTGTCATCGCTAATGGAGACGTCGCTAAAGGTCTGGACCGGAGATCCGTCGGAGACACGTAACTTTCAATCCTGGGCCTTGGTTCGGAATAAGATCCAATGGATAGGGTTTGTTCATGTGGAAAGCAATTGAGACGACACCTTTAGCGGCGACATTTCGTCGCTATTGGTATCGATCTGTTGACCAACATTGGACTAAATCTTGGCTCTACGATTCTCACCTAATCCGACAGTCCATAATCTATTGAAATGGCATGTTCAGTTCCCTTCGGAATGCCGCCGCTAATAGGGTTTCTGACGCCGCTAAAGGGTTGCCCCTTTTGTTCAGCTTCCTAATCCAAGACGACATATTTCTCTATAACGATCTCTCAGACGCTGATTTGTGACATCACCCCAGACGATGTTGCTCTTCGCCAGCAATTGACCTCCAAAGCCGACTCCCACCGCCGATAGACTTCCAAAGCCGACTCCCACCACCAATTAACTTCGAAAAGGGACTCCATCGACTGCCGACTGCCACCTCTCCCTTGCCGACTATCACACCCAATTCCGACCTGGTATCTTCGGTGAGGTTGGTTTTCTCTATCTATTTCTCTTTCTCGATTGCCGACTAAATTCCGATTACGAACACTACTAACAATGAATGATTTTTTTTTCTGTTTTTAAGTTGCCATTGTAAGGACACACATCACCACCAATTGTAGCTTTCTTTTTTCCAGCAAGAACAGGTCAGTAAAATTGATGGTTTGAATTTATGAATGTATATGTGAAATGTAACAACCCAAGTCCAGGTATATCTGGTAGAACTTTGATCTTTTGAGCTCTTATCCATTTTGGCCCTTATTAGAGAAAAGGTGGTAAATGAGTACGTGGCGCGTACTTGAGTGTACGCTCAGCGTACTCGAGTGTGTGTTTGTGATGCGGAGGCCACCTAGTACACGGGGCGTACCAGTGGGTACGGTGGGCGTACTAGGCCCAAAATGAAACCCTAAATTTTAATGAGCTCCCTATTTAAAGGACATGATGGCCTCATTCTTGGCCACCATTCCCAGACACCAAACCCTCCTAACCCTAAATCTTCGTCCTTATAGCTGGAGAGTGCATTTGAGAGCTTGTGGGTGTAATCTTGTGCTCATGAAGTAGAGAGGAAGCTTTGGAGAAGAAGGAGTGAGAGCCCCAGGAGTTGGATCTGAGCTTAGCTGTGAAGGAGGCTTCACATAAAGGTATAAAGCTTCAAGCTTTCTCATTTGTTTGTTTGGTGCATTCATATGAAGTATTTTAGGATTTTGTCCCAAAAGATGGAGACTTTATGAGATAATGCACTCCAGAGACCTTGATCTATCCCTTTTCAATGTATTTTGTGGAGTAAAGTCATAAAAATCTAATCTTGGACGTTAGGAGTGAGCCATGCATGAGTTATGAGTTTCATGAGGAAATGGGATGGGAGTTTTGAGTGTTTGTGACCTATTCAGCCATGCAAAGGCTTAAAGTCAGCGGCTTTATGTATTAAGAGACATTAGGGAGTCCAGATTTCAATTATGAGCCAATGTCTTAACTGTTTAAGACAAAAAATGGGAGGAGAGTGAAACTGGGATTTACATTGGGTGTAATCCCAATACGCATAGCGTAGGGGTCGATTATCCCCGATGCCTGCATGGCAGCCGAGTACGCCCAGCGTAGGTAGTTGGTATGCGCAGCGTACTCCCTGTCGTTGACTTTCGGTAGAATTTTAGGGTTGGTCAACATACGGTTTATTAAACCCATGGAGGGGTAAAATGGTCTTTTACCCTTCTATGAGTGTACGGAAGGGTTATTCTAGCCTTGTGAGAGCCGTTATTAATTAGGGATGATTATTGTGTGTATTAGGCGGAGGCTAGGCCGGTGATTTGATTTCGAGATTTTCCGAGTTCTTACGAGGTGAGTCTTCTCACTATACTTTACCATGACTGGTATTTTGTGTGATGGAGATGTCTTATGTGCTTATATGTGTATCGAGATATCCTGCATTATTTCTTTGTGATTTATGATGTGTATTAATCAGAGTTTACAGAGTTAGGACCGGAGGGTCCACAAAGTTAGGACCAGAGGGTCCATCAGAGTTGTGGGACTAGAGGGTCCCACTAAGACACATTGACCGGAGGGTATTACAGAGTTATAGCCTCGAATGGCTAATATGATGTATGTGGTATTTTGGGGAACTCACTAAGCTTCGTGCTTACCGTTTTATGTTTTATGTGTTTCAGGTACCTCCGAGGATTGTGGGAAGGCACCAGCATGACTGTACTCACCTGTTCGGGTTTATGTTGAGGATTCTGGGATTTGACTTTTGTTTGTGGATTTAAGTGGACATTGAGACACTTATGATTTTTATCAAATATATAATATGAGTTTTATGTGTTTTAAAAATGAAAAATTGGTTGAAAATTTTACATCGTTACAAGTTGGTATCAGAGCCTTGGTTTGAGGGATTCGGATACACCTTCGGGCATGTCCGAACTCAAACTGAGGATTTGGGAAATTTTCAAAAGAAACAATTTTTCTAAAACGAGTAAGAGTTTCTAAGAGAAAAACGAGAAAGAGCAGTGTGTACAATCAACCAGAGCCCGAACGGTGATTTCCCAAAATACCCTTACTTTCTATGTTATGAGATATTTATGAGATATATTATGCATGCTAGAGAGTGGGCTAGGTATTTCAGAATTTAGGACTAGAGTGGCCTGATTTGTGATGCCTTAGCCAAGGGGTTACTGCTACCAGTGATTTGCTTCGAGTAGTAGTAGGTATTAGAGAGGAGCATATGAGAGGTCTACTAAGAGAGTAGTTTCTGTTTGGCGAGATATAGAGTACTTGTGAACTAGGATCCCAGAGGAAGACTTGGAATGAACATAGATGCGGTGCGGAAGGTAGTATTGGGCCTGTACTACTGGAGACACCGGATCGGTGCGCGGTCCAAGTGAGAATCCTTAGGGTGCTAAGGAACAAGTAGAGGCGAGTGATCGAGTGAGAGTATTCTCGATTGAGTCTCTGATTATTTTGTGTTATGTTTCAGAGACATCATGGTGGGTACGCACCACACCCCAAAGACTAGTGGAGTTAGCGATGATAAGATTCGTCGGATGATTCATGAAGAGGTGGCCGCAGCTATCCAAGAGGCCATCCCGGAGATGTTTGAGTCTCTTAACACCACCTTGATTGAGACGTTTGATGAGTGATACGCTGTTGTTACCGAGGCGGATGCTGCCAGGCCACAGGGGGTGATTCGTTGTTGTACCGAGAGTGAAGCCACCAGAGTTTGATGGGACGCAAGATCTGATTGCTTCGATGAGATGGATTTCGGATATCAAGGGGTGTTTCTACATTTGTTCATGTCCAGAGCACTTAAGGGTACAATTCGCGTTGAACCAGCTTCTCTTGGGAGCATAGGATTGGTGGAAGTTTGTGACAACTCATTTTACTCCTGCAGAGCACATTGTCGTGACTTGGGAGAGGTTTACTACGATGTTCTGAGAGAATTATGTTCCCCCAGTGGAGAAGGAACGGTTGGCCCAGGAGTTCTTGTCCCTCAAGCAGAGGACAGAGTCTGTTATAGTGATTACGAGGATGTTTCATGAGAGGGCGATGTTCTGCCCGGAGCACGTGTCTACCGAGTAGGCACGTATGAGTCGATATTTGAGAATTCTAAGGAGGGATATCCGTGATTTCATGGCGAATTGGTCTTATCGGTCATTTGTTAAACTTCAGACAAATGCCCGAAAGAGGGAGATTGAGCTAGAGACTCAGGTTAGGGATGAGGCGGAGTCTCAAGGGAGAGACCGACGACCAGCATAGTCTCAGCCGGTAGCCAAGCAGGCTAAGCTCGTAGATTCGAGATCAGAAGGACAGAAGGGTCTCACTTGTGGGAAGTGCGACAAGGGTCATGAGGGGATATGTCGAGCGGGGTCTTGATACAAGTGTGGTAAAGAGGGGCACATGGCGAAGGATTTCCCCAAGGGGTTTGCAGTCTGCTTTCGCTGCAATAGACCGACCTTTGAAAGGCCGAGTGCCCCCAGCTTCTTCAGGGACCTACACCCGCCACTGTACGAGCTACAGAGATTCGGCCCGTGAAGGCCGAGGCGCCGAACGTTCGTGGAAGAGCCTTCCAGCTGACAGCGGAGGAGATCCGCGCAACACCTGATGTCGTGGTTGGTATGTATTCCTTTGGTTATTCTATTTTGAGTTATTTGTGTATATATTGTGTTATGCGTACGTACTTTTCTTGTGAGTTCTGTACCCTCCCTAGTGTCATTTGACTTGGGTGCGAATAGATCTTTCATATCATTAGCGTTTAGTCGCCACATCAGTATCCGACGTGAGTCATTGAGTCGACCTCTGAGAGTTTCTATAGTCGATGAGCATGCGGTGTTTGCCACTAATGTGATCCGAGGATGTATGCTCGAGATTTTTGGTGTTGAGTTTCCGATAGATCTGGTGCTGATCGCCATGGGTGATGTCTGTGTCATTGTGGGCATGGACTGGTTGAGCCGGTTTAAAGTTGTAATCGACTGCGAGCGTAAGTTGGTGACCATACGAGACCCTAGTGGGGGAGTGCTTACAGTATATGGTGACGGTACCCGATTTAGATCACCTTTCTGCTCTGCTTCCAGAGTGAGGCAGAGTCTACCGCAGGGTTGCACGGGTTTTATAGCGTATATGATGGATGCACGAGTTACTACTGAGAGACCGAGTTCTATCGCTGAGGTTTTGATAGTGAGTGAGTTTTCGGATGTTTTTCCCGAAGAGTTTTCGGGTGTGCCTCCCAAGAGGCAAGTGGAGTTCCAGATTGATTTGGTTCCGGGAGTGGCGCCTATCGCCAAGTCACATTATCACCTTGTGCTGCCTGAGATGCATGAGTTATCCTCACAGCTCCAGGAGCTATTGGGGAAGGGCTTTATCCGGCTGAGCAGCTAGCCGTGGGGAGCACCGATCCTTTTTGTCAAGAAAAAGGATGGTTCTCATCGTATGTGCATCGATTACCGGGAGTTGAACAAGCTGACGTTCAGGAACCGTTATCCACTTTCGAGGATCGACGATCTGTTCGATCAGTTGCAGGGTGCATCTTGGTTTTGCAAGATCAATTTGAGGTCTGGATATCACCAGATGAGAGTTTGTAAAGAGGATATCCAGAAGATGGCCTTTAGAACTCGTTATGGGTATTACGAGTTCGTGATGATGCCTTTTGGACTCACCAACGCACTGGTGGCGTTCATGGATCTCATGAACCGGGTGTGTAGGCCTATGCTAGATAGATCAGTGATCGTGTTCATCGACGATATTTTGGTGTATTCGAAATTCAGAGACCAACATGAGGAGCATTTGAGAGAGATTCTTGGAGTATTGAGATTGGAGAGGCTTTATTCCAAATTCTCCAAGTGTGATTTCTGCTTACAAGAGGTCCAGTTTCTAGGGCATCTTGTTAATCAGAATGGGATATTGGTCGACCAGGCAAAGATTGAGGCAGTCATGCGATGGGAGGTGCCAAGATCCCCATTCGAGATTAGGAGTTTTTTGGGATTGGTCGGCTACTACCGGAGATTTATCAGATATTTCTCCAAGATTGTCATCCCCCTCACCAGGTTGACCCGGAAGGGTGTCACTTTTTCTTGGGGTCCCGAGCAGTAGACCTTATTTGAGACTCTTCGCCAGAGGTTGTGCGAAGCCCCGGTGTTAGCTCTTCCCGAGGGAACGGAGGACTTTGTGGTTTACTGTGATGCATCTACATCTGGGTTGGGTGCGGTGCTAATGCAGAGAGGGCACATGATAGCTTACGCCTCGTGGCAGTTGAAGCCTCATGAGATGAGATATCCCACCCATGATCTAGAGCTGGGGGCGGTGGTGTTCGCACTCAATATTTGATGCCACTACTTGTATGGGGTTCGGTGTACCATATACATGGACCACAAGAGCCTGAAGTATCTCATGGATCAACCCAACCTAAATATGCGTCAGCGGAGATGGTTGGATGTGGTGAAAGTCTATGACTCTGATATCCTATATCATCCGGGCAAGGCTAACGTGGTAGCCGACGCCCTGAGCCGTAGAGCGGAGAGTGCCCCGATTCGAGATGTGTGCATGAGGATGACAGTGATGACTTCAGTCTTGGATACCATTCAATAGGCCCAGGCAGAGGCCGTGAGACCGGAGAACCGCAAGAGGGAGCAGGTGATTGGATAGGTTTTAGAGTTTGTGACGGATAGTCAAGGGCTTATGACCTTCCGAGGACAGATTTGGGTGCCCAATACGGTGCGGAGCTTGAGGTATAATCATCGAGGAGGCGCATAGATCGAGGCTGCTTGACCTGCTGCCGGGTCATGGCAGAGCACCAACAATCGCATGCTCCATTGCAGCCTTTATAGATTCCCCAGTGGAAGTGGGAGCAGATTACCATGGATTATCACCAAACTACCAAGAACGACACATAGTGTGGACGCGATTTGGGTGATTGTGGACCGACTGACGAAGAGTGCTCACTTCCTTGCTATTAGTGATACCCGGTTACACTTCAGTACCGCGTACCATCCGCAGACAGACGGACAGAGCGAGCGAACGATTCAGATATTAGAGGACATGTTGCATGCATGTGTTATGTATTTCGGAGGAAGTTGGGACACTTACTTACCCTTGGCTGAGTTTTCTTACAACAACACCCACCATTCCAACATTGGTATGCCTCCTTTTGAGCTCCTTTATGGGAGAAGGTGTCGGACTCCTATCTGTTGGGGAGAGGTGGGACAAAGAGTGATGGGTGGCACCGAGATAGTGCTGAAGACGACTGAGCAGATTTGGCAAGTCAGACAGAGGCTAATGATGGCACAAAGTCGCCAGAAGAGTTATGCGGACAGGCGACGATTCGAGCTAGAGTTTCAAGTTGGAGACTTTGTACTCCTAAAGGTATCCCCTTGGATGGGGGTGATCTGATTCAGGAAACGGGGCAAGCTGGGACCCTGGTACATCGGTCCTTTTAGAGTGACCGCCAGAATGGGCAGGGTAGCATACCACTTGGAACTATGTGCAGAGTTGAGCCAGATCCACAACACCTTCCACATGTCCCAGTTAAACAAGTGTGTGGCCGATGAGACAACAGTGGTACCATTAGAGGACATTCAGGTAGATACGAGCCTAAATTAGATCAAGAGGCCGATCGCAATTCTGGATCGAATTATCAAGGTTTTGAGGAACAAGGAAGTGCCTCTGGTTCAGGTCCAATGGCAACATCGGAAGGGGTCCGAGCTGACTTGGGAGCCGAAGTTAGAGATGTGGGAGCAGCATCCAGAGTTATTTGTGGAGCATGACTTCGAGGGCGATGTCTGATTCTAGTGGGGGAGAATTGTAACATCCCAAGTCCAAGTATATTTGGTACAACTTTGATCTTTTGAGCTCTTGTCCATTTTGGCCCTTATTAGAGAAAAGGTGGTAAACGAGTACGCGGGGCGTACTTGATTGTACGCTCAGCGTACTCGAATGCTTGTTTGTGACGCGGAGGCCACCTAGTACGCGGGGCGTACCAGTGGGTACGCTGGGCGTACTAGGCCCATAATGAAACCCTAAATTTTAATGAGCTCCCTATTTAAAGGACATGATAGCCTCATTCTTGGCCACCATTCCCAGACACCAAACCCTCCTAACCCTAAATCTTCGTCCTTATAGCTAGAGAGTGCATTTGAGATCTTGTGGGTGTAATCTTGTGTTCTTGAAGTAGAGAGGAAGCTTTGGAGAAGAAGGAGTGAGATTCCTAGGAGTTGGATCTGAGCTTAGCTGTGAAGGAGGCTTCACATAAAGGTATAAAGCTTCAAGATTTCTCATTTGTTTGTTTGGTGCATTCATATGAAGTATTTTATGGTTTTGTCCCAAAAGATAGAGACTTTATGAGATAATGCACTCCACAAACCTTGATTTATCCCTTTTTAGTGTATTTTGTGGAGTAAAGTTATAAAAATCTAATCTTGGACGTTAGGAGTGAGCCATGCATGAGTTATGAGTTTCATGAGGAAAGGGGATGGGAGTTTTGAGTGTTTGTGACCTATTCAGCCATGCAAAGCCTTAAAGTCACTGACTTTATGGATTAAGAGACATTAGGGAGTCTAGATCTGAATTATGAGCCAATGTCTTAATTGTTTAAGACCAAAAATATGAGGAAAGTGAAATTGGGACGTACGTTGGGCGTATTGCCAGTACGCACAGCGTAGGGGTCGAGTATCCCCGATGCCTGCATGGCAGCCGAGTACACCCAGCGTAGGGAGTTGGTACACGCAGCGTACTCCCTATAGTTGACTTTTGGTTGACTTTTAGGGTTTGGTCAACATATGGTCTATTAAGCCCATGGAGGGGTAAAATGGTCTTTTACCCTTCTGTGAGTGTATGGAAGGGTTAGTCTAGCCTTGTCAGAGTCGTTATTAATTAGGGATGATTATTGTGTGTATTAGGCGGAGGCTAGACCGGTGATTTGAGTTCGAGATTATCCAAGTTCTTACGAGGTGAGTCTTCTCACTATACTTTACCATGAGTGGTATTTTGTGTGACAGAGATGTCTTATGTGCTTATATGTGTATCGTGATATCCTGCATTATATCTTTGTGATTTATGATGTGTACTACTCAGAGTTTATAGAGTTAGAACCGTAGGGTCCATAGAGTTAGGACCACAGGGTCTATCAGAGTTGTGGGAATAGAGGGTCCCACTGAGACACATTGACCGGATGGTCTTACAGGGTTATTGCCTCGAGTGGCTAATGTGTTGTATGTGGTGTTTTGGGGAACTCACTAAGCTTCGTGCTTACCGTGTTATGTGTTATGTATTTCAGGTACCTCCTAGGATCGTGAGAAGGCACCGACTTGATTGTACACACCAGCTCGGGTTTATGTTGAGGATTCTGGGATTTGACTTTTGTTTGTGGATTTAAGTTGACATTGAGACACTTATGATTTTTATCAAATATAATATATGCGTTTTATGTGTTTTAAACGAAAAATTGGTTGAAAATTTTACATCGTTACATGAAATTGGTACTGTTCTTCGTTTTTTTTTCCTGTGAAATTGAATGTGAAACTTTTGGCTGTTGTGATGTTGTGAAATTAGTATGAATTGCATTTGTTTTGGTTTGGTATGTCAAATTGGTATGAACTGCATTTGATGGTTTGAATTTATGAATATATATGTGAAATTGTTTTGGTTTGGTATGAACTTTTGACTGTTGTGATGTTGTGAAATTGGTATGACTGGTGTGATGTTGTTTTTTTCAAACATGTTGTTTTGGTTGATGCTATATCAGAAATGTGCTTCTTTTTTTCTGGTTTTATGAATGTATATATGTGAAACTATTGACTGTTTGTGTTTTTATAGGTGATCTTATTTCTTTATTTATTTAATGCTATATCAAAAATGTTTTTTTTATTGAGGGATCTTGAATATTGTTTTGGTTGAATGTTAGTAAATTTATTTTACCTTTTTATTTGGAGATAACCATAAAAATGGGTGGTATTAATTATATTATAATAATTGATTCAATAATACAAACGTTTGTTTATAAAATATGATAGTTGTCATTCAATAATACAATAAAAAATAGTTATGAATCTTATTATGAAAACAAAAAAACAAAAAAACTATCGATTATATATGAAAGTTTTAACTCAAAAATGTAAAAAAATAAAATAAATAAATAAACAATCCTATTATGAAAACAAAAAAAAAGTTAAATAAAAAATTATATTAAATGAATTTAACGCATCGAAAATTATAACTTTAGTGATTATTATATTAATCAAATATATTATTATTATACTATTATAATTTTTGTGATTATTATAATCCGACAGTTAAATAACTAAAAGGAGTAGTCAACTTTACAACATATCACAATACAAACTTAATCCATCATATCCATTAACTTTATCACTTTAATATCTACATTTAAAAAAAAGAAAAAAAAAACCCTACAATATCAAGTTTATAATTAAACAACAAACACATCAAACAACTTTTTTATATGTTAAAAAATCAACGATGACAAATGAAAAAATAATCTAAATAAAAATATATATATATATATATATATATATATATATATATATATATATATATACTACAATTGTTTAAAGTAAAATGTTATAATACAAAAGCGAAAACGAAAAACATAAGACGATAAATCTAATAAGCCGTCGAGGTTTTGACAATGAAATGTTTTCGCAAAATAATAGCAAATCTTCCTTAATAAATGAATGTTTTTTTGTCACATGTCAATCTCTTATGAGTTTTGACACTTGTCATTTTGTGGTATTTTTAAAATAAATATTATCCACTTGTCAAATTTTGGTTTGTTTCAATTTTTAAAATTAAAGTCATATATTTATATATGTAAAATATTAAATATCATATATATGATATTAAATTGCAATAAATATGTCTCTTCCTTTCTTATTTTAAAGTTATACATTAAAAAATATTTTCTATTTACACTTTAATTTAATGTTTAATCTTTGTTTAAATCAACCCGTGTAATACACGAGTCACACACCTAGTGAATGTATATATGAAAACAAAAATACTTAAATAAAAAATTAGATTAAATGATTTAACACTATTACTTCAATATCTATATTTACAAAAAAAAAAAAAAAAAAAAAAAAAAAAAAAAAAAAAAAAAACAAACTATTTGCAGCTAACGGCAACTGACCTCTGAAGATAGTATTTGACATAAATACTAACATGTTGATTGGTGAGGTATACGAATGTTTCATTCGGGAGGATGAGAGCTATATGTGGTTGGACATCGGTTTTGATAAGGACACATGGAATGACGTTTTTAACCCGAAATGGTTGGCATGTTCCAATATCTTTCAGTAATTTATTTATGAAGTTATATATTTAATATTGTTTAATTTTGATTTATTTTTAATTTCTCTATTTTTTTGTAGAGACGGTTTGATTTTGGAGCGATTACAAATGATCGCATGGCTCCAAATTATTGGGGGTCACTGAACAATCGGATATGTGCGCAGTATAGAGGCCACAAAAATATTTCAAAAAACTGTTTGACTGGTTTTGCAGCGGATGTGGAGGCAGCAAGAGCTCAAGCCCCTATGGGTATGGATATGCAGCGTTGAAATGCTGCTATTGACCATTTCTTAACAGAAAAGCATAAAAACGATCCGCTGGAAACAAAGAATGCCGGAAAAAGCAAGTAGTTAAGAATCGTGTAGGGACGTGCAGCTACAATAGTGCTTGTTTGTGACAACCCGAAATTTTCCAATTGTTTTATGTCCGTGATTAAGCACTTCCAAACTTAGCTAAATTTATCTCAAAATATTTTTGGCCGGATTTAATCCCGTTTGAATATTTTAAATAATATTCGTCAAACGATTAAATAATACGGAAGTATACTTTAGAGTTTTCCGTATATCACGTAAGTCGCAAAACTCCAAAAATTTGAAATTTACGGAAGTAAACTCGGAGTTTTGACCGCAAACCCCCGGGAGTATAAATATGACACTTAGTCATTTCCTCTCATTTTTCCAACTTCCACCTCAAGAACACCCAAGTATTCTCTCTCAACTATCATAAATTCATCCCGTCAAATCCGCCAAAAACGATCATCCAAGCTCCTAGAACGTAAGTACACTTACCCTAGTTTCTTGTGTGCTTAATGGGAACTTGTTTACACTTGAAATCATCCTAGAAACACCAAGAACAAGGTGTTTACGGTCCAAGGTGTTCTTGGACCGTAAACCCTTAAGTGGGTGCCAAACTGTGCCTTGGTTCATCCTAAGCCTTGACAACTAGCATAGATCCCTTCCTTTTAATAAGTTTAACACTCAAAAATCATCATATCCCCATGATCATATGTGTTTATGGTTTGGGGAGGCCATCCCAAAACCGTAAACACCTCCAAAAGGTGTTTAGATGCCCCTAATGCCTTCTAATGGTTGTGTAATGAAGTGAACCTTACTTGCATGAACTAGGGACCCCAAGAACATGAAATGAAGGGACAAAGATGAGTTTACGGTTTGGGAAGGTCTCTCAAAACCGTAAACACCTTCTAAGGGGGTTTTAAGTGCCCTTAACACCTTCCAACGCTTGTATAAGTGACTAGAACCTTGCATGCATGAGATAGAACCACCAAAACACAAAAAGAATGGACTAACATGAGTTTACGACCGTAAACTCATGTGTTTATGGCCGTAAATCCCAAGGGAGTGGTCCAAGGACCGTAAACTCCAAAAAGTGTCTGGAGTATGTGCTTCTTTGTTTTAGACCTTGCTAGCTGTATCGTTCATTTGATATTATCTGGGGTCTGTGTTTCCCTGTTTTAGACTTTGCTAGCTGTATCGTTCATTTGATATTGTCTAGAGTCTGTGCTTCTTTGTTTTAGACTGAGCTAGGCGTATTGTTCATTCGATACCCTCCTGGAGTCTATGTTTTACCTATTTTTATACTTCGCAAGGCATTCCGCCTGAAGTCTATGATTTATTTACCTTTAAGCTTGCGAGGCATGCTGCCTGGAGTCTCGGTTTTATTTACTTTTAGCCAGCAGTGTTTCTGCTGAGGAAAGATATGATTTTCCCTTATTATTCTTACTTGAGGCTTTTATCACAACTCCTTTTAAGTAAAAACTATATGTTGATAATGTTAGTACTTTTAGGGAAATTACTCCTTAAACATAAAACAATCGGGTCTTGGTAGAAAACTGCTTCTATTTAGAAAATATAGGATTTTTTGGAAAGAATTCTAATACTCTGTAGATTCTAAACCACCATCTTTCATAAGGTTATTTTGAATAAAGATGTGTATTTATACTAACGTCATTAAATACTTATGAACTCACCAGCATTATAAAAATGCTGATAGTCGCTTTCAAAATAACTTGTATTCTCAGGACATCGATAAACAGGTACATCCCGGGAGCTTTTGTGAAGTCAGCCTAGTACCAAGCTGCATCTATATTATTCTCTGTATTACTTTGATGTTGCTACGAAATGTAACCGATGCAAAATTATTAGTATTAATGCAATGGTTGTTGTACTTTGATTACTATACTGCATATCTTGTGATACTTGACATGACGTCATCCATCCCAGAACGTCTCCGCCGTTCCGGTTTTGGGGTGTGACAGATTGGTATCAGAGCATTGTTTATAGTGAGCTCAGTATATCTAATCATAAAAGCTGTTCAACCTATAAATACATATGGGATAAAAAACTTTGACCAAGAATTATACTTTAAAATATAACCATATTTTACAAAAGTATAAGAACATCCAGAATCTAAAATACCCGAGCAAAGTATCACAAGAAGAACCAGAATAAAAGTCTTTGGATGTTGACCATTACCGTCAAACCTGGGCAGTTATGTAATCGTAAGATGGAATTAATGTAACCTGATCAACTACATTTATTCGAGATGCGACTAATGTGAGTTTGGGAGTGATGGTGGTGTTGCAACAAATCTAAAACTTACCAAATAGGGATGCTAGAGCCAAACATAAAGATTAAAATACTATGGGAGTATTTTAGGATACTAAAAGACTCACATTAATCCCATAATCATATTCAGAAGTTAAGAATCAAACATTAATTAAAATACCATATGGGTATTTTAGGAACCATAAATAACCCTGTGTGAAGAACTAAAAAGATCCTTATTAATATACCTACGATTACAAAGTGTGTACTCCAAAGGTTATATATAGTGAGGATCGCATAGGCTAAGAATCTGTGGTTTCTCTGTACTTCCTTTTCCTTGTGTGGATGTGGATATAGAGTAGTATCACATATTCGAAGGCCTATCAGATCTAAGTTATATATGATTTGTATACACTATGGAATTGTAGCAGGACTTGATATGGATCACCCAGTGAAATGTTTTAATAATCTTTTAGGATTCTTTAGACATTTCCATTCTCGCGTGAAACCCTGTAGAGAACCTTATCCACTTCAGTGTTCGACAGAAGAGTTGATTCAGACCCAGAAGAGGTTCATTGAGAAGATTTCCACTTCGAGAATAAATGAACTAGGACGATACTATTGAAACCACCAAGTGCATATACCTTTTAGGGACATCGGTGCGAAATTCTCTTGAACTTCCGAGATTTCCAGTCATCCATCATGAAGCGATGACACTCAGGATCAGGATCAGAAGTAAGGCAGTGATGAAACTCAGAGTCGGAATCGGAAGTAAGACGGAGTAGAAATTCAATATGTCTACACGAGAAGAGAACCCTAGGTAACTACCCAAAGAAAACCAACGCCGGTCCCAGTCAAGGATAAGAGGAAGACAGAGGGAGCCAATACATGGAACCTGAGAAGTGTCCTCTTTCTCGTTATCGTCACGTTAATACATCCATAGAATAATACAATTTAGTGAGTTAGCGATTACACTACTAACACTATGTGTTAGGTAAGTCGTCCTTCCCGTTGCAAGTAATACAAATAGATCGGATCTCGAACTCTCGCTCGAGAGTGTTTAGCCATAAGTCTTCATGAGCCCTTTTCTTCTGCAATCTTCGTTCCGAATTGTCCCCAAATCTTCCCGAAGCCGGAGAGCGGATCTCTCCAGTATAAAGACAACTTAGTAGGAACGACTCCCATCTTATGGCTTTCCGATACTCAGATAACCATAACTCAAGGCGCGGGAAAAATTTGTGCCTATCATAGTAAAGGTAGATACGTCCAGGGTTAACCATCGTCTCTCACTAGCTTGTGTTCCTTTTTCATGTAGGAAAAGCCATGCCTCCAAAGAAACGTAACCAACCCGTTAGTAAGACACCGACTCTCCTATTCGATGAAGTTACACTTCAAGCTGCAGTCTCAGCAGCCGTAGCAGCTGTCATGGCTCACCTGAATGCTAACAACGCCAATGTTAGCAGGAGCCCTAACGAGATTTCCGATCCTAACAATGGACAGCAGCAACCAACACCTGCATACCTAGCCACCCAAGAACCCCAACCAAATCTACCGAAGAGAAAGTTCAAGAACGAAGAGGGAAGTACCTTGGCTCAAGGACCTTCCGAAGAGCAACGAGCTGAGGCAGTCAGTACCCCTGTCAACCTTTCTGTCTCGACTCCAAGAAGACCATACCTAGGAAACCTCCCCCGTTGCAGCAAGTGCAGCTACCATCACCATGGTATCTGCCGAGAACTCTTTTGTTTTGTGTTAGGTGCAACATAAAGGGGCATATCGCTCGCGTCTGTAGAACCCCGGTTGAGTTCATCACATCGACCACCAATGTTGGGACCAGTCCAGTGTGCCACCTATGTGGTGAAATTGGACACTTCAAGAGGGACTTCCCAACAGAAAGAAATGACAAGGGCGCAGGAGGAATCTAACCTTAATGCCTAGGGAGAAGCATCAAGGAACCCGGTAGAATTTTTGGTATGTCTCTCTCCCTATCCAGAGTAGTTAACCGAAAACATTAAATGATAAATTCTAATGGTAATTACCCTCTCGTTAAGGCAAAAGTCTCAGCATTGTTGTAAAATTTAAAAATCCATCAGGTAAAGCTATAATGGCGCGATATATACGTTAAGGCCACGTATAATTAAGATTAATAGACCCGAGTGAGTGATGTTACCTTATTTCTTGTTCCTCGTTGGTTTGTGGATTTAGGGCGGAGTTGCTCAGTCAACAGTCCTTTCCACCTTAATTATACATGACTAGTGTATACTAGGCGATTATAGAGAGGACTCGTGGGAAATCCATTCATGAAGAGTACATTATTCAGAAACATCACGACCCCCTATAGTTCCGCATCGATTCTATCGGTCCAAGTGTCCACGACAGTGATACCATGGATGAAACCCGAGACGCTAAGAACTTGTGTGCCCAGTACATCACATGATCCTATCAATTTTCATTCACATCATGTCGATGTTTGTTAGATTCAACACTTCCGTCAATCATGGTCTGACTTTTTGCAACCATGTGAAAATTCTTAGTGTTGTGTAAAGAGAACTTTCACCATAGCCAATTCGTCAATTAAAGGTTCTTCCGAACCTAATAAGAAACCTAATGCGATCCGTCGGACGTCTCTCTTATCTAAAACTTTCCGAAATACCCAGGAGAAGGGTATCGTGCGCTGTTAACCAACCCCTCCTTAGACAGATAGAACCCGAAGCAAAAAACACTGCAGGTATTCCAGAAGACGATAACCACCTGAAACCTACTCCGTAGATCCCCTTGAAAGACCCTTAGCACCTCACAATCAGATTCATGAATCAAGAGAAGGAAATCATGGGATTAACTTGCTACTACTGATTATATGCAGTAGAGTGGTGTTGTGGGTTTGGGGTGGGGCCACACAACTGAACATCCCGTCGATCTCAATTATATACGACTTGCATGCACCGAGTATTAGTGACTAAGCCAAGTATGAGCTTTACCACGAACCGAATAATACGATCCTTCATCCTTTCCCCCGTAGAAAAGGAGCTGGAGTCAAGAGAACCACTACAGGTTGAGCTACTAAAATGACCACAAATCCGAAATTTGATGTCATCCCAGTTAAGCCACCATAGTAGCTAACACCCTCAATTAGTAAAGCAACCCGAGTAGTAAGAGTCAAAACATTGACTACGACCATCCATTCATGCTTGACCCAACAAATTAAGCATCTCAGCAAAGATCCCGGAAACCCGGGGGTTGTAACAGGTTAAACACTAAAAAGAGTGAATGAGGAAATTAGAAGTTCCGAGTGACGAAACCCTATACTCTCTAGATTTGATCTAGATTGAGGAAACTCTGAAACACCGGAAGAGTAGTTGCAGAAGATGCTCGCACTGCTCAGTCACTTCGTCCATCCCGTTACAGATGAGTAGTGCCTAGGACACACCACCTCCTCATGCGAGAGAAGTCACTAGCACCCTTTAGACGATTGACCGCATTCATCGGGGTGAATACTAGATTGCCAAGAACCACAGGATAACCATCGCGACCGAGAGTACTCGAGGATAGTAAGCGATAAGTTGTGTCAAGCTGTATAACCCAGGTCGTAAAGAGATCATAGACTCGACACCAGTCTAGGTGCTAGGTGATGGGTTATACGAGAACATGCGCTTCCCACGAACTGGAAAGAGCCGACGCCTTGAAAAATGAGGCATGTCTTAGAGATCCGTTGGACTACTAGGTGTTCTAAGAATATTATCTCAACAGAAATAGTAGAACCACCTCCCGAGATAGTCCAACACTTCAGAAAATCTCTAAGGACTAAGTTGGCCATGAACAGAGACTACTATCCATGAAACAGCAAAGCGGGTAAGAGCATGATTCTTTCCAGTTAGGAATCATATTGTGAAAGCGTCAATTAGACGATGATGAAAAATCTAAAACTTTCTAAACAATCGTCTGGTAAAATCCTATCTCACCGACTTTGAGAGTTTCCGTTAGAAACATCTCGAGAGTTAAAAGTGCAGGTCCATTGTTGCACTAAGTCGAGATAGATGCCACATAACCAATAGATACCAGTAGATATCCAATACATCCGATGATCCAGAAAACCTCCGAGAGCCGATCAGTAGGGAATACGAATCTGAAAACGACCTGAGCCTTCTAAAGAGCCAACCCGGAGAACTACACCTTCAGTAAGAGAGAACTTTTATAACTACAAAATGGTGATCACGCCAGTGATGATCTCACCATAGAAGTACTTTATGTTCTAAGTACTGAAAAACTCTATCTTTCCGAGAGCTTAGAACCATCCGAAATTCTTTTTAAGAATTGGTCCAACCCTCGTCAGACCTCGACTAATTTAGGAATTCCATGAATTCCGCCGTAGTCTATTCACATCTCCAGCATGGACAAGGTGATTGTCCGACGTGACTCTCGAAATCCCACTCGTCGAGATAGGAATCTATGGGAACCTAATGTTGCGTAGAAGAACTTGTAGGAAATCATGAACCGAGAGGTCAAACGAACGAACCGAATCCACATCCCGTTAGTGAAGGTTCGCTGGAAAGCCAAGCGAAGGCCGAAGTTCACTTGGGAGTGCGAGGACAAATCAATTAGGAAGTACCCTCATCTCTTTACTCGATTTTTCACGCCTACATCTTTTCCTAAACTCTAATTTCGGGACGAAATTCCCTCTAACAGGGGGATGATGTGAAAACCCGAAATTTTCCAATTGTTTTATCTCCGTGATTAAGCACTTCAAAAATTAGCCAAATTTATCTCAAAATATTTTTGGCCGGATTTAATCGCGTTTGAATATTTTAAATAATATTCGTCAAACGATTAAATAATACGAAAGTATACTTTAGAGTTTGCCGTATATCACGTAAGTCGCGAAACTCCAAAAATTTGAAGTTTACGGAAGTAAACTCGGAGTTTTGACCGCAAACCCCCGGGAGTATAAATATGACACTTAGTCATTTCCTCTCAGTTTTCCAACTTCCACCTCAAGAACACCCAAGTATTCTCTCTCAACTATCATAAATTCATCCCGTCAAATCCGCCAAAAACGATCATCCAAGCTCCTAGAACGTAAGTACACTTACCCTATCTTCTTGTGTGCTTAATGGGAACTTGTTTACACTTGAAATAATCCTACAAACATCAAGAAGAAGGTGTTTACGGTCCAAGGTGTTCTTGGACCGTAAACCCTTAAGTGGGTGCCAAAGTGTGCCTTGGTTCATCCTAAGCCTTGACAACTAGCATAGATCCCTTCCTTGATAAGTTTAACATTCGAAAATCATCATATCCCCATGATCATATGTGCTTACGGTTTGGGGAGGCCATCCCAAAACCGTAAACACCTCCAAAAGGTGTTTAGATGCCCCTAATGCCTTCTAATGGTTGTGTATTGGAGTAGAACCTTACTTGCATGAACTAGGGACCCCAAGAACATGAAATAAAGGGACAAAGATGAGTTTACGGTTTGGGAAGGTCTCCCAAAACCGTAAACACCTTCAAAGGGGGGTTTTAAGTGCCCTTAACACCTTCCAATGCTTGTATAAGTGACTAGAACCTTGCATGCATGAGATAGAACCACCAAAACACAAAAAGAATGGACTAACATGATTTTACGACCGTAAACTCATGTGTTTACGGCCGTAAACTGTTGGGTTATGAGCATTCTAACACTCCTAAGTGTACATGCAACCCTAAATACCTTGGATCTATGTTTTCTCTATTATACATGCAAATATGAACATCCAAGGTATTATCCTAATCTAGCATACAAAACTATCAATATAACAAGATATAATACATACCTCTTTGATGTAGAAAGTCTTCATGAAGCTTGAGTGCCTAGTGCCCCAAGTGTGACACCTCAAATGGTTCACACAACACCAAATACACTTGGAATAACTTGAGAGAAATCCACAACTCATGAAATCGGCTAGCCCTTATTTTTACACACTCTAGTACCGATTTTGGTCAAGAATAAGATCTTTATATAGTGTTACAATTAGGGTAAACCCTAGTTGTCATGACTATCCATTTCCTTGGATCCATGGGTTCAAATACACCATGGAGCATCCATGGACCATCCTATGGGTTTTAGCCCAACTTGATTATCCATGGAGCATTAGCCCACTATACAAGTATGGATGATTTACACAATCAACCTATATATTTAATTAGTCTTCTTTTGATCACTTAATTAGTCCTAGATTAATTCTTGATCAATACTAATTAAATAATCTTATTATTCTTATTATTAATATACTAGAACTTATAATATATTAATAACCATAAGTGTCTTATTTCTCTCATTATAGTCTATCCAAGTGCATGATGTCATGCAACCCAAATGGACCATGCCGGGTCGGGTCAAGTCTTACCAATTATAGTTAAGGACTTAGACATTAATCCAACAGTCTCCCACTTGGGTAAGTCTAAAACTAATATTGCGTATGACTTCAGGAACCAACTGGCAATCGTAGCTCTCAAAAGCTTCTGCCGAACTCTGACCTTGTCGATGAACTCTGACCTTTGTCAATGACTTGTCCATTAGATAAGGGATCATATATTCCTCCATTCTAGATATCATATGGACTGAGACATGGATTATAATCATTCTCTCTGTCCATTTGTTGTTTCCCGATTTCCGATTTATGACGAGTGACTAACTGAACAAATCAAATCAGTCCTAGCCCGGCCGAGCACTTCCATTTGTCATCATCAAATCATCGAGGGGCCCACAGATATCGCTTTTATCCTGAAGGTAAAAGGAATGGATAAACTTCGACTCATATGGCTTGTTCTACTACTTGTTGAATCATACACAAAGACACGTTTTATAGCACCGAGTTACCAAATGCGTTTTCGTGCAATCAATGTACTATCAACTCATAGTAACAACTCATATCTCTAGGTTTGAAGAATATAAGATATTATCGTCTCATGATCACTCGTGATTAAATCCATGAAGTGATTCCAATGAGTGCGGGATGAATCCAATACCCAGAACTTATGAGCACTCATGAGTGTTGTAGCCCTTTGTCCAACACCTTTGACCTCTACAAGCTAACCCATGACAGTCTTAATTCATATCTACTTCCAACATATGACCGACTATGGATGGTTTGAATAACTTAGTCATTCTGGAAGAATAACCTAGTTTATTCTGGAAGTCAAAACATGCAAAATGAAACACAAGAATAATTGAATCGAATATGGTATCAAAACCTATGAACATAAATAAAACACCTTTTATTTATCACCATATGATTACACATTATTCATTGTATACTGTTTCAGCTATCAACTTTATTCTTGAATTTAAAACAATAGTTGTCCCATGCTCCAAGCATGTACACTATGTTTTCTAAACACTAGTCATGTCATACACCAAGTATGCATACTATGTTTGTCTATGATCTTTACTTTGTGAACTAGATCCATTGAACATAACTTCAATGATTCTCTTTTCACAAACCCAAATCCTTACTGCAAATGCAAGAATTCCAAATTCATGCGATTTACTGAAATCTGTTAGATTCTAAACTTATATGCGTTGATCCTCTTGTAATAATTATGCACGAAGTCAGAAAGACTTGACAACAACCATTATAGAGCATTCCAAAGGAGATCAGATCCTTGGAAACATCCTTCTTGCATTAAGTTTCCTAATCTTACACAGATTAAATAATTTCTAACTTTGAAACATTTCTAGATTCCATTTTGACTGTCACTTCCGAACAATAGTTGCCTCTTTTCAGACTATGTCAATATGGTCCTTCCAGAATTATCACTATACTTCCAACTGTCCTTGAGCAACCAATCTTTGGTAAACCTTAGATTGTCCTCGACAATTGTTTAATCCTTTTAGTCATATCCAGTTCTAAACCTTTTCCCTTCTTAATGCCCAGGCATTTGGAAAATTTTAGAAAGGATGAATATAGCGCATGTAATCGATCCTATATCCGAAGCATATGGGACACGATTCATGATGTCTCACATAAAGACTAAACCAGTCTTTTGCTATAACATTTCCATTTCTATTTGCCAAGTTCTCATAATTCAGATTATGAAAAGGGATGTCGTAATCATAATCGAATTTTAGAACGCAAATAATGGACCCATATACAAAATTTCCTTATGTTGAGCCATCCCAACATGAAATTCATATATATCCTTCACTAAATGATTAAAACCTCACGATCTAAGCTTATAGATTTGAGATGAAGTATAATTTCCTCTCCCTTAATTATAGCAAAACAACTCTTTCCCAATTGAAACTTTTGTTTTCTATAATTAACATTGCTAACTTGCAATACTTATCATAATTATCATGCTCCCACTAACATGATGATTATTAGCATAACACTTATGCTCCCACTAGCTTTGACATGTACTCAGAAATCAGCTGACTTTCTTACCAAAGTTCAGATTTCTGATACTAGATTGTTTTGATAAAACTTTATCAAAATCATACACCTTCACTTAGATAGCACACTTGCGTGTCTAAACAATTATGAAGAGGGATGCCTTAATCATAATGGTTAGACCTTTTTGCCACTTCTCACAAGTCCAGGTTAGTGTGTCGGTAAACCACACACGCTCCACTAACGACTTTGAGAATGCAAATATCACAATTGCTATCTAGCTAAAATCTACTTAGTGAAAGTGTTTCCTCACCATCATTTTCATGAATCGGAGAGAAACCTTATGACACTTAGATTTACTGGTGTATGTGTTTTTATCCATGTGAATTGTCAAAACCATAGTCACAAGACAAAGATAATGACAAATCCAAACTCATATGGACTGAACTCAATCTTATTTCTTGTCACCTGACAGCTCAAGGGCCTGCCATTGCTTCCAAGTTGTTGTGCAACAAATTGAGAACTCTAAGAACTCATATGCAAAGCCAACTTTAACTGGAATGGGCACAAAATATGTCAACACGATAGGTTATAAACCTCAAGTCGTGTGCTAGTGAAGAATCTTCAGGTTTTATTGTTGATTAGTTCTTGAGACTTTCAAGACCTTTAAGACTCCCACTGTCCTCTTGACATATAAGACTTTCTTGTCAGATATTCAAGAGATAATTTGGATTCTAATCAAGACAAACACTTCACACAATTGGCCTAAGTTGGTCTTTGTTTTATCCAAAACATCACAACTCACCAATTTCAAATGTACAAGAGTAGAAAACTTTTACTCTTACATTTGACAAGTGTTTTAAACCTTCTTTAAGACATGTAACTCAAGTTACAATCTTGGAGTATGACTCTAAGACTTGTATTGGAACGAAGTATGACTCATCTTCTTGATTTAACCATTTCAACAATTCAAGATCCCTCTTCTTAGTCATAAGAATGCACTAAGATTTCCTTAGAGAACTAATTGTGCTATGGTTTCTTAATCATTAAGATGATCACAAAACTGATACTAAAGTACTCTCCCATCTTTTCAGATTTGAGAAACTTTTATCCTTCTGCCTAATTTGATTCTTCTTATTCGCTCTGTCATACATTGGAACCTTTTTCCAATGTCTCAGAGTTACACTTAAGCTTGTAAGTATAATCATATTTACTGAGCTTTTGTAAACTATGACGAATAGTTTTATCAATCTTTTGTGGTGGACTTGACCAGTGCACAAGAATGTGTACTCGATCCCTTAGTCCTTCACTTGACTCACACATCCATGTGAACAAGTAATAAGTCTTAATTTGTCCAATACTTGAAAGTTCTCATTCATCATGCTATACAACTTGCATGATTCCAAGTTCCGGTCCAAATGAAACTTGGGTGATGAGAATCTTTCCTTATTTGGTAAATTTAGACATTACCAAAAATGAAAGAATCAATTTCATATTTCCACTCTTGCTAATAATGGAATCATATAAGCAACAATTTTTTTCTCAAATGCCATTGTAAGGATATTTTAAAATAAATAAAATCAAAAATTTTTCTTTTATTTTAAAACTTTGTGGAAAAACTTATCCTTACAATCCATATGAAAACTTGTTGTTATCTATTCCTAAGCAATATCTCATAACTCCTAAGAAGTAGCTCAAGAATCCGATCTTCAAACTACGCGATAGAAATCCATCTATGCGATCAGATTCAGCATATTCTTTCTTTAAGTTTCTTTACTTTTCTTTGACTCTTAAAACATCAACATGTGACCCAGTCACATCATGTATCAAGAATCTCAGATTAGAAACTTAGCAGAGTTAGATAGTGGACTTTACCTGAAGTAGAGTCAAACTTATTGACTTCAAAATCCTTAGGTAAATTTGGCAGATTCGTAACCAATGTCCCTTCCTTTGGCAATATAAACATATGGACCCTTTGATAATGGTACACGGGACTATCACAGACTTAGCTTTTCTCTTTACCATTTGGTCAACCGAGTTAACTATGGCCGATCCCTTTCCATTGGGAAGAGAATGCTTTTCTGGATTTCCTGTGTCACTATTGTCAATGTCCATCAAGTTTTAAGGAAGTTGATCTTAACAAATAGATAAGATCATTAAGGGTCTTTTCATAGTCTGTTTCATAGGTGTCCCAAAGGAACTCACTATGTGACTTATAAAGTGATTGAACCACCAACTTTCTCAAGACTTTGACACCCAACTCTCCCGGCTTGTCAATATGTGACTACATCTCCAAGATGTGACCACACATAGACCTTTACTTGCCAATAGGGCTTGAGTGACTTTGAACTTGTGGGTTAGGGAGAATAATTTGAGGAGGTGAAAGAAGTATGATTTCCATGGGACATCATCTTCATTTAGGAAAGCTTGTTTCAAGAGATTTGGGAAGATCATAAATGTCTAAACCAGACATCTTTTGGGAGATATTCAAGATAGTTGATCTTAAGTCCTTAATATCACACCCAATATGAAATATTAAGGCTAGGACCCTACAAACTATTTTATAACTTAGAAGAGGTATGCCATAATCCAAGCTATAAAATATTTTAAGGTAGGTGAATGATGATTCACCAATTTCCACCAAGATAAACGAAGTGTATTATTACGTTTTTAATTGGTTTTTGAAACTCCTAGATCTTTGAGATTCATTGAATTGTTCAATGGCATGTTTCAATCTCGAGTGTGCCCTTCAGGTTTTGTGATTGGGATGCCGAGGATCACAAAACAAGGTGTGAAGTAACCATGCAAATTACTTGGTACCCTTAAGTGTTGACCCCTCAATCGATGTGTCGGTTAACCACACACACTCCATCGATACTATGATAAACATTAAGTTACCCTTTACCTACCTTGTTAAATACGAGTTAGTGTGTCGGTTAACCACACACGCTCCACTAACCGACTTAAACAAAGTGCAAAGTGTAATTTCATGGATTAGCACCTTATTCACATTTTCCTAAGTAACTAAGATTGGGTATTATTAAGAGTTTAGTTACTTAGTATTTATCATTAATACTTTTAATGAAGGGAGAATTCTAATCCTGTCAAACCCGTTCGGCTAACGACCCTCCACCAGTCAAGCAAGCGGTGGGTGAGAGTGGACACCCATTAAGTTGCCATTTTATAAGTAACAACCTTATACCCACCTTATAGACCGGCTTCGTGAATGAGGCGTACTAGCGGTAAGACTGACTTTACTCTTATATATATATATATATATATATATATATATATTAACTTATAATATTATAAAGTATAAGGGTTGAATTTTAACTTTTAAAATTCTAAGGGCTAACTTGGAATTAAAGTATTCATAAGAGAAAACTTTACAAATTCCAAAACTTGAGGGCAAGTTTTGAAACTATTCAAAACTAATTAATTCCATAACTTATGTGTTTAAAGTAGTTTTACTCCAAAAACTGTTCAAGTTCCATAACTTGAGGACAAGTTATGGAAGACTTTAAACTAATAAAAGAATTAACTTTTCTTTATTTTATAACTTATGGAATTAAATAAGGTTACACTTTTTTTTTAATTTATTATTTAATGAAGAGACTCTTGGTCCTCCATAACTTGAGGACAAATTATGGAGTCATAACACCATTTAATTAGAACTAGACTCTTCATTTTGTAACCTTTGCCAACTTTTTATGAGTTTTATGAAACTTAAATGTGACTTTTCATATAACTTGAGGAGAAGTTACAAAAACACATTTTAGAATCAACTCTTAGATTAATTTGGATTGAAAACAACTATTTCACTCAACTTTTCTATTAATCTAAGCAACTCATAAGAACAAGATAATTCAAATCAAACTTTTTAATGTAATTAGTCTAAACCTTAAACTAATACAAAACATGAATCTATTGACAATTATCTTTGAAATTGGATTAGCATGAACATTACCACATCAAAAACAAGTTTATAAGTTCAAAAACATCTTAGGGTAATGTTCCTAGTCCAATTCCAGCCAAAAAAAAGTGGAATTTATGTTGTCTGGGGCTCCAACTCATCGAGTACACGAACCAACTCGGCGAGTTGGATGCTTTTTGCCTTGGACTCGGCGATTCCATTCATGGACTCGGCGAGTCTGCTGGGCAGACAACATCAAAACTCGATTTTCCAGCTTCTTTTGCAAGTATAACAAGAAAACAAGCCTAGGCTCTGATACCACTATTGGGTTATGAGCATTCTAACACTCCTAAGTGTACATGCAACCCTAAATACCTTGGATCTATGTTTTCTCTATTATACATGCAAATATGAACATCCAAGGTATTATCTTAATCTAGCATACAAAACTATCAATATAACAAGATAGAATACATACCTCTTTGATGTAGAAAGTCTTCATGAAGCTTGAGTGCCTAGTGCCCCAAGTGTGACACCTCAAATGGTTCACACAACACCAAATACACTTGGAATAACTTGAGAGAAATCCACAACTCATGAAATCGGCTAGCCCTTATTTTTACACACTCTAGTACCAATTTTGGTCGAGAATAAGATCTTTATATAGTGTTACAATTAGGGTAAACCCTAATTGTCATGACTTTCCATTTCCTTGGATCCATGGGTTCAAATACACCATGGAGCATCTATGGACCATCCTATGGGTTTTAGCCCAACTTGATTATCCATGGAGCATTAGCCCACTATACAAGTATGGATGATTTACACAATCAACCCATATATTTAATTAGTCTTCTTTTGATCACTTAATTAATCCTAGATTAATTCTTGATCAATACTAATTAAATAATCTTATTATTCTTATTATTAATATACTAGAACTTATAATATATTAATAACCATAAGTGTCTTATTTCTCTCATTATAGTTTATCCAAGTGCATGATGTCATGCAACCCAAATGGACCATCCCGGGTTGGGTCAAGTCTTACCAATTATAGTTATGGACTTAGACATTAATCCAACATAAACTCCCAAGGGAGTGGTACAAGGACCGTAAACTCCAAAAAGTGTCCATTTTGAGCCCCAATCACTTCCATATCCCTTGAAGCAACCCTAGAACCTTTCCTTGTGAAGCATGAAGCCTTAAAGCACACAAATACACCCCACCCATGAGTTTACGGCCGTAAACTCATGGGGGATATGGTTACAAAACCATAAACACCCCTAGGTATTACCATTTTAGTAGTAAACTCCAAAGTAGGACTATACTCTCCTTAGATGCAACCCTTAACACTCCTAGCACTTGAAACAAGGTGTTTCCATGCATTAGAGGGTCTTTACTTGCTTAATTAGTTATTAATGACTAATTGGATACTTAAATGTATCATTTCTTGCTAAATAGGATCCAAGTGTGTGTTCAAGACCTCAATTGACACATAGCATCCTATATCGTCCGACCATCCGAGTCACCCACGACAAGTGAGTTCATACCCCTGAATCAACTTTTTAAATGATTTTAAATTCTTTTATGGGGGGGGGGGGGGGGGAATACAAGTTGAACTATAGAGTTATTAGATCAATCGCATGTGATTAATAACTGTATAGCAAAATAGATTTTGCTTCTTAAGCTGCTTTATTCAAGCTAAAGGTTTTGACTCTCGTTTTCAAATCTCGTTTAAGGCATGAATATCTCTTTTTAGATTATTAAAGATTTTCCAAAGGTTTTACTAAAAGTTCTTTTATGCTTGTATATTGTAAAGTGCATGCCTATATATATATATATATATATATATATATATATATATATATATATATATATATATATTGTAGGGTCCATTATATGTTGCGTCTTGGGCTCGTTCTTAGTCCAATTTTGTTTCTGGATTGGGCCTGTCCATCCGTGAGTTATTTTCTAGGGTTTAGTATTTATAGATGCTTGCATTCATCTTAGTACGTAAGTTTTTTTGGAGTCGATCATTCACATATATTTACTTTTTATCATTTGTAACCCTAGTAGCCTCTACAGCGGAAGTTCTTTGTCGAGCTCTGCTGAGGCTTGAATCTATTGAATCATTCGACATATTTTGATTCACTCTTGTGTTTGATTTTTCTATTTACATTTTTGTGATTAACCTGTTTAAAGATCTAAACGATCAAAGAGTTCCTTAACTCATCAATTGGTATCAGAGCAGGAGACTGTGTAACTCGTACACATCTCTTCTGTGAAAGAAGTGATTAGGGTTTATTCCACATTCATTGATATTTATTGATCCGTCACTCATAATTGACGCGTCTCATTAATTATTCATGTTGCCCTAATATTACGTATTACAAAGTCTGATCTTATAACAGGTTACACGATCAAGCATGGACGATTCTCAATCCAATCCCATCAACATCTCTAACAGCATCGGATCAACAACCAAGATTCCAATTCTCTATACTCAAGACTATGAAGTATGGACGCACCACTTTGAAGACTATGTTATTGGATCTGAAGATAATGGGTATCTGATATGGGAAGCTATAATATCTGGCCCTTTTGCTCATTTAGGCACATCTAGAATTATTAAAACTCAAAAGGAGTACAATGATTTGTTGAAAGATGTTAAAGACGTCACTCAGGATGAAAAGGAGAAGTTCCAATGCAACATGAAGGATTTGAGACTAATTCGATTCGCTCTTCAGTCCGAAACGTTTCGATTGGTGAGTTCTTGCAGTACAGCAAAGGAAATATGGGATCGGCTGCGAGAGTTGTACTCCACAGATGAAGATCTAGAGCATTCGATTCAGACCCTACTTCTCTCTGAATTTGGAGAATTCAAGCAGATGCCGGATGAGGTTGTTACACAAACATTTGATCGATTCAATCATCTTCTCAGCAAGATGATCAAGCATGACATTGAAAGAAAGCTTATCGAACAGAAGGTCACATTCTTAAATGGTTTGAGACCCGAATGGAGAGCTGTTGTGTCAACGGTTAAAGCACATGAGCAGTTTAAATCGTACTCGTTGGCGAAACTGGTGGGGATTCTGAAATGCCAAGAAAAGATTGTGTTGCAAGAGAAAAGCGTGGTTTCAAACTTGGGGTCTTTGGCGCTTTTGTCCAAAGGTAAGAATGCAGAAGAAGAAGAAGAAGAAGAAGAAGAAGAAGATTTGAATCTGGGAGATTACGATTTAACAGCTGAAGACTATGTTATGATGGTATCAAATCCCAGAAGGTTCATTAAGAAGAAGTTCCCTACCAACAAGAACCGAAATTGGCAGGGAAGCTACAGTTCTGAGAAAGTGAAAGAGGAGCCGAAAGTTGAAGAATCAAAGAAAGAAGCGAAAGGTGAAGCTAACTCTGGTGTCAGTTGCTTTTACTGTGGTGGGAAAAATCATTACGCAAAAGATTGCGTGTTGAAGAAGATGGCAGAGAAAGATGAGGAGAAAGATGAAGAAGCAAGTCTTATGAAAAGACTGGAAGAGATAAAGAGGAAGAAAGCTGCTACTAATCCCTGTATGAATGCTCTTATTGTGCAGGGTTTGGTAGATGATGATGAGTTTGGTGGCGTACAGGTGTGGTCAACCGACTCAGAGGATGATGAAGTGAAAAAGTCTTCTCATGGAAAGGCATATGTGGCGTAGAATAGTGATATGAGTGGAAGATGTTTGATAGTGACAGATGTATCTCAGATGAGGGGATACAACACTGATGGTGGAAACGAAGCGGCTAAGGAGTGAGAGGACGTATGCTTTACAGCGAAGCCCCTTAGTGTGTAGATCAGTGAGCTTGATGAACTGATCAAGAAGGTACAATCTATTTTCATTTCATTTAAAATTCCACAAAAATCATATGAAAAGGAATTAAATAACTTGAATTCAAGAATTTCAAATCTAGATACTTGTTTAACTCAAACACGGGTCACGAATTCTAATCTAACTGACCAAATAAGCAGGGTGTCATCCAAGAGTGAGGAGCGAAGGATGTGGATAGAGCAGAAAGAGTTGGAGCTAATTAAGTCTAGGGATGAAAACATTTATTTGCAAAGAGACAATCTCAAATTATTAAAACAAAGGAATGTTTTTTGTTTGATTGCCAAAAGGCTTTATGCTTACATTACTCAGCTGCATTTAAACTGTGAAATAGGACAGAAGATACATCGCATGATTTTACCCTTCCTTGAGTTTAAGGAGGATGAAATTGATGTCGAAGCATACAACTGTGAAAGTGTTGTATCTTCTGATGATGTCAATCCTACTTATATTTATGGTCTGGAAAAAATTGAATCTTTTATAAAGTCCAAAGACCATAAGGACATGCTTAAAAATATTTTGGATGAAAATGATAAGTTGAAACTAAGGCCCGAAACTATAACGCCCGTAGATCCGGGCTAGTCAATTTAGAGATGATAACCATCAAAAATGACTTTTTGATGGAAGATTATTTAGAAGGATTAATCTTAACCAAGTTTTAGTATATGTCACAAGGTTTCTGTGCATATAAAGAACGCCAAAATCCGAGTTATAACGAAGAAGTTATGACCTATCGAAGTTTCGCGACAGAACCTGTACGACCCAGCGCGACCCAGCGCAACGTAAATAGTGAATTTAAGGTAGATAGATATATATCCTTAGTGATCTAAATGAGAATTGAATATCTCATCGATATTAGTGCAACGACGGAAAGACGGATGAAAACGGAGTTCAAATGAAGGAGTTATGAATTTCGAACGGAGTTTTCCTGTCCCGACCTACTAAAGATAATATATAAGTAATATATTTATAATATATTAAAAATAAAGTCAAAATTAGCCAATGCAGTCTAAACAAGAGTTGTAGAGCATAATCTCACCTTCGCGTCGATATAAAGAACGTCGAAAACGGAGTTCGTATGCGAAAGTTATGAATTTCTGAAGTCCGGGGGGCGAAACCCCAAAACTGACAGAGACCAAGACGTGGCATGCAGTGCCACGACGTGGCAAGTCCTCTGACACATCCGGGAGTCCCCCAGATGCAACTTCCGATGACGCATGCAGTGACGACCAAGCCCACGACGTGGAAAAAGGTTGCCACGACGTGGCAAGGGCCAATTTTGCCCTATAAATAGATTTCAAGGGCCAGCCGTTTAGGGTTGCTATTTTCTCTTCTCTCTCTCCCGTTTTACCTCGATTTGCGTGCAATAAACATCCCGAAGCCCCGGTATCAACCCCGAGACCCGAAGCAAGTCCTGAAGCACCGAAGCTCCCGAGAAGAAAAGAGTTTCCGAGCCGAAGCTCTACCCGCGAGAAGTCCGGTGTGTAAAGAGATCACAGTTTCACCGAAGGATACTACTTCTACAAGCCGTAGTGCTGCCCGATCATCTTCTGATCAAGTGAGCGTGTGGTCACTTTCTTCTAACACATAAATATTAAGTATTTGCTATGAAATACGTGCTATGTGTATAATATATTGTTGTTTATTTGAGATGATTGTGGAATGGATGAATTATATAAGTTTTAATGAGTTAAACTATATATGTATTTTGTATCTAAAAATATGTTGGGTAGAACATGAGTAGATGAGGTTGTTGGTAGGTGATAAAAGGTGGGTTGGACCATGAGATAAAAGGATAAAGAGATAAACTAGTTTTAGATCCGAGAGTATGGATCAGAGCAGGAGGTTAGTTTTAGATCCAAGGGTATGGATCAGATCAAGAGGTTAGTTTTAGTTCCAGGAATATGGATTAGGTAATGAGGAAAATTTAAGATCCGGGAGTACGGATTATGTATTTTGGAACTACGTATTCATTCAATAAGGTATCATGTGTATAGTCCCTTTTAGGAATCGTGATTTTAAATACGAGTATTGATTATAATATGAAATATACATATGTATGTGAAGTATTTGTCATTGTCCGAAATACGTGGTAGATATATTTGATAATATACAACGTGCGAATCAGATATGGTTCAATATGTGTTAAGATGTGTATATATGATACTATTACTTAAAAACCTTGTGT
Organism: Lactuca serriola; assembly: GCF_051521515.1. Classification (NCBI taxonomy): domain Eukaryota; kingdom Viridiplantae; phylum Streptophyta; class Magnoliopsida; order Asterales; family Asteraceae; genus Lactuca; species Lactuca serriola. The sequence continues at coordinate 137,349,615 of NC_136410.1, forward strand.
TAAGTATACACTAGTTAGCGTTTCCTAAACGGAGATAGTATCAAAAAGTGATTATAAACATTATAGGTTTGCCTAGTGATGGGTTAAGACTTAAATGGGATGTTTAGTTCAATTAGGATTGGGATTTGGGTAGTCTCTTATTAAGAGTACGTGTGGGGTGAGATTGATGATCGGTGGAGTACGTCCTACGTATAGAAGTACATTTTATGTACGAAGTATTTTTCAAAGCTCTGTGTCTTGGGTGCTGCTTGTTCCAGGGTACTCTTATGTTCTCATGTACGATTCTTTCGCATACCAGAGTACTATAATGTGCAAGAAGTACTATCTTGTACAAAGTCTTTCGACAATTTTGTGTGTCGGTTACGGGAGCGTACGGGAATACTCTATCAGTATTTCCCCATACTTTTATTTTGAGAGAGCTTTGGAGTCAGCGTTTCTTTTATGAAGTGATCGACCGAGCTTCATATGTCAGCATTTTCTTTCACGAAGTAATTAAGGGAACTTCGTAGACTACCTAATAAAGTTTGTTGGTAATAGACCACTGCTAGGTATGTCTGGTGTTATATTGTTGGGATAGGTAGAGTCTGGGGGTATAATACCTCATGATAGTCAGACCATGCCTAGGCATTGTTATCTAGATAACTACCCCTAACTTAAAATGTCTTTTGGTTCTTTCTTTTACGAACGAAGGTTCGTGGTGAAACTTGTTCCATTCCCCTCATTTGATGTCTTTATTGATCCTCGTTTGCTGCCAGGGAATTTCCGAAGCAGCTTCGTCAGTTGTTATTCATATCGAATCCTTAGGCTAGATCTTGTTAGATCATTGTATAGGGTCAGTATGTGGGGATCGACGGGATGGGATATGTTGTTTTAGAAATATAATATGTGTTCATCATATCAGTGGTTTTGCAGGATCGAGATATACTTTATTGTCACGTTGTTTGAATTAAGAGCTTTCATACTCTATGTTCCTTAGATAATTAGGTTCATTGGGTAATATTGGAACTAAATGTTCTTTAGGTGTTCTTAAAGTAGGTGTCCATTAATTATTGTGAATTGCGTGTTCACCAGAGGTGATCCAAGAACCATGTCAACACTAGACTTTGTGCCAATTCCTTAGGGCAATCCTTAGGAATGAATGGGAGAAGGGTAATCGGTTCTTAGGATAAATATTTAAGAAATAAATGGAGATAAAGGGAGTAGGTAATTGGATTGATTATTTGATAATTAAATATAATAATTATATTATTGTGGGTTGAAAACCCTATATGCTCACCAGGCTCCCAAGCCTGACCCACTCAGTTTAATTGTATCACAGGTATCGATACGAAGCTGCTTTGCACTGAGAGATTAAAGGAGATGTAAATCACTAGAGTAAATGAATGTATGTTCTGTTTATGCTTCTGTGTCTGTATCGGAACATGACATCTCGAGGTTTTATTATTTAATGAAAATACATTCTCTTTGAGAAATGTTTTGATAAGTTTTTATCATATCTTGTTTTGGGAACAAATTCCGCAACCGTTTTCTTTAAACGATTACTCTGATTTTAAAATAAAGCATAAACAAACCGGTCTTTTCTGGCCGTGAAATTTGGGGATGTCACAGTTGGTATCAGAGCATTAGTTTAAGCGAACTAGGAATATGTAGGAAATTTCTAGACTTAAACTTAGAATGCTAAGTAATGATTGTGAGGAGTGTGTCTAAAATATGATAGGTAGTACACCTAAACTGACACAAGCACTAGTTAATTTTAGGAATGATGCCTAAAATGCTTTTATGTGCTAATTGTTTTGTGTGATAGCTAAATTGATGCTATTATTTGTTTGGATCTATGGTCTGTTGCCGACCGGATCTGGAAACCTTATGTGTATAGGATTCTAAGCGTATGACTATGATATTAGAACTAGCATGTAAACGTTTCGGAGTGATAAGGAGATTTATACGTTTATCGTAAATAAAGCATCATATGTTAAATTCTCGCCTGGTACACCGAACGTCTACTTGGGTGCACGAAAGTTCATGGTGAAGACTCATAGAGAATTGAGTAAATGGAGGAAATCAAGAAGGCTTATGATAGTGGATGACGCCTATCAGAAGATATCGTAAGAGTGGTATCCTGCTTTAGAGTATGTCTTATGAAATAACAGTACGTTTAGAGGAGTACGATACGTCTGTAGTACACCTTCGATTGGCAGGATGATGGAACGATTGATGAAATTCTTGAAGTTGTCTCATCGCCTGGTAATTCCATCACCAATCGAGTTGAAGTAGAGTTGATGATTGAAGATTGAGCAATGAAGAAGTCCTACTAGAGTTTAGGGAAATTGTTTATGATTATTCGGACACATTCATATGTGCTAAATTGTTTTGTGATTTTCTTGTATGGTTACTTGGTCGACTGCGGGACAATACTTGGGACGAGTATGAGTAGGTGTGAAAGATAGTAGATGCATATACTACCGGAAGCACAGGACTCGCACTTGGATCAGGGAAAGTCACAAGGTTACCAAGAAGCTAGTAATTGATTCCGTTTTGTTCAAGTGTGTCATTACCCTTGTTTCGGTAGTGACTAGTGAGATGGTTGTTATTCCGACCCTAATGGTCATATCAAATTGCGTCCGACTACGATGAGTTTGTTATGTGGTTCATAGAACCAAGTTCGAGGTAGCATTTGACTCAAGTCAAAAGATTGAAATCAATGTGATCGATAGCATCACGCTCGTTGTTAAGGAAGCTTGTAGCTAGAAATGCTACATATAAAAATGTGATTATATCACATTATAATATGAAGGAAGGTATATTCCATTCTGGAATTTGACTCTAAGAGACTTGAGTCTAAGCGTTGCATCATACGATAAGAGGTCATTAGAACATGACCCATCGGTCTGTTACAATAGATAAAGGAAAGTATTTATCCTAAGAAGAAGAAGGAGTCACAATAAGGATTTATTTTGTAACTCAAAGGTTACAATTGAAAGTACAACATTGTACGAAGAGCAGATGCACGATTGAGCACTACCTGCTATCGAGAAGTCCAAGAGTTAGATACTCTTTCGAGGAAATATATAACTTACAGTTATTACTTAGGATGGAGAGATAACGTATGGAGTCAGTATACGAATCCTGTTTCGTTGATGATTCCGGGACGTAATCATCCTAAGGGGGAGATAATTGTAACGCCCGTAGATCCAGGCTAGTCAATTTAGAGACGATAAGCATCAAAAATGACTTTTTGATGGAAGATTATTTAGAAGGATTAATCTTAACCAAGTTGTAGTATATGTCACAAGGTTTCCGTGCATATAAAGAACGCCAAAATCTGAGTTATAACGAAGAAGTTATGACATGTCGAAGTTTCGCGACAGAACCGACACGACCCAGCGCGACGTAAATAGTGAATTTAAGGTAGATAGATATATATCCTTAGTGATCTAAATGAGAATTGAAGATCTCATTGATAGTAGTGCAACGATGAATGAAAACGGAGTTCAGATGAAGGAGTTATGAATTTCGAACGGAGTTTTCCTGTCCCGACCTACTAAAGATAATATATAAGTAATATATTTATAATATATTAAAAATAAAGTCAAAATTAGCCAATGCAGTCTAAACAAGAGTCGTAGAGCATAATCTCACCTTCACGTCGATATAAAGAACGTCGAAAACGGAGTTCCTATGCGTAAGTTATGAATTTCTGAAGTGCGGGGCGCGAAACCCCAAAACTGACAGAGACCACGACGTGGCAAGTCCTCTGACACCTCCGGGAGTCCCCCAGATGCAACTTGCGATGACGCATGCAGTGACGACCAAGCCCACGACGTGGAAAAAGGTTGCCACGACATGGCAAGGGCCAATTTTGCCCTATAAATAGATTTCAAGGGCCAGCCGTTTAGGGTTGCTATTTTCTCTTCTCTCTCTCCCGTTTTACCTCGATTTGTGTGCATAAACATCCCGAAGCCCCGATATCAACCCCGAGACTCGAAGCAAGTCCTGAAGCACCGAAGATCCCGAGAAGAAAAGAGTTTCCGAGCCGAAGCTCTGCCCGCGAGAAGTCCGGTGTGTGAAGAGATCACAGTTTCACCAAAGGATACTACTTCTACAAGCCGTAGTGCTGCCCGATCATCTTCTGATCAAGGGAGTGTGTGGTCACTTTCTTCTAACACATAAATATTAAGCATTTGCTATGAAATACGTGCTATGTGTATAATATATTGTTGTTTATTTGAGATGATTGTGGAATGGATGAATTATATAAGTTTTAATGAGTTAAACTATATATATATTTTGTATCTAAAAATATGTTGGGTAGAACATGAGTAGATGAGGTTGTTGGTAGGTGATAAAAGGTGGGTTGGACCATGAGATAAAAGGATAAAGAGATAAACTAGTTTTAGATCCGAGAGTATGGATCAGAGCAGGAGGTTAGTTTTAGATCCAAGGGTATGGATCAGATCAAGAGGTTAGTTTTAGGTCCAGGAATATGGATTAGGTAATGAGGAAAATTTAAGATCCGGGAGTACGGATTATGTATTTTGGAACTACGTATTCATTCAATAAGGTATCATGTGTATAGTCCCTTTTAGGAATCGTGATTTTAAATACGAGTATTGATTATAATATGAAATATACATATGTATGTGAAGTATTTGTCATTGTCCGAAATACGTGTTAGATATATTTGATAATATACAACGTACGAATCAGATATGGTTCAATATGTGTTAAGATGTGTATATATGATACTATTACTTAAAAACATTGTGTTAAGTATACACTAGTTAGCGTTTCCTAAACGGAGATAGTATCAAAAAGTGATTATAAACATTGTAGGTTTGCCTAGTGATGGGTTAAGACTTAAATGGGATGTTTAGTTCAATTAGGATTGGGATTTGGGTAGTCTCTTATTAAGAGTACGTGTGGGTGAGATTGATGATCGGTGGAGTACGTCCTACGTATAGAAGTACATTTTATGTACGAAGTATTTTTCAAAGCTCTGTGTCTTCGGTGCTGCTTGTGCCAGGGTACTATTATGTTCTCAGGTACGATTCTTTCGCATATCAGAGTACTATAATGTGCAAGAAGTACTATCTTGTACAAAGTCTTTCGACAATTTTGTGTGTCGGTTACGGGAGCGTACGAGAATACTCTATCAGTATTTCCCCATACTTTTATTTTGAGAAAGCTTTGGAGTCAGCGTTTCTTTTATGAAGTGATCGACCGAGCTTCATATGTCAGCGTTTTCTTTCACGAAGTAATTAAGGGAACTTCGTAGACTACCTAATAAAGTGTGTTGGTAATAGACCACTGCTAGGTATGTCTGGTGTTATATTGTTGGGATAGGTAGAGTCTGGGGGTATAATACCTCATGATAGTCAGACCATGCCTAGGCATTGTTATCTAGATAACTACCCCTGACTTAAAATGTCTTTTGGTTCTTTCTTTTACGAACGAAGGTTCGTGGTGAAACTTGTTCCATTCCCCTCATTTGATGTCTTTATTGATCCTCGTTTGCTGCCAGGGAATTTCCGAAGCAGCTTCGTCAGTTGTTATTCATATCGAATCCTTAGGCTAGATCTCGTAAGATCATTGTATAGGGTCAGTATGTGGGGATCGACGGGATGGGATATGTTGTTTTAGAAATATAATATGTGTTCATAATATCAGTGGTTTTGCAGGATCGAGATATACTTTATTGTCACGTTGTTTGAATTAAGAGCTTTCATACTCTATGTTCCTTAGATAATTAGGTTCATTGGGTAATATTGGAACTAAATGTTCTTTAGGTGTTCTTAAAGTAGGTGTCCATTAATTATTGTGAATTGCGTGTTCACCAGAGGTGATCCAAGAACCATGTCAACACTAGACTTTGTGCCAATTCCTTAGGGCAATCCTTAGGAATGAATGGGAGAAGGGTAATCGGTTCTTAGGATAAATATTTAAGAAATAAATGGAGATAAAGGGAGTAGGTAATTGGATTGATTATTTGATAATTAAATATAATAATTATATTATTGTGGGTTGAAAACCCTATATGCTCACCAGGCTCCCAAGCCTGACCCACTCAGTTTAATTGTATCACAGGTATCGATACGAAGCTGCTTTGCACTGAGAGATTAAAGGAGATGTAAATCACTAGAGTAAATGAATGTATGTTCTGTTTATGCTTCTGTGTCTGTATCGGAACATGACATCTCGAGGTTTTATTATTTAATGAAAATACATTCTTTTTGAGAAATGTTTTGATAAGTTTTTATCATATCTTGTTTTGGGAACAAATTTCGCAACCGTTTTCTTTAAACGATTACTCTGATTTTAAAATAAAGCATAAACAAACCGGTCTTTTCTGGCCGTGAAATTTGGGGATGTCACAGAAACCATACAAAAATTTGAATCATTGAGTACCAAATTGAGTTCAGATCATAAAATTGATGTTGAAAATGCATCTGAACTTAATGAGGACGATGACATGAGTGAAATTTCTATAGAGGATGAAGTTGATTGTTCCAAATTCATTAGGAGCGAACCTGAAAACCACAAAAACGTGATTTCTGAAAATTATGTGGAATTCGCTTGTTTGTCCAAAACTAAGTCCCCAATCCTTAAAGAAAAGGTCGTTGTGTTTCAAAAGGTTAGGACAACTCCCAATCAGGTGTATAAGGTCACAGGAGTAACCGAACATCAGACAGCCGAACTCACTGCCATAGTAAACGAAGATAATGCAGATGGTTGTGATGAGTTTTTCTGGTCTGCATCGATAGACAACGCAGATGAAACAGTCGGTTTGTCAGAGCGAACATCATGGAAGGCCAAAGGTAGATATGTGCCCGAACCTCTGAATAAGCCTACCAACTTTGACGTACCAAGTTCCAGTGGCACAAAAGAGATTCCAGTGGAAGAAGTCACCTCAACAAGCGAAACCTCTTCCATGAAGAGTGAACCTGTTGCTAAGAAGCTGAAACAAAAGGCAAATATCCACAAACAACCGAAACAGGTGAAAAATCAAAAGCAGCAGAGAAACTTAAGATACAAGAAAAATCTCTCAGAGCGAAAGCAGTTTTGGCACTCTCAAAATCCTCACTACAATCACTTTGACAAAAATTCTAAGTCAAAAGGAGAAGAAAACAAGAGTAAAAGGAACTTCGAATCACCGATTCAAAAGAACCAGAGGAAGACTTTCGGGCCACAGGAAGAACAAAACCGAAAGGATAGGTTCGGTCCCGAAAGCAACAACAACCGAAAAGCTAGTTTCGGTCCGCCAAACAACAACAAACAAAGACCGGATTTTGGCCCGTCAAGCTTTTACAATAAAAGACCCAGGTTCGAGCCACCAACCTACAACACCCGAAAATCCAGCTTCGGTTCATCATCAAACAGCAACCGAAGGTCCAGGTTCGGTTCCTCAAATGACCACAACCGAAAGGGTTATTTCGAACCTCAAGTCAAGAAAGCTTCTCATTCTAATTTCTTTTCCTCTAATTCTTCTCGTTCTCAATCTTCTTCTAAGCCTAATTCTGGTCCTACACCAAATTCAATATCGTCAACAGATTTGAAAGGAAAAAGGAAGATTTCCTCAGCTAATGAAGACCGAAAGCAGGCTAAAGTCCAAACACCAGAACGCAAATCCAAAACACCTGCATCTAATTCTAATAAAATCAAAGTATTTACTATTAAAAGGAAAGATGAAACAAGCTTAATAAAACGAACATATCTCGTTGATGTTTCTCTTACTATTCCTGTTTCTGTAAAAAGCTCACGTGGACCCAAGAAACTTTGGGTTCCTAAATCTGCCTAATTTTTGCAGGTTATTAGTGACGAGCAGTTTGACGACGAATGGTACATAGACAGTGGCTGCTCACGTCACATGACAGGAAGGAAGGAAGAGCTAAGGGAGTTTCAGTCACTTCAAAATGGTGGCAATGTCAAGTTTGGTAACAACTCTTATGGGCCGATAAAGGGTTATGGGATGATAACCAATGGAGACTTTACAATAAGGAAGGTGGCATATGTAGAAGGGTTGCAGCATAATCTCATCAGTGTATCTCAACTGGTAGGAGGTACCGGTCTCAAAGTCTCGTTTGACGACGAAGGTTCAGAAATTATAGAGAAGAAATCCAACATAGTCATTCTCAAATCAGATCGAAAAGGTGAAATGTTCCCTCTGGATCTCATACCAATCAAAGGTAATCCAGCCATATGTCTTTTGTACAAAGCTCATTCAGACGAAAGTTGGTTGTGGCACCGAAGGCTTTCACATCTCAACTTCAAAGACATCAACAAGCTTGTCACTGGTGGTCATGTTCGGGGTCTTCCATTGCTTAAGTTTGATCGAGAACACTTATGTGCTGCATGTGAAATGGGAAAACAAAGTCGTCAAAGTCACCCAACCATCATAAACACCAAAGTTGTTGAACCACTTGAGTTGCTTCACATCGACTTATGTGGTCCATCATCAATCGAGAGCATTGGCGGTAACAAGTATATCCTTGTTATTGTTGATGACTTCTCACGTTTTACTTGGGTATTCTGTCTAAAGCACAAATCTGAGGCAACTCCCAAGCTGAAGATCTTTATCAAGCAAGTCGAAGTGCAATTGAGGAAAGTCGTTTGAAACATCAGGAGCGACAATGGACTGGAATTCAAGAACAAAGTATTTGAAGATTTCTTAACTAAAAAAGGCACCAGTCATAATTTCTCAGCTCCCTATACACCTCAACAGAACGGAATTGTCGAAAGGCGAAACCGATCCCTGTGTGAGGCGGCCCGAACCATGCTAAGTTTTGCTTCTCTTCCATTATATTTCTGGGCTGACGCTATTGTTGCAGCATGTTTTACTTAGAATAGGTCTTATCTCAACAAACGTTTTTCTCTCACTCCGTATGAGATTATTAACAACAGGAAGCCGAATGTCAAGTTCTTTCACGTGTTCGGTTCCAGGTGCTTCATCTTCAACTCCAAAGAACATCGCAACAAGTTTGATGTCAAAGCTGATGAAGGAATCTTTCTGGGATATTCTCTTACTTCAAAGGCATACAGGGTTTTAAATAAGCTTTCTAAAAGAATTAAAGAAACCTATTATGTGACGTTCGATGACAATTACGTCAAGAAGCTAAAGTCTACCGAAGAAGCAATTGGAGAGATTTTCTCTCAAACAGGTCAAGTCACAGCTTCAATCGCCAATTTATTTGACCAGTTCATAGACTTATTTGATGAACCTGAGAAAGCCACTCTTTCGGAAGCCAAGGCAGCAGACAACAAAATCGATTACCTTAAGCAGATTATCAAAGATGCAGCCAAACTAATGGGAGAAGGAGAACCAGTTCGAAACGAATCTCCCCAGAGCAGTACTTCGGTTGAGGGGGAGAATCAATTCTCTTCAATACAACAGGACTCACATATTCAGGGGGAGAATCCAATCTTTGATGGACCCGAAAGTCCAGTTGCACCCGAAAGTCCTGCACCGCCCGAAAGCCCAGCTACACCCGAAAGTCCAGTGACAACCGAAAGTCCGGTTGAAGAAAGAATTTTTGGGTCAAATCCAAATGATTCATCATCTGTCGAGGGGGAGAATTCTGATATGCTCTATGACGATGATACTCAATCAGAATTAGAAGAAATGGTGAATGCTGAATTGGATCCGTCTTATGACCCAAATTATCTTCCTCTCACCAAATGGACCAGAGATCATCCTATGTCTCAAATAGTGGGTGACGCATCAGAGAAAGTTCTAACTCGTTCACAACTGAAGGCGAAACAAACTGCTTTATTCTCCAAAGTAGAGTTCTGCATGTTTAATTCTTTCGTGTCCAAAATTGAGCCGAAGACCATCAATATTGCTCTTGATCATTCTGATTGGGTTCAGGCAATGCAAGATGAACTCAATGAGTTCGAAAGAAATAAGGTATGGCGTCTCATTCCAACACCGAAAGATGCCTCAGTCGTAGGTCTCAAATGGGTATTCAGAAACAAAATGGACAAGGAGGGGAATGTAATTCGGAATAAGGCTCGGCTAGTGGTAAAAGGATACTGCCAGGAAGAAGGAATTGATTATGAAGAGACATTTTCTCCGGTAGCAAGGCTGGAATTTGTTCGAATATTTCTTGCCTATGCTGCACACAAGAATTTCGAGGTCTACCAAATGGATGTGAAGTACGCTTTTCTGAATGGGGAACTTGAAGAAACTGTGTACGTGGAGCAACCTCCTGGTTTCGTGAATGAAAAGTATCCAAATCACTGCTACATCTTAGATAAGGCAGTTTACGGTCTGAAACAAGAACCTAGGGCCTGGTATGTAACACTAACTAAGTTTTTAAAGATGTTTAAATTCAAACAAGGTTCGGTTGACCCAACCTTCTTTCGCAAAAAGGAAGGTAACCACCTTATGATAGTTCAGATCTATGTCGATGATATCATCTTTGGCTCAACGAATCCTAGCCTAACAGCTGAATTCAGAAAGTTGATGGAGACAAAATTTGAAATGATCTCAATGGGTCCGATTAACTTTTTCCTTGGTTTAAATATTAGACAGGGACCCGAAGGCATCTTTATAAACCAGGAAGCATACACCAAGACTCTTCTTGCTAAATTCGGCATGATGGGAGATTCAAAGGTCAAAGTCCCTATGGCGTTCGGTACCAAGCTCACCATCTTTGGAAAAACCGGCAGTTGACATAACACTATATCGCCAAATGATTGGTTCCCTGATGTACCTCACAGCTAGCAGGCTTGATATAATGTTTTCCGTGTGCTATTGTGCCAGGTTTCAAGCAAATCCTCGTGAACCACACATGCTGGCAGTAAAGAATATACTCCGGTATTTGAAGCAAACCACCTCTCTTGGTCTCTAGTATCCCTCAAACTCAGGTTTCTTTGTTCAAGCCTACTCAGATGCAGACCTTGGAGGATGTGGTTTAGACAAGAAAAGCACTACAAGAGGCTGTCAGTTCCTCGACGGGAAGTTGGTGAGCTGGCAATCTAAGAAACAAACATGTGTTTCTCTATCTACAGCTGAAGCAGAGTACATTGCAACCGCCTCCTGCACATCTCAAATGATTTGGATCCAAAGCCAACTCCGGGACTATGGACTCATTATGAAAAAGATCCCTCTATATTGCGACTCAGAAAGTGCAATCAGGATTTGTCATAACCCGGTGCAACACTCCAAGACCAAACATATTGCATTGCGGTATCACTTTATTAAGGATCATGTGGAAGACGGAAACGTAGAGATTCACTTTGTTCGAACCACTGATCAACTGGCTGACATCTTCACCAAAGCCCTTCCTGAAGCAAGTTTTAATAAAATTCTACAAGGACTAGGTATGATGGAATCGGAGTCAGTACCAAAAACACCTTCTCAAAACTAAAAGTTAGGAACCGAAATGAATCGATCGTTCGGTCTATTTCGGGTTCGGTTCCAAAAAAATTTTTGTTTGGTTTGTTTTGTTTTTCTCTTTACCAAATTATCAAAAACTCCAAAAATATATTTTTTTGTCTCTACTTCTGTTTGTATTCACCGTTTATGGATTATCGATGGGGCAAGTATCATTCTCACACTTTTTAATAGCTAAGTGTCCCTAGAAGCATGCTGTTGCATGTTGTCCAAAGCCTCAACTGATTCTGAATAAAGCCTTACTGACTTGGTATATACAAACCTTGTCTTCCCAATTAGGCTGATACATTTATTCTAATCATGAGCTACCTTACTCTTTTCTCATATGAGATAAGAGTTTTCTGCTTGGTCACTATTTTTGTAGCAGAGGTACTTTGGTTTCCTTACACCTCCTCAAATATTTTTCTCCATCATATTCGCTTCATACAAGTAACCCTTGAGACTTTGAGAAATTACCACTGAGGTTTATGGTTACACAATCTCTGTGTTTGTGATCTTAGCTTCGTGTCACTACGTGCTAAGTGAAACCCACAATTCAATACCTACTATGCATTGACGGTGAATAATTAAATTTGCTCTAGTTTTGACTCACGAATTAACGAATCCACCCAAGTGGTTGTACCATGAAATCTCTAATTTTCTTTTTGTGTGATTCTTATGAAATTGTTACATACCATAACATTTCTTCCCTTAGAATCCAATTTTAATTTTTCTTGAGATTTCACACCAAGTATTTCCAACATGTCACTTAAATATTATCCAAACCTACTTGTTCAACAGACCACATTGGTCTCACAAGTTCTTTAGTCGATTTCTGTCTTATGTTAAGATCAGGAATTCTGAACTGAAGCGAAAGCCTCCCAATAAGCCTTATTAAAAGATGCCTTTCAACACTTCTTAACTAGTGATTGATCGTAATTCAACGGGAAACCACACAAACACTTTAAGGTCTCTCTTGACTTTGAAGAAAGAGATTCGTGTCCGGGATCCACAGTTTTATGTTTCTATTGACATCACAAACTCCCACATATATGTAGATTTATTTCTTTATCTTTGACACTCTATGCACGAAAATATATTTGATTTTCCAAAAATCTAGTTTCCTTCATTACAAGCTATTTTTTTTGGCTCCGGGATTTAATGCTATATTCTAAACGGGATGTGGTTGTTAATGCTACACATGTTCACTTTTATTTAGTGAAGACAACTAATTTTAAGGATTATCTGCTGACTCAGCCGGGAGCTTATCGGTTCAGGAATTCAAAAGGGTATTTGATGAGAAAGCGTGCAAAACGGAAGAGTTTTTTTCTCTCTCATGCGTAATCATAGGAGTTGCTAAACTGTCACGCGTCAATCACCTCAGGAAACGCTTCGATTTTCAAGAAGATTTGGGGGCAGATTCTTCTCTCTCCTCTACCCACGGTATAAAGGGTAAACCCTAAAGTCTTTTACCTCTTTACTGCACCAAATATTCAGACAACAAGAAACGATTATTTTCTCCCACTGTTCATCTTCTTCTCCAAAACACTCTTCAATGGCGGATTCTTCCTCTGTTCACGCTACCTCCCACATTCTGCCTATCCGACCTCAGCAAAGCCTGATCATTGATCTCACCCCACATGCCTACGACGCCTTCATGTTCCCAATTGTGGAGTGTCTTAAGCATTCTCCACTGGTTCAAGCATTAACCAAGGCTGAAATCGTTCCAATGGAGTGCTTGTCGCAGATCTTCTCAACTGCCCACTATGACAAGTCTGTCGATCGCATCTTCTTCGACATTCTTGATACCAAATCCTCCATCTCCAAACAGCGATTTTGTTCGCTTCTAGGGTTCGATCCTGATGAGTCAAGGGTTAACCCTGAGTCTATTCCTGTGGGACAGTTGTTCTCCATGTTTTACAACATGGGTTACACCGAGATTCTAACCACTGTTACCAAGTTCACGAAGTCATGTCTTTCTCCTCAGTGGAATGGCTTCTTCACTGCGCTGTTCAAAGGATTATTAGAACGAAGTGCAGGTTCTGATGGGGCTAGCCGACTGTTTATGACAATTCTCTACGGGCTGTACCACAGCGTCAATCTCGACTATGGCTCGGTTTTATGGCAGCAGTTGATTCAAAGTCTTGCTTCTACTGCTCGCCATTCTGAGATCTCTTATGCCAGATTCTGGACACTAGTCACAAAGTGGGCAATGGACAAGTATTGTAACTTATACCAGATTCTGGACACTCGCCATTCTGAGATCTCCACTCTCCTCAATTGCCGTTTTCCACACAACGAAGATTATTGTAACTGATGCTTCAAAATTTCAGTTCGTTGGCTCAATCCCTGAGTCAATGTATGCGTGTATTCCAAGGGATAGTCACATCATCAAGACTTACAAGAGTTTCTTCGTTCAGGCCCCAGAGAGCTCACCCCAGAAATGATTCAATCTATCCACGACACTGACATGCCTGCTCCCAGGGGAAAGAAACCAGAAAAGGGGAAAGACAAGAAGGTTGTCAAAGGAGTGAAAGGTCCTTCTCCAAAGAAGCGAAAACCTTCGAAGGCAGCTCAATCACCTCCACCTAAGAAGAGGAAAACTCAGCCTAGGCGCAAACTCATTCTTGCCACTTCCTCCAGTGAATCAGAGGATGAGAGTTCAGACTCTGAGGAGTCGCTTTGAGGTGACACTCCTCCTCGTTCGCCTTCACCTGAGGTACCTGTTTCAACTACACCAGTATCTCCTCCCCCAATCTCTATCTCTATTTCCATTCCCCCCATAACCTCCACTACCCATATACCACCCACCTCTATCCCTGTACCACCTCCTATCTTCACAGAAGCTACAAAAACAACCACCACTGAAGTTCGAACCAACGTATCTAATACGGGGGCTCATACTTCAGCACCCAAACACACACCCACTACTGAACATACTTCCATACCCGAACCTACTCCCACAGCCGAACCTTCACCTTCGCCTTCATCTCCCAACCACTCAGCAGATGATGAAACTTTTCTTGGAGGAGAAGACATGACGTTTGACTCGGTCTACTATAGTCTGTATCAGGTTCAAAGTGATGATGACGATGATGCTCCTGTCACTAAAAAGCATCTCAAGGAACTTCAGGAGAAAATCGACAGTCTCATCGCTTCCTCCTCTTCCTCTCGGTCCACTATCTCAGAGGTTGCCATTCAGGGGCTAGTTGATACGTTCAACAAGGCACATGAAGCCTCCATCAAATCTACAACTGTTGCTATCGATGCATCTACCAAGGCGTGTGCTGCTGCGACCGAAAAAGTCAAAAACCTATTTGGCGCTGCTAACAATCTTTTGCAGTCTTTTCAGGGAGCCGAAGAAACCAATGCAGCAAAGGTTGACTCTCTTGTCGAGAAGCTGGCCACTTCTTTCGCATCCGAATTGCAATCCTTTGCCAGTCTTCGTCAGTCTCTCGACGATGACAATAAAACATTCCAAGTGACTGTTGAGGAGCGCTTGACAAAGCTGCAAGAAGATCTCGCTTCAGAGAACTCCGTGATGGATGCTCTTGCTCGAAAAACCACTGTTCTAAAGGTCAAGAGTCTTCAACTCTTCCAATCAGAAAAGGAGGCTGCGTCTCTCCGATCTGAGCGAGCGATCATCTCTACATGTGTTTCGGATGTCCACGCCGCCCTCTCCAACATTATTGAAGCACATGATCTCATCCTGAACTATTCTGTGAGGTGCACTCTAGCTGAGAAGCTTGCTCCCACCCTTGCCCTACTCAGCAAAATTGAAGGGCTTCCTGAGTTCGTGGCCCATCCAAAACAAGGGGGAGAAGATGTGTCTCGACCGCCTCCTACTTCTACATCAACTAAAGCAACCGAACCTCCTCCAACAGGTCAACCTTCAAGTTCGGGTGCTAAAAACAAAGGGAAGAAGATTTTTGAAGACAGTGATGGTGATGATGATAAAGAGACCATCACTGATCTCTTGAAGAAACAAGGCCGGGAAAAGGATGCAGACATGAGTGCTCGTGTTGCCAGAGAGGCTGAGGCGAACGAAAGAAAAATGAAGGAGGCTCATGATCTTCTTGAGAGTAGAAAAACTCTATTTCCTCCGTGGACTCTCGAGAAGCTTATCAAAGAAGCTATTGATACTCCCAGCATCCTATGGCTCGAACTGGTGATTTCCTTGGACAGGGTCCATTCTGTCGACTCTCAGTTTGACATGCCCTTAACCCGAAAGGCCTTCATTTTTCAAGCTTTCTCTCATGTTGCTGATGTCCCTCACCCTCACCCAAAGGTTGATAGGGAGCTCGTTTAATTCTATCTGAGGTCTGCTCAGCCTCAGTATCAGACATGGAGTGCTCAGAAGATCATAAACGTTCGGGTCCTCAAACCTTTTAAGGATGGGAACTTCACAAACGTTCAGTTCAAAGTGCTAAGGGGGTCTGCTAAAACAGAACATGCTATTTCACTTGCTGATCTTCCCAACCTGAATCCACATGATTGGATCATCTTGCACAACATCCTCCTCACCAACGAAGCTGAATATGGGCTAATCATAGATCACTTCAAAAGGATGTTGGTCTGCTACATCACGGAGGTCGCCAAGATGGATCAGGAGATCGCAAGTATTTTCAAGAAAAAGCCTACCATCTCTCCTGTTGGTTCTGCAAGTGATTTAAATATGATGCAGATGGGAAGAATCGACCCAAAGCGGAACTCTGTCATGTTCACAAGGAACGAAGGCCAAAAATGCATGTTCGCCTTGGCAGATAAGCATCTGTATACCACTACATGCTTGGAACATGTTCTGGGAATCATCAATCAATGCAAACAGAACTCTGCAGATGACAAGAAGTATTTTGATGACATGATCCAGTGGTATATTCGGTTCAGACAGACCATCCTTGCCCTCATTCCTCGTCTGTTCGAAACCACCAAGAAAGTTTCTGTAGCTGGACCCAACAAGCCGAAGTAGAATCTCGCTCCAATTGGCGCAAAGGGGGAGATTGTAGGGTCCATTATATGTTGCGTCTTGGGCTCGTTCTTAGTCCAATTTTGTTTCCAGATTGGGCCTGTCCATCCGTGAGTTATTTTCTAGAGTTTAGTATTTATAGATGCTTGCATGCATCTTAGTACATAAGTTTTTTTTGGAGTCGATCATTCACAGATATTTACTTTTTATCGTTTGTAACCCTAGTAGCCTCTACAGCGGAAGTTCTTTGTCGAGCTCTGCTGAGGCTTGAATCTATTGAATCATTCAACATATTTTGATTCACTCTTGTGTTTGATTTTTTTGTTTACATTTTTGTGATTAACCTGTTTAAAGATCTAAACGATCAAAGAGTTCCTTAACTCATCATATATATATATATATATATATATATATATATATATATATATATATATATATGTATAGTTATATAAGCAATGTTTGAAGGACTTAGGAAGGCTAACTTCGCTTAAATTCCTTTTCCTTGTTTGGATGTGGTTTAGAGTATCGGTTATCCGTCCGAAGGTCGTCTAAACATTGGTTATATATCATGTATACATATGTAGTCATAAAAGTTCTCTCAGCCAGTTCATCTCCGTTGGGTAGCAATGCATCCTTCCATTATTCATATGTCTAGAACACCAGTAACTATTATAGGAATAGTTAGGAGATTCTATTTTCTCTCACTCTCTCACTCTCACTCTCTCACACTCTCTCTCACCCTCACTCTCTCGGCCTCTCTCTTTCTCTAGTAGGAAGAATTACTCAGGAGTCAGTTCATTCGTGAGTCTATACTATTAATATAATACTTTAAATAGAACGTGACACACTATTTCCCGATACGACGCTTCATAGCTCCATCTCCGTGTAACCAGAGTCTCCTGGAGGGAGAGCGGACATCGTGTGTATAGATCTATACGGAACAGACACTCCCGCATCCTGACTGCTAGCTACAGTCCGAGCCGGTAAGGCCCATGAGTGACATATGTCACTATACATCGCATGACCTGGAGGGTCATCAAGGATTTGATCGTCAATCAGCATGGTTACATACGAGTTCACATTCACCCTTTTATCCACACTTTTATTTAGACTGGGCTAGGCATATCGTCTATTCGATACCCTCCTAGAGTCTATGTTTTCCTTGTTTTAGACCTTGCTAGTTGTATCGTTCATTTGATACTGTCTGGGGTTTGTGTTTCCTTGTTTTAGACCTTGCTAGCTGTATCATTCATTTGATACTATCTGGGGTCTGTGTTTCCCTGTTTTAGACTTTGCTAGCTGTATCGTTCATTTGATACTATCTGGAGTCTGTGCTTCTTTGTTTTAGACTGAGCCAGGTGTATTGTTCATTCGATACCCTCCTAGAGTCTATGTTTTACCTATTTTTAGACTTCGCAAGGTGTTCCGCCTGAAGTCTATGATTTATTTACCTTTAAGCTTGCGAGGCGTTCCGCCTGGAGTCTCGGTTTTATTTACGTTTAGCCAGAAGTGTTTCTGCTAAGGAAAGATATGATTTTCCCTTATTCTTACTTGAGGCTTTTATCACAACTCCTTTAAAGTAAAAACTATATGTTGATAATGTTAGTACTTTTAGGGAAATTACTCCTTAAACATAAAACAATCGGGTCTTGGTAGAAGACTGCTTCTATTTAGAAAATATAGGATTTTTTTGGAAAGAATTCTAATACTATGTAGATTCTAAACCACCATCTTTCATAAGGTTATTTTGAATAAAGATGTGTATTTATACTAACGTCATTAAATACTTATGAACTCACCAGTATTATAAAAATGCTGATACTCGCTTTCAAAATAACTTGTATTCTCAGGACATCGATAAACAGGTACATCCCGGGAGCTTTTGTGAAGTCAGCCTAGTACCAAGCTGCATCTATATTATTCTCTGTATTACTTTGATGTTGCTATGAAACGTAACCTATGCAAAATTATTACTATTAATGCAATGGTTGTTGTATTTTGATTACAATACTGCATATGTTGTGATAGTTGACATGACGTCATCCACCCAGAACGTTTCCGCCATTCCGGTTTTGAGGTGTGACATTGTTTTAAGAAAGTTACAATAATGCTTATTCAGTTATAACATATTTTTTTAATGTTAATTCAAGTATAACATTAACATATTTTGTAATGTTAAACAGAATTTGAATAGACTAGAAACATTTCATCGATGTGAATAAAAAAGGTGAATTTGTTGATTCTTTAGTTGAAGACCAATATATAAGTTATTATTATTTAAAAATGAAGTAAATTGTTGGTTTTTTGTGCTAGTTTTAAGGTATATTAACAATCTTTGTGAAATACAGAATGTCTTAGTTGTTGAGGTTGCTCTACAGACTCATTACATAGCCGACTCTGGTTGATTGGATCGCAATATTTGAGAAGGTGTTGGGTACACAAAGGGGGCATGTGAGAGACATTAGGCCTAAACCTTCTTTAGCTGCAGGTACAAGTGCTCAATCCCAATGACAGTCATAGTCACAAGCACCACAACCAACACATGTACTTGTTAAATTCTTAAAGAATTTGGTAGCTTTGTTATATTGTTAAGAACTTGATGTATTTGTAGTAATTTTTGGTAGCTCGGTAATTTGTTAAATTGTTAACGACTTACTTGATTTGGTCGTTTAATAGTTTGTTAAATTGTTAATGACTTAATTCATTTGGTGCTTTGATGGTTTGATAGTTTGTTGAATTGTTAATGACTTAATGTGCTTGTGATTTAATTGTAGGATGTTGATGTGAATGCTTTTCTTCAAAACCCGACATTTGTGATGGCCATTGGAGACATTATTCGATCGTTTAAAAACCAAGTCAACAACGATGTGGAAGACGAAGACACATAGTATTTCTTGTTTTTATGTTATGGATGATGTTATTTTGAATTTATTAGATATTTATGGATGATATATTAGATGTTTATTTGGGATTTATTAGATAGTTTATGTAATATGGTATGTTTGATGTTTTATGTGATGTTGTATGTATTTATTTATGTATTTTTATCAAATATGCATTTTATAATATATATATATATATATATATATATATATATATATATATATATTATAAAATGCATATTTGATAAAAATACATAAATAAATATCATTAAAAATATGTTTTTTATCCTAAAAAAAACATTAGCAACGACGCCTTTAGGGACGACGAGGACCAATTGCGACAATCAATAACTCCGGGAACCTTAGTCGGAAAAACGCCGACCGGTGGCCAGAATTTTATTAGAGACGACAAACGAGTATTAGAGACGACATGTATTAGAGACGACGCTATTCGCGATGACAAACAAGTATTAGCTACGAGTAATAACGACGACCTTTTAGTGACGACAGGTCGTTGCAAATACCTTTACTGACGACAAGGGTAGTCAATTGCGACGACTTTTGTCGCTGCTAAAGGTTACATTTTTTGTTGTGATATAAAAAGCTCACAGTTGGGATCAGCCAACGAGGACTGGTCTATACCGAAGTACTCAATCTCAGTCTAAAACTCAAAACCAGTCTATTTTCAGACCGGTTTGCTTATTCACGGTAGAAGGAAGAATATATATTTTACCCTAAAAAATAATAATAAATTTTCAGTATTTTATGAAAGAAGTAGTTTATCTTAAAGCTTATTTTATGCATGGTAGATGGACCAAATACTCAAATAGCATCGAAAAAAGGTTTTCCGATTTCTCATGCTCTCTTACTTCTCACATGGTTCACACGAGAAATGCGCACAATAAGATTGTGTAAACAAACACTTTCCACACTCAACCAAAGGCTACACACGCACATAAACATGTATCCACGGATATTCACATCATTTTGACTCTATTAGGGGAAAAATATTTTAAAATTTAAAGAGAAATTAAATATTTTTTTACTTTTTCTTCCTATAAATCTTACTATTCAATTAAATGATGATATGTGTCATATTTAATGCTCATTTAATTGTATTTTAGTATACTAACACGACATATTTAATCATTTAATTGGATAGGAAAATTTATAAGAAAGAAAAAATAGAAGGATATTTAATTTCTCAAATTTAAAAGATTTATATGCGTCAATTACTCAATTTCGACCTATTGACTTGTGTATTAATTTGGTGACTTTGTTTTCAGCTTTTTGCCTCTAAGACGTATGAAAAGAAAACTTATCATATCAAACGGCTCAAAACTCATCCAAATATATTTCTAATGAATACAACTTCTTAAATAATTTTATTTGAATAAATAAACTATTATCATATCATATTGGAGGCATTAATTATATCAACACATTGCGCTAAAAAACTAACATTCCGGGACGAATCTATATCGACTTTTAATCAAAACCCTTTGACCAACTTGGCCAAATTCCATAAAAGATTAAAAAAATTTGGTTTTTTTTATTTAACCACTAAGAGTTATAAACTTTTTTTTAATTAACTTTTAACTTTTTTACAAAATCACTATGGTTAGCAGTGGCGGACCTATGTAGGGCATTTGGGGTCCCGGGCCACTGCTCAATTTCCGGCATGTAGTGTAATTTTTTTTTCTATTAGATGCACCCGCTTGAAGTACGAGGGACACCCATACTAAAACAGTCTGCGTCCGCCACTGATGGTTAGAAATTATTCAGTTTAACAACTTAAAGAAAAAATTGTAAGAATTATAAGGAACCATTGATTATAAATTTAGACTAAATTATACTAATGGTCCTATGGTTTAGAATAATTTATACGTTTGATCTCTAACTTATTTTTTTTTAACTCGTAAAGTATTTATTATTATTTTTTTGTTACGCGTTTGGTCCATGTCTTATCTAAAAAGACTATTTTTCCTTGATTTTTTAATTTATTTAAATAAACACACCCTAACCCTACTTTTCTCATCTTATCTTACCTACCTATTATTTTTTCCTATTTAAATGATAGTCTTTTTAGGTAAAACAGAGACCAAACGCGTAACAAAAACAATCAGTAGGAACCAAACACATAACAAATAAAACAATAGGAACATTCCGAATAAAAAAAATAAGTTAGAAACTAAAGATATGAATTATAAAATCATAGGTACCATTCATATATTTTAGTCATAAATTTACGATGGTAATAGAACAAATGCTTTTTTTTTCTTTAAAACAAAATAGGCTAGATGCATAATTTAATCTGACGCTACTATGATGCCACGTGTCCTAAAACAACCAAACCTCAAAAGAAAAAATAAAAAAGAAATCAAATTTATCTCCAAAACCAAAATTCCCCCACCACATAAAACATCACCTTCTCCCCCAAAACCATCTCAACAAAAAGAAAGAAAAAAAATCATAATTTTCCTTCGACTTAATCCATTTTGCAGAGTGAGTTCGAGTTTATCTCCTGGAAATTCTCCAAATTTCCAGGACATAAAAATAAAAACAAAAATAAATGATCAGACTAAGTGTCTACTGCTCCTTACTCTCACCTCCAAGTCAAAAAGTCAAAGACCACCAGAGAATCTCTCCGGCGTCGTTTTGGCAGCAAAAATGGAACCGGAGTTCGAGTCTGAGTTCAAGTTCGAGTTCGAGTTCGAGTTCATCAACTCAGAGGAGTATTACGACTATTGCTATGGCTTTAAAAAAAGACGAAATGGATGGAAGATTTAGCAACTTACCGGGTCAAAGCTGGGAACCCGGGTTGGAAATGGAAGTCCCTTTTGAACAAAGGCCGGTATGTATTTTAAAATTTTTTTTATGTTTTATGTTCTCATTTTCACATGAAAAAAGCAAAAATAAATTAATAATAACCTATTTTTATTTATTTATTTATTTATAGGTGAATGAATACTCATCTTTGAAAGAAGGGCCATTATATTCATGGGGAGAATTGAGTCCACGATCTTTTTTCATACGCGTTGGAGGTCTTTGGTTGGTTACTTTTACTGTTCTTGGACTCCCTGTTTCTGCTGCAAGCTTTAATCCTTCAAATGTAAGAAATAATTTTTTTTTCTTCTTCTTCTTTATAAATAGGAAAAATAAATAGGAAAAATGACACAAATGCCCTATGAACTTTTTAGGGTTTACCCGTTGAGTCTGAATTTTTTAGGGTTTATTATGGTCCTTAAACTAGGATATAACCTGCTTTTTTAGTCCCTATCAACTTGTAATAGCCGGTTCAGTGACCATTTAGACAAAAAAAACTAACATTGTGCCCCCATAAAGTCAAAAAAAATAAGTTAGGGGATCGATACAAATTGAGTGTGAATCGGCTTTAGAAGAAAATGTGAGTTTTTTTTGTACGAATTGATCCCGAACTTATTTTTTTTTGGCTTTATAGGGGTACAATGTGAGTTTTTTTGGTCTAAAAGGTCACTGAACCGGCTATTACAGGTTAACGAGAACTAAAAGAGCAGGTCATATTCTAGTTTAAGGACTCATAAAGCCCGACAAAAACTTTAGGGACTCAATAGGTAAATCCTAGGAAGTTCGTAGGGCATTTGTGTCATTTTCCCCTTATAAATATATTTACAAACTAAAAAAAATATGGGTTTTTATTTTTATTAATTCTTAAGTATTGAAAGAATCAATGATTTTTTTTTTGTGCATCAAGTTCACTAAACTCTTTTTCTTGTATTGATTATACCGATTAAGCGATATAACTTGGCCGATCATAATGCTGTGTATTGGATCACAACATTTTAAATTTTAGGGACTCTAAATGTGGAAAAAAAATTCTATAAGGACCAAATGTGGAAAATTTTTAGTAGATTAATTACAATAGCATTGACAACATTTTGCTTCGTTTCTATGCAGGATCCTTTACGATTTTTACTAGCGGCAGGAACTGGAACGCTTTTTCTTGTATCATTAGTTGTTCTCAGGATTTATCTGGTATGTATAATAAATATATCCCATTTTTTAAATAAATCTAAAACTACACCAAATTATTTAAGTTTCATGGTAAATTTATATATAAATTTAAAATTTATATATATTTAGGGATGGAGTTATGTCGGTGACAGACTGTTATCAGCTGTGATCCCATACGAAGAGAGTGGTTGGTATGATGGACAAATGTGGGTAAAGCCTCCCGAGGTAAGGACAAAATAGTCATTTTACATACGATTGATCTTGGATTAAATTTGTTTTCTTTGCAGATTTTGGCGCGTGATAGGTTATTGGGGTCATACAAGGTAACCAAAAGTTTTAAGAAAAAAAATATATTTGTGAGAAATATATATATATATATATATATATATATATATATATATATATATATAATTCTAATTCATTAATTAAATATATTTTTTTATAAATGTAGGTGAAACCAGTGATAAAATTGTTGAAACAAACCCTAGTGGGAACAGGGGTGTTACTTGTGACAGCTGTTTCATTGATTATTTTTGCTACACCAGTTGAAGATTTCTTCCAAAAAACATTTGCAAATGAAAATTATGTTGCAGCTACAAAGATCAATGCGAATATGAGGTAATTTAAAACAAGGATTATTATATATATAAGAAATATCAATATACATAGCATTTTGTCAACATTATAATTTTGTAGAATTTTCAAAGTAAAATGTCCTAGTAAGAAAAAAAAATTGTATTTTGCAATGCTATGATTTAGTAGATTTTGTAAAGTACAATAACTTACTAAGAAAACAAAATGTAAGTAAGTAAGATGCTATTATAATTATAATTATACCCAAATAAATGAAAGTATTATAGGTAAAAAATTAAAATACATTACCCAAAAATATATATATATATATATATATATATATATATATATATATATATATATATATATATATATATAAAGTAATAAAGTGATATTTTTTTTAATATTACAGCAAAGAGGAGCTTTTAAGATTGCCATTGGAAGTGAAGGCAGATGATAAACTGGCAGCTGCTGCTGCTGAGGCGGCTGATGGAAGGCCGGTGTACTGCAGGGACAGGTACTACCGTGCACTAGCGGGCGGACAATACTGCAAGTGGGAGGATCTACTCAACTGATTAAAACAAGAATATAGAAAAAAATATATATATTCATGTTATATATTATATATAGTATATAATAATATAGTATATACACCTTGTTTGATTTTTATGTTGAATTATGTGAAAAAATATATATATACGAATAGTAGATTGCCATTTTGAGATGTTAGTTGGAGAGACGTTATAGACTTCAAACTGCAAAGGCATATAAGTTATCAAGAAATGAAAAAAATATAAATTTTGATTTTGAATAATGAAATGGGTTACTTTTGAACTATAAAGTAGTTGTTTCTCAAGTTTTCATTTATATATCAACATTTTTTCCTGAAAAAGATGGCATTTTTTTTCTATTTTTCCAAAACAAAAACCCTCTCATACAAGATGTTTTTTCTGGATTAAACTTCCGTCTTTATTTATTTTTTTTTTTACTGAAAAAGACCTTTTATCTTTTTATTTTTCCAAAAAAACACTTGACTTTGATTTTTTTCAGAAAAAAACCCTCGAACTTCTTACTATTTCTAAATAAACCCTCAGCTGTTTTAGTTTTTCTCGAGAAAACCATCACATGTTACAAGTTTTTTCGGAAAAAAAAAATGACAAATGAAAAAATACAAGGCTTTTTTTAGGAAAAAATAATGTTGAGGTTTAATCCAGAAAAAAAAAAACACAAAATATAAGGTATTTTATGAGATTATGCTAAAAGGGCCAAATTGGTAAAAATGGAAAAATGCAAGATGTTTTTCACTTTTCAAAAAACACAATATATATAAGGTTTTTTATGATATTTTGTATTTTAAAAAATTACCCAATTATAGCAATGTTATCCATATACAAAGCAATTTTCATTGTTATAATTAATTACATTTTCCAAATTACAATGTAAACTATATTAAATAAAAAAAAATAAACTAAATATACGTTGTATATCATTAAATGCACAAAGTGGAATCACCATCTTCTTTACATTACAAGATTTTTGTTAGACATAATTTATAAATGCAAACTACTTTAAATTAAAAAAGAAAAAAAAACATACAACCTGATTTTCTTGAGATTTTTCCTACACAAGTCTTTTCCACCAATTATATATTTCATACATTTTTCCTTGAAATATATCTCTAATTGTTTGTTTTTGTCTCTTGGATTCTTCTATATCTAAAGTTCTGTATGCAAGAGCTAGCAAATAAATGGCTGGATGAACCCTCCTACATGTCAAAATAATCGTTTATCAAGTTTTTAGGGAAAAAAAATTGTACACCCATATTCAATTTTTTATAAAAATCATAAGTAACTGTGAAAAAGATTATTTTCTGAGCTTTTTTATATACCCTTAATTATCATGTTTGACAAACAAAAAAGTAACTGATATGCTAGCTTTTTAAAAAGCAGCTTTTCCGGAGCTTTTTTAAAATTTCCCGTATATACCCTTAATTAATTATAAAAAACATATCCTTCTAAATGTCCTTTTATGTCATTTTGTATCTTGCAGCTAGCTTTTCAACTAATTTTTACCAAACATCATTTTTTTTAACTAACTTTTCAGTTAACAACTAGTTTTTCAGCTAACAACTAACTTTTCAGCTATCAGTTATCTTTTCAGCTAACAACCAGTTTTTCAGCTATCAGCTAGCTTTTCAACTAGTTTGCCAAACATAGCCTAAATGATCTAGGATTAAGAATACCTTTCAGAAGGTTGACTTAAGTCAACACCATCCCAATACCTCTGAGATGAAACATTTTTTCCGTTTTTACCCCTCCCATATGTCTCAACATACCAACCACCAATATCATGCGACCCTGAACGAGGCTCAAATAACCAATATTTACTTGGAGGTAATCGAGCTCTTGTGCATCTACACTCACAAACAGAAGCTTTTTCTCCCAATTGAAACCAATGCATATGTTTCACCATTAATGTCCTATGTTTCATAACCACATGAGTCTTTACACCACAATTATTATGAAAATAACAACACCCTTCTTCATCACTACTCCCTAATCCAATAATTGTCCCCAAAAACATCTTATCTTCCTCATCATCTTCATGTAGATTGAGATAAACATGTATATGATCTTCATAATCTTCATTTGATATGTCAATGGTGGAAGTAGAACTCTTTGGTGGGATTCGATTTGCAATTGCAACAATCTTTCCTGATACATGTAACTCAAGATCTTTGTATGCATCACATTGTGACCTAATTTGAGTTCCCAATTCATGAGTTTTGAATCCCACTTCCAAATTCTCAATTTTGGAGGCATGTGGTGATAATTCAGGTACCCTTTTGGCTATACATACTTTCCCAAAAAGGTCATGTCCTGAAACTAAATGAAGGATTTCAGAAGTTCCATGGAAAGATCTTTCATCAGCTTCAAAACAATCAGGGAGGAAATCCATTGAATGGATTATAGGACCATGGTAGGCTGTGTGTATGGCTGAATAAAAGTCGTTTTCTAGTATATCAAAGTAGCTTGTTCCATTTGCTATTCTTTTCTCTGATACGATGTTGTTTATGGCATATCTATACCATTTTAACCATTCTACAACTTCCATTTGTTGTCCTGTTGCTTCATGGGATTCGTATGTGTACATTGATGAACCTTGTCTTGAGGGTTTTTGGAGAATTGGTTTTTGAGATTGTAGATAGTTGTCGTAGTGAGCTCTCTTTTGAATGTCTGATAGTATCTGCGTTTAATTAGTCGAAAGAATCAAGATCCTTTTTCAGATTTGAATCCGATATTTTCAAGGTTATTTAGTTTTTTTTATGTTTGCTAGAATCAACATTCAATCATTCCCAGTTGAACTGATTACAAACTACAAACAGGTAAGAAACAGCTATTAAGACATATTACAGTCGAAATATTTGCATACCTCATAAGCTGCGAGAATTTGAACGAATCGGTGGGAATTAGAAAATCCATCGGGCGATTGAGAAAGATCGGGATGAGTTTCCTTTGCCAATTTCCGAAAAGAGGCTTTAATTTCTGCGAAAGTGCAAGACTCAGGAACCCCTAGGAGGTCGTAAGCGTTCCTGCCGGACAATTCAGGTGGCTCCGCCGACTCAGCGCTGGTGCTCAGTGCCCGATTACGAGTGAAATAATATAGAAAGCCGGTGATGTGATACGTATGCGAGGGAGATGAAAGAAATGAATGATAGCGGTTGTGGTGGTGGTGGTGGTGGTGACGACGGCATAGGCTAAGGAAAGTGGAGTAAGCGCCGTTTACCGCCATTCTAACGACTGTTTCTACCGGCTTGGGGCAGCGACTGGAAGGAGGTGAGGTTGCTCCCGGTAGTTTCAGTTTGGCCCCTGTATTTTGAAAACGTATTGAGGAACTGGTATGTAATACCCCTTAAGTTTCTCAATTATTAACCGCTTTACCCTGAATATAAATTCTTATTCATTAATGTTTGAATTTTATTTTATATTTCACATTTATCCGGGGATGAACGTGATGTGGTTATTGATCAGAACCGAACCATTAACCGTAAATATGTTTATTAAAATTTAGTAACAAAATGGTACGATAATATAACAATGTGGTTATAGAGTTATTTTATGTGGTCCAGTTTCATATGGTTGTGCTGATAGTTTTTAACCACATGAGTTTGTTACGGTTTTTAACCACTTGGATTTTATTTTTTTTCATGTTTTAAGAATTCGAAAACTAATAGTTGTAACAAAATAAAAATCAATAAAATATAAGACAATAACTTAAAACATTAACAAACTAATAAACGAATAGTCACCTACTATCTTTTTCTTTTTAATAACTATATTATATATCAACAAACCAAAAATATTTTTGGGATCCCACCTAGACATCTGGTATATATTTCTTTTTATTATCTATACTGATTGTGAGACTCGTATACTTTACGGATTTATTAAAACAAAATGTTAAATCCGAATGATTAAATGGGAAGTTTATTTGAATTTGAAATTTAAAATAAGTAGAAATTCTGAAAAAGAACATGCAAAAAAATGAATTAGAATTATGTGTTTAGTTGTTAGATCAGTGTAAGAAACATGTTAATTATAACAAAATGTTAAGGGAATATGACTTATTAAGGTAATTAACTTTTCGGTATCTTCACATCTGGGTAACTATCTTTTTTTTGTACACATATAGGTAACAAACTTGTTGGAAGTGTTCACATATGACCATTATGACCTGCTATAGCAGGTTAAATCCTAGATGTGAACGTTTTCAACAAGTTCGTTACCTAGATGTGTACAAAAAAAAAATAGTTACCTAAATATGAACAAAACGAAAAGTAAAAATTAAATTACACGAATGGTCCCTATGGTTTGGGAGAATATGTGTTTTTTTGTCCCTAACTTATTTTTTTTAACTTGGATGGTCCCTATTGTTTACTTTTGTTGCACGTTTGGTCTCTGTCTTTCGTAAAAATACTATTGTGCCCTTATTAATTTATTTTTTAATTAATTTTCTTATTTATGTATTTATTTTTTACATATTTAAAATTTTAATAGACCCCACATATTTGTATCTCTCCTCGGATGATCCCTACTGTTTATTTTTTAATTAATTTATTTATTTTAACTCGGATGGTCTCTACTGTTTAATTTTGTTACGATCTTGGTCTCTGTCTTACCTAAAAAGACTATTGTGCCCTTGTTAATTAATTTTCTTGTTTATGTACTTATGCTTTCTATATTTAAGTAAATTTAATAGACCCCACATATCTGTATCTCCTCACCATCCCATCTCTCTTCCTTCTCAACTTCTATTTATTTTCCATCTTTAGTGATATTGACGTCTTCATCATCCCTTCTTTTTTCGGTCATTTAACTCCGTCGAATCAACACCACAACCTACTAAAGATGAAGAAACAGTAGTTATGGTGCTGCTTCGCCAGAGTTGAAGTACCAAAAAACGAAGGATGGTGAAAACGCCGATATTACTAAAGATGGAAAAGAAATAGAAGTTGGGGACGATGAGAGATGAGATGGTGACCGGTAAGACTCAATTTAAAGTTCTCAAATCTGGTTTCAAGTTTACGGTGAGGAAATACACATATGTGGGGTATATTAATTTTTTTAAATATATAAAAAATAAATACATAAATAAGAAAATTAATTAAAAAATAAATTAATAAGGGCAAAATAGTCTTTCTAGGTAAGACAGGGACCAAAACCGTAACAAAATATACAGTACGAACCATCCGAGTTAAAAAAAAATAAATTAATTAAAAAATAAACAGTAGGGTTCATCCGAGGAGAGATACAAATATGTGGGGTCTATTAATTTTTTTAAATATGTAAAAAATAAATACATAAATAAGAAAATTAATTAAAAATTAAATTAATAAGGGCATAATAGTCTTTTTAAGAAAGACAGTGACCAAACGCGCAACAAAAATAAACAATATGGACCATCCAAGTTAAAAAAGAAAAAAGTTAGGGACCAAACAAACAAATTCTCCCAAACCACAGGGACCATTCGTGTAATTTAATTTTTACTTTTCGTTTTGTTCATATTTGGGTAACTATTTTTTTTGTACACATCTATGTAACGAACTTGTTGAAAGCGTTCACATCTAGGATTTAACCTGCTATAGCAGGTCATAATGGTCATATGTGAACACTTCCAACAAGTTTGTTACCTAGATGTGTACAAAAAAAAGATATTTACCCAGATATGAACATTCCGAAAAGTTAATTACCTAAACAAGTCATATTCCCAAATGTTAAATAAGAAAAGAATAACATGTGACAAAATTATTTTCATTTATTATAGATGATTATATATTATTAGCAACTAAATAACAATTGTTATATATAACTATTTAGATATTAAATTCGGTGCAATTTGGTTATTTGCGGGTATTGGAAAATTAAAAACGGCTCCGTCTCGAAATTGGTAGATTTTAGAAAATTAAAAACTGACTGTCAGTTTCCATCTAGATTTTGGTTTATCGATTTCAGTTTTTGCAGTTTTTTCGGATACTTTTATATGCAGCTCAATTTTTACTCACCCCTACATTTATCCATCACCTTACCGTTACGTTGGAGGGTTTTTGATGTATCTATTAGTGACCTTATATATGATGTGCAAAAGACAAGAGGTTTTTAGATATTACTATTGTTTTTCTTTTAAATGAAGGGGTTAGTGGTTAGCTAGTATCACGAAAACGTTAACATTTGGAATAGAATTTGAGACCTCCAATATAAGAGGCAAATCCTCTACTAAGGGGCTAATCCCACATTGTTGTTGTTGGTGTTTTGGTTGTCGTCGTCGCTGTTGCCGTCATTGTTGTGGTGGTAGTCATGGTTGTTGTTGTTGTTGTTGTTGTTGTTGTTGTTGTTGTTCATGCTGCTGCTATAAATATAAAATTACCTTTTTAAAGATATTTCTTCTCCCTTGTGTTTTTCCTTTTGAAGAGAATACATTGATGTGACATGTCACATTAGCAAGAAGTTCAAGTCACTAGACACATAAGCTTAAGATGAACTGCTATGGAGAGACACATAAGTTTAAGATGAACCGCTATGAAGAGGGTGAACCGATAAATATGAAATATGAAAAAAAAAGTTTGTAAATTTTAATCATTAATGAACAATAAAATAGACTTAGAGTAAATCTGTATAGATATGTAAGGCTTTAGGGTTTTATGTTAAAAGCATTTTTTAGCAGAAAAAAAAACTTAGAATAATAATAAAGTATCCCATTTGTATAAAAAAATCATTGATTTTTTGTGCACACATATTATCAACCACTTATAGCTTTTGTACATGTCTAATCATTAAACTTTACCTTTTATTTAAAAAATATATTCATTACCAGTAATAATAGGTCACCACACGATTCCTAACGTGAGTTTTATTGTTTGTTATGTACACATTTTAACATTAAAATTTCTTATACACATTTACCCATTAATCTTAGATAATTTGTTCATTTCTAAAATACATATTATTGCATAAAAATAAGTTATCTACTGCCTATTGTAGCCCCTCGATATTGCAAACTTCAGGGAGAGACACTCGCATTTAGCGATGATACAAAGCATCCCCCTCCCCCTCTTTATGACTGTCTCGTGCACATTTCTTATGGTTATCCATTGACTGAAACCCTAAATGTTTGAAACTGAAACCTCTTCTATGAGGTGTTCAAACCTTATTTTGGTGAGTTAGAGTGTGGTAGTTTATATTATTACATACATATAACGTAAAATATTTTTACAAATAAACTAAGAATATTTCAATATATAAATACGTAATTTTTTACATACATGTAAAGTATATTTACAATAAATATGTGTTATTTGTATATAAATAGACATTTCAATATATAAATATATATATTTTTTGACATTTGAAAACTATAATCTAGTTTTGTAGAATATTTATTTGGAGAAGATGATATCCTTTGATTCCTTTGATCAATTTAACATAAACTTCATAAGACTTAAACATAGTGAAGTATATTTATTTGGAGAAGATGATATCCCTTTGATCTTGAAGATGATGATTTATGATTCTTTCTCATTTTAATTGAGCAATTCGATTGATGGATGACACACATAAAATTATGGTGTTTATATAGAGAATAAATTTATATTAGAGGGGAAAATGAACCAAATCATATTCCACTAAAAGGTTTTTCTTATAATTATATGTTTAATTTATCAATTACAGCTTATAAGTAAGTCATAGTCCCTTAAGTTACAAGAAAATATAGATCCATCATACTGCTATTTATATTCAAGTTTAAGGACTTGTTATCTCGGCAAATGTTATAATACATAACATAATTATACTCAAAACATAAAAACATTATAAACTATGGTTTGATAGTTTGATGACCGTAGATTATTTTCTTAAGATATTACATCGAGTAAATTACATAAATGGTCCTAATGTTTTGAGGTAATTTGCACGTTTGGTCCCTATTTTATTATTATTATTTTTTTAACTTGGAAGATCTCTACTATTTCTTTTTGTTACGCGCTCGATGCATGTCATACCTAAAAAACTATTAATTAAATAGGGAAAATGATGGGGAAGGCAAGTTAAGGTGAGGGGTGAGGTTGGGGGTGTGTTTATTTAAATAAATTAAAAAATCAAGAGCAAAATAGTCTTTTTAGGTAAGATATGGACCAATCGAGTAACAAAAATATACAGTATGGACCTTCCGAGTTAAAAAAATAAGTTAGAGACCAAATATATAAATTACCTACACCATACAGACCATTTGTGTAGTTTACTATATTACATTTGAAAACCAAGATCCCAAATCATTTCGCCTCAACCTAAAATGGTACGATTTGTACTATCTCTTAAAACTTTTCGATAGGGATAAT
Source organism: Lactuca serriola (assembly GCF_051521515.1). NCBI lineage: Eukaryota > Viridiplantae > Streptophyta > Magnoliopsida > Asterales > Asteraceae > Lactuca > Lactuca serriola. The sequence continues at coordinate 137,382,290 of NC_136410.1, forward strand.
GACTTAAAAGGGTAATGTATTTTTGATTTGTACATATTTGGTTACTGAGTTTTTTTTCGTCCACATTTACCCATTTAATTTGTTAAACTGTACACATTCAGTCCTTATGACCGGTTACTTCAGGTTAGCCGGGAATAATAACTTAATGGGGTAATATATTTTTCATTTGTACACATTTAGTCTTTAATATTTTTGTACATATTTAGTCCTTAACATTTTTTTGTTTCAAATATATAAGTCATTTTTTTGTACTCATTCAATACTTATGAATAATTTCTTTAGGTTTTTCTCACGACATCTTACGTCGGACAATCATTGATGAGTTGTTTGGGGTTGTTGATGTTTATGTACAACATGATCCCGACTGCTTGGTTGCGTAGGTCTTGTGGTTTGGCTCAGGTCTTGTATTCTAAACGTCGTAACTTTTTCATACGGTATCAGATTTTAACGATCTTTATATCCACGTGTTCATTTTTTCATTAAGATTACTCCCGTTAAAATGTAATATATTTTTACTTACGATTTTATAAAAAAAACATCCATACATGCATTCATAAAAGACGTATGGACAGGGGCAGAAGCAGGAATACATAGTAGGTGTTGCCGAGATGAATTATATGTTGCTGACAAATGAAAAATAGCTAAACGAAAAAAAATCAAATTTTTTTCCACTACGGATAGAAAAAATAGGTGTTGCCGGTGGAACACCGGAACCAGGTTAAATCTGTCTCTGCATATGGATATAAAAATCGTAAGTAAAAATATATTATTTTTTAATGGGAGTAATCTAAATAAAAGTTTTAGTAGACTAAAATATGAACGTATGGATATGAAGATCATTCGCATGAATATAAAGATAGTTAAAATTTGAGATCGTATGAAGAAGTTATGATGTTCAGAACACATGATCTAAGCAACCAAGTAGTCAAGATTGCGATGGACATCAGCATCAAAAGGCCCAAACACTTCATTAATGAATTTCTCACCTAAGATTTCTTGAGAAAAAACTAAATAAATCATTCATAAGTATTTAATGAGTACAAAAACAAAAAGACTTATCTTGCAAAAAAAAAATATTAAAGACTAAATGTGTACACAGTGGGAAATATATTACTCTATTAAGTTATTTTTACCAGCTAACCTGGAGTAGCCGGTCATAAGGACTGAATGTGTACAGTTTAACAAGTTGAAGGGGTAAATGTTGAGGAAAAAAAAATCTCAGTGACTTAACGTGTACAAATCGAAAAATACATTACCCTTTTAAGTCATTATCACTTTCCGATAATTTGAAGAAAAAAGATCAATATACATATGATCTTCATTGGAACTCATAAATAATTTATTGGTACTATATATTTTTTTTGTTAAGTTTTAAGTCGCAAAATTGTTGTATCATTGCATGGTATCTCATTTTAATATCGGTATGTTATATTAACATATTATTTTACTAAGTCATTACCAAAATATGCAAAGAAATAATACAATTTGGACAAAATTGCAAAAATGATCTATATGGTATGTATTTTTTTCTGAAATTTGGTCCAAACTTTGATTTTTTATTTTTTTTATTTATTTATTTATTTATTTATTTATTTTTTGGCTTCGTGACCCTTTTGAGCTAGTTTCGCTACGTTTTTAGTTCCTCAACATATTAAAATGATGGTATTTATTTCACATTTTTCTTTCATTTTTTAAATCTAAAACATATTTATTTATTTTAACAATTAAAAAATAGGAGGGGCCCTCTCTCTCTCTCTATCTCAACAAATTTACACACACACACACACCTACACTTCTACTTCCCCATTTCCTCATCCGTTGTCTTCTCTCCTTATCGTCGATTGAATCTAGAATATGTGGTAACAAGAAATATTGACAGGAAAGTGAATTCGAAGAAGCATACATCCAACATAGGCGGCGATTTATTCTCTTAATTTATATGCAATCTCTTCTTACCTCATCATCGCTTTAGGAAGGATTTACACACACACACATACTTTTTGAAATCGATTGAGAAGTTGAAGACATATCAGGGGACCAAATTGATTTTGAATATGTCAAGATTCAACCACCATCGATCTCTCAAGATTCAAACCCGGTAAACCCTAATGAAATAATAAATCAATTTTGAATATGAAATCAATTTTAAGGGTGAAATCGAACCATGATTATCTTCTGTTTATCTCAGATGACTCGATTAATACCTCCTCTGTAGTGAGGCATCTGGTTTTTTTTTTTGCTCATGAAGCTTAAAGTGAAAGATCCGATATTCGGGAAGAGAAGAATGTCAACGGAGAAGATGCGGGTTTCGCTGGAGGGGTCGTCGGTTGCTAATTGTGGTGGTAGCGACTTAGGTGAAAGGAAAGTAGGTGATGGAAAAAGATTGGTAATTTTAGGGTTGATTTGTTATCGATTCCATCATCAGAATGGAATGGTTTGGAGGTGGGTTGATTTGGGAATCGAGGTTTGTGTTGATTGGGATATTGTTTCCTCAAAATCTGTTAACATAGAAAAATCGATGAAATTGGAGGTGGGTTGATGTGGGAATCCTTGATTTGTTTCTCCATTATCATCTCAATCATCGAGTAAAGCGTAGGCGATGACGAGGGTGAGAAAGAAGAAGAGTGAACGAAAGACTTGGGTAAATTGTGGAAGGAAGAAGATGGACACACAAGAAGGTTAGAAAAAGACGGTAATGTGTTTGGAGAGAGAGAGAGAGAGAGAGAGAGAGAGAGAGAGAGAGAGAGAGAGAGAGAGAGAGAGAGAAATGTGGGTCCAATTTAGTTATTGTTTTCTTTTTCATTTAAATTAAATAGAAAAACACACAAAAAAAAACATACCAGAAGGGCATTAAGTCATTTCAGTTTACTGATAGACAAAAAACGCAACGAAACTAGCCCAAAATGACCATTAAACCAAAAAAATCGAGATTTGGACTAAACTTCAAAAAAAATTGCATACCATAGGAACTATTTTTGCAATTTTGTCTACAATTTGAAATTATGAATCACATAACTTAAATTCTTAAATCATTTTATTAAGATAAAAAATATTTTTCATATGAACACCTAATAAATCATTTTAATGTTTTAAACATTTTCACACCACACATTTGGATCAACCTCAGCATGCATGAAGAGACCTTCCATGTATCCAATGGTCCTTGCAGAAGTTCAACATCGGGCATCAGCACACACATCAATTAATTGGCCTCAAGCATCTATAGTAATTATACCTATCGTCTCTTTCTCACTACCATTACCACAAAAATGGCTTCTGGTTCACCCTCAAAGTACATGTCAACCTCCAAAGAGTATCCTCTCCATCTCCATGGTTGGCTGCGAATACACAAAGATGGCCGATGTGAAAGATTCATCGGAAATGATATCATTCCGGCTGGAACTGATCCCATAACTGGCGTCCAATCAAAAGACGTCATTATTTCACACCAATCCAATCTTTTTGTAAGGCTTTACATTCCCAAAACCATCGTCGACGACATCCCTAACCGGAAACTCCCAACTCTGATCTACTATCACGGTGGTGGCTTCTTGACTGAATCCGCCGCTTCTTCCACCTACCACCCCACACTTAACTTGATCACGGCAGAATCCAACGTGATTGCGGTGTCTGTAAACTACAGGTTGGCTCCGGAACATCATATACCAGTTGCATACGAGGATTCATGGGAAGCAATCAAGTGGGTGGCTACCCATGTTAAAGGAAATGGTCCGGAGTCATGGTTAAACTCCCATGCTGATCTTCAGAATGTGTTCTTCGCTGGAGATAGCGCAGGAGCCAACATCGCACATAACATGGCTATCCGGGTCGGGTTGAACCAAGTAAAGGTTATTAACCTAAAGGGTGTTATTATGATCCACCCTTACTTTGGTGGAAAAGAGCATATTGGAGAAGAGTCTAAACATGAACAACACAAAGCTTTCATGAATCAGATGTGGCTGTTGGCTAATCCATTAGGGATCGGGTTAGATGACCCGTTGTATAATCCGGTCATGGACCCGTGTATTTCAGCTTTCGGATGCTCCAAGATTCTTTTGTGTGTTGGTGGGAGGGATAAACTAAGGGGTAGGGCCCTACTCTATAAGGAGTTGATGGAGACGTGTGGGTGGAAAGGCTTTATTGAGTTGATGGAGAGCAAAGGGGAGGGCCATGTCTTCTTTTTGTCTAATACTTCATGTGAAAATGCTCGTATCTTACGTAAAAAGATTTGTAACTTTATCAATTCGATCAGCAGCAAAATCTGAAAGTTGTATATCTATTAATCTATTAACTATTATAAAATATTGACAATGAGAATTACTAGTATTCCTTAGTTTTTTTAAGCCATGCAAAAGGTTAAACATATATCTAATGCATGATATATCTCTTATCCGTATCAAGATACAACCCTTACCTCTTTATATGTTTCCTATCTCTCCTTATCTTGACATTTATTTTACATTTGAATTTGAATATGGATTTAATCCACCCAATTTGTAGTTTAAAACACACCAAACATCAATGTTGAATGAAATTAGTATTGCATTGATGATAAATAATTGATAAGTGATAGGTCAATTGAAGCATGCTCATTGCAACTTTTATTTCAAGTTAATGATGATTTTTTGTGTTATCTGTATAAGCCATTGAGATCGTAGAATCTAAATATCAATAAAACTTAGAATTTTTTCGTGTTTTAGGAGGAAGAGGCCATTGATGATTCAGATAAGAAAATAGTGAAGAAACTAGAAAAAAGAAATGAAGATAGGGAGCAATTGTGTGTTATCTTTATAAACCATTGTCTTTTTTATACTTTATATATTTATTGATTAGTTATGTTGCTTCAACTTAAATGATCTTTAAAGTTAGAGATCGAAGCTGGATTATCAAGTTAAGAGCCACCATGATGTAAGTATTTCTTGTAACAAATTTTCTCTTACATCATGTGATTTTTTACTTTCTTTTAAGTCTTGTGTCTTACTATGGAACCTATTACATCCACAAGAAGAGTTTCTTAAAATGCATCGGTTTTTTAAGCATTGGATTTTGGAAGCAATGAGAAGCACAATTAAAGTTTATTGTCTTTAACTTTCATTTCTTATAAAGATTATTTATAAGAATTTTTGGATACTAGATTAAAGTAGGATGCTAAATAAACAAATCAATTTTTGAATCTATTTTGTTGTTATTTCACTCGATCAACTAGCATATGATATTTTTGCTAAATTTCTTTTTAATACTTCTCAAATTCTTGTTGCCTCCGGTAGATTTTCCAAAAGCAAAGACCATGTCAAGCACTTGTAGATAGCTACATGAAATATCAAAGGTGATAAAGCATGTAAGTTTCTCATGTACATATTATTATTGGCATTTTTTAATGTTTAGTTTAGGAAACTAAACCATTTTGGCCCATTGGGCTCGTTTTTTTAGCCTAACCTTCAAGGGGTATACTATATACTTTCACCCTAACATCTACCCAACCTAACATATAAGCCCATTCCACCAATTAAAGCCCAAAAATTGTTGTTTCAATTATCTTCTTACCTATTATTCCATTATTACATACTACACATGTAATCATACCAAATTGTTTTTAGTCGTATGAGACCAGATACAGACAATCCTTTAATGAACTCGATCAAAATACGGTCCAAAACTGGCCAATTTTAAATCTTTTGGACACATGTGTCTTGATTTTTGTCTTTTAGATCTAATTTCTTGTGGTTTTTAAATTCTTGTAATTTCATTTTTATTTTTATTTTTTATAACAACGTTGCTATTCATATATTTTAATTGTCATCGTACAATGAGTGAGATGACAAACGGGCAACAAGCTGTGCCGCTAAGCCTTTTTGAATGGTAAAGCTAATTTTTGTAATTTCATTTGTTTATTTTTTTATAAATTTTAAATTTATCAAAATTAAGAAAAAATCGAGTTGTAATATTATAGTACTTGATATTGTATGAATTATTGGAGTAATAATTATTGTAAAATTGATAGTATGGGTTGGTCCAGTTTCCGACCAATATTAAGCTTGCCTGCCACAGCCACATATAATTTACTACTAGGTTTATGCATCTATGCATTTGTGTTCACCATGAGTTTTTATAATAATTATTAAGTTTTGGAAACTACATGCGTAATATTAAAGTAGTTATTATTTCCAAAGTAGTTATTATTTTTGCAGACGACTATCAATGAAAATATATATATGATATTTATGATTTTTTAGAAAAATCAAAACGAAGTCGTTAGTTGCGGAAATTTGGTTGCTGACTAAAAAAAATAACCTAATCACTGATATTTATTTTCTGAAAAACATGTATTATCTTATTATGTTGAGTGTGAAAATCAAAATCCGTATTACGAAAAACATAATTCGTACGAGGAAAATCAATACATTTTCGAGGAGGTTATCTTATAAGAAGATTGTTTTGTAAACAAAAATTATCATAACCAATTGTCTATTTTTTAAAAACAAAATTTTCACTATGTTGTTGAGATAACATGAGTTCAATCATTCTAGATGAGTATTTAATTGTTGTTTGTGCTGATGGTTCATGACTGTTAGAAAATGGGGAATTGAAATCAATACATTTTCGAGGAAGTTATCTTATAAGAAGATTGTTCTGTAAACAAAAATTATCATAACCAATTGTGCTTTTTTAAAAACAAAATTTTCACTACGTTTTTTCTTCTAATTTTACTAACAATTCTTTACACCTTACCCTTTCTACTCTTGTTGAGATAACATGAGTTCAATCATTTTAGATGAGTATTTTATTGTTGTTTGTGCTGGTGGTTCATGACAATTAGAAAATGGGGAATTGATATACGTTAGAAAATGGGGAATTGATATATGTTGATGGCAGTTAGACTACTGATTGTTTTAGTAGCAATTCATAAATTTGTTATTCACAAAGTGGATGTTAAAACAACATTCTTAAATGGTGACTTGAAGGAATAGGTATATATGAAACAACCCGAGGTTTTATTATGCCTAGAAACGAGCATAAGATGTGCAAGTTGGTTAAATCGTTGTATGAGCTTAAGCAACCACCAAAACCATGGCATCAAAAGTTTGATAATGTTGACTTGTCACATGGCTTCAAGTTGAATCAATCAGACAAGTGCATATAGTACATTTGATGAGTATGGTAAAGGAGCTATCATATGCTTATGTGTAGATTATATATTGATCTTCGGTACTGATAAAAGGAAAGTTGACATGACCAAAGAGTTTTTATCATCTCACTTCTCCAATGAAGGATATGGGGGAGGCATAAATTATTCTTGGAATAAGAATAAAACGTGAGCATCAAGGAATCTCAATTTGATAGTCTCATTACTTTGACAAAGTGCTTAAAAAGTTCAAATTTTTAGATTATTCTCATGTGAGTACTCATTTTGATCCAAGTATGAAACTTATGCCAAATAGTGGAGAAGCAGTTTCACAACTTGAATATTCAAAGGGCATTGGCTGTTTGATGTATGTTATGACCAACACAAGACCTGATATTGCGTTTATTGTAGGAAAGCTTAGTAGATTTAATACAAATCCTAGTACTCATCACTGGCGAGTAGTAAGGAGAGTGTTGAAGTATCTTAAGAAAACCATGGACTTTGGTTTGACTTATGTAAGGTTCCTTTGCTTATCGGAGGATCAGATGCTAGCTGGATCACTAATGTTGAGGACCACTCTTCTGCAAGTGGTTTGGTGATTCTTCTTGGTGGAGTTGCCATTCCATGAGCTTCTAAGAAACAAACATATATCACAAATGCAAATATGCAATATGAATTTGTAGCCCTTAGAGTTTGTGAAAAAGAAGCAGAATGGTTGAGGAATTTAATCTTTGAAATTCCTTTATAGCAAAGCCTATATCACCTATTTCTATACATTGTGATAGTGTTGCCACCTTGGCAAAAGCAAACAGTCAAGTATATAATGTAAAGTCGTGACATTTGGTGTAACGTCCCAAAAATTAAGACAAAAAATTTCAATTTTTAAAATAATAAAACCATCATTCAAAACGTGTCCGTAAAACCATAATAAAATCAGAGTATGACCAAACATCCAAATACATCAGAGTCAAATAAAATACGCAACAATATGGTGTGTGCGATGCGATCACCCCGAGCTCTTCCCCTTTGATCTGGAAGTACCTGAAACATAAATTGAAAATCATAAGCATGAAGTTTAGTGACTTCTCCAAAACACCATATATCATACATATCTAACATACAATGGGCCATTGCCCAACACCCATCGGCCCCTCCCGGCATTGGGCCTCGCTCGGAACAGATCTGTCAATATTATGAGATGGGCCCCGCCTCATCACATCCATCAGGCCCTGCCCGGTATACATATAGACACATAAACACATACAATAATCACTAAGACAAATAGCACACAATAAATTCATTAGGCCCTACCTGGCATTGGGCCCCACCCGGTATACATATCACATACAACTAATGCAAGAGTCACATAGACAACTAGCATCATATCTATAAAAAAATCATGGGCCGAAGTTGGTGCATTCGACCCGCCAAGCATAGTGAGGAAACTCACGTCAAGCTGCCGAATATCTCAAATAAAAGCTTGGATGGCTGACCCGGAAAATCCCTGTGCCAACCAATCAAATAAAAGTCAATTAATAAGTTGGGCCATAAAACAAAGCCATGAATCTCGTTCATCAGTCCAACTCCCAGGGTAAAAGACCATTTGACCCTTTCCTCACTTGGCCCAATAGCCAAGGCCCAACCAAACAACTCCGAAAGCCCAATATAGCCCAAAATCCTAAATGGCACTCAAAGCCCATTACGGCCTAATCATAGAAGGCCTAATGTCCAACAATAGCCCAAAGTACAGAAATGATCCATATAAGTTAAGGGTCAAAGCCCAAATAACCATGCCCACAACTCCATCAGCGCACTAATTAGCGTACAATCGGTGTACCAGGCTTGTACACCATACATATGCAATTGATCCAGAGACGAGGCTCTCACCCAGTACGCTCAATGTACTCAGAAGTACACCCCGCGTACTGGCCTAATTCCAAGTCCTTGATCAAATGTATTAACCACTTAAAGACTTAACATCCAACCATTCAACTAACATCATATTAAGGTCCTAAACCATAAAGTCTAAGACTTTAAGCCGTTGCGTGGCTAAAACCACCCTAAGTCCAATTCTAGCATCTTAACTCCATTAAGAAGAATATCAACCTTGCATGGTTGAGCTAAACCCATCAAGTCATCATTTTTATGTACAATGAACCTCAGAAAAGCCTAAATCTATTATCCCAAGCTGCCGGAGTAGCCCATACTTCCAAACAAGGTTTAAAGGACCCAAAAGTGCGCAAATAAAGCCCTAAACTAGATCTAGCATAAAGAACTATTAAGTTAGGAGCTTTATACCTCAAATAGATTGCAAAGTTGTTGAAGATCCTAGATCTTCAAGCTCTAAGTCCACCAAATCCTCACCACCAAGCTTCACTTCCTTCAAGGGGCACAAAGACACCACAATAATCACACAAAGGCTAACAAACACTCAATGATGATTAGGGTTTCGTTCTTAGGGTTGGAGAAGTGGAGGCTGACCATAAGATGCATGAAAGGCAACATAAGTTGTTTAAATAGGGCACAAACCCTTAAAATTAGGGGTTGCCCATGCTTAGCATACGCTCAACGTACTCCCATGTACGCCCAACATACGTGGGTGCCTCCGTATCCAATCTTCAAGCTAGTACGTTTAGCGTGCTCATAAAGAACGCCCAACGTACTCGGTTAGGGACCAATAATGGAAATAATTTACAAATAGGGGTTAAAAGGAACATACCCATAAATTATGAATGTTACAATTCTCCCCCACTTGAATTAGACTTCGTACTCGAAGTCCGATTCAGCAAATAACTTAGGGTAATGCTCCCACATCTTGTCCTCCAACTCCCACATCTATTCTGAACCCTTATGATGCTGCCACTATAGTTTCACCAACTCAACAACTTTATTCCTCAAGATTTTCGTCTTTCGATAAAGAATCACCACCGGTCTTTCGATATAATTCAGGTGATCATCCACCTGAATATCCTCTAGTGGAACCACTGCGGAATCATCAACCAAACATTTTCACAGTTAAGAGACATGAAATGTGATATAGATCTAACTAGGGATGAGATTTAGAACCGGAAAACTGGACCGGAACTGGAATCGGACCGGAACCAGAACCGTTAGAACCGAAATATATAGAACCGGTTCCGGTTCCGGGTTTTTAAATTGGCTTTATCCGGGTTCCGGGTAATCCGAGTTTGGGTCCATCAGGTCCGGGTATACCGAGTCTAAAACCGGAGTGTTAGGAACCGGAACCATTTTTAGGGTCGGTACCGGTTTTTGTGAAACGTTTAAAAGATGCATATCTCATTCATTTCAACTCTAATTGACATGCGATTTTTTCCAAAGTGTAGTTTAGAGTTTGTAAATTATTTTAGACTATAAATTTTCCATTTTTAGTTTTATATTCATTGATTTAAAGTCCCCCAAAGTCGAGATATCAAAGTTGAAAGTTTTAGTTTTTTAGTTTTTTTGTATTCTGTGAAAGTTTTAAAACATGCATATTTAATTCGTTTGAAGTCGATTGACATGTGATTTTTTCCAACTTGTAGTTTGCAGTTTGTACATGAGTTTAGACTATAATTTTGTCATTTTTGGTTTAATATTCAATTATTTACAGTCCCCTGAAGTCGGAATATCCTCCAGAGTATGGATAATACGCTCACTCTATCCGTCAATCTGCAGGTGGAAAACCGTGTTGGAGTGTAGACGAGTACCCAACTCCTCATGAAACCTCTTCCAAAACTTGGAAGTAAACCGGATGTCCCTGTCTGAAACCACCGAAACCGGCACCCCGTGTCGTGCCACAACCTCCTTGATGTATATGTCGACAAACTTTTCCGCATAAATACTCTCCTGAATCGGAATAAAATGTGCACCCTTGGTTAATCGATCGACAATAACCCAAATCCAATCCACTTTGCGTGTTGTCCGAGGCAACTTCGTGATGAAATCCGAGGTAAACTCTTCCCATTTCCAATGAGAATGTATAACGGTTGCATCTTTCCGTGAGGTCACTGATACTTGGCCTTGACTTTCCTAGAAGTCAAGCACTTCAACACATACAAAGCTACATCCTACTTCATACGTGGCCACCAATAATCGAGACGGAGATCTCTATACTTCTTTGTTGCTCTGGGATGGATAGAGAAGCTCGACTTGTGTACCCCCTCCATCAAAACCTGCCATACACCACCCCAGTAAGGAACCTACACCCTGTGATGGATGTTCAGTAACCCACGACTATCATAATCGAAGGAATCCACCTGACCCGCTATGTGCTCACTCTTCCGATGCTCTTCGTTCATAGCCTCAACCTAAGCCTCTCGAATCTGTTCCAAGAGTGAAGTAATCACTTTCATCCTCAAACACACATCCCTGATCGAAGCCACGATCGCCTTACAGCTGAGAGCATCAGCCACCACATTGGCCTTCCCTGGATGGTAAAGTATCTGACAATCATAATCCTTTACCACATCCAACTACCGACACTGCCTCATGTTCAGATTCGACTGATCCATCAAATACCTCAGGCTTTTGTGATCCTTGTAGATAGTAGAACAGACCCCATAGAGGTAATGCTGCCAAATCTTGAGGGCGAACACCACAGCCCCCAACTCCACATCATGCATAGGGTAGTTCGCCTTATGAGGATTCAGTTGCGTCGAATCGTAAGCAATAATGGACTCTTCTGCTTCAGAACTGCACCCAAACCCATGATCAACACATCACAATAAACCAAAAAATCCTCAAGACCCTCCGACAGGGTCAGAATCAGCGCCCCAGACAATCTCTGTCTCAGGGCCTCAAAAGTTGCCTGCTGCTCAGACCCACAACAAAAAGTGACAGTCTTCTTCGTCAATCAAGTTAGAGGGACCACTATCTTGGAGAAATCCTAAATGAATCTCCAATAGTAACCTGCCAACCCTAGGAAACCCTGAATCTCAGATGGAGACCTCGGAACCCCGCATCTCATCACAACTTCGACCTTGTTCGGATCAACCAGAATACCGTTTTGGTTGACAAGGTGCCTCATAAACTGCACCTCGTGTAAACAGAACTCACACTTGGAGAAATTCTCATACAATCTCTCCCTCCTCATAGTCTCCAATACCTCCCTTAGATGCTCCTCATGCAGCTCCTAGGTCTTGGAATACACCAGGATGTCATGAATAAATACAATCATACACCGATGCAACATCGGCCTGCATATGTGGTTCATGAGGTTCATGAACGCGAATGTAGCCTTGGTGAACCTAAAGGGCATCACTACAAAATCGTAATAACCATAACGAGTCCGGAAGGCTGTCTTCTACACATCATCCTCTCTGACCCTCATCTGGTGATAACTCGAACGTAGATGAATCTTGGAAAACTAAGATGCACCCTAAAGTTGGTCAAACAAATCATCAATCCTCGGGAGTGGATAATAGTTCTTCACCTTTAGCTTATTCAACTCCCAGTAGTCAATATACATCAGATGTGACCCATGCTTCTTCTTCGCAAATAGGATCAACGCTCGCCATGGCAAACTACTCAGTAGAATGAACCCCTTGTCTAACAGCTCCTACAACAATGTAGACAACTCATGTGTCTCTGTAGGAGCTAACCGATACGGTCCTTTGGCTATCAGATCCGCACCAGGAACTAAGTCAATCTTAAACACCACCTTCCCCTTCGGATGCACTCCAAGAAATTCCTCGAAAAACACATCCGAGTATTCCCGAAAAACCAGAACATCATCCACAGTCGCCTTACCCGTCTCCTGGTATCCATAACATAGGCAACATATACGAAACAACCCGGTTGAAGATAACATTTGGCCCTAGCTGCTGAACATAGAATCAGCCCACACTAAGCACTCTCTCCCTGAACCACTAACTCTCCCCCACTTGGGGTACGAATGCGTACCATCTGATGCTTTCAATCAATCACTGCTCCATTGGGGCTCAACCAGTCCATCCCTACAATAACATTGTTCCCGCGCAAAGGAATAGGAACAAAATCAATTGGACCTTGCTCGTTGAACATCTCCAGAATACAACCTCGATGAACCCTCGACACTCGGACAGATCAGTCATCCACAATCTCAGCCTATAGTGGACAATCCAGCTCCCCCATAGCACCAAGAAACCTCTTGCTAAGCGCAAGCGATATAAAAGATCGGGTAACCCCCGACTCAAACAATACTAAGGTAGAGATACCGTTCACAAGGAACGATCCTAAAACAAAATACACAAATATAAGAAGAAAAATCAACATAAATAAAGAGATAAGGAGAAGATACATACCCGTAACCACATCAGGTGCTGCCCGAGCCTCCTCGGTTGTAGCTGAAAAGCCCTGGTCCTCATAAGAGGCGCATCCACCTTGCTCTGGTAACCATCATTAATCCATAGAGTCGCTGGAGTGGGTGATACCACTGTCCCGCTGCTGCCAAACTCGGGAAATTAGACTTCTTATGGCCCTTATAATTGCAATTAAAGCAAATCAGATAAGATGTCTGGGTAGTGGTAGTGGTGACAGTGCAATCCATGCTAAAATGACCTGTATTGCCGCACTTAAAGCATCAAGAACCACCCACCCTGCATGCCTCATCGCCTGTCTTGCCGCACTTTCCACAGCGGCTCTGGCTCTGCTGGCCTCTCGATCTCGAATAAAAAACCTTAGGCCTTTTGCTCGAACTTCCTGAACCCTAAACCTGATCTAGCTTCCTCTTCCTCTCCATCTCCAAGTCAAACTCTCTCTCTGGATCTCACAATCATATCCTCCAGTATCCTGCAACTGGATCAACTCATAAACTGTCGGATATCACTCCTGAACATCTCATGGTATGTCTGCTTCTTCATCTCCTAATTCGTCACATATTGCGGAACCAACAACACCCTCTCATGGATCATAGCGGTGATCTCAACCACCATCTCAGTAGCCCGGTGAAGGTCCTGAAACTCCCTCGCCAACTACTGCACCTTAATAACCGGTGCAAACTTAGCTAGAAGCCTCGTTACAAAGTCATCCCATGACATCGAATCAACCGCCTCGTCCCCTATGGCGCGTCCAACCTCCTCCCACCAATCTCGAGCGTTGTCTTTCATAAGACAGGAAACAAGTCCAACCTTTGCCATACCGGGATAGTTGCTAGTGTGGAAGGCATTAGCGTCTGCTAACCAATGTATGCTCGCGACCGGTTCCTTCTCCCCGAAGAACTATGGAGCCCCACATGCTCGGAACTCCCTGAAATTCAACGTGAGCTCCCATCAATGCCACTATCTCAAAACAAAAAGCGCCCAATCGCTCATCCAAAATCTCCAGGATACCCTCCTTGACCATACCAAAGATTCTAGGAGTCTGTTCAAGTATGTTGCGGGGTGATCGCAGACGAAATGAACTCCCACATATGCTCATCCAATTGTCCCACTCTAGAGCCTGAACCATAACCACTGCCAAAGCCTCCTTGTGTGGCCACCATACTGAAAATAAACCGCACAAAACATCAAAGTATACATATATATATATATATATATATATATATATATATACATACTTACATACATACATCGAGGAGTCCCATTCTCTAAAAGCTTCCTGGTATCATCGTCGTTTTCCTTGACTCAAGTACGGATCCTCTGCTTCCAGTACTATGGGCCCATACTACCATCCACATATATCCATACTTTCCTCAAGGATCACGAATCCTCAAAGTCACTCCCTTATCTTTACATACAACTCTCAACAAGATAATGCTCCCAACACCGAATCTCTGCCTAGGTTTTCCTAGGGCAATCACCACACCACTCTCTGCCACTAGTTGCAGAAGGATCTCCCTCTAACACCCTCTAACTAGCTCATAAATATAATTACATATCACCAACAACAAATAATTCTTCGAATGAAAGGTCTCACACTACAACGGTTGGACTAAAACAAGAGGTCTGTAATAGAGTTAAAACCTAATCTTCTAAAATTATTTAGTCTTAATAATATGTAACTTAGCATATTCGCTTACTATTTAGCTGAACTTAATGAGAACTCCTAAAAATCACAAAGCAAGCAACATTCGAGCATTGAGTAATCAAAATAAAGCCTAACGTAAATAGGCGATCCTATCACTGACTGATCAGTACTAGAATGAAAGTCTACAAGCTCATATTGTAGGCATACAAAGGCATCTCTCCTAGATCCTTAGCCCTAATCTAGCATGTGATTCACAGATTCACAGATCAAATATATCAAAAAATATGTATGGGTATTTTGGGAAAACTTACTTGAGCTTGGTCGATTGCATTCACCACACCCTTTTGTTTTGGTAGAAAATTCATTTTATAAAACATTCCTATTAAAAAAATCTACCAAATCCTCAGTTTCAGTTCAGAAACACCCGATAGTGTGCCTGACTACCTCAAACCAAGGCTCTGATACCAACTTCTAACGTCCCAAACATTAAGACCAAAAATTTCAATTTTTAGAATAATAAAACCATCATTCAAAACGTGTTCATAAAACCATAATAGAACCAGAGTATGACCAAACTTCCAAATACATCAGAGTCAAATAAAATGCGCAACAATATAGTGTGTGCGATGCGATCACCCGAGCTCTTCCCCTTTGATTTGGAAGTACCTGAAACATAAACTGAAAACCGTAAGCATGAAGCTTAGTGAGTTACCCAAAACACCACATACCATACATATTTAACATACAACGGGACATTGCCCAACACCCATCAGGCCCTACCCGACATTGCGTCCCGCTCGGAACAAATATGTCAATATCATGAGATGGGCCCCGCCTCATCACAACCATCAAGCCTCACCTGGCATCGGGCCCTGCCTGGTATATATATATATATATATATATATATATATATATATATATAGACATAAACACATACAATAATCACTAAGACAAATAGCATACAATACTATCATTAGGCCTCGCCTGGCATCAGGCCCCGCACGGTATACATATCACATACAACACATGCAAGACTCTCACACACAACTCGCATCCTATCAATACCAAATCATAGGCTGGAATTGGTGCCTTCGACCCTCCAAGTACAATGAAGAAACTCACCTCAAGCTACCGAATATCTCAAATAAAAGCTCAGACTGCTGATCTGGAAAATCCCCGCACTAACCAATCAAATAAAACCCAATTAATAAGTTGGGCCATAAACCAAGGCTATGAATCTCATTCATCAGTCCAACTCCAAGGATAAAAGAGCATTTTACCCTTTCCTTACTTGGCCCAATAGCTAAGGCCCGTGCCAACAACTCCAAAAGCCCAATATTGTCTAAAATACTAAGTGGCACTCAAAGTCCATTATGGCCCAATCCGAGAAGGCCCAATGTCCAATAAAATCCCAAAGTCCAGAAATGATCCATAGAAGTTAAGGGTCCAAGACCAATCAAAACAAATCTCAAATAAAGCAAACCCACAACTCCATCAGCCCACTGATTAGTGTACTCTTGACGTACAATGCTCGTACGCCCTACGTATGCGATTGATCAGGAGACGGTGCTTGGACCCAGTATGCTCGGTGTACTCAAGAGTATGACCCGCATACTGGCCTGATTCAAAGTCCTTGATCAAACGTCTTAACCTCTTAAGAACTTAACATCCAACCCTCAAACTAACATCATATGAAGGTCCTATACCTTAAAGTCGATGACTTTAAGCCTCTACATGGATAAAAACACCCAATGTACAATTCTAGCATCTGAACTCCATTAAGAAGAACATAAGCCTTGAATGGTTGAGTTAAACCCATCAACTTATCCTTTTTATGTACAATGGACCTCAGAAAAGCCTAGATCTATTATCCTAAGCTGCCGGAGTAGCCCATACTTCCAAACAGGGTTTAAAAGACCCAAAAGCACACAAATAAAGCCCTAAACTAGATCTAGCATAAAGAACCATCAAGTTAGGAGCTTTATAGCTCAAATAGCTTGAGAAGTTGATGAAGATCCTGGATCTTCAAGCTCCAAGTCCACCAAAGCCTCACCACGAAGCTTCACTTCCTTAAAGGGGCACAAAAACACCACAAAAATCACAAAAATTCTCACAAATACTTAATGAAGATAAGGGTTTCGTTCTTAGGGTTTGGAGAAGTGAAGGCGGACCATAAGATGCACCCAATGCAACATATTTTGTTTAAATAGGGCACAAACCCTAAAAATTATGGATTGCCCCTGCTTAGCGTACGCTCAACGGACACCCAACATACGTGGGTGCCTCCTTATCCAATCTTCGAGCTAGTATGCTCAACGTACTCATATAGTAAACATAGCGTACTTGGCTAGGGACCAATAATGAAAAGAACTTACAAATAGGGGTTAAAAGGAACATACACATATATTATGAATGTTACAATTGGGTGTTAGGAACATCACAATATGTAAACTTATTGTAAACTTTATACCTCAAATAGCTTGAAAAGTTGATGAAGATCCTGGATCTTCAAGCTCCAAGTCCACCAAAGCCTTACCACGAAGCTTCACTTCCTTAAAGAGGCACAAAAACACCACAAAAATCACAAAAATTCTCACAAATACTTAATGAAGATAAGGGTTTCGTTCTTAGGGTTTGGAGAAGTGAAGGCGGACCATAAGATGCACCCAATGCAACATATTTTGTTTAAATAGGGCACAAACCCTAAAAATTATGGATTGCCCCTGCTTAGCGTACGCTCAGCGGACACCCAACATACGTGGGTGCCTCCTTATCCAATCTTCGAGCTAGTATGCTCAACGTACTCATAGAGTAAACATAGCGTACTTGGCTAGGGACCAATAATGAAAAGAACTTACAAATAGGGGTTAAAAGGAACATACACATATATTATGAATGTTACAATTGGGTGTTAGGAACATCACAATATGTAAACTTATTAGTCATAGTATTATCTCTATAGAGTTTGTTCAATCTCAACAAAACTTATCTGATCGCTTGAAGAATGGGTTAATTGGAGACTTGGTAAAGAAGTCAGTTATAGGGATGGGTTTAAGTCCCACTTAATATCTCCTTAGGTAGGATACTCAATTCCCTTCTAATACAGTGTTAGAAGTTAAATTAAATGTGGAAAGCTTGCTTATTGAGATTGGATCACTATTTTGTTACTACATCCCAAGTAAGTGCTTATAACCTGTATAGTTAAAATAGGTTGATTAAGTTCTTAATAGTTCTTTTGAAAAAGTGAATTAATAGGTGCATGATAGAAAAGGACTACCTTTGTGAGTGTGAAGTGATGTAGCTTCAAAAAGCTTGGGCTATGCTTTTATGCACTCATGAATGGATAAGACACATCGTGGTAATAGTGCCAAGTATGAAACATTATATATAATGTTTAACTTTTGTGTGTAGTATCTTCAGTTACTCAAATGATTTGAGGGGTTTAATCCTTAGGACACCCTTATTCTCGAGTATTTGACATGTATGTTATACTAATATGAAAATTCAATCTTCAAGATAGTTTCATTAATGCATGAGTTTGATTTGTGTTTGCTTTTAGTTAATTAAGAAATGCACTAAAATGGTGGAGGAATGATGGTGATTTTAGTGTTATCAACACATTTTAGTGTATTTATTTGTTAATCTTGAGATAGGTTGAGCTTCAAAAGTCATCGGTCTTTGCTTATTGTCAGCATAGCTCTTTTGATGATCCTGAGCTGCTTACATTCTCTCCCTAATTTTTTTCAACTTTTCAGCAGTTTGATGGACTATCTCGGGTACCATAAACTGCTTTTCCCCAACCTCAAGCCAACAAGACGGCGTACGACATTTTTTTCCGTACATAGCTTGATAAGGTGCCATCTTAATGCTCGAGTGGAAACTATTATTGTAGGAAAATTCTACCAAAGGAAAATGTTCATCCCAGTTGCCTTGGAATTCCAGGGTACATGCTCTCAGCATATCTTCAAGCATTTGTATTGTTTGTTCGCTCTGACAATCAATTTGTGGATGGTAAGCTGTACCTAAACACAACTTGGTACCCAATTTATCTTGTAGACTTTTCCAAAATCGCGAGGTGAAACGGTTGTCACGATCTGACACAATCGTTAATGGAACACCGTGAAGCCTCACAATTTCTTTTACGTAAGAATTCACAAGCTTATCCATAGACCATTTCTCATTGGCTGCTATGAAATGCGCACTCTTAGTGAAGCGATCCACGACCACCCAAATCATGTCGTGACCACTCTTTGTTGTGGGCAGTTTAGTAACAAAATCCATAGCAATGTCTTCCCATTTACCCATAGGGACAGGTAAAGGTTCTAAACTCCCATATGGTTTCTGATGTTGTGCCATGACTCTAGCACAGTCACACACTCTGCCACGTACTTTGCAATATCAAGCTTCATCGTCGGCCACCACTAATAGGGTTTCAGGTCCCTATACATTTTAGTGCTGCCAGGATGAATTGAGTACATGGTTTTGTCAGCTTCTTCCATCATAAGATCTCTTATTCCTCCTGACTTCGGTACCCAAATACGATCTTGGAATACCTTCAATCCATGATCGTTTGTACTGAACACCAACGTTTTACCCAACCGTTCCTCCTTCCGGTCATTCTTTTTAGAAGCTTGCTCTTGAGCTTTCTTTATACTCTCCACAATTGTCGAGACAACTTCTATCCTCAACGCTCTTGGCCTTTTTTTTTTCTCAAGATTGACTTTCCGACTGAGAGCATCTGCGACAACATTTGCTTTACTGGGGTGGTAAAGTATCTCACAGTCGTAGTCCTTAAGTAGTTCTAGCCAGTGTCGCTGCCTCATGTTCAATTCTTTCTGACTAAAGAGATATTGAAGACTCTTATAATCAGTGAACAGTTTGCACTTCGTGCCATAAAGGTAATGTCTCCATATCTTCAGAGTGAAAACTACTGCTGCCAGCTCCAAATTGTGAGTGGGGTAGTTCTTTTTATGCTCTTTCAACTGTCGAGATACATATGCTATCACCTTTTCTCTTTGGGTCAAAACATAACCCAACCCAACACTAGACGCATTGCTATAGTCAGCGAAGTCTTCAACTCCATTGGGTAGAGAAAGAATCAGTGCCTTACATAACTTCTTCTTTAGAAATTCGAATGCTTCTTTGTGCTTATCACTCCAAGAATAAGTAGCTCCTTTACGGGTCAAAGTTGTTAGTGGAGTAGCGATCGAATAAAAGCCTTGGATAAACCTTCAGTAATATCCGGCTAATCCTAAAAAGATTTGGATCTCCGTGGGAATTTTTGGTTGTTCCCACTTCTTCACAGCTTCAATCTTTGATGGATCAACCATTATTCCTTATTGGTTGACCACGTGACCCAAGAATTGGACTTCTCGAATCCAAAAATCACATTTGGAGAACTTAGCATACAACTTATCCTTCTTCAAGACTTCTAACACTTCTCGCAAGTGTCTGCCATGCTCCTCTTGGATTTTTGAGTAAATCCAAATGTCATCTATGAACACTATCCAAGATTTATCAAGGAACGGATTACAAACCCTGTTCATTAAATCCATGAATGTTGCTGGAGCATTGGTTAGTCCAAACGACATAACCAAGAACTCATAGTGTCCATATCGTGTTCTGAATGCAATCTTCTCTATATCCCGCTCTCTTACTTTCAGTTGATGATATCCTGACCTCAGGTCGGTCTTTGAAAAATAGCTTGAACCTTGTAGTTGATCGAACATGTCATCAATCCTCGGCAACATATATCTATTCTTTATTGGTGCCTTGTTCAGCTCTCTGTAATCGATGCATATTCTCATACTTCCATATTTCTTCTTCACGAATAACACCGGAGCTCCCCAGGGTGATGAACTAGGTCTAATGAAACCTTTGTCCAATAACTCCTGAAGTTGCATCATCAGCTCCTTCATCTCCGTTGGTGCTAATCGATAAGGTGCTTTTGCTATTGGCATGGTTCCTGGTAACAAGTCAATACGAAATTCTACTTGTCGATCAGGCGGTAATCCAGGAAGATCTTCGGGAAATACTTCCGGATAATCACACACCACAGGAATGATCTGCATCTCCTTTTTCTCCTTCTTTGCATCAATCATAAATGCCAAATATGATGTACATCCTTTGGCAAAACACTTTCTAGCTTTCATTAGAGAATTGATCCTAGAAATTACTCTGCGTTTGTCCTCATACCCCATAAATGACTCTTTCCCTAGCGGGTTTAGTTTGACTATCTACTTTCTGCACAATATCTCGTCGTGATTTAAGCCAATCCATTCCCAACACGATGTCGAAACCGTTAAGTTCAATAGGAAATAATTACTCATGGAACTTATTCCCATTCAGGTCGATTAAGATGTTTTTCATACGATGGCTAACAGGTACAAACTTTCCATTAACAACTTCGACTAATAAAGCATTATCTAGTCTATCAACAGGAAAAGCTAGTTTTCTGCCAAATTCATGCGATATAAAGGAGTAGTTAGCTCCAGAATCAAACAAAATTTGGGCAGGAAAATTGTTTACGAGAAAGGTACCTGAAGCGACATCAGCTTCATCTTTAGTAGCTTCCAGTGTCATCTGAAAGGCTCTTGCTTTCGGTTTTGGGGGAATATTGGGTTTTGCTACCTCCTTCTTTCTTGGAGAGTCTTTCAAAATATGCCCCTCTTCATTACACCCAAAGCACACTATTTTGTTGGACGGAAACTCATTGGCGTAATGCCCCGTCTTTCCACACTTGTAGCAGGTCACATCGTCGGTACATTTCCTAGAGTGCTTTTTCTTGCACTTCTCACACCATTTCGATTCGCCTCCTTTTCCTCCTCTAAAATTTTTCAAATCAGACTTCAAAAATTTACTTTTCTTGCTGGAACCTGAAGTTCCTTCAAACTTTCTCTTTTCACCAACTTCAACTTTGCTGGCAGTTCTTCCCTTGATCATGTCCTTAAAAGACTTGGCAGCCTAAATAGCTGCCTCAAGAGTAGGTGCCTAACGTACTGGCACATCGTACTCCCATGGGAGTCCCTTTGCATATCAGTCTACCTTTTTCAGCTCATTTGGGACGATGCGCAAAGCAAACTCCATTTTTTCGGTGAAGGCGTTTGTATAATCATCAACTGACATGCTGCCTTTTGCCAAAGTCAGAAACTTGCTCTCCAACTCTAATAGATTTTGGGCCGAGCAGAACTTACGCTTGAACTACACCAAGAACTCTGCCCATGTCAGTTTAAGTGGTTCATTAGGGCTAAGGGTCTTCCCCAGAGCGTTCCACCAGCGAACGGCTCCGCCCCTGAGCTGACGCACTGCGAACATGGTCTGCAACTTGCCTTTGCAACTACACGTCATGAAGGCTAGCTCCATTTCCGATATCCAATCCATGACTCCGATTGGATCCTCCTTTCCAGTGAAGGTTGATGGTTTGTAAGTCAAAAATTCATTGTACTTGCATCCTAATCCATTATTCCCTCCATCCTGGTTGTTTTGTCGAACTATCGGTGGGTTGTCTTGACCAATTATGCCACTAAAGTTCTCACCTTCACACTACCCTCCATTAACTTCGGGCTCTTCCATGTGAATTGACAGTTCTTCACGATTCTGTCGAAGCAAACGCCTCGTTTCTTCCATTTGACGATCCAACATATTTTGAATCATCACTTGCATTCCAGCCATAGTCATTGGCTCGGGTGCTGCTGCTGCAACCACTTACTCGATCACATGTATTTGATTCCTGTTTTCGTCAGCATTTCCAACTCCACTTCTTGTCCTCACCATTTTTGATCTATGCACCGAATAAGGTGAAATTAGATCCTCATTCACGATAGATATTCAAATCATCCTTATTACTCCAAACGATTACTTGCTAGTTCTAATACCGTAGTCATACGCTTAGAATCCTAAACACATAAACCTTCAGATCCGGATGGCAACAAACCATAGATCTAAACAAATAATATCATATACGGAAAACATATAACATTTAACACATAAAAGCATTTTAGGCAACTTTCCTAAAATTAACTAGTGTTTGTGTCTAAAATATAACAGACACTATCTCAAAATCTTCACATTGCATTCTAAGTTTAAGTCTAGAAATCCTACAAATTCCTAGTTCGCTTAAACTAATGCTCTAATACCAACTGTGACATCCCCAAAATCACGGCAAGAAATGACCGGTTTCATTTATGCTTTTAAAATAATTTCAGAGTAAATCCATTGATTTAAAAGAGTTGCGGAATTTGTCCCCAAAACAATACATGATAAAATAAAGTTTATCAAAGCATTTCTTAAAGAAATGTATTTTCATTATATATATCAGAACTCAGGATGTCATGTTCCAATACAGACACAAAAGCATAAACAATAAAACATAGACCTTACACAGTTATATATAACTACTGGTCTATAAACAAAAACGTCTTCACAAGTTCTCCAACTTATGCTCTCACGCCACTACCTGTAATACAAAGAAACTGAGTGGGTCAGGCTTGGGATCCTGGTGATCATATAGGGTTTTCAACCCACAATAAATAATTATATTTAATTTCACCAACCAACAATAACCCGATTACCCATTCCCGTTATCCTCACTTTACGTCCCTAAAACAACAACTATCACAAGGGACCTAATCTAGGATTTTCATTGGGATGGACAATACTGCAAAGGGGTTTCCTCAGCAATGAATGTCCTAAGGCAACCATGAGGGGGGATAGAATACAGCAAATGAACACCCAAGTTCACCAACACCTATAGCTTATTAGCCTGCCAGCATTCCACAGGACAGTCTAGAAAGAGTTTGTGGTCGTCATCCATATTCTGATGAATGACTAGATCACAATCACATCGAGGCCTCTCATCACTTTATCACACATCAACTATCTACCCAAGTTCTACCCAACATTTTTGTAGATAACAACATACATATGCAACTTAAAAACTGATAAGATACTTATTCAATACTCATCCCAAATAAATAGATAACATATATATACATGTATATTTATACACATGTAACACATATTCTAAAGTAGATACTTCATATCTATGTGTTAGAAGAAAGGGAATATACACTCACTCATAACATAGATGTAATACACTCAACCAATACTTGTATTAAAATCGTGTTTATGAAAGGGACTATACACTTACTTGAACAGAAGATGATCGGACAACACTATGACTCTAAGAGTAGTATGTCTTCAGTGAAACCGGAAGATCTTCACAAAAACCGGGCTTCTCGCTGGCAGAGTTTCGGCTTGGTAACTTTACTTCTCGGGATCTTCAGGGCTTCAGGACTTGCTTTGGGTCTCGGGATGATACCGGGGCTTCGAGGATATAATTTGCACGTAGATCGATGAAATAAGGGTGAGAGAGAAGAGATTTGGCAACCACAAACGGCTTCCCTTTGTGTTCTATTTATAGGGTTGGAGTCGGCCGCGAACGCAGAGCGTTCCCCAAACGAACGCAGGGCGTTCCCCGAAAGCAGTGCGTTCCCTTCGAACACGATGCATAGGAGCGGGGTTCCGATCCTATCCCTTATCCATTGAGTCAGCATCGACGTGTCCAATCCGGAGCCAAGCACAGAATGCAGGGCGTTCCCTAAAGGACAAACAGTTAGGCGTGGAACGCAGGGCGTTCCCATTTTGGGATGCGTGCCTCGAACTTCATATATTCATTACTTTCGCATATGATCTACATTTTGACGTTCTTTATATCCACACGTAGGTGAGATTATGCTCTACAACATTTGTTTAGACTCCGTCAGCTAATTTTGATTTTGATTTTTATTATATTATTTTTAGTAGGACGGGACAGGAAAACTCCGTTAGAAATTCATATCTTCTTCATCGGACATCCGTTTTCGTCTTTATTTTTACCGTTGGACTACTATCGATGAGATCTTTGATTCTCGTTTAGATTGTTTCGGCTAGAAATTCCTCGATCTCAAATCCGAACTTCAGGTTGCATACCGCTAAGTCGAAACTTAGAAAAATCATAACTTCCTCATACGGAGTCAGATTTAGACGTTCTCGTTATGCACGCTCTTGGTTTAACGTATTCTACGACTTTCTTTTAGATTACTAAGGCTAAATATCGCTCTATCTTAAGTTCATATTTTACGTCATACAGCGTCATGCTGGTTCTGTCACGAAACTTTGACAGGTCATAACTTCTTCGCTTTAACTCGGATTTCGACATTCTTTATATATACGGAACCATTGTCACGACCACTACAACTTCCTTCATAGATATTGGGCTTATCTAATATTTTAATTTTACGCTTATTTTTATTCTTAATTCATTTAAGCCAGATAATTAAGCATAAAACACATAATACTCAAATAATACTTTCTTATTATTTCAAAATGGATTACAAAGGTTAACCTAGACTGTTACACCATTATTAATGCCTAGCCTAGAGACACGGGCGTTACAGTCCTTAGCCCTAAAGAATCCGGAGCTCTATAAGCCTTAAAATCCTTAAACGTGGGTGTCTGTGCTCCTATCTGACCCAAAACGATCTGTACCTGAAGGGCCCCGAGTCGTTCATTAAGAAGCTCCATAATCCCCTCCTTGATGGTAGCGAAAATCATAGGGGTGGCCTCCATGATACAACGAGTGATGTCTAATGCCATAAACTCGCGTAACCGCTCATCCATTGGTTCGACACCAGTGCCAGAACCAAATCCAGAAGCTTTCCTCGAGTGGACACCATAATCAACTAAAATATAAACATTCAATCAATCAACATATTCTCGAGGAGACTTCAACTCTATATGTCCCTCAGAATTTCCAAGACCGTCCTTGACTCGAGTACGAATCCTATGCTTCCAGCAGTATGGGCCTAATACTACCTTCCACACATATCTATACTTTCCTCAAGAACCATATCGGATCCTCTAATTCACCCTACTAAATCCATACACGCCATCTCTATGATAAACAACATACATATCCCACTATGGCATTTTCTAGGCTCTCCTAGGAATTTTCAACTCGACTGCCCTGTAATACTGAGAATCTCAACCAAAATTGTTGGTTTCCTTATGCATGCAAGTTGTACACAAAATGAGATCACATAGACTGTCGGATAATGATTCTTCCCTAAGTTCACAACCAATTAAGGAACATGAAATTAGGCTAAATCGATCATTTTAGGACTATATGATCCTAATCGTATTAATCTTTTAAAGCATACACTTAGCAATTAACTGAGCCAATATCAATTCAATGTAGCACATAACATCTAATCCTCCTAGGCTAAAAGGCATGACATAAATCAGACAACTCTATCATATGATTCCTAAAGGTATCCTGAGGCTTACTCTAGCATGCAATTCACATATTAGGTATATTAATCAGAACACATGGTATGGGTATTTTGGGAACCACTTGCTTGAGCTCGGCTGATTAAGAAAAATTATCAATTCCTCAGTTTGAGTTCTAATACACTTGAATGTGTGCCCGAATCCCTCAAAATAAGGCTCTGATACCAACTTTTAACATCCCCAAAATGGTGATAAGATTTTTCAATTTAAAAAAAAAAACCATTTATTCCATACATCAGATATATCAAAGTCAACCACAATTCAAAGTATCAAAATCATCAATGTAAAAATAATCATAAGTGCGGAATCATGAGAGGGATGTTGTGCCATCACGCAGAGCCCTTCTCTTTCATATCGAAAGTACCTGCAACCATAAACATAAACTGAAAGCACAAAGCTTAGTGAGTTCCCCAAAGTACCACATACGATACATACAATTGGGCCTATCCCTGGGGTATATTCCAACCCTACAGACAATCATGGCCCCATCCCTGGGGTTTCATTCAACCCAATCATACATACGTGGACCCAGTCCTCTGGTTTCTTCCAACCCAAACATACAAATATGGGCCCAATCATGGGGTTTCTTTCAACCCAATCATACATGCAAGAGTCACAAAGACAATTAGCATCCTACATAACACAATCCAATGGACCGACATTGGTGCCTCCGACCTACAAGTACGGTGAGGAGACTCGAATCTCAGTCAATGCTCAACTGCTATTGCTCTTACTGCTATAATACTCATGCTATGCTCTACCTATGTAGTCATACCAGATAAACCCTTAGCTCTTCTTCTAAAACTAGGTGTTTGACCAAAAGTCAACTCAAGCCAAAAGTCAATGGTCAAAGTTAACAACCAATGTTGACTTTAGTAAACCGTCATGCCGTGTCGCTCATACTTCAAGAAAGTTGTGATTTTCCTAGTCACCACACCGTGGCGATTTAATGACATGATGTGGGCACTGGGTTTCCAACAACTTAGTAGGTTAAGTCGTTTTCTTCGATTCCCAGAGCTCTAAAGCTCAGATCTAGTCCAAAACATGGTATATAAGGATAAAGGTTCCAAGTTTATCCATTAAAACCTCCCAAAAGGTAAAAATCTCAAACCTTAGCTTCCAAAGAGGCTAAATAAGACATAAATTCACCCATTAAGCACTTATTCTAGAAAGTCCTTAGCGCATTGCTCCAGAAGGGTTTCTAATACCAAAACATCATAAAAGTTGGTGCTTTATGGACATGCATGTCCAATTCATGTCTTGAAGCCATAAAGTGTCAAAACAAGTGTTTTTGATAAAAACACATGCATGGCTCAAAAACTCAACTATACTTGAGATCCAAAACCATCATCATACCAAATGATTTAGAGATTCATAAAGTTGCAAACTTTATAATATCTCACCATCCAACTAACTATAATATGAAGATTAAGGGCCCAACCTCAAGATCTAGCAACCTATCATGATAAAATCGAGTCTTGGACACTTACAAAGGTCCATAAGATTCTAGGATGAGAATGAAGACTTGCTTGTTGAATCTTGGTCACTTTTTCTTCCCTCTTCCTTCATAAGACTTCCAAGAACATAAAAAGGGCTTCAACAATAGAGGAAGGAGATTAGGGTTTCTTCAAAGCTTTACGATACTGATGGAGGCTAAGGATGAGCAAACCCAAGCCTCTTCATTCCTTTAAACATGGCACAAAGCCTAGAAAAGTAAGGTTTAGTCATCAGCGGTGACCATGTCGTGGCCTATACTTGCCATGCCATGGCATGTCAATTCAACTCGCAACTCAAAAATGACTCGCCACATCGTGGCCATCCTTCTCCGTGTCGTGGCAACTTCTAAAAGTCAAATTTTCATAAATTAAAGCGTATCTCAAGTTTCAAATGTTACATATAATTAATATACAATGATGGTTTTAACAATTAAGTGTCACCAAAAGCAACCAGTGGTCACATTCATTTCTTTGTGAATTTTATTTATGTGACTAAATGATATCATACATTACTGTTTTACGTAAAAGAATATAACTAAAGGTAAAAAAAATTACCACATAATTTAGGAAGAATGGATTGCTAAAACTAATATACAACAATGGTTTTAAGAAATATGTGTCGCCAAAAGCAACCAATTGTCACATTCATTTCTTTATGAGTTTTCTTTATGTGGAAAAATGATATCATATATCACAATATAACGTAAATAAATGTCACTAAAAGGTATCTAATAGCCACATGTTTTATAAAAAGGTGTTGATATACATATTATCCAACGATGGGTTTAAAAAGTATGTAGAACATAAAGCAAACAATGGTCACATTTTTTTATTGATATGTGGTTAGTTCATGTGACTAAATGATTTCATGTGTCACGCTTTGTCATAACTGAATATCACTAAATGGTACCAAATGGCTACATCATTTAGAAAACAAGTATTGCTATAAGTAATATTTAGCGATGCTTTTCACAATTATGTATCACTAATACCCAATCAATGGTCACATTATTTTCTTTAAAAGTTTTATTTATGTGACTAAATGATATGATACGTCATGATTTAACATAAATTAACGTGACTAAAGGGTAAACAATAGCCACCTCAACTACAAAGTAACAATGGTTAATACCAACTCGTCTCACATTATATTTAACTAAAAGGTAGATTATAGCCACACTTAAATGATGAATTTCAATGTGGCCGTAAGACACACATGGTTTCACGACATAAGGTCACACTTTTGACAAAAAATAAATGTGACAATGAGATACGGTCACATTTTTTAGGACTTAAAAAGTGTGACCATGAGTTATTTTTATTGTAGTGCAAGGACTTGGACTAGATGTAGATTTATTTTTGGTATTTCCTTGTTGCTTTAAATTGTGGTTATGATATATTTTCAACTCAATTATATCTTGGGATGTTAAATGTTCTTTTTTTTTTTTTTTTTTTTTTTTTTTTTTTTTTTTGTTTCAGTTTAGAATTCCACATTTTATAAAAAAAAACTTTGATAAATCCCGGAATATTAGTATAGAAAAGTCGAGTCATTACAGTTCCGGTAGCAAAAAGATGGAAAACCTCTATTAAGAACCAATCTAACGGAAGAGGTGGCAATAATCTAGCAGGTATGTATATCTCTCCAAATGATCCTCATAATGTTGGTGGATATATTGCATATAGAACACCACTAAAACAACAATTCAATCCATAAGTTATTTATAAAAAAGTATATGTATCAAAACATATCAAACACCAGTAGCACCACACAAACATTGGTAACAAAATATCAAACGTCGATAGCACCATTTCAAATGTTGGTTGTATAATATCAAACATCAGTTGTACAACATCAAACACAGGTAGTTCCACGTAAAATGCATGTATAACGACAAATTCATTATGTCAAACAAATAAATTCTCAAACGTTCAGTGATGTTGATAATGGTGCATGGAACGATGATGCTAACAATGGTACATGTCATAATGAAGGTGGCGGTGATGATTTCATACAAACTGATGAACCAGAATAAGAAGGTGCTTTAAGGAAACAATATACATAAGAAGATGATGTTGAAATTTAATGGACAGTTGTACTCAACATTCACACACAAATGCTATTTTTTGGACTTTTAGATTTATCGCACTGTCTTGACCATGGATATACAGTCGGTCCATTGCACAACCTAAACCATACTCGTCCAATAAAGGTACTAAAAATTTACAACAACACATAAAATCTCCATTTGACACTAGGAGTAAAAAGTATAAAGTGTGGATTTCAATAGAAAAATGTTAGAACTACTAAAAAAAGATTGCAAGCAAAGTGTGTTGATAAAAATTATCAATGGTACTATAGCATATTCCAAATCCGTAGACTTGTGGACCAGCACACATATTATTCAACACATCTGAACCCAAGTCATCGACAAGCAAGAAAAAAAGTATTATGACATTTTGTTGCATATATGTTGGGTAATAATCATGTCGGAGTCTAACACGAAAGCCACATCCAACAATATTTAACTGAAACAACCCAAAAATACGACCCAAAAATTTCAATTTTTATCATATCAAAAACATGAAACCAAGTATCACATAACAAAATCATACGTTGCGTGTTTCAAAAACTATGATAAAATACTGAGAGAAAGAAAACTGTATCACAACTGTATCCAAACATATCAACTAATGGAATCAACTCCCAGGACAAAAACTGAAGCTGTGGTGAGTGCGATGCCATCATCCCGAGCTCTTCCTTTTGCTTGTGGAAGTACCTGAAACCAAAACTGAAACTGTAAGCACGAAGCTTAGTGAGCTCCCCCAAACTACCACATACCATACAATACATATAAAGCACATACTGGGCCTTGCCCACTGCATCGGACCGAAGTCCGGAACTAGCTGCATCGGACCGAAGTCCGGAACTGACTACATCGGACCGAAGTCCGGAACTGACTGCATCGGACCGAAGTCCGGAACTGAATGGGACCTTGTCCCCTGCATCGGACCGAAGTCCGGAACTGGCTGATCATGGCATAGCATAACACATATCAACTAATATAAACACATATACTGCATACTGCATCGGAATAGAGTCCGGAACACATAACACAAACATGCTTGAATCACAAAGACATCAAGCACTCTAACTATTGCATCGGACTAAAGTACGGGACTACTGCTAACTAAACGGGCCGGCATTGTGGCCGTAGACCCGTTCCTACTGGAAGGAAACTCACCTCGTGAACTGGTTGCTGTGTGAATGGCTCTGGAAGCTAACTGTTGCTGCTCCGGTATCTCCCCGGCTACAAATCCATAAACACACTCAATCAAATGCTAATCACTGCACTGGGGTAAAATGACTCTTTTACCCTTGGTCAAAGTCAACCCTCCCGGTCAAAGTCAACCCACAGTTGACCTGACTCGCCGAGTTGGGCCGCCAACTCGCCGAGTCTCTAGTCTCACTTCTCAGCCCTACTCGTGGCTACTCGTCGAGTATGGCATCGACTCGACGAGTACCCTCTCGATCCAAGAACTCAGACAATCTGCATCCGACTCGCCGAGTCATATGAACAACTCGACGAGTTGTTCTTGAGCTAAGAAGATTGCGTTGGACTCGCCGAGTTGTATGAACAACTCGTCGAGTCCCTCCATTACTGAGTCTGCCCTCCAACTCACTGAGTCCACTCTACTACTCACAGGCTCCCACTCGACATCACTCAAAAGGGGAAAAACGGGACTCGCGACTTGACTCGCCGAGTCACATCCATGCAGCTACTCTAAACTCGATTCTGCTTGAATCCAACGTCTAAAACTTATAGATCTGGGCTTCCTTAGTTCGATTAGCACATAAAGATTCTATCTTTACGTGCCCATAAGCGACCAAGAAGATAATAAGGCTCAAAAAGCATAATAAAGGCTAGATCTAGGGTTCTTATGCAAAGCATCTTCAAAAAGGCAATAGATCTGAGCTCTACAACTCCTAAATGAACAGATCTAGGGATATCTCGACCTATTAAGGCATCCATACAACTATAAGGTTTGGAAAATACATCAAACTAGCCCTAAAAGTGTTCTAATGGAGGTCTAAAGCATAAAACAGAAGGAATCCGAGAAATACCTCAATGAACTCTGATTTTGCCCTTGGATCTTTGCTCTACACCTCTTCTCTTTGTTCCTTTCTTCTTCTTCTTCTTCAAGCCTTCAAAATCCACACAAAAACACTTAAAACAATCAAGGGATGGATTAGGGTTTTCTCACAGCTCTCTGAGGGTGAAGGAGGCGAGTTTGGGGCATATAACATTGCTTAAATAGTGAGCAACCCGGGGATTTAGGGTTTCTTCCTGGCAGGCAGACTCGCCAAGTCCCGAATATGGACTCGCCGAGTCGCCGACTAACACGTGCTCGAAAACTCAACCCTACTCGACGAGTCAGACCATAGACTCGCCGAGTCCCTCAATAAAACTTCTAAATAAATGCCACGGAAGCAACATACCAGAGACGGGGCGTTAGATTAACATTGAGCTTCAACATCCATGTTACCTAGAAGCAAGTATGGTGTGCCAAACCGTATATGTTTAATCTTCTAATAGGAACTCAAGTGAAGTCATTTTCCAAGCCGCCCATGTATTGCTACAACCTAAAAGTGTAATCCTGGTTTAGCCATTCACATTAAAACAAATGTTGAAGATCACTTTGATTTCATGTTTCCCTGCATCAGTTGCATGGTAGTAATTATTACTTGTGTATGAAATTATTTTCATTAGGTTCAACATTTATATAGTTATAATTCGTTTATTAACTTGTTTTGATTGTCATGTAGCTAAGGGAATTTAACAATACTTGTCTTCTTGACCTTGTGATTAATCGAGCCCACCTTAATGGTGAATTCAAGGGCACCATGTTGATGACAATGGAAATGGATGATAACAACCAAATTCTACATGTTGCATATAGAATAGCGAAAAATGAGTGTGTAGTCCACATTCTTATTTCTACAAAAACTACATGACTCCAACATCCTTGAATGTGATCTTGTTTTTTCGATGCACTTATGATCCAAAATTTTATTTTAGGTTTCATAGAGCTGTCTAAATCCTTGCTCGCTAACCGAGTCAGTGGGGCCACTGGTAGGAGCTTACTCCGTTGACGTAAGGGGCTATGGTTTTTGTAACCCTTATATTTCATTATGCTTGGGATCAAACTTAATTTATACAAGTGTGTAATCTACACCACCTAAAGTGTATTATATCACACTTTAGGTCCCCTTTGTCATTCATATAAACCTAAGACAAAATTTCACAAATGTTCCTTATGGTTTTGATTTTGTCCTTCAAGGTGTCCTTATGAAACTTTTTTTTTTGCATGAATGGACCATTTAGACAAAACTTTGTACTCTAGTGGTTCTAATGATTGTTGTCTCTTAGATGAACCAGTTAGGTTAAGGAAATGTTAGATAAAGACCATTTTTATGACATTTTGTGAAACTTCCCCTAATGACCATTTGTAGAATCGAAAGAAGTCTGTTAATTCTTGTATTAATTACCATAAATCAAATAAAAAGGCAAAAAAACTAAATCATAAAAATATAATATTTATATAAATAAAAATAAAATTTACTAATTTTAATCATGATATATATATATATATATATATATATATATATATATATATATATATATATATATATATATATATATATATTATAAATAATCTTCTTTGTCTAAATTTTATCTAAAGTATTTAAACTACAATACATCATTAAATTATTTTGTTTTATAGTTTTTATCTAAAAAAATTAAAGTATGAAAACATCATTTTATCTATTTTTATTTTTTATGTGATTATTTTTGAGATTTATGATTATTTTTCTTATCCAAATATATTTAATTTTATAAAAATAATATGATACATTATTATTTTTGAAATACAAACCTTTTAAATATATCAATTATTTTTATTTTCCTTTAAATAAAATGAACTGATATGATTAATTGTTTTAACATATGTAGTAGCATAGTTGAAAAAAAAAAGACTAAAGTAACTATCAAGATTTAGTTATGTTATTTATATTTACCCCCCCCCCCCCCCCCCACACACACACACACACACACATATATATATATATATATATATATATATATATATATATATATATATATATATATATTGCTTTGAAAAGCTTATGTCTTGATTAAGAAATATATTCAAAATTTTATAAAAATAAATATCTTTTAAAATTAATATCAAAAGTTTATACCAAACCAATATAAATTTTATTATATTTATATTATGAAATTAAAACTTAAACATATTTTTACCTTTAACTCAAAACCATATATTTGTAGTTTTAAAGTAAAATACCAACATACTATTATTTTTATAATAATGTATTTGTTTTATAATAATACATCATTTTTTTTTTCCAAAAATAGATATATTTGGAT
Source organism: Lactuca serriola (assembly GCF_051521515.1). Taxonomy (NCBI): domain Eukaryota; kingdom Viridiplantae; phylum Streptophyta; class Magnoliopsida; order Asterales; family Asteraceae; genus Lactuca; species Lactuca serriola. Next base: position 137,416,630 of record NC_136410.1, read on the forward strand.
AACAAAAAATGAAGATAAATCTCTAAAATAATATCACATGAAAATTAAAAATAGATAAATGATGTTTTTATACTTCATATTTTTTGAAAAATTATAAAAAAACAAAATTATTTAATGATGAATTGTAGTTTGGATATTTTAAATAAAGTGTAGATAAAAAAATATTTATATATATTAAATGAAACATATTTGAATTATGATTAAAATTTGTAAGTTTTTTTTATTTAAATACTATATTTTCTATGTTTTAGGTTTTTGCTTTTTTATTTGATTACTGATAATTAATACAAGATTTAATAATTTTTTTAAATGTCACAAATGGTTTTTTGGTGAAATTTCACAAGTAATCCGTAGGCAAAGTTTCACAAAATGTCAAAAATGATTCTTATCTAAAATTCCTTCTACTTAATGGATCAATCTAACGGACATAATAAATATTACTACAGTACAAGATTTTGTCCAAATGTACCATTAATACAAAAAAAAAGTTTTCGTTTTAGTGACAAAATCAAAACCCCAAGGACCATTTATGAAATTTTATCTAAGTCTAATAATAAATTTACTAATGACAGTAAATTAACCTAAACATTCTTTATACAACAATAGTTTCATCGTATAATTATATCAATCTAGAATAAGATATACAAAACTAACTTCGTATAATTAACCTCACCATGTTCCTTATTAAATTAAATTTAGTTAAAAAATGTGCTGAAGTGGAATCTTTGAAATTATTTTCTCATGAACACATGTAGCTCATATGTCAACAAGATTCCCAATTATTTTCATAACGTCAAAATGTATAATAAGGTCATTGTCAAATTGATTTTTGTTTTATTGGCAATTATATATTGTTTATGTGTCGGTACGAGTGGAAACCTATAACAATATTAGGTTTATAGATAGAGTATGTGTGTAATTTATGGATAATAGGATTTAGTGATTCTAATAATTAAAAATACAATAATACATTGTTGCATCTTGCATGTGTATAATGTTGTCGCCAATGAAGAATCTTGATAAAGTCGAGTGACATCAAAACCTAGATTCCGGCCAATATAAAGGTGGAAGGCCAACTAAAACAAATATAATAATGAGGCTATCTTTTTAATAAACCAAAGTTTTTCTTTTTTTTTTCACATGTTATTTCATTTTGACACTTTGTTATTTTGTTATTTTGTGAGAATTTTAGAAAATTTATTTTCTATTTGTTATTTTTTAGGGATTTCCATTTTTTTTTTAAAATAAAATTCTATAAAATTGTAATGATTTTTATAAGAAAATAAAATCATCCTATTAATTTGGTAATAAATTCTCATAAATACTTCAAACGATTTAATTTCTTTTGCAAATTTTCAGAAAATTACATTCTGTTATGTAAATTATTACATTATAAAATATTTCATATTTATATATTGAAATTAAATTTTTATTTTTAATAAACATATGTAATACACGTGTCTCACACCTAATATACGAATAGAGAATCGATCTATGAGTACAAGGAAGAGTAGATTCAAACACTTTTGGAGTTTTTTTTAAATGGTTGAAATATATTAGCACCAGCCTTTAAAAAAACAAAGGCTGGGCAGAAAAACAAATTAAAACACTTTCGGATTTTGTGTAGACAATTATGTTTCCATAAGCATGTCATTGACGTCTAACGTTTTGTTGGTGCACCAATTCCTACATGGCTGTAATGTTTAGATACATGATCTCCATAAATAACAACATATCAACGTACTAAATAGCCATTATCTTACATCTAAAACTATCGTGTTAACATGAGTGTTGAAGCTTCCTTTCAAGACTGAAGCAGCTTTAACATTTATTTGTTTTATGAGTCATTCCACGTATTGCTCAAGCTTCATATACGACCAGAAACTTAGTAGATATACAGTTAAATGAATCGAAATGTGATGAAGAGGAATCTTTGAAATTATTTTCTCATGTAGACATTTAGTAGCTCATATGTCAACAATTCAGAATTTGAAATAAGGTCATTGTCAAATTGCTTTTTGTTTTATTGGCAATTATATATTGTGTATGTGTCGGTACACATCAGATGCAGAAATGGAAACCTATAAGAATATTAGTTGTAGGATGGATGTTTGGGCCGGAAAAAGGAACGGGTTATGACCGAATAAGTAATTTCAATTCGGTTTCCAATTTTGTGAATTAGGCTTAATCAGTTTTCGGTTTTTCGATCCGATTCCAACAATTATTGGCTAATTCAGTTCTAAAACCCGGAACCAAATAATGAAAGAGTTGTTTTGTTTAATGTTTAATGCTTACCAAATAGGCAAATACCATTTATTTATCATGAAAACTTTGGGCAAAAGAAATGTTTTTGTTTGGGACAACAGATTTGGATTCTAGGACATAACTTTTGTTAGGTACCAAATAGAGAAAATTTACTCAATTTTATGTATTTTCCCCTTAGAATTAGACTTTAAAGGTGCATTTACATTTATGTTTATTATCTAATGCTTTTGTTGCTATAGCTAGTGTAAAGATGCATCTATAAAAAACCTAAGATGGTATTTAAGCGTTAAGTTTTTGTTATATGCACAAGATTTAAAACCGAATTTTTTTCGCAAAAGAAACATGTAGTTGTAGGATGCGATGCGCCATAGGCTAGGTGTGACACGCGCTACCATATCTCTGGAAAAACAAGATTTTTGCTATATATTTTCAAATTATGGATTTATCTTTAGTTTTAGTTGTTATCTTAATCTCGTAAAATTTCAATAATTAAAATACAAAAATTAATATGCCAAATTGATTTGAAAATATGAATAATGATTAATTAATTAATTATAAGATAATTTGATTAAATCATATAAATTTAAATAGTTTAAAACACACCCATCATAAATTATAAAGGTTTATAATAGATCCTAACGGCAAATATATATATATATATATATATATATATATATATATATATATATATATATATATATATATATATATATATATAATGTTGGATTAAGGTGCCGAAGGACCTAACTAAATTGGTATGATGTTGATTAATAAAGTTAAAGTCATTTTTGGGTTATCGTCATCATCAAAAAGTTGTTTAGATTGATTATAAGAGAGAGAAAAATGATTTATTAATATATTATAAGATTAATATCGTAATTTGAAGTATTTATAATTAATTTATAAGAATTAATTAGAATTAATTTGGAATTAATTATGAGTTAATTAGAATTAATTAAAAGTTGAAGGACTATAGCTGTAATTGTTCAAAAGTTGAGTAGAAGACAGTTTCAAAACCTTAATGTGCTTGACAGTTTGAAGGCTCTTCGTGGAGTCTTTCGGAAGACTTCATGAAGACAATTAAAGAACTAGATAATTACCTTATTTAAAATAATATTATTTTATATTCAACTTAAGGTTTCTAGGAGTTTCTTAATTAGCTATAAATAAGGTCTTGTACTTCGAATTTTCGGCTAATACAATTAGAAAATTCAAAGCCGAAAATTTGCCTCATCTCTCACCTCTCTCCAAAATCTTATAGGGTTCATGTGTTGTGGGTATGAACCATTAAACGCTTGCACACAATTGAAGCTAGTTTTCAAGAGACTATTTGATTGATCTAGTAGGATCAAAATGGTTTGTTTACAATAACAAATCAAAGGTATGTTATTCATTTTATGAATTTTGATTTAAATTAGGGTTTAAAAGTTTTTTGTTCAATAATATGTTGCTACAATAGAGTTATGACCTAGATCAAATTAGGTTGCATGTACCCTTAAGAGTTTAAGGTATTTTCCAGCATGTACCCTTAAGAGTTTAAGATATTTTCCACATTATTACATGTAAAGCCCATCAACAGCATTATAACATTAAGGTATCTGACAATTGAATGTGAATAAATTGAACTTGAACAATTAAAGGATAGCAAAATCATCATTTTGTTTCAGCGCCACATCGTGGGCTCTTTTGCCACGTCGTGGGCAATGTCCAATCCGCATGTTTTTGTTCTTTTACCACAATGTAGAGATTTAACTGCTACGTCGTGAGGGCCCTTGTTAATGAAAATTTTAAGATAAATAAGATTTTTTATAAGGATAATTACCTTTATAGATAATGTATTAATTGGGTAAAATCTGAATATTTAAATTGGTAATCTGATCTCCTAATATCTTAAATTATTCTCATGACTTAATTAAATTTAATTATTTGATTAATAAAAAATATTAACTTTCAAATCATCAATATAAATTTCTAAATTTTCTTTTAAATGTTTAAAATACACCCTTATATATATATATATATATATATATATATATATATATATATATATATATATATATATATATATATATATGATGAAGTTCAATATACACAATAATTAACCAAGGAACTAATCTTTCTTTCAACTTTTAGAACTTATTTTTTATCGAAAAAAAATTAAAAATACAGAAATTAATAACTTTTATCCTTTTTTCAATGATATTAAATTCGATAAAAAAACATTTTCGTCAAATTCACATGGTGGATCCGAAAAATATATTTAAAATTCACAATGTTAAGTTATGAATTTAGCTATTTTTAGTTTTTTTGGATAAAGAATAAGATTAAGATCTTGAAGAAAATATTTAGTTCCTTGGAGAACCAATAATTATGATTCTCTATTGAACTTTTTAATATATATATATATATATATATATATATATATATATATATATATATATATATATATATATATATATATATATATATATATATATTAAAAGCTTCATACTGTATGTATAACATGCGTCAGCAGAACCGCTAGTATGTCTCATTTATGATGCCATGTTATGAATAGGAGTGACATCCCAATTTTCAAGGTCAGAAAAGACCGATTTTGTTTATGCTTTATAAAAATCAGAGTACTTCTTTTAATAAAAATATTGCGAAATTTGTTCTTAGTAAAACAATGTAAAAACGTTATCAAAGCGTTTCCGGAGAAATGTATTTTTATTCATTTAAAAACATTTGGAATGTCATCGTCAATATAGAAACATAAACATAAACAGAACTTACTTTCATTTACACTAGTGATCTATTCCTCTTTATTCTCTCAGTGTATAGTAGCTTCGTATCGATACCTGTGATACAAATAAGCTTGAGTGGGTCAGCTTGGGAAACCTGGTGAGTACATAGGGTTTTCAACCCACAAAAATATAATTATTATGTTTAAACATTTAGATATCAACCCAATTACCCAATCCCATTATCTTCTTTACTCTAACCTAAGAAATCAGCTATTCGTTGTTTATTTATTCCTAACGGTTATCCTAAGGAATAGGTACGGAATCCATCATTGCTAAGGTTTACTCAATAGGAACTAAATCCATACCTACCAAGGTTTATCTCGTTTATTGACAATATCGTTTCCGAGACTCCTTTCACAATACAGGTCAATGGGTTTTATCTCATTTATCGACAATATCGTTTCTGAGAATCCACTCAGAATACATGTCGATGCGTTTTTATAGTACACCTGGTGAATACAAATTTCAAAACACCTACAGGTTGCGAGCCTGCTAGTGTCCACTGGCCTGTCTAGAATAGTCCATGGTTGTCATCCATACTCTACGGGATGACAGGGCCAACACTTGGGTAAAAGGCTTCTCTCATGGTTCACCTCTCACCCTTACCTCATGGTCTATATCACCTCTTCATCATTTTATTTTTGTCACACAGAAACTATTTCATCTACCCATGTTTTACCCAACACATTTTGTATATATAAATTACGTATACAGTTTAAATAATTAAAAACATGTATCAAAATCGTTCACCCAGCACAGACAGCTAGTATTCAGACAATATACACACATAGCACGTAGTTTATATAAAATACTTCATATCTATGTGTAAGATGAAAGTAACTATGCACTCACCTGATATGGTTGTGACTCGGTACTCGTACAGCACTTCGTTACTCTCAACACAATTTTCTTCGGACAAAACCAAGTATCATTACCACAACAGTTTAATATAATATTCACCAAGACTAGTTAATAGTCTAGCCATTATTACTATTATATAAGCATTAAACAATACTTATATAACCCATAATAATAGTCCAATTACTTCTTATAAGGTCCTAATAACATTACTATATTGAAACATAAGCTATACTAAAGATAGGGTAGGCGTAGCTCACTTACAGCGGCTTTTCTCGAAAACTGGGCTTCTATAGAGCAGCGTTCCCGAGACGAAAGGCTCTCTTCTCGGGGTTTTAGGAGCCTCGGGGATTCCTTCAGGTGCTAGGGGGTTTACCTAGACTTTAGGGGGCTTAAGGGAGGCTAGAGAGAGTTTAGAGAGAGAAAGTTGAAGGGGAGAGGTGTGGGAAATGAGAGAACCCGACACCTCTATTTATAGGGTTAAATCCTGATGGACTCGCCGAGTCAGTTCACGGAATCGCGGAGTCGATGCCACGTGTCATCACCTGAAGGCTTTTCTTGGGGAGAAAGCCTTGGCCCATATTCAGCCATGTCACCCCTTTTGCAGCAGCACCCTGCCGACTTCTAAACCCCGTAACTTTCGTATACGAGCTCCGTTTTCGACGTTCTTTTTTTCCACGCGTAGGTAAATACAAGATCTACAACTTTCGTTTAGACTCCGTCGGCTAACTCTTGACTGATTTTAAATTTAAGAGTAGGAGGAGATTAGATTGTTAAATGACCACGAAGAATTCGTAACTCCTTCATATGGACTCCATTTTCGTCTGTCTATTTACCATTCAGTTCCTATTAATGATATCTTCAACTCTCATTAAGGTTGCGTAAGCCAAAAACCGCTCGAACTAAAATTCGAGTTTCGAGCCGTGCACTGCTATGCCAAATCTTAGAAAAATCATAACTTCCTCATACGATGTCAGATTTGGGCGTTCTTTTTTTGTATGTTCTCGATTTAACGTATACTAAAACTTTTTTTTAGATCACTAAGGCTAAAGTTTCCTCCATTGCAATTCACTATTTACGTCTCCCGGTGCCGTGCCGGTTTTGCCGTAAAACTTCGACGGGCCATAACTTCTTTGTTATAACTCGGATTTCGGCGTTCTTTATATGTACGGAACCCTTGAGACGTATTCTACAGATTGGTTAAGATTATTTATTCTAAATAATATTTTCTTGAAAAGTCATTTTCGACCCCTATTATCTCTAAATTGACTAGCCCGAATATGCGGGCGTTACAATTGTCTACCCTTAAGATGATTACGTCCTGGAATCATCAACGAAACAGGGTTGTACAATGACTCCATACGTTATCTCTTCATCCTAGGTAATAATCATAACTTCTATGTGTCTTCGAATGCGTATCTAACTCCTGGTCTTCTTCACTGCACACTTGATCTTTCAAATACTCCCTATCTCACGTTAGACTCCAAATTATGACCTTCATGTCACAATCTCGATCCTTACTGGAGACTCCTTCTTCTCCTTAAAAAACATAAAATAAGTTGTTTGGTTTCCACAATAGGCCGATGGATCACGTTCCAATGACCTCTTACCGCGTGTCGCAACGCTTAGACTCAGGTCTCTTAGAGTCAAATTCCAGAATGGAATATACCTTCCTGCATGTTCTAATGTGATAGAATCACATTTTAACATGTAGCATTTCTAGCTACTAACTTCTTTAACAACGGGTGCGATACTTCTACTAATCTCTTTGATTATCTCTCACTTCAATCTTCTGGCTTAAGTCAGATGTTACATCGAACTTGGTTCTCTGAACGACGTAACATACTCATCATAGTTGGACTCAATTTTATATGACCACTAGGGTCGGAATAACAAGAATCTTCTTAGTCATTACCGAAACGATGGTAACGACATACTTGAATCAAACAATATCAATTACTAGCTTGTTGGTAACCTTGTGACTTTCCCTGATCCAAGTGTGAGTCTTGTGCTTATGGTAGTATAGGCCTCTACTACCATTCACACCTACTCATACTCGTCCCAAATATTGTCTCGCAGTTTTCCAAGTCACCATACAAGAAAATCACATAACAACTTAACATATCATATGGCAAAAAGAAGGTTTTATTATTTCTTGAAACAATTACATAGATGTTCAAGTTCACCCTAGACTATGCCTCTAATAGGATACTCCTACGACACTATGGGTACTTCATAACTCGATCTTCAGATATCAATCCTCACTCTTCATTGTGTTGTTAGCTGCTTCGTTAGGGAGGCTTCTTGGCTTTGGAGGTGCATCCGCTCTTGATGCTTCACTTTTCTTCGGGCAATCCTTTGATATATGCCCCTTGTCCCTGCTTCCGTAACAAAACCTCTTGCTGGATGTACAGACATTGGCGTAATGTCCATTCTTCCCACACTTAAAACAAGTCACTTCTTTGTAGCATTTCCCATAGTGCTTTAGCGGTATATTTGGCTTTGTAACTCCTTTCCTCGTTAGGCAGTCTTGCTTGAAGTGCCCTTCCTCATTACATTCGTAACACACTCTTGTGTTGAATGTACACTCAGCGGCGTAATGCCCAAGCTTTCCACACTTGAAACAAGTCACTTTTTCGTAGTACCTCGCATAGGGTTTCAGTGGTACACCTTGCCTGGTAGCTCTCATCGGGCAATTGTAACACCATGAATTTCAAAATAATTTTTCGCAAAATATAAAAACATTTTTCATTTAATTTTCATAAAACATCAAGTTTAAATCTTCAATTCACATCATACAAAATCCCAAGATCATATCACATAAAAATCCCTTACGTGTGTACAGATCAAGCCAGCGCCTTCCCACGGTCATCACTAGTACTTGAAACAAGCAACACTAACACTGTAAGCACAAAGCTTAGTGAGTTCCCCAAAATACCAAATAAACACATATTAGCCACTCGAGGCTATAACTCTATGGGTCCGTGCACCCAAACTCTGTGAACCCTCAGGTTCTAACTCTGGGAACCTTCTGGTTCCATCTCTGTAAACATGCACATCATAAATCACATAGACATCATGCAGTACAACACATAGCATACACATAACATACACATACTCTGACACATAACTCTGATTACCTACTCAAGGTAAAGTATAGTGAGAAGACTCACCTCGTATATCTCGATAACCCACGAATCCTGGAAATCACTCGTGCTCGATCCTCCGAGCTATAATCCTCCTATAACATCATACATCTCTAATTAACACTTTTACCACTAAGGTTGACTACCCCTATCAAGTCAACTCTGGTCAACTCTGGTCAACGGTCAACTTTGACCGGAGTCGGCGAGTGCACTAGGGCAACTCGGCGAGTCTATACGTATTCACCAACTCTCTAGGATTCTCTTTTGACACGTCGAGTACTCCCCTGACTCGACGAGTACCACCTGGCATGAATCGCGGGGCCACCACGACTCAACTCGCCGAGTCTCAAGAACAACTCGGCAAGTCCCAGCTCGACTCAGTCCATCTGTCAACCCTCTCTAACTCTCCCTGACTCACTGAGTCGACCCTTAACTCGGCAAGACCACTCGCCGAGTGGTCAAGGACAAACTTTATGCTACTCGCCGAGTCTGTTCTTCGGACTCGGCGAGTCCATGCCATGCACCAACTCAATCTCACTTCTGAGGTCAGATCCGCTCCAACAACTCATAGATCTGGCCCTCCCAAGCACATTCATCACGTAAAGTTCATGTCTTGGTGCTCATAACACACCCCATGCCTCATAAATAGTGTTTTGACCTCAAGCACAAAGACCCCAATCCAAAACCCCCATGGATTCATAAAAAGCTTGGACAAAGGGACACTCTGGACCTCCAAGGGTCCAGATCTAGAACCTAACTCGCCTAAGGGACCAAGGAAGCACTAGATCTAGTCACAAAAGGGCTCAATAAGCCCTAAATCAACATGAACATTAACATAATAGAGAATGGCTCGGAAATAGTACCTCAAACGTGATGCTCTGGACCTCAAATCTTCAGAAAATGGCTCCTCTTGTTTCCCCCTTGGCTATTGCTCCCTTTCCCTTGCTAGATAACACCTCCAAGGTTAATAATGGCTCTTTGACTTACTCCAAACGCTCAAGCTCACTAGGGTTTCTCTCAAGGGACTGGTGAGCACAAATGACGGCCATAAGGCCCTTTAAATAGGCTCCAAACTTGAGAAATTAGGGTTTCATTAAACAGCGCGGACTCGCCGAGTCCATTCCTTGGACTCGCCGAGTCCGGGCGCGAACCCGCGTCCAAATACGCGATCATACTCGGCGAGTCTAGGATCCAACTCGCCGAGTCTCCTCACAAATCATCAAAAATAAATAGATAAATAAATAAATAATACCTGGGAATCCGAGCTGTTACAATTCTCCCCCACTAGAACTAGACTTCGCCCTCGAAGTCTCGCTCTGCAAATAGCTCCGGATGCTGCTCACGTATCTCATGCTCCGGCTCCCAGGTCATCTCCGATCCCCTCCGATGTTGCCACTGAACCAACACCAGGGGTACCTCCTTGTTCCTCAAAACCTTGATTTTCCGATCTCTGATGGCCACTGGTCTCTCCACATAATTCAGGCTCGCATCCACCTGAATATCCTCTAAGGGAACCACTGCCGACTCATCGGCTATACACTTCCTCAGCTGCGACACATGAAAAGTGTCGTGCATCTGCCCCAACTCTGCTGGCAAATCCAAACGATAGGCTACCCGGCCAACCCTCGCGATCACTCGGAAAGGACCAATATATCGTGGTCCCAACTTGCCCCTCTTCCTGAATCGAATCACACCTTTCCAAGGAGAGACCTTCAGGAGTACAAGGTCGCCGACCTGAAACTCAAGCTCGGACCTGCGTCTGTCTGCATAACTCTTCTGTCGGCTCTGAGCGGTCAACAACCTCTGTCTGACCTGCTGAATCTGCTCTGTCGTCTGAAGCACGATCTCTGTACTGCCCATCACTCGCTGACCAGCCTCTCCCAACAAATGGGGGTCCGACACCTCCTCCCATACAACAGCTAAAAGGGTGGCATACCAATGCTCGAATGATGGTTGTTGTTGTAGGAAAACTCTGCCAAGGGCAAATATGCATCCCAGCTACCCCTAAAATCCAACACACATGCTCGGAGCATGTCCTCGAGCGTCTGAATCGTCCGTTCACTTTGACCGTCTGTCTGGGGATGATATGTGGTACTAAAATGCAGTCTAGTACCCACCTCCTCATGAAACTTCTTCCAGAATCTGGAAGTGAAACGCACATCACGGTCTGAAACAATCGAGATCGACACCGCATGCTGAGATACCACTTCCCTCACATACACCTCTGCCAATTTCTCTGCTGAAGAACTCTCACTGATAGCAAGGAAGTGAGCGCTCTTCATCAATCTGTCAACAATCACCCAAATTGCATCAACTCCTCTGGCAGTCCTTGGCAATTTGGTGATGAAATCCATAGTGATCTGTTCCCATTTCCATTCGGGAACCTCCAATGGCTGCAACTTACCATGCGGCCTCTGGTGCTCAGCCTTAACCCTACGGCAGGTCAAGCACCTCTCAACGAACCACGCAACATCCCTCTTCATACAGGGCCACCAATACTCCTTTCTCAAATCCAAATACATCTTAGTGGCCCCCGGATGGATCGAAAACTTCGACCGATGCGCCTCCTCCATCAAAATGGTACGCGTTCCTCCCATAAACGGTACCCAGATATGCCCCTGAAATGTCATAAGCCCCCGACCATCGGTAACGAACTCTGAAACCAAACCAACAACCCGTTCCCTCTTCTGCATCTCAGGTCGCACAGCCTCGGCCTGTGCCCCACGAATGGCGTCCAAAACTGGAGCTATCACGGTCAATCTCAAACATATCTCCCGCAGTGGGGTGCTCTCCGCCCTGCAGCTCAATGCATCGGCTACCACATTAGCCTTGCCTGGGTGGTACAGGATCTCACAATCATAATCCTTGACCACATCCAACCACCTTCTCTGACGCATATTTAGGTTGGGCTGATCCATCAAATACTTCAAACTCTTATGGTCCGTGTATATCGTACACCGAACCCCATACAAGTAGTGACGCCAAATATTGAGGACGAACACCACTGCCCCCAACTCTAGATCATGGGTGGGGTATCTCGTCTCATGAGGCTTCAGCTGCCTCGATGCATACGCTATCACATGCCCCTTCTGCATCAGCACCGCTCCCAATCCCAAAATCGATGCATCACAGTATACCATAAAGTCCTCCATCCCTTCCGGGAGAGCTAACACCAGGGCTTCGGACAACCTCTGGCGAAGTGTCTCAAAGGAGGCCTGCTGCTCGAGGCCCCATGAAAAAACAACACCCTTCCGGGTCAATCTGGTGAGTGGCACTGTGATCTTGGATAAATCCTTAATAAATCTCCGATAATACCCTGCCAACCCTAGGAAACTCCTGATCTCGGAGGGTGACTTCGGCACCTCCCAACTTATCACCGCCTCAACCTTGGCCGGATCGACCAATATCCCTTCCTGGTTAACGAGATGTCCTAAGAACTGGACGTCCCGCAACCAGAAATCACACTTTGAGAATTTGGCATAAAGCCTCTCCGATCTCAGAACTCTGAGAGCCTCTCTCAAATGCTCCTCATGCTGCTCTCTAGATCTCGAATATACCAGAATGTCATCGATAAATACAATCACCGACCGATCCAGCATCGGCCTACACACTCGGTTCATGAGATCCATGAACACTGCCGGGGCATTGGTGAGCCCGAAAGGCATCACCACAAACTCGTAATGCCCATAACGCGTCCTAAACGCTGTCTTCTGGACATCCTCATCCCGCACCCTCACCTGATGATATCCAGACCTCAAATCGATCTTGGAAAACCAAGATGCTCCCTGCAACTGATCGAACAAATCGTCGATCCTCGACAACGGGTAACGGTTCTTGACCGTCAGCTTGTTCAACTCCCGGTAATCAATACACATCCGGTGTGAACCATCCTTCTTTTTAACGAACAGGATAGGCGCTCCCCACGGCGAGCTGCTCGGCCAAATAAACCCCTTCCCCAGCAGCTCCTGAAGCTGCGAGGATAACTCTTGCATCTATGGAGGTGCAAGGCGATAAGGCACCTTGGCGATAGGTGCGGCCCCCGGAACCAAATCGATACTGAACTCCACTTGCCTCACAGGAGGCACACCCGACAACTCCTTGGGAAACACATCCGGGAACTCACGCACCACCGGAACCTCCTCAACTGAACTCGGCCTCTCGGAATCCACCCGCGTATCCATCACATACGCCACAAAACCCTTACAACCCTGCTGTAGACACTGCCTCGCTCTAGCGGCCGAACAAAACGTTGATCCTGAACGTGTACCCTCGCCGTACACCGAAAGAACTCCCCCACTAGGGTCTCGTATGGTCACCAGCTGTCGCTCACAGTTGATACCCGCACCGAATCTGCTCAACCAATCCATGCCCACAATGACACAGACATCACCCATCGCAATAGGAACCAGATCAATCGGGAACTCAACACCGAAAATCTCGACTACGCAACCTCGGAGAACCTCCGTGGCATATATCACCCTCTCATCAGCTATGGAAACTCTCAGAGGCCGACTCAACGCCTCATGACTAACACTGATATGCTGACTAAAAGCCAAAGATACAAAAGACCGACTCGCACCCGAGTCAAATAACACCAAGGCAGGTACAGAATTCACAAGAAAAGTACCTACGCATAACATAACATAAGCATAATATCCCAACATCAAAATAAATATATGAAAGAATACATACCAGCCACGACATCGGGCGCTGCACGGACCTCCTCTGCGGTCAGCTGAAAGGCTCTCCCTCGTGCCCTCGGCGCCTTGACCTTCACTGGCCGACTCTCTGTAGCTCTGATGGCGGCAGGGGCAGATCCCTGAGGTGCTCCCTGAGATGACCCTCGCAACTGTGGACACTCCACCTTCCGGTGTCCGGTCTGATTGCAGTGGAAGCATACTGCAAACCCCTTGGGGAAATCCTTGGCCATATGCCCCTCCTTGCCACATTTGTAGCAAGATCCCGCTCTGTAGACTCCATCGTGACCCTTGCCACACTTCCCACAAGTGCGGACCTTCTGGCTCCCTGGTTTGGGATCAGCGGGCTTGGCCCGCTTGGCTGCTGGCTGAGACTGTGCCGGTCGCCGATCCCTCCCCTGAGACTCCACCTCCTCCCTGGCCTGAGTCTCCAGCTCAATCTCCCTCTTCCGGGCATTTGCCTGAAGCTCAGCAAATGTCCGGTACGAGGAGTTCGCCGCGAACTCTCGAATGTCTCGCCTCAAAATACTCAAATATCGGCTCATACGTTCCTACTCAATGGACACGTGCTCAGGGCAGAACATCGCCCTCTCATGGAACATCCTGGTGATCGCTGTAACTGACTCAGTACCCTGCTTGAGGGTCAGAAACTCCTGTGCCAAACGCTCCCTCTCCACCTGGGGAACGTACTCACCTCGGAACATGACAGTGAACCTCTCCCAGGTTACTACCGCAAGCTCAGTAGGCGTATAATGCGCCGTCACAAACTTCCACCAGTCCTTCGCTCCCAAGCAAAGCTGGTTTAGCGCGAACCGAACCTTCAAATGCTCAGGAGATGAGCAAGTGAAGAAACACCCCTCTATATCAGAAATCCACCTCATAGCTCTTGGGTCCCATCAAACTCTGGTGGTTTTGTGTTGCTGAACTCCCGGAACAGCAACGCATCACCACCTTGCAGCCTCGCAGCAGCAATAGCTGCGGTGGCCATTGCAACAACAGCCTCAGAAAGAGCGGCATAACGCTCATCAAAGGTCTCAATCAGCATGGTCTTAATAGACCCGAACATCTCTGGTATCTCTGCCCTGATGGCCGCAGCCACCTCCTCGTGGATGATCCGGCGGATCTCCTCATCACTGGTATCAGTGCTCTCAGGCATCAAACGTGTCCTCACCATGATCTACCTCTGAAATACAACATACGAAAAATTAGAACCCCTTCGAGCATACTCACACTCGACAACTCATTCCTCCTTGATCCTTGGTATTCCAAAGATTCTTACTTGGGCTGTACACCACTCCGGTGCTTTCAGTAGTACGGGCCCAATACTACTATCCGCACCGTACCAGAATACACCCCAAGTCCTCCTCTTCGGATCCCAAATCCCAAGTACTCTATCATGCACAGGCTATTCTCTAATAGATCCCTCATAAGCCTCTCACTGCTACCTACTCACTCTCTAGCATCTCATAGCAGCTCACTACTTCCTAGGCTAAGGCATCACAATCAGGCCACTCTAGTCCTAATAGGAGTACTTAGCCTACTCTAGCATGTGAATACATCATATCAATATCAATAGCACATAACATGAGGGTATTTTGGGAAATCACCGTTCGGGCGCGGACTGATCGTACACACAACTCTGCTCTGCGTTTCTTTTCAAAATCTTTTACTCTTTTTGAAAATACTTATCAAATCCTCAGTTTGAGTTCAAATATGCCCGAAGGTGTACTCGAATCCCTCAAACCAAGGCTCTGATACCAACTTGTAACACCGTGAATTTCAAAATAATTTTTAGCAAAATATAAAAACATTTTTCATTTAATTTTCATAAAACATCAAGTTTAAATCTTCAATTCACATCATACAAAATCCCAAGATCATATCACATAAAAATCCCTTGCGTGTGTACAGATCAAGCCGACGCCTTCCCACGGTCATCACTAGTACCTGAAACAAACAACACTAACACTGTAAGCACAAAGCTTAGTGAGTTCCCCAAAATACCACATAAACACATATTAGCCACTCGAGGCTATAACTCTATGGGTCCGTGTACCCAAACTCTGTGAACCCTCAGGTTCTAACTCTGGGAACCTTCCGGTTCCATCTCTGTAAACATGCACATCATAAATCACATAGACATCATGCAGTACAACACATAGCATACACATAACATACACATACTCTGACACATAACTCTGATTACCTACTCAAGGTAAAGTATAGTGAGAAGACTCACCTTGTATATCTCGATAACCCGCAAATCCTGGAAATCACTCGTGCTCGATCCTCCGAGCTATAATCCTCCTATAACATCATACATCTCTAATTAACACTTTTACCACTAAGGTTGACTACCCCTATCAAGTCAACTCTGGTCAACGGTCAACGGTCAACTTTGACCGGACTCGGCGAGTGCACTAGGGCGACTCGGCGAGTCTATACGTATTCACCAACTCTCTAGGATTCTCTTTTGACACGTCGAGTACTCCCCTGACTCGACGAGTTCCACCTGGCATGAATCGCGGGGCCACCACGACTCAACTCGCCGAGTCTCAACAACAACTCGGCGAGTCCCAGCTCGACTCAGTTCATCTGTCAACCCTCTCTAACTCTCCCTGACTCACTGAGTCGACCCTTAACTCGGCAAGACCACTCGCTGAGTGGTCAAGGACAAACTTCATGCTACTCGCCGAGTCTGTTCTTCGGACTCGGCGAGTCCATGCCATGCACCAAATCAATCTCACTTCTGAGGTCAGATCCGCTCCAACAACTCATAGATCTGGCCCTCCCAAGCACATTCATCATGTAAAGTTCATGTCTTGGTGCTCATAACACACCCCATGCCTCATAAATGGTGTTTTGACCTCAAGCACAAAGACCCCAATCCAAAACCCCCATGGATTCATAAAAATCTTGGATAAAGGGACACTCTGGACCTCCATGGGTCCAGATCTAGAACCTAACTCGCCTAAGGGACCAAGGAAGCACTAGATCTAGTCACAAAAGGGCTCAATAAGCCCTAAATCAACATGAACATTAACATAACAGAGAATGGCTCGGAAATAGTACCTCAAACGTGATGCTCTGGACCTCAAATCTTCAGAAAATGGCTCCTCTTGTTTCCCCCCTTGGCTATTGCTCCCTTTCCCTTGCTAGATAACACCTCCAAGGTCAATAATGGCTCCTTGACTTACTCCAAACGCTCAAGCTCACTAGGGTTTCTCTCAAGGGACTGGTGAGCACAAATGACGGCCATAAGGCCCTTTAAATAGGCTCCAAACCCGAGAAATTAGGGTTTCATTAAACAGTGCGGACTCGCCGAGTCCGGGCGCGAACCCGCGTCCAAATACGCGATCATACTCGGCGAGTCTAGGCTCCAACTCGCCGAGTCTCCTCACAAATCATCAAAAATAAATAGATAAATAAATAAATAATACCTGGGAATCCGGGCTGTTACAGCAATCTTGCTTGAAGTGTCCTTATTTACTACACTAAAAGCAAACATCTTCCTCGGTTGGGCATTTGTGAGCATAGTGACCAGTCTTCCGACATTTGAAGCAGGTCACTTGCTTAGGGAACCTCCCGTTGTGTTTCCTTCCGTACTCGTCACACCATTTTGCTTCGCCTCTTCCTCCAAACTTTGAGAACATGTAGTTCTTTTCAGACCTTGAAGACCCCTCAAATTTCCTTTTCTTGCCAACTTCAACCTTGTTGGCGATCCTATCGTTGATCATTTCTTCAACTGACTTAGCAACCCAGATGGTTGCCTCAAGAGTGGGTGTCTGGCGTACTGGCATGGTATGTTTGTTCTTACTCTATTGAAGTAAGCGCCGTGTTTCTCCCATATGTTGATCCAACATCGTCCGCACCATTGCATGTACTCCTACCATTGTGATTGGGTCGGGTGCAACTGCTACTTCTGGTGTACGCTCAATCACTTGTGGCTTAGGCTGCGGGTTACTATCTCTGAATCCGCTTTGAGTGTTCATCGTGTCGATCTATACATCAAATTTAGATGTCCGATGTAGAGTGACGAGAATTTATATAGATAAGATTTTATTTACGATAGACGTGTAATTCTCCTTATCACTCCGAAAAGTTACATGCCAGTTCTAATACCGTAATTAAACGTTTAGAAATCTGAACACATAAAATTTCCAGATCTGGTCGGCAACAAACCATAGATCCGATCAAACAATAGCATAAAGCATCACAAATTATTTGGCACATAAAAGCATGTTAGGCATTTTCCCTAAATAAGCTAGTGCTTGTGTCTATTCAGGTGTATTACCTAAGACACACGCCTCACAATCATTGCTTAGCATTCTAACTTTAAGTCTAGAAATAAATCCATATTCCTAGTTCGCTAAAACTAATGCTCTGATACGAACTGTGACATCCCCATTTTCACGGCCAGAAAAGACCGATTTTGTTTATGCTTTATAAAAATCAGAGTACTTCTTTTAATAAAAATGTTGCGGAATTTGTTCCCAGTAAAACATGATAAAAACGTTATCAAAGCATTTCTGGAGAAATGTATTTTTATTCATTTAAAAACATTTGGGATGTCATCGTCAATATAGAAACATAAGCATAAACAGAACTTACTTTCGTTTACACTAGTGATCTATTTTTGTTTAATCTTTCAGTGTATAGTAGCTTCGTATCGATACCTGTGATACAACTAAGATTAAGTGGGTCGGGTTGGGAAACCTGGTGAGTACATAGGGTGTTCAACCCACAATAATATAATTATTATGTTTAAACATTTAGAAAATCAACCCAATTACCCATCCCCATTATCTTCTTTATTCTACCCTAAGAATTCAGCTATTCCTCATTTATTTATTCCTAAGGGTTATCCTAAGGAATAGGTACGAAATCCATTGTAGACAAGGTATACTAAACAGGCACTAAATCCATAGTTACCAAGGTTTATATCGTTTATTGACAGTATCGTTTCCGAGACTCCTCTCGCAATACAGGTCAATGGGTTTTATCTCGTTTATCGACAGTATCGTTTCCGAGAATCCACTCGCAATACATGTCGATGGGTTTTTAGAGTACACCTGGTGAATATAAAGTTCAAAACACCTACATGTTGCGAGCCTGCTAGTGTCCACTCGACTGTTTAGAATAGTCTGTGGTTGTCATCCATAATTTGTTGGATGACGGGGCCAACACTTGGGTAAAAGGCTTCTCTCATGGTTCACCTCTTACCCTTACCTCATGGTCTATATCACCTCTTCATCATTTTATTTTTGTCACACAGAAACTATTTCATCTACCCATGTTCTTCCCAGCACATTTTGTAGATATAAATTACGTATACAGTTTAAATAATTTAAAACATGTATGAAAATCTTTCACCCAACACAGATAACAAGTATTTTGACAATATGCACACATAACACGTAGTTTATATAAAATACTTCATATCTATGTGTAAGATGAAAGTAACTATACACTCACCTGCTACGGTGATGACTCGGTACTCGGACAGCACTTCGTTACTCTTAACACAATTTTCCTCGGACAAAACCTAGTATCTTTACCGCTAGAGTTTAGTCCAATATTCACCAAGACTAATTAATAGTCTAGCTATTATTACTATTATATAAGCGTTAAACAATAGTTATATAACCAATAATAATAGCCCAAGTACTTATTATAAGGTGCTAATATTATTACTATGTTGAAACATAAGCTATACTAAAGATAGGGCAAGCGTAGCTCACTTACATCGGGTTTTCTCGAAACCGGGCTTCACTGGAGTAGCGTTCCCGAGCCGAAAGGGTCTTTACTCGGGGTTTCAGGAGCCTCGGGACTTCCTTTGGGTGCTAAGGGGTTTACCTAGACTTTAGGGGTTTAAGGGAGGCTAGAAAGAGAGTTTAGAGAGAGAATGTTGAAGGGGAAAGGTGTGGGAAATGAGCGAACCCGACACCTCTATTTATAGGGTGAAATCCTGATGGAATCGCCAAGTCAGTTCATGGACTCTCCGATTCAGTGCCACGTGTCATCACCTGATGGCTTTTCTTGGGGAGAAAGCCTTGGCCCATATTCAACCACGTCACCCCTTTTGCAGCAGCACCCTGCCGGCTTCTAAACCCCGTAACTTTCGCATACGAGCTCCGTTTTTGACGTTATTTTTTTTCCAAGTGTACGTAAAAAGTAGATATACAACTTTCTTTTAGACTTCGTCGGCTAGTTCTCGACCAATCTTAAATTTAACAGCAGCAGGAGATTAGATTGTTAAATGACCACGAAGAATTCGTAACTCCTTCATACGGACTCCATTTTCGTCTGTCTTTTTACCGTTGAGTTACTATTAATGATATCTTCAACTCTCATTAAGGTTGCATAAGCCAAAAACCGCTCAAACTAAAATTCAAGTTTCGGGCCGTGTACTGCTATGCCAAATCTTAAAAAAAATCATAACTTACTCATACGAAGTCAAATTTGGACGTTCT
This sequence comes from Lactuca serriola, assembly GCF_051521515.1. NCBI lineage: Eukaryota > Viridiplantae > Streptophyta > Magnoliopsida > Asterales > Asteraceae > Lactuca > Lactuca serriola. Next base: position 137,436,855 of record NC_136410.1, read on the forward strand.
TTTTTTGTATGTTCTCGGTTTAATGTATACTACAACTTTTGTTTAGATCACCAAGGCTAAAAATTCCTCCATCGTAAATTCACTATTTACATCTCCCGGTGCCATGCCGGTTTTGCCGTAAAACTTCGACGAGCCATAACTTTTTCGTTATAACTTGGATTTCGGCGTTCTTTATATGTACGGAACCCTTGAGACGTATTCTACAACTTCGTTAAGATTATTTATTCTCAACAATATTTTGTCGAAAAGTCGTTTTCGACCCCTATTATCTCTAAATTGTCTAGCCCGGATATGCGGACGTTACAATAGGGTATAAGGAAACAGTCTATAAAATGGTCGTTGAATGGGTATCCGTTCTCACCCACCACACTTCTGTGTAATGGAGGGTCGTTAGCAGAATGGGTTCAATAGGAGATAACCTTATTAAAAATGTAATGTTATAAAGTAATAGAACCTTTTTACAAAATTTCCCACTCTAGTTACTTTAAGAAAAATATGAAAGTGTATGATAATCCATGAAAACACACATCAATATTTTTGAGTTGTTAGTGGACCGTTTGGTTTGCTAGAACATTAATTAGGGACTATGAGGTTGAATTGATGGTACAACTAAAAAAATATTATTAATTAATGGAGTGTGTAGTTTACCAATACGTTAATTTTAGATGATAAAAGACATTGAGGTTGTCAAGCGGGTTTGCATGGTTATTCACATCTTTTTTGTGATCCTTGATATCCCAATCACAAATTGAAGAGCGTAATCGAGATTAAACATGTCATTAATAAGATTCAATGAATCTCAAATGATCTATGAATTTCATATAGATTGAAATTGGTAAAACAAATTACCTACCTTAAATGAATTATTGATTATATTACGGCATCCATTTTCTTTCACCCTAATCCCGAGTTTTAGCAAAGAAAAGAAGAGAAGAGAAAAGAAAGGAAAAAAATTGTCTTTTATGCTCCCGAGTTGGAGAGAAATGGAAGGAATGTTAAACATTTTGTTCTTTCTTTCCAAATCCTTCCAAATCAGAAGCAAAATTTGGAGGGAAAGTGATTCTTCCATTTCTTTCCACTTCCTTCCTTTAATGAAACTCGAGAGCACCATTTTATCATATTTTCTTCTCACGTGCACCAATTTCCTTTCTTTTCTCTCCTTAAGTTGAACTCAGGAGCGGTGTGTTAATTTCGAATTGCATTATTGGGTCCTAGCCTTGAATATTAATTTAGGTTAAAATGTCAAGTATTGAGTAAACTAATTAAAATTTTGTCTTTATTTTTGTACACATGTCTTCAAGTGGTAAACTTCCTCTTCCCCCTCCTCCATTAAGCCACAATTTCATTCTGTTATCGGTCCTTGCCAAGGATAAGATTGTGGGACCAAATTACATGGAATGAATGAGGAATTTAAAGATAATGCTTCGCAACAAGAACCAAGAGTATGTTCTCACTACTCCAATTCCAGAAATCAACAAATACATGGACACTCCTAAGGAGATTGCTAATTATGATCTGTACGTGGATGATACCACAAAGGTCTTTTGCATTATGATTACAACTATGACACCTGAGCTCCAAAAGACTTATGAGGATTACTGGTCATATAAACTTAACATGGCCTTGTCTCAAATGTTCCACAAGAATGAAAGCTAAGAGCATTATGAAGTGGTTAAGTCCCTTATGGCATGTAAACTGAAAGAAGGGGAATCTATGTGAGCTCATATGTAGAAAATCCAAAGGCACATGGAAAGATTTGAAAAGCTAATTGTGGACTTTGATAAGGATCTTTCTATTGTCATGGTCCTTAACTCTTTGCTTAGTAGTTCTGATCAGTTGATATTAACATATCAGTTGAACAATATAGAGACCATGTTGATTGAGCTTCACGATCTGTTGCAAATGGCTAAAGCATGAATGAAGAAGTCTCATTCCAACAATTCTGCAAGTGCCCATATCATGGTTTTCCAAAAAAGAAAATGAAAGAAGAGAAAGGGCCTTACCTAATCCAAATGAAAAGGAAAGGTCCATCATGGAGAGTCTAGTGGAACAAAAGCAAAGACAAATTTGACACCCCTCTTGTTGCTGATCCAAAGGAATTTATGTGCTTTCATTGTCTCCAAAAGACCATTGGAGAAGTATCTTCCCCAAGTACGTGCAAGAAGTGAAAGATGCCAAGGCCAAAGAAGTTAGATCTTCTTCTGGTACGTATTATATTCAAGTTAATAATACTAATATTTCACATTTTTGGGTTCTTGAAACAGGATGTGGTTTCCACATTTGTTCTGATATGCAAGGACTAAAGAAAAGTGAGGATGTCGAGCATGGGAAGTGAACCCTAATCATGGGGAACAAACGAAGATCAACTATTACCAGGACTGGGACTTATGAGCTTATGGTTGATAGTATTAGGGTTTATTTGTATAATTTTTGCTACTTTCCAGAAATGGATCAAAACATTATTTTATTTCATGATTTATTTAGATAAGGATATCGTTATGGTTTGGATAATAATCATGGTACTATTATTGTTTTTTTATGGTGCATTTATAAGCTTATCCTTATGATTGTTTGTATGAAACTATTATTTGTGTAAATGAATTAGGCAACAATGTGTATAATATTGGTTCTTCTAATAGTTTATGATGAGTTTAAGAAACTCTTTGATCGTTTAGATCTTATAACAGGTAAACCACGAAAGCGATAACAACAATATAAAACACAAGAATGAATCTGAATAAGTCGAATGATTCGATTAATTCAATCCTCAGCAGAGCTCGATAAAGGACTTCCGCTGTAGAGGATATTAGGGTTACAAAAGATAAAGATCAAAATACTTGACATAATAACTTCTAAAATCTTACGTCCTAGGATGCATGCAAGCACCTATAAATACAAAACCCTATAAAATAACTCACGGATGGACAGGACCATACCAGAGACTAAATGGAATAAATAGCGAGCCTAGGACGCAACACCTTCTAGACCTAACAATCTCCCCCTTTGCGTCAATTGGAGCGAGACTATCTCATCGGCTTGCTGGGTCCAGCTGCAGGAACTTTCTTAGTGATATCAAACAGACGTGGGATGAGAGCAAGGATTGTCTGTCTGAAGCGAATGTACCACTGAATCATATCATCAAAGTACTTCTTGTCGTCTGCTGAATTCTGCTTGCATCGATGAATGATACTTAGAACATGTTCCAAGCATGCAGTGGTGTAAAGGTGTTTGTCAGCCAAGGCGAACATGCATTTTTGGCCTTCGTTCCTTGTAAACATGACATAATTCCGTTTCGGGTCGATCCTTCCCATCTGAATCATGTTTAAATCACTAGCAGAGCCAACAGGAGAAATAGTGGGCTTTTTCTTGAATATGCTAGCGATCTCCTGATCCATCTTGACAACCTCCATAATGTAGCATACTAGCATCCTTTTGAAGTGATCAATAATTGGACCATACTCAGCTTCGTTGGTGAGGAGGATGTTGTGCAAAATAATCCAGTCATGTGGATTCAGTTTGGGAAGATCAGCAAGCGATATGGCATGTTCGGTTTTAGCAGAACCTCTCAGCACTTTGAACCGAACGTTCGTGAAGTTCCCTTCACGAAACGGCTTGAGGATCCGAACGTTGACAATCCTCTGAGCGCTCCAAGTTTGATACTGTGGTTGAGCAAACTTCAGATAGAATTCGACGAGTTCCCTATCAACCTTTGAATGAGGATGAGGGACATCAGCAACGTTATCAAAGGCATGAAAGATGAAGGCTTTTCGGGTCAGTGGCATGTCGAACTGAGAATCAACAGAGTTGATACGATCCAATGAAATCACTGGTTCGAGCCACAGAATGTTGGGAGTTTCAATAGCCTCTTTCAGAAGCTTCTCAAGAGTCCATGGAGGAAAAAGAGTTTTCCTACACTCAAGAAGGTCATGAGCCTCCTTTATTTTCCTTTCATTCGCCTCAGCCTCTCTGGCAACACGAGCGCTCATGTCAGCATCTTTATCACGGCCTTATTTCTTTAAGAGATCTGCAATCGTCTCTTTATCATCATCATCACTGTCTTCAGCAATTTTCTTTCTTTTGTCTTTGACACCCGAACCTGAGGCTTGACCTGCTGGAGGAGGTTCGGTTGTTTTAGTTGCTGTAGAAGTGGGAGGCAGTTGAGATACATCTTCTCCCCCTTGTTTCGGAATGGACATGAACTCAAGGAGCCCTTCAATTTTGCTTAGGAGAGCAAGGGCAGGAGCAAGCTTCTCTGCGAGAGTGCGCCTCACCAAGTAGTTCAGAATCGGATCATGGGCTTCAATGATGTCGGAAAGGGCGGCGTGGACATCCGAAACACACGAAGAAATAACATCATGCTCAGATTAAAGAGAGTCAACTTCCTTTTGAGAGTGGAAAAGCTGAAGACTCTTGACCTTGAGAGCGGTGGTCTTACGAGCGAGAGCGTCCATTACTGAGTTCTCGGCAGCTAGGTCTTCGTGCAGCTTAGTTAGGCGTTCCTCAATAGTCTCCTTAAACGATGAGTTGTCATCACTGAGAGCTTGACGAAGACTGGCGAATGATTGCAGTTCGGAGGCAACTGAGGTAGCCAGTTGGTTGACAAGAGAGTCAAGCCTCTCTGCGTTGGAATCAGCAGTGCCCTGTAAAGACTGCAAAAGAGAAGTAGCATCAACAAATAGTTTTTTGACTTTTTCGGTCGCAGCAGCACATGCCTTGGTAGAGGCGTCAATGGCGGCAGTGGCTGAGCTGATGGAGGCTTCATGAGCCTTAGTAAAAGCATCAACAATCCCCTGAATAGCAGCCTCTGAGATGGTAGACATTGAGGAAGAAGAGGAGGAAGCAATGAGAGAATCAATCTTCTCATGAAGCTCCTTGAGATGCTTCTTGGTTACCGGAGCATCATCGTCATCATCACTCTGCATTTGCTACGGACTGTAATAGACCGAGTCAAATGTCATGTCCTCTCCTCCAAGAAAAGGGTCTTCATTATCTGCTGAGTGTGCAGGAGATGATGGAGAGGGTGAGGGTGGAGGCTCGGTTGTGGAAGTAGGTTCGGGTACGGATGTATGTTCGGTAGTGGGAGTGGGTTCGGGTGCTGTAGTAGGAGCCCCCGTATCAGATACGTTGGTTCTAACTCCTGCGGTGGTTGTTGTGGTAGCTTCAGTAAAAATGGGAGGTGGTACATGGATAGAAGTAGGTGGTATTTGAGTAGTGGAGGTTATGGGGGGAATGGAAATAGAGATGGAGATTGGGGGAGGAGAGACAGGTCTAGTGGAAACAGGTACCTCAGGAGTAGGAGAACGTGGAGGAGTGTTGCCGCGTAGGGACTCTTCAGAGTCAGTACTTTCTTCCTCAGATTCACTGGAGGAGGAGGCTAGAATAAGCTTTCGCCTAGGTTGAGTCTTTCTCTTCTTTGGAGGAGGAGATTGAGCTGCTTTGGAGGGTTTGCGTTTCTTCGGAGAAGGACCTTTCGCTCCCTTGACAACATTCTTGTCTTTTCCTTTGTCATTCTTCTTTCCCCTGGGAGCAGGCCGATCAGCATCATGAATCGATTGAATCATGTCAGGAGTGAGCTCTCTGGGACCAGAGCGACGAAACTCCTTGTAAGTTCTGATGATCCAGCTGTCGCTTGGAACAGCCCCATACATTGACTTAGGGATTAAGCCAATAAAATGAAACTTAGAGGAATCATAGACAATTATCTTCATGGTGTGGAAAGTACCTATCGAAGAAAGTGGTGAATCAACAACAATTGGAATGTGATACTTGTCCATCCCCCACTTTGCGAACAGCGTCTAGAATCTAGCGTAGGAGATCTCTGAATGGCGAGATGTAGATATGAGACTCTGAATCAGCTGCTGCCATAGAACCGACCCATAGTCAAGGTTGATGCCGTGGTACAGGCCATAAAGAATGGTCATACACAGACGACTCGCCCCGTCGGAACCTGCACTTCGTTCTGATAGCCCCTTGAACAAGATGGTGAAGAAGCCATTCCACTGAGGAGGTAGGCAAGATTTCTGGAATTTGGTCACCGTCGTCAGAATTTCAGTGTATCCCATGTTATAAAACATGGAAAACAACTGCCCCACTGGGATGGATTCAGGGTTAACCCTAGATTCGTCGGGTGCAAATCCTAAAAGCGAACAAAATCGCTGCTTGGAGATAGAGGCCTTGTGATCAAGAATATCGAAGAAGATTCGATCGACAGACTTGTCATAGTGGGCAGTGGAGAAGATTTGCGATAGACAATCCATGGGAACTGTTTCGACCTTGGTGAGAGCTGGAACCAGCGGCGAATACTTGAGACATTCCATGATTGGAAACATGAATGCATCGTAAACTTGAGGAGTGAGGTCGATAATCAAGCTTTGTTGAGGACGGATTGGCAAAATGTGAGAAGTAGCATGAACTGATGATGAGCCCGCCATTGAAGAGAAGGATTTGTGAGAGATGATGAAGAGTAGAAGAAATCAAAGCTTTTCTTGCTCTCTGAAGGTTTGGTGCAGTAAAGAGGTAAATTATGGTAGAAATTGCCTTTTATACCGTGGTGAGAAGAGAGAGAAAAATCTGTTCCCAAATCTCCAAGGGAAATACGAAGAGTTTCCTTAGGTGATTGACGCGTGACAGTTTAGAGCCCCGATGATTACACAGGAGAGAGAAAAACTGTTGTGACAACCGTCAAATTCTGGTCAATTCAAAGTCAAATAAAGTCAACAAGTCAAACCGGTCAACTCAATTTGCCCGTAGGTACTAGAGTTTACGTTATGTAATTTCTAAACAACTCTCTATTCTAATGAGAGATCATAAATCGAAAAGTGCGTACATCTAGATCTCCTTAACCTAAAACTGTGGTACGTGGCGAGCCAAACCGATAAAACAATGTTGCATACTCATCGGGAGTATGCAAGATCCTTAAACAAGGCTTAACGGGGCTTACGGACCTTGCATTGCGAAGCCAGACACACACATTCATCACACACGAAACCGCTCTCAATCGTTTTCACTCTATCTCTTTGTATGAGAAATCTCTCCAAGAATGTCAAATCTCTCCCAAATCTCTCTAAGTATGAGAAATCTCACCCAAATATCTATTTGTATGAGAAATCTCTCCAAGAATGTCAAATCTCTCCCAAATCTCTCTAAGTATGTGAAATCTCTCCCAAATACCTCTTTGTATGTGAAATCTCTCCAAGAATGTCAAATCTCTCCCAAATCTCTCTAAGTATGTGAAATCTCTCCTAAATATCTCTCTGTATGTGAAATCTCTCCAAGAATGTCAAATCTCTCCCAAATCTCTCTAAGTATGTGAAATCTCTCCCAAATATCTCTCTATATGTGAAATCTCTCCAAGAATGTCAAATCTCTCCCAAATCTCTCTAAGTATGTGAAATCTCTCCCAAATATCTCTTTGTATGTGAAATCTCTCCAAGAATGTCAAATCTCTCCCAAATGTCTCTAAGTATGTGAAATCTCTCCCAAATATCTCTTTGTATGTGAAATCTCTCCAAGAATGTCAAATCTCTCCTAAATCTCTCTGAGTATGTGGAATCTCTCTCAAATCTCTCTCGAAATCTCTCCCAACTTTCTATAATCACTCGGGGCATTCCGACCCTCGAACTTGGCGAAAACAGCCCAAAAGCGGAAGTCTACGCGAAAAACGGGCTTGAGGAACCGAAACCCCTCTTAGGACCCGAAAGTCCTCTTAGGAACTGAAACCCCTCTTAGGAACCGAACCCTCCTGATGAAGAAGGCTGCTGAACCGAACCGAACCTCACTCAAAGAACCGAACCGAACCTCACTCAAAGAACCGAACCGAACCTTCGCTTCTGACCCTTCGGACCGAGCCTTCGGACTGAGCCCCTCGCCTTCGCCTTCTTCTTCTGGTTCGCACTTCGTTTCCGGCTCAGCACCAGCAAGGACCGAACCTCGGCCTAGGACCGAGAGGTCTCGCTGGGAACGCTTTTTCTCCCGGTTTTCGACTAAATTCGCATTTTAGGCCCGTTTTTAATTATTTTAACACGGGATTTTCACCCAAAACTTTATTTTAACATATAAGGACCCTTAACTATTAATTAATCACATTTTTAAGGATAAAACCTTATCCAAAAGAGAGTGAGTGAAGTACAAAGGTAGAGTGTTAACTTTACTTATTTCTATGACACAAGCAACCACTTCCATACCCACTCCATGTCACTATTCACCACCAGCCCATCCCTAGTCACTTCATAGGTCCTTTCTCACTATTTTCAACTATTCCCACGTTCTTAGGGCTGGAACATCCATCCTCTCTCCTCACACTTTAATCATTCTCTCATTTTTATCAAGAATCACACTCCAAACTCTCTCATCTTTTTCTCTCTAATTCGAGAATTTCAAGGCATACTCCAAGACTCTTCTCCTACAATTAGTAAGTATCATCATCTTTCTTATGATTATTACACATCCTCTTACTCAAAATCAAAGATTGCTTACACAAACATCATCACATTCTTGTTAGATCTTCGAATCTTCAAGTGATTCTTCAAGTGTTCTTGGGTTGAACACTTCTCTTCTTCAACACTTACCTACTGAAATCACTCAAGGTGAGTTCATACCCCTACATTTTCATGTTTTCTCAAGTTTTTAGGGGGGGAATACAAGTTAAAACACCAAGAACATAACTAAACTTTTCTAACAGCCTTCATCAGAAAAGTTCAACTCCATTCACGGACTGTTTTGGACAACTTAAACATTTTAGTTTTCAAAACTGTTTTAGGTGCATGTAGTTCCACTTCTTAGCTTTAAAATGACTACCTGCACATCCCCATACGATTTTTCTACAATTTATGGCGATTTTTACAAAACTGCCTATCATTTCAAACATCAATCCGGACCAGTCTGTGATTATGGACTTTTTCACACAAGTAAGAGGTCATTAAAAATTATAATAAAAATTATGAACAAACTAGACTCATCTTCCAAACTCTCAGAAGTTACAGAACTTGATTTGGACATCTTATGATTTTTCTACAAATTTTCCAATAACAGTTACAGAAAACGTTATTAACAGAAAAACACTATAAATTTCATTTCACCTTGTAACATGTTGAGCAAGGTATACATCATTATGTGATTATGTATTGTTGCAATATATGACAATTTTGTATTCTTATATAGACATACATCAGAAAACAAATGAATTTTTACCTCCACAAGTATGGAAAATATATAAATGATATTACAAGGCTATATCCATTAAAATATAAACATTGGTAAATTATGACAAGTAAGGCTTATGCTCACTACCCACACAAATATTTAATAAACTATAATAGGTATAGTTTAGGGTTATTTTACATAACAAACACATTATTAAAGGTTTACACATACAAAAGGGTTATTACCACTATGGATAATTATGATAAACTATAATAAGTATAGTTAAGCCATTATACCCCCACAAACGAACACGCTAGTTATAATCGGTATAGTTGTGGCATATATATATTACAAACAAAGTGATAAACTATAATAGGTATAGTTTATGTTTCACCTACACTATGAACTTAATTACAAGAAAGGAATTCACCATCACCACCACTTTTGATAAGCTATAATATGCATAGTTCATGTTCACTACCACTATCACTATTTGATGAACTATGATATGTATAGGTTATATTCCCCATCACCACCACTTTTGGTAAACTATAATATGCATAGTTCATGTTCACTAGTCACTATCACTATCCGATGAACTATGATATGTATAGTTTATGTTCACAGTCACTATTACTATTTCGTACACTACACTAGGATTGGTTCCGGTTATTGAGTTTCAGTCCACATTCACTTTCGCATTGTTAGTTTTCAGCTATAATTTCTAAGTGTATATGGTAGAGTTATATAGAATCTAGTCGTGATTGGCTTAGAATTGGTGGGCCCGCCTCATTTCCTGTTCCTTGTTTGGTTGTGGACCTAGGGCAGACCCATTATATTCAACGTTTTATCAACTTAAATCTTATATAACTCATATACGCTGGACGATTATAGGAGAAGTCTACGGGTCATTCTAGGGTTCATTAATGTACCATATAGGAATATTCTATTCTCACTTAACTAAGAAAATATTGGATTTTCTGGAAATCAACTCTATCAATTTTATAAGGAAAACGGTTTCTACTCCAAACAAAACTCTTATGAACTCACCAACTTAATTGTTGACACTCTTTCAAAACTACTTGTATTCTCAGGAAGTCAGTGAAACAGGAAAACTTCAGCGCTTTGAGGATGGGACGTTAAACCGTCAACAATTTATTTTTGTCATCATAATGTAATTGATTTTGAAACATGTAAACATATACTTTGGTGTAACTTTTTCAATTATATTTATGATGGTTGTATTTATTTTGAGCACTATTATACACGTTGTTGTGATACTGTACATGAAGTCCTCCACCCCCGGACGTTTCCGCCATCCTTGGTTTGGGGGTGTGACAGATTGGTATCAGAGCATTGTTTATAGTGAACTCAGTATATCGAACCACATAAGATATACAAACTATAAATACATTGGGACTGAAAGTCTCTGATTTAAAGTTTTCAAAGCAACTATACTTTAGAAACAAATAATTTCTCAGTAAAAGTAGGAGCATGTGCACACACACTAGGGTCAGTATCATGGTGGGATAGGACAAAAGTGGTGATTGTTGAACAATACGAGTAGGCTTGGGGATATATAGTCAAGTCTGGGAATGACATAGCCTGATCAACTATGTCTCACTCAGAAGTGATTAGCATATGCCCAGGAGTGGTCGTAGGTGTTGCAACAAGTCTAAAAAAAAAAAAAAAAAAAACTTACCAACACTACCACAATGAAATACCATAGGGGTATTCAGTGTTATTATAATTACTTATCTGAGAACTAAATAGATTTTTATCAATAGGTCAATAATTGCTTAGTGGATACATTAAAATTATATGTATCCATGACGTCATAGACTTAGAATCTGTGAATCTTTGCTTTACTTCCTGTTCTCGTTGGATTGGGGATTTAGAGTTAGGGTCGCTTATTCGAAGGCCTATCCTGTCCCAAATATATGTGACTAGTATGCACTAAACAATGTATTGAAGTACCTGATAAAGATCATCTTATAATTATCTAAATAGTACGTCTACTTAGTTACTTCTTATATTCCTTTTTTTTCTCGCGAAGATATCATGGCTGTATTTCATTCCCATGGCGACCTGTACTACCCTAACCACGATAATACTGAATGGCTCGGAGAGGAGCCAAATAATGATTACCCAATCCCTGTGGATGGTCACCAAGCTGAAGGCCTTGCTGATGGTTCTGACTCCGACCCTGAAGTGGAGAACCTACCCCGATGACCCTTGTTCCGAATCCTAACCCTCGCCCGGTTTTTCAAGGCCCGATGCCTCCTTGGGTAGAGTGCTTGGAAACCTGGAGCGAAGAACACGACCAACCTAGGCTGTTAAATGGAGACATTCGAATCCTTCAGAATCCGGAGGCTACACTATTCAAGGGAACCGTAGCATTGCCCAAAATTCTCCTTACGTTAATGAGATGTAGACCTATTTTCCTCGAACCCTATATTACAAAAAATTTACATATGGTAACTCCAAGAAATTCTTAATATATACCAAGTGATTTTAGGAAGGGATCAGGCGAAACAAATCACAAGTTGCATTTGAGTCACTACCACTAAAATTCATTCATAGGGGCTTTGTTATGAATTACATGCTAAATACTTTTAAGTTAGAACATAATACAGACAAGTCTGGCTTGATAACATCTGACTTGTCACTACTATTAGAAACTTATCGTTTGTTCATCTCTACCAACTTATGACAGGACTATGCCGCCAAAGAAAAAGTCCAGACCCTCCGGAAGCACAACACCGCCCCCTCCGCCACCACCTTCGCAGTTTGATCCCATAATGTTTCAAGCTGCCGTAACAGCAGCCGTGGCGGCAACAATGTCACAAATGGGTACAAATGGTTCCGGCGGCTTCGGATCCGGGAATACTAACTCGAATCAGTGGGGCAGCACAGGGCGTACTAAGGAGTGTTCTTACAAAGACTTCACGAATGGCAAACCCGATCCTTTCGACGGAAGCGGGGGCATTATCGCGCTGATGCAATGGTTTGAAAGGACCGAAGCAGTCTTCGAAATTTGTGCTTGTCCCGAAGCAAGCAAGCTCAAGTATGCGGCATTCACCTTCACAAGAAAAGCTCTTACTTGGTGGAACGGCAGAGTTAAGTCGCTTACTCCTGTAGTGGCTAACTCTATAAGCTGGGAGGATCTAAAAGCTTTAATGCTGAAAGAATATTGCCCAAGAGGCGAAGTGCAAAAACTGGAAGAGGAACTCTGGAACCTCAAAATGTCGGGGACGGATCTCGAAGCTTATACCGCCCGATTCAATGACCTAGCACTCCTCTGTCCTGCAATGGTCATCCCAGAGGAGAAAAAGGTAGAACGATACCTTTGGGGGCTATCATCCCAAATTCATGATAGTGTATTGGCCTCCAGACCAACTACCTTCGACAGCGCCAATGAGTTGGCACAACAACTCATCGACCATCGTGCCAGCCATGACACTACGACAACCACGCCAATTTTTGTTGTTCATGCTGCCACAACCCTCACCACGCCAACTCCCATGAAACAATACGCTGGAACCATTCCGAAATGTAACAAGTGTAGCTTCCATCACACTGGGGCTTGTAGAGAATTGCATTGCATGAACTGCAATAGGAAAGGGCACACTACCCGTTTCTGTAGGGCACCGGTACGAAACATCAACCAGTTCCCCGGCTTTGGAGTAAGCCCAGCCTGTTACAAGTGTGGAGAAATAGGACACTTTAAAAGGAACTGCCCAAGTGCAAGAGATGCCAGTGGTGGTGGAAGGGTGCTTGCGATCACCGAAGGAGAGACCACCCCGGAACTGCCCGCAAATATCAGTATGTGTTTCTAACATCGACGACTAAATTCCAAATTTCTTTATTTGATTAAGTCTAGCATCGATTAAAGCATGCATAGTAGTAATGCCAAGGATTAAACTGAGAGCATAAACAATAAGAAATTCCAAGGCCATCATGAGACCATTCTATGAATTTACTTCGACTCCGTAATGGGACTGCATCATAGGGATGTAGGTCAAACCTTCGAGAACATACTTCTACTCTATAGGTGAACGGTTGAAATACATCTAGGTTCAATGATAGCTCTGACTAGGAACTCTAGTTCATTAAGAAGGATTACTAAGAATGTTATTTGTTATGATTTCCTCACTTATACATTCCCCAGTTATATATAACGAATACCTGGTAGATAATAGAATGTGAGAATTCTGACTTAGTTTCTTTTCCTCGTTGGGATGTGAAACTGAAGTAGAATCACACATTTTACTATCCGCCCAGTATTGGTTATATCATAATGTGTATAAGCTAAGTTTTCATGTATAATAACTCATCTCTTAGTCAGAATCAAAATAATGTAGAGCCGACCTTAGTCATTCACAAACTCCTTGCCTGATTTCAAATTTCGGGACGATATTCCCTCTAACAGGGGGATGATGTGACAACCGTCAAATTCTGGTCAATTCAAAGTCAAATAAAGTCAACAAGTCAAACCGGTCAACTCAATTTGCCCGTAGGTACTAGAGTTTACGTTATGTAATTTCTAAACAACTCTCTATTCTAATGAGAGATCATAAATCGAAAAGTGCGTACATCTAGATCTCCTTAACCTAAAACTGTGGTACGTGGCGAGCCAAACCGATAAAACAATGTTCCATACTCATCGGGAGTATGCAAGATCCTTAAACAAGGCTTAACGGGGCTTACGGACCTTGCATTGCGAAGCCAGACACTCACATTCATCACACACGAAACCGCTCTCAATCGTTTTCACTCTATCTCTTTGTATGAGAAATCTCTCCAAGAATGTTAAATCTCCCAAATCTCTCTTAGTATGAGAAATCTCTCCCAAATATCTCTTTGTATGAGAAATCTCTCCAAGAATGTCAAATCTCTCCCAAATCTCTCTAAGTATGTGAAATCTCTCCCAAATATCTCTTTGTATGTGAAATCTCTCCAAGAATGTCAAATCTCTCTCAAATATCTCTCTGTATGTGAAATCTCTCCAAGAATGTCAAATCTCTCCCAAATCTCTCTAAGTATGTGAAATCTCTCCCAAATATCTCTCTGTATGTGAAATCTCTCCAAGAATGTCAAATCTCTCCCAAATCTCTCTAAGTATGTGAAATCTCTCCCAAATATCTCTTTGTATGTGAAATCTCTCCAAGAATGTCAAATCTCTCCCAAATGTCTCTAAGTATGTGAAATCTCTCCCAAATATCTCTCTGTATGTGAAATCTCTCCAAGAATGTCAAATCTCTCCCAAATCTCTCTAAGTATGTGAAATCTCTCCCAAATATCTCTTTGTATGTAAAATCTCTCCAAGAATGTCAAATCTCTCCCAAATCTCTCTAAGTATGTGAAATCTCTCCCAAATATCTCTTTGTATGTGAAATGTCTCCAAGAATGTCAAATCTCTCCTAAATCTCTCTGAGTATGTGGAATCTCTCTCAAATCTCTCTCGAAATCTCTCCCAACTTTCTATAATCACTCGGGGCATTCCGACCCTCGAATTTGGCGAAAACAGCCCAAAAGCGGAAGTCTACGCGAAAAACGGGCTTGAGGAACCGAAACCCCTCTTAGGACCCGAAAGTCCTCTTAGGAACCGAAACCCCTCTTAGGAACCGAACCCTCCTGATGAAGAAGGCTGCTGAACCGAACCGAACCTCACTCAAAGAACCGAACCGAACCTCACTCAAAGAACTGAACCGAACCTTCGCTTCTGACCCTTCGGACCGAGCCTTCGGACTGAGCCCCTCGCCTTCGCCTTCTTCTTCTGGTTCGCACTTCGTTTCCGGCTCAGCACCAGCAAGGACCGAACCTCGGCCTAGGGACCGAACCTCGGCCTAGGACCGAGAGGTCTCGCTGGGAACGCTTTTTCTCCCGGTTTTCGACTAAATTCGCATTTTAGGCCCGTTTTTAATTATTTTAACACGGGATTTTCACCCAAAACTTTATTTTAACATATAAGGACCCTTAACTATTAATTAATCACATTTTTAAGGATAAAACCTTATCCAAAAGAGAGTGGGTGAAGTACAAAGGTAGAGTGTTAACTTTACTTATTTC
Organism: Lactuca serriola; assembly: GCF_051521515.1. NCBI lineage: Eukaryota > Viridiplantae > Streptophyta > Magnoliopsida > Asterales > Asteraceae > Lactuca > Lactuca serriola. Next base: position 137,452,068 of record NC_136410.1, read on the forward strand.
TATGACACAAGCAACCACTCCCATACCCACTCCATGTCACTATTCACCACCAGCCCATCCCTAGTCACTTCATAGGTCCTTTCTCACTATTTTCAACTATTCCCACGTTCTTAGGGCTGGAACATCCATCCTCTCTCCTCACACTTTAATCATTCTCTCATTTTTATCAAGAATCACACTCCAAACTCTCTCATCTTTTTCTCTCTAATTCGAGAATTTCAAGGCATACTCCAAGACTCTTCTCCTACAATTAGTAAGTATCATCATCTTTCTTATGATTATTACACATCCTCTTACTCAAAATCAAAGATTGCTTACACAAACATCATCACATTCTTGTTAGATCTTCGAATCTTCAAGTGATTCTTCAAGTGTTCTTGGGTTGAACACTTCTCTTCTTCAACACTTACCTACTGAAATCACTCAAGGTGAGTTCATACCCCTACATTTTCATGTTTTCTCAAGTTTTTAGGGGGGGAATACAAGTTAAAACACCAAGAACATAACTAAACTTTTCTAACAGCCTTCATCAGAAAAGTTCAACTCCATTCACGGACTGTTTTGGACAACTTAAACATTTTAGTTTTCAAAACTGTTTTAGGTGCATGTAGTTCCACTTCTTAGCTTTAAAATGACTACCTGCACATCCCCATACGATTTTTCTACAATTTATGGCGATTTTTACAAAACTGCCTATCATTTCAAACATCAATCCGGACCAGTCTGTGATTATGGACTTTTTCACACAAGTAAGAGGTCATTAAAAATTATAATAAAAATTATGAACAAACTAGACTCATCTTCCAAACTCTCAGAAGTTACAGAACTTGATTTGGACATCTTATGATTTTTCTACAAATTTTCCAATAACAGTTACAGAAAACGTTATTAACAGAAAAACACTATAAATTTCATTTCACCTTGTAACATGTTGAGCAAGGTATACATCATTATGTGATTATGTGTTGTTGCAATATATGACAATTTTGTATTCTTATATAGACATACATCAGAAAAAAAATGAATTTTTACCTCCACAAGTTTGGAAAATATATAAATGATATTACAAGGCTATATCCATTAAAATATAAACATTGGTAAATTATGACAAGTAAGGCTTATGCTCACTACCCACACAAATATTTAATAAACTATAATAGGTATAGTTTAGGGTTATTTTACATAACAAATACATTATTAAAGGTTTACACATACAAAAGGGTTATTACCACTATGGAAAATTATGATAAACTATAATAAGTATAGTTAAGCCATTATACCATACAAACGAACACGCTAGTTATAATCGGTATAGTTATGGCATATATATATATTACAAACAAAGTGATAAACTATAATAGGTATAGTTTATGTTTCACCTACACTATGAACTTAATTACAAGAAAGGAATTCACCATCACCACCACTTTTGATAAGCTATAATATGCATAGTTCATGTTCACTACCACTATCACTATTTGATGAACTATGATATGTATAGGTTATATTCCCCATCACCACCACTTTTGGTAAACTATAATATGCATAGTTCATGTTCACTAGTCACTATCACTATCCGATGAACTATGATATGTATAGTTTATGTTCACAGTCACTATTACTATTTCGTACACTACACTAGGATTGGTTCCGGTTATTGAGTTTGAGTCCACATTCACTTTCGCATTGTTAGTTTTCAGCTATAATTTCTAAGTGTATATGGTAGAGTTATATAGAATCTAGTCGTGATTGGCTTAGAATTGGTGGGGCCGCCTCATTTCCTGTTCCTTGTTTGGTTGTGGACCTAGGGCAGACCCATTATATTCAACGTTTTATCAACTTAAATCTTAAATAACTCATATACGCTGGACGATTATAGGAGAAGTCTACGGGTCATTCTAGGGTTCATTAATGTACCATATAGGAATATTCTATTCTCACTTAACTAAGAAAATATTGGATTTTCTGGAAATCAACTCTATCAATTTTATAAGGAAAACGGTTTCTACTCCAAACAAAACTCTTATGAACTCACCAACTTAATTGTTGACACTCTTTCAAAACTACTTGTATTCTCAGGAAGTCAGTGAAACAGGAAAACTTCAGCGCTTTGAGGATGGGACGTTAAACCGTCAACAATTTATTTTTGTCATCATAATGTAATTGATTTTGAAACATGTAAACATATACTTTGGTGTAACTTTTTCAATTATATTTATGATGGTTGTATTTATTTTGAGCACTATTATACACGTTGTTGTGATACTGTACATGAAGTCCTCCACCCCCGGACGTTTCCGCCATCCTTGGTTTGGGGGTGTGACAACTGTCCCGTTTCACACGTCTTCCTATCAGACGCCGTTTGAAGTGTCAAAAACGGTTCCACTTCACACGCCTTCGCATCAAGCGCCGTTTGAAATATCCAACCGATTGGACTTTCGGTTGAGTTAGCAACTTATCCCTTTAGAGTGAGTTATCGACATAAAGCAAAGTATCCACGTGTGACATTGTGAGCCACATCTCTTTTATAACTTCAAATTCCATAGCGAAAAATAGCTTGTAAGTAATGAAACCAGAATTATGGAAAATCAAAAAGATTTTCATGCATAGTGTGTAAAAGAAAAAGAAATAAAGCAACACATATGTGGGAAATTGTGATGTCAGTAAAGACACGAAACAATGGATCCCGGGCACGAATCTCTTCCTTCAAAGTCAAGAGAGACCTTAAAGTGTTTGTTTAGTTTCCCGTTGAATTACGACCATAAACTTATTGAGAAGTGTTGAAAGGCATCTTTTAATTAGGCTAATGTGGGTGGCTTTCGCTTCAGTGCAGAATTCCTGATCTTGACATAAGACAGAAATCGACTGAAGTACTTGTGAGACCAATGTAATCTGTTGAACAAGTAGGTATGAAGAGAATTTAAGTGGCAGTTTGAAAATACTTTTAGGGGAAATCTCAAAAAATAGAAACTGGATTCCAAGGGAAGAAATGTTATGGGATTTAACAATTTCATAGGAACCACACAAAGAGAAAATTCAGAGATTTCAAGGTACAGTCCCATGGGTGAATTCGTCAATTCTTTAGTGAAAACTAGAGCAAATTTAATTGTTCACCGTCAATGCATAGTAGGTATTGAATTGTGAGTTTCACTTAGCACATAGTGGCACGAAGCTAAGATCATGAACACAAAAATTGTGTAACCATAAACCTCAGTGGTAATTTCTAAGAGTCTCAAGGGTTACGTGTATGAGGCGAATAGGATGGAGAAAAGTATTTGGAGATGGTGTAAAGAAACCAAAGTACCTCTGCTGTAAAATAAGGACCAAGCAGAAAACTCTTATCTCATGTGAGAAGAGAGTAAGGTAGCTCATGATTAGAATAAATATAAAAGCCTAATTGGGAAGACAAGGTTTGTATATACCAAGTTAGTAAGGCTATTATTCAGAATCGGATGAGGCTTTTGACACATACAACAGCATGCTTCTAGGGACACTTAACAATTAAAAATGTGAGAACAAGAATTTCTCCACCATTATCCACAAAAAAAAAAAAATTAACGACCACAAACAAAAAAAATTGTTTTTGGAGTTTTTGATTTAAAGAGAAAAAAAATATTTTTGGAGTTTTTGATATAGATAAAAAAATAAAGCATACAAAGAAAAAAAACTTTGGAACCGAACCCGAAATAGACCGAACGCTCGGTTCATTTCGGTTAAAAAAAACTTTGAAAAAGTAAGAAAGAAATAAGAAATAAGGGTACAAAAAGTTTACAACCAAAGTTTACCACGGAAGAAACTACCTTTAAGTGAGAAGCGAAGATAAGAGAATAGGACCGAACCCGAGCGCTCGGTTCATTTCGGCACTCACGGGAACCGAACCCGAACGTTCGGTTCATTTCGCTTCCAACTTTTAGGTTTGAGAAGTAGTTTTTGGTACTGACTCCGATTCCATCATACCTAGCCCTTGTAGAATTTTATTGAAACTTGCTTCAGGAAGAGCTTTGGTGAAGATGTCAGCCAGTTGATCAGTAGTTCGTACAAAATGAATCTCTACGTTTCCGTCTTCTACGTGATCTTTAATGAAGTGATACCTCAATGCAATATGTTTGGTTTTGGAATGTTGCACTGGGTTATAACAGATCCTAATTGCACTTTCTGAGTCACAATATAGTAGGATCTTTTTCATATTGAGTCCGTAATCCCTGAGTTGACTTTGGATCCAAATCACTTGAGATATGCAAGAAGCGGCTGCAATATATTCTGCTTCGGCTGTAGATAGTGAAACACATGTTTGTTTCTTAGATTGCAAGCTCACCAACTTTCCATCGAGGAATTGACATCCTCCTGTAGTGCTTTTCCTGTCTAAACCACATCTTTCAAGGTCTGCATCTGAGTAGGCTTGAACAAAGAACCCTGAGTTTGAGGGATACCAGAGACTGAGAGAGGTGGTTCGCTTCAGATATCGGAGTATGTTTTTCACTGCTAGCATGTGTGGTTCACGAGGATTTGCCTGAAACCTAGCACAATAACACACATAAAACATTATATCGGGCCTGCTAGCTATGAGGTACATCAGAGAACCAATCATTTGACGATATAGCGTAATATCGACTGCTGGTTTTTCCAAGGATGGTGTGAGTTTGGTGCCGAACGCCATTGGAACTTTGACCTTTGAATCTCCCATCATGCCGAATTTAGCAAGAAGAGTCTGGTGTATGCTTCCTGGTTGATAAAGATGCCTTCGAGTCCCTATCTAATGTTTAAACCAAGGAAAAAGTTAATCAGACCCATTGAGCTCATTTCAAATTTAGTCTGCATCAGCTTTCTGAATTCAGCTGTTAAACTAGGATTCGTTGAGCCAAAGATGATAGCATCGACATAGATTTGAACTATAATAAGGTGGTTACCTTCCTTCTTTCGAAAGAAGGTTGGGTCAACCAAACCTTGTTTGAATTTAGACATCTTTAAGAACTTAGTTAGCGTTTCATACCATGCCCTAGGCGCTTGGTTCAGACCATAAACTGCCTTGTCTGGAATGTAACAGTGATTTGGATGCTTTTCATTCACAAAACCTGGAGGTTGCTCTACGTAAACCATTTCTTCAAGTTCTCCATTCAGAAAGGCGTATTTCACATCCATTTGATAGACCTCGAAGTTCTTGTGTGCAGCTTAGGCAATAAATATTCGAACAGATTCCAGCCTTGCTACCGGAGCAAAAGTTTCTTCGTAATCAAATCCTTCTTCCTGGCAGTATCCTTTCACCACGAGACGAGCTTTATTTTGAATCACATTACCCTCCTTGTCCATTTTGTTTCTGAATACCCATTTGAGACCAACGACAGAGGCATCTTTAGGTGTTGGAATGAGGCGCCATACCTTGTTTCTTTCAAACTCATTGAGTTCATCTTGCATAGCCTGAACCCAGTCAGAATGAGCAAGAGTAGTATTGACTGTCTTCGGTTCAACTTTGGATACGAAAGAATTATACATGCAGAACTCTACTTTGGAGAATAGGGAGGATTGCTTTGCTTTCACTTAAGATCGGGTCAGGATCTTTTCAGATACATTACCCACTATCTGAGATACAGGATGATCTCTGGTCCATTTAATGAGGGGAGGATAGTTTGGATCATAGGATGGATCCAATTCGGCGTTGACCATTTCTTCCAATTCAGATTGACTATCATCATCATAGAACATATCAGAATTCTCCCCCTCGACTGATGGTAAATCATTTGGATTTTCAGGTTGGTTCGGACCTTCGGGTGCAACAGAACTCTCAGGTGTAGCTGGACTTTCAGGTGCTACTGGACTTTCGGGTGTAGCTGGGCTTTCGGGTGCTATAGGAATAGAATTGTCCCCCTGAAAGTGTGAGTTCGGTTGATTTGAAGAAAATAGATTCTCCCCCTCAATTGAAGTGCTGTGATGAGGAGGTTCGTTTGGAACTTGTTCCCATTCACCCATTTATTTGGCTGCATCTTCGACAATTTGCTTCAGATGATCGATTTTGTTGTCTGCCGCCTTGGCTTCTGAGAGAGTGGATTTCTTAGGTTCATCGAATAAGTCTACAAACTGATCGAATAAATTAGCAATCGTGGCTGTGACTTGACCTGTTTTAGAGAAAATCTCTCCAATTGCTTCTTCAGTAGTCTTTAGCTTCTTGACGTAGCTATCATCGAAAGTCACATAATAGGTTTCTTCAATCTTTCTAGAACGCTTATTTAAAACCCGGTATGCTTTTGAAGTAAGAGAATATCCCAGAAAAATTCCTTCGACAGCTTTAACATCAAACTTGTTACGATGTTCTTTAGAGTTGAAGATGAAGCACCGTGAACCGAACACATGGAAGAATTTTACGTTCGGCTTCCTGTTATTGATGATCTCATAAGGAGTGAGAGAGAAACGCGTGTTGAGATAAGATCTATTCTGCGTAAAACATGCTGCAGCAATAGCATCAACCCAGAAATATAAGGGAAGAGAAGCAAAACTTAGCATAGTTCGGGCCGCCTCACACAAGGATCGGTTTCGCCTTTTGACAATACCATTCTGTTGAGGCGTGTAAGGGGCTGAGAAGTTATGAATGGTTCCTTTTTCTGCCAAAAAGTCTCCAAATTCTTTGTTCTTGAATTCTAGTCCATTGTCGCTCCTAATGTTTCGAACGACTTTTCTCAGTTGCACTTCAACCTGCTTGATAAACATCTTTAACTTAGGAGTGGCCTCAGTTTTGTGATTCAGACAAAATACCCATGTAAAACGTGAGAAGTCATCAACAACAACAAGAATGTACTTGCTACCGCCAATGCTCTCGATTGATGATGGACCTCACAAGTCGATGTGAAGCAACTCAAGTGGTTCAACAACTTTTGTGTTTATAATTGATGGGTAACTTTTACGACTTTGTTTCCCCATTTCGCATGCAGCACACAAGTGTTCTCGATCAAACTTGAGCAATGGAAGACCTCGAACATGACCTCCAGTGACGAGCTTGTTGATGTCTTTGAAGTTGAGATGTGAGAGCCTTCGGTGCCACAACCAGCTTTCGTCAGAATGAGCTTTGGACAAAAGAAAAATGGCTGGATTTCCTTTGATTGGTCTGAGATCCAGAGGAAACATTTCGCCTTTTCGTTCTGATTTGAGAATGAACTTATTGGATTTCTTCTCTATAATCTCTGAACCTTCGTCGTCGACTGAAACTTTGAGACCGGTACCTCCAACCAGTTGAGATACACTGATGAGGTTATGCTGCAATCCTTCTACGTATGCCACCTTTCTTATTGTGAAGTCTCCATTGGTTATCATCCCATAACCCTTTATCGTTCCATAGGAGTTGTTACCGAACTTAACATTGCCACCATTTTGAAGCGATCGAAACTCCCTTAACTCTTCCTTCCTTCCTGTCATGTGACGTGAGCAGCCACTATCAACGTACCATTCTTCGTCAAACTGCTCGTCACTAATAACCTGCAAAAATTAAGCAGATTTAGGAACCCAAAGTTTCTTGGGTCCTCGTGAGCCTTTCACAGGAACAGGAATAGTAAGAGAAACATCAACAAGATATGTTCGTTTTACTAAGGTTGTTTCATCTTTTCTTTTAATAGTAAACACTTTGATTTTGTTAGAATTAGCTACAGGTGTTTTGGATTCAGATTCTGGTGTTTCACCACTAGACTGATTTCGGTTCTCCTTGACTGAGGAAATCTTCGTTTTTCCGTTCAAGTTCGTTGATGATCTTGAATTTTGTGTAGGAACTGAATTGGGTTTAGAATGAGAAAAATTAGAAAATGAGAATTTAGAATGAGAGTCTTTCCTGACTTGAGGTTCGAAATGACCCTTTTGTTTATGGTCATTAGAGGGACCGAACCTGGACCTTCGGTAGCTGCTCGATGATGAGCCGAAGTTGGATATTTGGTTGTTGTTGGTTGGTGGTCTAAAACTTGGTCTTTTATTATAAAAGCTTTAAGGACTGAAATTAGGTCTTTGCCTGTTATTACTTGGCGGACCGAAACTTGCTTTTCGGTTACTGCTGCTTTCGGGACCAAACCTATTCTTTCGGTTCTGTGCTTCATGTGGCCCGAAATTCTTTCTCTCTGACTTAGAATCTTTATCATGGTAAGAGTAATGAGGATTTTGAGAGCGCCAAAACTGCTTTCGCTCTGAAAGATTTTTCTTGTATCTAAGATTTCTCTGCTGCTTTTGATTTTTCACCTGTTTCGGTTGTTTGTGGATATTGGCTTTTTGTTTTAGCTTCTTGACAGCTGGTTCACTTTTCATAGATGAGGCTTCACTTGTGGAGGTGACTTCTTCTACAGGTATTTCTTTTGTGCCACTTGTACCAGGTACGTCAAAGTTGGTAGGCTTATTCAGCAGTTTTGGCACATATCTTCCTTTGGCCTTCCAAGATGTTCGCTCCGACAGACCAACCGTTTCGTCTGCATCGTCTAAAGGAGCTGACCAGAAAAACTGATCACAGCCATCTGCATTGTCTTCATTCACTATGGCAGTGAGTTCCGCTGTTTGATGTTCGGTTACTCCTGTAACCTTATACACCTGATTGGGAGTGGTTCTAACATTCTAAAACACGACGACCTTTTCTTTAAGGGCTGGGGACTTAGTTTTGGACAAACGAGCGAATTCCACAGAATTTTTAGAAATCAGATTTTTGTGGTTTTCGGGTTCGCTCTTGACAAACTCAGAACAGTCGACTTCAACCTCTACAGAAATTTCACTCATATCATCGTCCTCATCAAGTTTAGATGCATTTTCAACATAAATTTTATTTTCTGAACTTAAATTGGCACTCAATGAGTCGAATTTTTGTATGGTTTCGGTCCTCAGTTGCAGCTTATCGTTTTCATCCAAAAGATTTTTAAGCATGTCCTTATGGTCTTTGGACTTTATAAAAGATTCTATTTTGTCCAGACCATACATACAAGTGGGATTGACATCATCGGAAGATACAACACTTTCACAGTTGTATGCTTCGGCATCGATGTCATCCTCCTTAAACTCAAGGAAGGGTAGAATCATGCGATGTATCTTCTGCCCTATTTCACTATTTAGATGCAGTTGAGTAATGTTAGCATAAAGTGTTTTATCGATCAAACAAAAAACATTCCTTTGCTTTAACAATTTCAAATTGTCTCTTTGTAAATAAATGTTTTCATCCCTAGACTTAATTAGCTCCGACTCCTTCTGCTTAATCCACATCCTTCGCTCCTCACTCTTGGATGACACCCTGCTTATTTGGCCAGTCAGATTAGAATTTGTGACTCGAGTTTGAGTTAAACAACTATCTAGATTTGAAAGTCTTGAATTCAAGTTATTTAATTCCTTTTCATATGATTTTTGTGGAATTTTAAACGAAACAAAAACAGATTGTACCTTCTTGATCAGTTCATCAAGTTCACTGATCTGCACACTGAGAGGTTTTGCTGTAAAGCATAAGTCCTCTCGCTCCTTGGCCTCGTCATTTCCACCATCAGTATTATATCCCCTCATCTGAGATACGTCAGTCACCATCAGACATCTTCCGCTGGTTTCATCATCTTTTGCAACAAAATGCTTTCCATGCGAAGGCTTTCTCACCTCATCGTCTTCTGAATCGGTCGACCATACCTGTACGCCACCGAACTCGTCATCCTCTGCCGAACCCTGCACAATAAGAGCATTCATAGAGGGATTAGTAGCAGATTTCTTCCTTTTAAAACCCTCCAGCTTTTTCCTAAGAATTGCCTTTTCATCTTTCTTCTCATCCTTCTCAGCCATCTTCTTCAGCACACAATCCTTTGCGTAGTGATTCTTTCCCCCACAGTAGAAGCAACTGACACCAGAGTCAGCTTCACCCTTAGCTTCCTTTTTCGACTCCTGAACCTTCAGTTCATCATTTACTCTTTCGGAACTATAGCTTCCTTGCCAATTACGATTTTTGTTGGAAGGAAACTTTTTCTTGATAAACCTTCTGGGATTTGACACCATTCAGGCGTAGTCTTCGGCTGTCAGATCGTGATCTCCCAGATTAAGATCCTCTTCATCTTCTTGTACACTTTTACCCTTGGAAAAGAGCGCCAGAGATCCCAGACTAGAAACCCCGCTCTTCTCTTGCAGCACTATCTTTTCTTGGGATTTCAGAATTCCCACCATTTTCGCCAGCGAATATGATTTGAACTGCTCGTGTGCTTTAACTGTAGACACAACAGCTCTCCATTCGGATCTTAAACCATTCAGAAAAGTGACCTTCTGTTCAATAAGCTTCCTTTCAATATCATGTTTGATCATCTTCCTGAGAAGATGATTGAAGCGATCAAACGTCTGTGTAACAGACTCATCAGGATTTTGCTTAAACTCTCCAAACTCAGACAGAAGCAAGGTCTGAATTGAGTGCTCCAGATCTTCATCTGTAGAATACAGCTCTCACAGCCGATCCCAGATTTCTTTAGCTGTACTGCAGGATCTCACCAATCTAAACGTGTCAGATTGAATAAAGAATCAAATTAGTCTCAATGCTTTGATGTTGCACTCAAACTTCTCCTTTTCGTCCTGAGCGACATCTTTCACATCTTTTAACAAATCATTATACTCCTTTTCAGTTTTAATAATTCTGGATGTTCCTGAATGAGCAAATGGTCCAGACACAATGGCTTCCCAAATCAGATACCCATTATCTTCAGATCCAATGACGTAGTCTTCGAAATGATGCGCCCAAACATCGTAATCTTGAGTGTAGAGAATTGGAATCTTGGTTGTAGATCCTATATTGTTTGAGATGTTGATAGGATTGGTTTGAGAATCGTCCATGCTTGATCGTTTAACCTGTTGTAAGATCAGACTTGTTATATGTAATATTAGGGCAAGATGAATAATTACTGAGATACGTCAATTATGGAGTAACGACTCAATAAATATTAGTAAATGCGGAATAAACCCTAATCACTTCTTTCACAGAAGAGATGTGTATGAATTACACAGCCTCCTGCTCTGATACCAATTGATGAGTTTAAGAAACTCTTTGATCGTTTAGATCTTATAACAGGTAAACCACGGAAGCGATAACAGCAATATAAAACACAAGAAGGAATCTGAATAAGTCGAATGATTCGATTAATTCAATCCTTAGCAGAGCTCGATAAAGAACTTCCGATGTAGAGGATATTAGGGTTACAAAAGATAAAGATCAAAATACTTGACAGAATAACTTCTAAAATCTTACGTCCTAGGATGCATGCACGCACCTATAAATACAAAACCCTATAAAATAACTCACGGATGGACAGGCCCATACCGGAGACTAAATGGACTAAATAGCAAGCCCAAGACGCAACACCTTCTGGACCTAACAGTTTAGACAAGTCATGCATATGTAATTATCATCTTGGGCACATCAACAAGAAACACATTGCCTTAACTCCAAAAGGATGGAGTTATTGAATCGTTTGACCTTAAATTAGACGATGAATGTGAGTCTTGTTTGTTGTGCAGGATGACTAAATCAACTTTCACTAGTACAAGTGAAAAAGGTGAAGATTTGTTGTCCCTGATCCATACGGATGTGTGTGGACCATTCAAATCTGCCACAAAGGATGGAAGTCGCTACTAAGTTATATTTACTTACGATTATAGTAGATACAATTATATTTAATTGATCAAACATAAATAGGAAATTTTTGAAAGGTTCAAAGAGTTTAAGAATGAATTAGAGAAACAATTAGGAAAAAAGATAAAGATGTTGCAATCTGATAGAGGTAGTGAGTATCTTAGTATCGAGTTTAATAACTATCTAAAGGAATGTGGAATTGTTTCACAATTAACACCTTTTAGGACACCACAATTGAATGGTGTAGCTGAGAGTTGCAATCATACCTTACTTGATATGGTTCGCGCCATGATGAGTTATGTGTCTCTTCCAATATCATTATTGGAGTATGCCATAGAAACAGCCGCCCACATCCTCAATCTTGTTCCAACTAAGAAAGTTGCCAAGACACCTAATGAAATGTTGACAGGGAAACTTCCCTCACTCGCACATATCAAGGTATGGGGTTGTGAGGTTTTTGTTTTGTGAGAAACCGCTGAAAATTGGAATCTAGAGCGGAGAAGTGTTTTTTCATCGGTTATCCACAAAAATCCTTTGGATACTTGCTTTACAGAACTAGTGACAACATGAAATTTGTATCTCGAAGAGGAGTCTTTTGCGAGAGAGAGAGAGAGAGAGAGAGTGTGTGTATGTGAGAGAGAGAGAGAGAGAGAGATCATTTCCAAAGAGGGCAGCAGGAGCACAATTGATCCTAAAGAGATTCAAGATTCATCCGATAAAGCAACTTTTAAAGTTACTAGATCTCAACTTGAGAATGAAACTGTTGAGCCATTAACAATTCGTTTCCCTTTTTTCGGTCTAGTAGGGTTAGCATGTCACCTTCGTTCTATGGTTTCCATATAACTGCAGAAGGTGGTATATTTATCAATGATGCACCACTAGTAAATTTGGATGAGCCTGCTAACTACAAGAAAGCGATGGCAGGCCTTGAGGCTGCTAAGTGGAAAAGGCAACGAGATCCAATCCATGTGTGATAACCAAGTTTCGAACTTGGTTGATCAAGCACCTAGACGAAGACAATGGTGTGTAAATGGATATTCAAGAAGAAGAATGACATGGATGCTAATGTACAGACTTAGAAAGCTAGGCTAGTTGTAAAAGACTTTACTCAAACCCAAGGGATTGACTATGATGAGACTTTTTTCATCAGCTTCCAAGTTTAAGTGCATTACGGTAATGCTTTCCATAGTTTCTCAGTATGACTATAAAGTATGGAAGATAGATGTCAAACTTCTTTCCTTAATGCGAAACTGGTTGTGGATGTTTACATGGCTCAACCAGAAGGTTTTGTACATTCTAAATTCCCTAATAGGGTGTGCTAGCTTGCAAATTTCATTTGTGGACTAAAGCAAGCATCTCGTAGCTGGAATCTTTGCTTCCATGAAAAGGTCAAAGAGTTTAAATTTTCTAGAAGTGAAGATGAATCTTGCATGTATGTCAAAGCTAGAGGGAGCATTGTAACTTTTCTAGTTCTGTATGTGGATGGCATACTCCTAATAGGAAATAGTATTCAGACCTTGTAGGAAGTAAAGTCTTAGCTTAGGAAATGTTTAACTATGAAGGATCTCGAATAAGCTACATATATTCTTGGTATAAGAATATAAAGAACGATTACTAGGATTTAGTTCGGGTACATACTTAGATAATGCATCATACAGTTAAGTTGAGCAAGACTCATGTCCTAGTAGTGATACAGAGATACATACTATGAGTTGGACTCTATGTGCTTCGACTATAGGATCGATCATGTATGTTATGACATGTAGTCGACTTGATGTCACTTATTCTTTGAGCATGGTTAGCAGATATCAGGGAAATATTGGTTTAGCTCATTGGATGACGGTGTAGAACATTCTTAAGTATTTGCAAAAAAAGGATAAGATCTTAGTTCATGGCAGCAAAGATGAACTTAACGTGAGTAGGTATAGTGATGCTAGTTTTCTAATAGATCAAGATAATAGTTATTCTCAATCTGGCTGGCTTTTTTGTTAAATGGTCGAGCAGTAACTTGGAAAAGTTCCAAGAAACAAAAAGTGGGCGACTCTACTTATGAATCAGAGTATATCGTAGCAAGCAAGGCAATAAATGAGACCATGTGGTTAAAAAAATTTATTGGATATCTTGGAGTTGTTCCATCAATCCAAGAACCATTGTAGATATTCTGCGACAATGAGGGTGCAGTGGCTTTGACAAAAGAACCTAAAGATCATGGTAGATCTAGGCACATCGAGAGGAAATATCACTATATTAGACATAAAGTTGAAGAGGGTGGACTCGTGGTGAATCATGTATTATCATAAGAGAATCCTTCTAATCCTCTCACAAAGGGCCTAAGCAAGGTCAATTACTTTGAGCATGCTAGGAGAATTCGACTCAGAAACGATATTAGATTTTAGATGTTAGTGTTGACGTTACTTTTGAAATTATATAGCATTTAAAATTGTAATTGAATAGTGATTAATTAAATGGAGGTTTCTTTATATTCAATGTGTATTATGCTATTTTTTAATCAATTTATTATTTCGTTTCACTTTTCATGTTTTACTTCCTGAATGTTAAGTTATTTGAAGCACAACAGTCGGTCATACTTTGGGAGTAGGTATTGATTTAAGACTGTCATGAGTTGTTTGTAAATTGTCCATATATAGTGGATAGCATTAGGATTGCTATAGAATTCATAAGTACTTAGAAATAAAGGATTTTGAGTATTGGTTAAATCCGCGCTTATAGATTACTTCATGGATTTAATCACGAGTACTTTTAAGATGATAATATCCTCTATTCCTAAAACCGGATATATGTAAGTCATATTTTGCGAATTGGTTGTACATTGGTTTACTCCAACTCATCTCGTAACTAGGTGCTATAAAGTGTAATTCCATGTATGACTCGATGAATGAACTTGTATGATTATATAGTTAAAGTTTATTCATTTATTTTGACTTAATATGAAAATTGATATATTTGGGCCCATCGGTGTTTTGATGTTGACATTAGAATGTTGGGCCCAAACATGATTAAATTGATGTGTTCAATTGGTACTCTATTGGCGTTATCACAAAACGAGAAGAGAAAATGACAAAAATGGTCCCTGCAGTTGTCAAAATTCTATGTTTTTGGTCCAAAACGAAATGTTGGTGCACCACTGATCCAATATTGGATCTTTTTAGTGATTTAGGTCCCTATCCACTTAAAAAGACAATTATACCCTTTATATTTTTTCTTATTTTATTTAATTTTTAATGATTTTAAGTAATAAAAAATTAGAGAATGGCCCACACACACACACACACACACACACTCTCTCTCTCTCTCTCTCTATCTCGGGTAGCTTTCATCTTCTTTACCTCTCATCTATCTTTCTCTCTTTCAAGAAAACACATTCAAGAACACCCCCACTGCCACCATCTTCCTCCGGCACCACCAGATGCCACAGATATGTTCGTACATCGGGGAAGGAGCGGTGACGACTTCGTTATACACCATAGAGGTGGTGGAAGAAAGGGACAAAGATGATGACGGAGAAGTCGAAACATGCATCACCATTTTATAGCCATCATTGTTAGCTACAAGCATCCGCCACTAACCACCTTCATCTCCATACCATTACCTCCATATCTCCTTGGCATTAAGTTGAGGAGACCTCTCCTCATATCTGAAAAATTCAAAACTGAAAAACTTATCGTTCACCACCGTTGTTCTTACACAGATGGTTACTGAAAAACAGAAAAGAGAGATGATAGTGACCGGAGATGGTTATTATTTGAGCATCAAACACACTGGATACTAATTTTAAGATTTTTGTTTTTCCTCCCATCGTGTTCTTCATTTTCTATAATCTATCATATGTATGTTTGTTTAAATCATTTAGATCTTCATTAATGGCTTTCAATTTATTGTCGATCTTTGTGGTAGAAATTTCATTGCGTCGATTTGGTGATCAAAATGGTTTTGTTGATGATTAGATTCAGATAGATGAGATGAACTTGTTCTTGATCTAATGGTTCATTTCAAATGGAAAGATGGGTTGGATTTCTCGATTCTCAGTTGTTGAGCCACCACATCCTCTAGTCTCATAGATGGTGATCGGAGAAAGAGCAGAGAGAAAGAAGATGGGATTTTTTGGGTCATTCCATGGCAGATCCCACAGGTGGTGTTGGTGGTCTTCTAACGATCGGGCTCTGGTTCTCCGTCAGTTTTAGTAGTATAATGGTCGTCGGTGAGGGTATAGATGGTAAGAGGTAATAGTGTCGGACTCAATGGCGGTGAAGGGGGGTGACAATAATGAATGTCGGTAGTGGAAGAGGGGTGTTATAATGACACTAGACTTGTTTTGTAGATCTGGAAATGAAAAAGATGCTTGTCCGGCAGGTGGAGGTCCAACAGATGGTGGCTCGGTAGGTCGTAGGGTGACCAGTGATGGTGTTGTGTGTGTATGTGAGAGAGAGAGAGAGAGAAGAAAGAGAGAGAGAGAGAGAGAGAGAGAGAGAGAGAGAGAAAGAGAGAGAGAATATAAGTGAGTGGGGGTAAAGGTGGGTATTAGGGGTAGGGTAGGTGTTATTTCTTTTTCTTTTAATAATAAGAAATTAAAAATTAAATTAATAAAAGAAATATAAGGGCATATCCATCTTTTTAAGTTGGGTGTGGATCAAAACCACACAAAAATGTCACTCATAGGGACCAAAATCGCACAAGGTATTCAAAATTAGACCAATGGTGCACCAACATTTTGTTTTGGACCAAAAGTACATAAATTTATCAACCACAGGGACCTTTCTGCAATTTTGTCAAACAAGAATATAGCAAAATAGAATCTTGGACAAGAGATTGATTCTAATTGATGTCTCATGTTTATACGATATCGGGAAGAATGAATGAATAGTTGATCACTTATCTTAGAGCCAACAGAGTCTGGTAATATCTTGAAAACACTCTTTACTAGTTATTCAGAGTTGTACAAGCAATTGTAGTTAGCGACTTATAAAAGTGGTAGACTGTTTGGATTAAGGTGTCTAAGATCCTAACTAAATTGGTATAATGTTGATGAATAAAAGTAAAGTCCCTTTTGGGTTGCACTCATTATAGGGAAATTGTTTAGATTGATTATAGGAGAGAGATAAATAATTTACTAATATATTATATGACTAATATATTAATTAGAAATAGTTATAATTAATTTAGAATTAATTAGAATTAATTTGGAATTAATTATGGGTTTATTAGAATTAATTAAAAGTTGAAGGACTACAACTTTGATTGTTCAAAAGGTGAGCAAAGGATAGGTTGCAGAACCTTCATGTAATTGACAGTTTGGAGGCTCCTCTTGGAGTCTTCTGTAAGCCTTCATGTAGAAAATTAAGGAACTAGATAATTACCTTATTTGAAATTATATGGATTCTAGGTTTTTCCTAATCAGCTATAAATAGGGCATTGGACTTGGAATTTTCGGCCAATGAAATGAAACATGTTAAAGCCAAAAATTTGCCTCCTCTCCCATCTCTCCTAAATCTTCTAGGTATTTTGTGTTGTGGGTGTCAACCATTAGAGGCTTGCACACAATTGAAGCTAGTTTTCAAGAGACTATTGGATTGATTTAGTTGGATAAAAAAGGTTTTTTTACAATAACAAATCAAAGGTATGTTATTCCTTTTGTGAATTTCGATTTCAATTAGGGTTTAAATGTTTTGTTGTTCAATACTATGTTGATAAAATAGAGTTATGACATATATCAAATTAGGTTGCATGTACCCTTAAGAGTTTAAGGTATTTTCCACATTATTAAATGTAAAACCCATTATATATATATATATATATATATATATATATATATGTGTGTGTGTGTGTGTGTATAACCTACTATATGTAAAAGAAAAATTATGAAGTCATACTATAAGAGATGTATTACGAAACAACCAATACAATGAATGTTGAATGAGTGTCCTTTTCACTCACCGCTTCTTTATGTGGTGGATTGTCGTTAGCTGAAAGGGTTCGATATGACGATGTATCGTTAAAAGTATAACACGTATAAGTACTAAAAAATTATCGTTCTTAGTTATTTTAGGAAAATGTGAATGGTTGCCAATCCATCATTAATGTACACTGTTCGTTGCAAGTTTATTCATGGAGTATGTGTGGTTAATTGACACATAAATTGTAGATGTAAAAGGATAATGATGTGGACTTGCTCTTGTGACTTAATTGATGGAGCGTGTGTGGTTAACCAACATGTCGATTTATGAGTTACAAAATGATGAAGGCTCACACGTTCTTACATGGTTGATTCACCATCATATTTGTGAGACCTAGGCATCCCAGGCACAAATATAGGATGTGCAAATCCAAGATTAACATTCCTTTGAATAGATTCAATGAATCTCAAAAATCTAGAAGTTTCATAGTGATTGAAATTGCGAAAATGAAATACCTACCTAAAATAAATTTGTTGAATGATTATGGTATCTGTATTCATAAAAGGAATTGAATATATGGATCCTAGCCTTCAAATAAAATTGGGTATATATTTAAAGGAATGAATCAACTAATTAAACTATCCCCCTCTCTCTTTCTCTTTCTCTCTCTCTCTCTCTCTCTCTCTCTCTCTCTCTCTCTCTTTCCCTCTCTCTTTGTCTCTCATTATAGATGTCAAGTCAAAGTAGACATACTATAATGTCCCACAAATACTAATTACTTTTTTTAAGTCAACCAAAACCATCAATCATTCATTTCAAAACAATTCAAAGTGCAACAATGTAGAAAATATTTCTCAGAGTAAAAATCAAAATCATAGAATACAGAACACTAGTGGATGTTATGTGATCACGTCGGGCCCTTCCCGTTTGAACCAGAGGTACTTGAAGCCATAAACATAAGCTATAAGCACAAATCTTAGTGAATTCCCAAAAATACCACATAACATACATATATCAGGCCCCATCCGGGGTCTATTGGGCCCCGCCCGGTACAGATCTACCAGTAACATGTAGTGGGCCCTACCCAAACACACATACAAATACATGTAAGAGTCACAAAGCCAATAGCATTCATCAAACATAATCCGATGGGCCGATATCAGTGCCTTTAACCCACAAATACTGTGAGGAGACTCACCTTAATCCAAAGATAATCGAATCTCATGCACGTTGCTGCTACAAAAGCTCCCCATATTGAACATATTAAAACCAACCCTAACTAATAATTAGGGTGATGACACATCATCAAAGATCCATTTCATATTCTCTCCACTAGGGTAAAAGACCATTTTATCCTTCCAAGGCTAGACCTCATCCAACTTGGTCCAAAGACCAAAAATGACCCATTTCAACTTTTGGGAGTATGCCCTGCGTACTCCTTCACTATGTCATGTGTTCTATATTTCCTTATATAACGGGACCAAGCGTTGCTACACGTTGCGTACACAGAGGTTATGCCCTACGTAACCAAGCAATTTGCCAACCTCCTTATTAACCTGTTAATACCTTCAGACCAAACGTACAACACTCAAATCTGAGTCTAATGGATGTCTAAAGTCATCAACTTCCTGACTTTGTGACCTTGCATGGGTATAATGCAGTCTAAAACCAAACCGTAGATCCTTAACATCATCTAATGACTCCAAGCACTTGCATGCATGAAAAGCTGCCATCAAGACCCCATTTTTATGACTTAAAATCCTCAGAAATAACAATATATGAAAATCACAAGCTTTAGAGTAGCTTTTACTCACAATAACCAATTATGTGGGAAAAAAACATGTAAAACTTTAAGATAACCTAGATATAAACCAAGAAATTATAATGGTTCAAGCTTTATACCTTCTGAGGCATGCATATGAGATGAAAGTTCCAAATCTTCAAGCTCCAAGCTCACCAAATCTTTTTTCATGGATTCCTTTATCATAAAACACACAAAAACTCACTCAAAATGCTCACGATCTTCACAAATTAGTTAGGGTTTCGAAATTACTGATTTCGAGAAATTAGAGGCTAACCATGAAGCGGCGTGAAGGTACTTAAGGTGTTTAAATAGGGTATCAACCCTAAAATTTAGGGTTTCAGAATCAACATGAATAAGCCATGCATACACCTTATGTATACCCAACATAATGGATGAAGTCCCCGTCCATCTTTAAAGAATTACGCCCTATGTACACATAGTATACTCCCCATGTAAGGACTTTGCAAAAATTCAATATTTTGAGCCGTGAATGGAAAATACCTAGAAAACAGATGTTATTACTCTTTCTCCTCCTCCTCCTACCAAACCAACTCATCACTCTCTATCCCACCATTTCTCCCTAAATTACAACCCTCATTCCTTTCCATCCTCATTAAGTTAGAAAGGTTTGTGTAAGATCCCGAAATTCAGGTACATCTATTTTACCTATCTTCTTTACCAAAGTGTCAAGTTTAGACTCAAAGTGAAAAATGTTGCAAACGAGTACGCTGGGTGTACCGAAGACTATGTTGCGCATACTCATGCACTTATTATGGACGCAGACTCAATCAGGTACGTTGGGCGTACCAAAGTTACGTTGGGCGTAACTGGATCAAGTGCAAAACCCTAAATGAGACTTGAGGACTATAAAAAGAATGATATGGTCCTTACCCCAACCACCATATTACAGAGAGTGAAACCCTAAGAGAGCAAAACCCTGTTATAAGCTTGTGTGTGTGCTCTTAAGCTTGAAAGTGCCATTTTGTGGTTGTGAAGAAGAAGAGGAGACCATTGTGGAAGCTAGAAGTTGGAGGACAAGCTTAGATCCGAGTTCTATAGAGGTTGGTGCTTCACTTGGAGGTAAAAAGCTCAAAGCTTTCCTCGTCATCTTTGATTTGTGCTTTATGGACCAATTTTTAGGGTTTTTGGTTCCAAGGTGGAGACATTATGAGCAAAGGGTCTCCATAAGCTTAGATCTGCCCTATTCCAAAGTAATATGTGTTGTAGGCTCAAAAAAATCCAATCTTGGACGTGGATATTAAGTCATGCATGAGATGAGGGCTTAATGAGGAAAGAGGAAAGGTGCTTGGAGTGATTGGTGGCCTTTACAGCCATGCAAAGGCTTAAAGGTTTTGACTTTATGGATTAAGTTGCCTTATAATAGTCAGATCTGGAATTTGAGCTAATGTCTTAACCGTTTAAGTCCAAAAATCAAAAAGAGTGTTAAGACTAGGACTTACGCTGATCGTAATCCCAGTACGCGCAGCATAGGGGTTTGAGCTCCCCGATTCTATGAAGTATCAGAGTACGCCCCGCGTACAGAGTTGTTACACGCCGCGTACTCCGGAGGGTTGACTTTCGTTGAGTTTTAGGATTTAGTCAATATTTGGAGTGTTGAACCATTAGAGCCTTGGTTTGAGGGATTCGGATGCACCTTCTGGCGTACTTGAACTCAAACTAAGGATTCGAGGAGATTTTTATAAAAGTAACAATCTTTCAAAAAAAAAAGAGAGTAAAAAATTTTGAGAAAAGCAGAAAGGGGTAGTGTGCATGTTCAGTTAGCGCCCGAACGCTGATTTCCCAAAATACCCTTACATTATGTGTTATGATATTATGAAATGAGTTATGCATGCTAGAGTAGGCTAGGTAATTGATATTTTAGGACTAGAGTGGCCTGATTTGTGATGCCTTAGCCTAGGAGTTCTGCTGTTGTGAGTTGCTTTGAGTGCATTTGGGTAGTAGAGAGTAGCTTATGATAGGCTTGCTAGAGAGTAGGCTGGATTCAGAGTAGTATGAAGGACATGCGAGTTGGGATCCTAGGAGGAGGACTTGGGGTGAATGCTGATATAGTGTGGAAGGTAGTATAGGGCCCGTACTACTGAAAACACAGGGTCAGTGGGCGTTCCATGTAAGAATCCTCAAGGTACTAAGGAACAAGTAGGGTTGAGTTATTAAGTGCGAGTACACTCGAGCGAGTCTCTGATTTCTTTATGTTGTGTTTTCAGAGGCATCATGGTTGGGACACACAACACTCCAGAGAGAAGTGGTATCAACGATGAGGAGTTTCGCCAATTGATTCATGAGGAGGTGGTTGCAGCCATCCGAGAGGAGATTTCGGATATGTTTGGGTCTATCAAGACCACCTTGATTGAGACGTTTGATGAGCGATATGTAGCTGTGTCGGAGGCTGCTATTGCTGCAGCCACCGCAGCTGTCGCTGTCGCGAGGCCATAGGGAGGTGACTCGTTGCTATAATGAGAGTTCAGCAACACGAAGCCACTATATTTTGATGGGAAGCACGATCCAATAGCCGCGATGAGGTGGATTTCTGACATTGTGGGATGCTTTGACACGTGTTCATGTCCGAAGAATCTAAGGGTACGGTTCTCGCTAAAGCAACTTTGCATGGGAGCAATGGATTGGTGGAAGTTTGTGACGACGCATTTCACTTCTGCAGAGCTTACCGTGGTAACCTGGGACAGGTTCACCACCATGTTTTGTGACGAATACGTTCCCCCTGTGGAAAGGGAATGGTTGTCCCAGGAGTTCTTGTCCCTCAAGCAGAGAACAGAGTTTGTTACTGTGATCACCAGGATGTTTCACGAGAGGGCGATGTTTTTCCCTGAGCATGTGTCTACTGAGCAGGCACGCATGAGTCGATATCTGAGTATACTGAGGAGAGACATTCGCGAGTTCGTGGCAAACTTGACGTACCGGAAATTTGCCGAGCTCCAGGCAAAAGCTCGGAAGAGGGAGATTGAGCTCGAGACTCAGGCCAGGGAGGAGGCAGAGTCTTAGTGGAGGGATCGGCGATCGGCACAGTCCCAGCTGGCAGCCAAGCGGGCAAAGCCCGTTGATTCAAGACCAGGGAACCAGAGGGGCCGTACTTGCGGTAAGTGCGGCAAGAGTCATGAGGGGACTTGTCGAGCAGGGTCTTGCTACAAGTATGCCAAGGAGGGGCCCATGGCTAAGGATTGCCCCAGGGGATTTGCAGTTTTCTTCCACTGCAACCAGATCGGACATCGGAAGGCCGAGTGTCCGCAGTTGCGGGGATCAGCATAAGGTCTACCGCAGGGATCTGCCCCTACTGCAGTACGGGCTACCAAGAGTCAGCCAGTGAAGGCCGAGGCGCCAAAGGCTTGTAGTAGAGCCTTCCAGTTGACCGCAGAGGAGGTCCGCGCAGAACCCGACATTGTGGCTGGTATGTGATTCTTGCTTCCTCTTTTGTTTGTGTATTGTGATTATTTGTGTTATGCTTAGGTACTTTTCTCGTGAGTTCTATACCTGCTTTGGTGTTGTTTGACTCAGGTGCGAGTCGGTCTTTTGTATCGCTAGCTTTTAGTCATCACATCAGTATCCAGCGCGAGGTGTTGAGTTGACCTTTGAGAGTATCCATAGCTGATGAGCCTGATGTGTTTGCGACTGATGTGATCTGGGGATGTGTGCTTGAAATATTTGGCGTCGAGTTTCCGATAGATTTGGTACCTATCGCTATGGGGGATGTCTGTGTCATCGTGGGCATGGACTGGATGAGTCGATTTGGAGCTATGATCGATTGTGAGCGTCAGCTGGTGACCCTACGAAACCCTAGTGAGGGAGTGATTACGGTGTTTGGTGAGGGTACCCGATCAGGGTTAGCATTTTGTTTGGCAGCTCGGGCGAGGCAGAGCTTGCAGCAGGGTTGCATTGGTTTTCTGGTGTATGTGGTGGATACGAGAGATGTTTCAGTGAGACCGAGTTCTATTGTTGAGGTTTAAGTGGTGAGAGAATTTTCGGACGTGTTTCCTAAGGAGTTACTGGGTGTGCCTCCCGAGAGGCAGGTGGAGTTTCGCATTGATTTACTCCCGGGGGCGACACCTATCGCCAAGGCACGCTATCGCCTTGCACCGCCGGAGATGCAGGTGTTATTCTCACAGCTCTAGGAGCTATTGGGAAAGGGATTTGTTCGGTCGAGTAGCTCGTCGTGGGGAGCACTGATCCTTTTTGTCAAGAAAAAAGATTGTTCGCACCGAAGGTGCATCGATTATCGGGAGTTGAACAAGTTGACGGTCAAGAACCGTTATCGATTGTCGAGGATCGATGATCTGTTCGATAAACTGCAGAGGGCGTCTTACTTTTCCAAGATAGACTTGAGGTCTGGATATCATCAGATGAGGGTACGGGAGGAG
This sequence comes from Lactuca serriola, assembly GCF_051521515.1. Taxonomy (NCBI): domain Eukaryota; kingdom Viridiplantae; phylum Streptophyta; class Magnoliopsida; order Asterales; family Asteraceae; genus Lactuca; species Lactuca serriola. The sequence goes on from NC_136410.1 coordinate 137,475,762, forward strand.
GATATCCAGAAGACGGCGTTTAGGACTCGTTATGGGCATTACTAGTTCGTGGTGATGCCTTTTGGGCTCACTAATGCACCAGCAGCATTCATGGATCTCATGAACCGACTATGCAGACCGATGTTGGATCGATCGGTGATTGTGTTCATTGATGATATACTAGTGTATTCGAGATCCAAAGAGCAGCATGAGGAGCATCTGAAGGAGATTCTTGGAGTGATGAGATCGGAGAGGCTTTATGCCAAATTCTCCAAGTGTGATTTCTGGTTACGAGAGGTCCAGTTCTTGGGGAACCTCGTTAATCAGAATGGGATCTTGGTCGACCCGGCCAAGATTAAGGCCGTTATGAGTTGGGAAGTGCCAAAATCCCCTACCGAGATCATGAGTTTTCTGGCGTTGGCTGGCTACTATCGAAGATTTATTAGGGATTTCTCCAAGATTGCCATTCCCCTCACCAGGTTGATCCCAAAGGGCGTTGATTTTATTTGGGGTCCTGAGCTGCAGACCTTATTCGAGACTCTTCGCCAGAGATTGTGTGAAGCCCCGATCTTATCCCTCCCAGAGGGAATAGAGGATTTTGTGGTGTACTGTGACACGTCTATATCGGGATTGGGTGCGGTGCTTATGCAAATAGGGCACATGATAGCATACGCATTGAGGCAGCTAAAGCCTCATGAGACGAGGTATCCCACCCATGATTTGGAGTTGGGGGTAGTGGTGTTCGCCCACAAGATATGGCGTCATTATTTGTATGGGGTTCGGTGTACCATATACATGGACCACAAGAGTTTGAAGTACTTGATGGACAAGCCCAACCCGAACATTCGCCAGAGGAGATGGTTGGATGTCGTAAATGATTATGATTGTGAGATCATGTACCACCTGGGCAAGGCTAATGTTGTAGCTGATGCTGTGAGCCGTAGGGCGAGAGTGCTACGATACAAGATATTTGTATGAGGATGACGGTGATGACTCCGGTGTTGGATACCATCCGAGAGGCCCAGGTAGACGTTGTGAAACTGGAGAACCATAACAGAGAGAGGGTGAATGGGCAGGTATCCGAGTTTGTTACCGATAGCCGGGGGCTTATGACATTTCATGGTCAGATTTCGGTGTTGTTTACGGGCGGGGCACGTACCATACTGATAGAGGAGGCGCACATATCGATATTCTTGATCCATCCAGGGGACACTAAGATGTATTTGGACCTGAACAGAGATTGTTGGTGGCCCTGTATGAAGAGGGATATTGCGTGGGTAGTGGAGATGTGCTTGACCTATCGCCGAGTTAAGGCCGAGCATCAGCGTCCAGATGGCAAGCTGCAGCCATTAGAGGTTCCCCAGTGGAAGTGGGAACATATTTCTATAGATTTTATCACCAAATTTCCGAGGACTGCGAGGGGTGTTGATGCAATTTGGGTGATTGTAGATCGGTTAACAAAGAGCACTCAATTCCTTGCTATCAGTGAGTGTTCTTATGTAGAGAAGCTGGTGGAGATATATGTGAGAGAGGTGGTGTCGTGGCATGGAGTGCCGATCTCAATTGTGTCAGACCGTGATGTATGTTTCACTTCCAGGTTCTGGAAGAAGTTCCATGAGGAGTTGGGTACGAGAGTGCACTTCAGTACTGCTTACCACCACAGACGGATGGTCAAAGTGGGTGGACGATTCAGACACTCGAGGACATGCTCCGAGTATGTGTTATGGATTTCGGTGGAAGTTGGGATTCATACCTACCCTTGGCTAAGTTTTCCTATAATAACAGCCACCACTCGAGCATTGGTATGCCTCCCTTTGAGCTATTGTGTGGGAGGAAGTGTAGAACCCCTATCTGTTGGGGCGAGGTAGGGCAGCAAGTAATGGGTAGCACTGAGATAGTGCTTAAGACGACAGAGCAAATCCAGCAGGTCAGACAGAGATTACTGACAACCCAGAGTCACCAAAAGAGTTATGCAGATAGGCGTCGGTCCGAGCTCGAGTTTCAAGTTAGAGACTTTGTACTCCTGAAGGTATCTCCTTGGAAAGGGGTGATCCGATTCAAGAAGATGGGAAAACTGGGGCCTCGATACATTGGCCCTTTTAGGGTGATCGCCAGAGTGGATAAGATAGCATACCGTTTGGAGCTACCCGAAGAGTTGAGTCAGATCCATGATACCTTCCACGTGTCCCAATTGAGGAAGTGTATAGTAGATGAGACGACAGTAGTGTCGTTGGAGGATATTCAGATAGATGCGAACCTGAATTACGTTGAGAGACAAGTCGCAGTTATGGAATGGAGGATCAAGGTTCTGAGGAACACGGAGGTGGCCCTGGCTCAGGTCCAGTGGCATCATCGGAGAAGGTCCAAGCTGACTTGGGAGCCAGAGTCGGAGATGCGGGAGCAGCATCCGGAGTTTTTTACAGCATGAGACTTCGAGGGCGAAGTCTGGCTCTAGTGGGGGAGAATTTGTAACATCCCGAAATTCAGGTACATCTATTTTACCCTTCTTCTTTGCCAAATTGCCATGTTTAGCCCCTAAGTGAATAATGTTGCTAACGAGTACGTTGGGCGTACCGAAGAGTACGTTGCGCATACTAATGCGCTTATTATGGACGCAGAATCAATTAGGTACGCTGGGCGTAATTGGCTCAGATGCAAAACCCTAAATGAGACTTGAGGACTATAAAAGGAATAATATATTCCTTACCCCAGCCACCATATTACAGAGAGTGAAACCCTAAGAGAGCAAAACCTCATTATAAGCTTGTGTGTGTGCTCTTAAGCTTGAAAATTCCATTTTGTGGTGGTGAAGAAGAAGAGGAGGCCATTGTGGAAGCTAGAAGTTGGAGGACAAGCTTAGATCCGAGTTTTATAGAGGTTGGAGCTTCACTTGGAAGTAAAAAGCTCAAAGCTTTCCTTGTCATCTTTGATATGTGCTTTGTGGACCCATTTTTAGGGTTTTTGGTTCCATGGTTGAGACTTTATGAGCAAAGGGTCTCCATAAGCTTATAAATGCCCTATTCCAGTGTAATATGTGTTGTAGGTTCATAAAAATCCAATCTTGGTCGTGGATATTAAGTCATGCATGAGATGAGGGCTTAATGAGGAAAGAGGAAAGGTGTTTGGAATGATTGGTGGCCTTTACAAACATGCAAAGGCTTAAAGGTTTCGACTTTATGGATTAAGTGGCCTTAAAATAGTCAAATCTAGAATTTGAGCTTATGTCTTAACCGTTTAAGACCAAAAATCAAAAAGAGTATAAGACTGGGACTTAGGTTGGGCGTAATCCCAGTACACGCAGCGTAGGGGGTTGAGCTCCCCGATTCTGTGAAGTATCAGCGTACGCCTAGCGTAAAGTGTTGTTACGCGTCACGTACTCCGGAGGGTTGACTTTTGTTGACTTTTAGGATTTAGTCAATATTTGGACTGTTGAACCATTAGAGGGGTAAAATGGTCTTTTATCCTTCTAAGAAAATTTAGAGAAGGGTTAGTTTAGGCTTTGAGAGCCGTATTGATTATTAGTATTTATTTTAGGTGATTAGGCGGAGGCTAGATCTGTGTACCGAGTTCGAGATTTATCCGAGTTACCCGAGGTGAGTCTTCTCACTATACTTTAACAAGAGTGGTAATTAGAGTTATGTGACAGAGTATCTTGTATGCTATTTATATGATTTACACTGCATTATTTCTATGTGATTTGTGCTATGTATGATTCAGAGTTTACAGAGTTAGGATCGGAAGGTCCACAGAGTTAGGACCAGAGGGTCCACAGAGTAATGAGACTAGAGGGTCCCACTGAGACACACTAACCAAAGGGTTATGCAGAGTTATAACCTCGAGTGGATAATATGTGTTGTATGTGGTATGTTGGGGAACTCACTAAGCGTTTATGCTTACAGTGTTATTTGTTATGTGTTTCAAATACTAGCAATGATCGCGGGAAGGCGCCGACATGATCTGTACACACTGTGGGAGGGATAGTTGAGATTCTGGGATGTGATATTTTTATGGCATTTGATTTTCATGAGACTTTGGAGAATCAATATTTTAAAATGTGTTTGTTTTTAAAAATGAAAAATTGCTTTGAATTTTCGTATTAGAGCCTTGGTTTGAGGGTTCCGGATGGACCTTCGGGCGTACCTGAACTCAAACTGAGGATTTGAGGAGAGTTTTATGAAGAAACAATTTTTCAAAAAAAATATAATAAAAGATTTTGATAAAAGCAGAAAGGAGCAGTGTGTACGATCAGCCAGCGCCCAAACGGTGATTTCCCAAAATACCCTTACATTATGTGTTATGATATTAAGAAATGAGTTATGCATGCTAGAGTAGGCTAGGTAACTCATATTTTAGGACTAGAGTAGCCTGATTTGTGATGCCTTAGCCTAGGAGTTTTGATGTTGTGAGTTGCTTTGAGTGCATTTGGGTAGCAGAGAGTAGCTTATGAGGGGCTTGCTGGAGAGTAGGCTGGATTTAGAGTAGTATGAAGTACATGCGAGTTGGGATACTATGAGGAGGATTTGGGGTGAATACTGATGTGGTGTGGAAGGTATTATAGGGCCCGTACTACCGGAAACACCGGGTCAGTGGGCGTTCCAAGTAAGAATCCTCGGGGTACTAAGGAGCAAGTAGGGTTGAGTTATCGAGTGCGAGTATACTCAAGCGAGTATCTACTTTCTTTATGTTGTGTTTCAGAGGCATCATGGTTGGGACACGCAACACTCCAGAGAGAAGTGGTGTCAGCGATGAGGAGATTCGCCGATTGATTCATGATGAGGTGGCCGCAGCCATCCGGGCGAAGATTCCGAAGATGTTTAGGTCTATAAAAACCACCTTGATTGAGATGTTTTATGAGCGATATGCAGCTCTGTCGCAGGCTGCCGTTGCTGCAGCCACCGCAGCTGTCGCTGCCGCGAGGCCATAGGTAGGTGACTCGTTGCTGTACCGAGAGTTCAGCAATACAAAGCCATGAGAGGTGCATTTCTGACATTGAGAGATTCTTCTGCACGTGTTCATGTACGCAGTATCTGAGGGTACGGTTCGCGCTGAACCAACTTCACTTGGGAGCGAAGGATTGGTGGAATGTTGTGACCACAGATTTCACTTCTGCAGAGCTTACCGCGGTGACCTAAGAGAGGTTCACTGCCATGTTTTGTGATGAATACTTTCCCCCGGTGGAAAGGGAACGGTTGTCCTAGGAGCTCTTGTCCCTCAAGCAGGGAACATAGTCTGTTACTGTGATCACCAGGATGTTTCACAAGAGGGCGATGTTTTTCCTTGAGCATGTGTCTATTGATCAGGCATGCATGAGTCGATATCTGAGTATACTTAGGAGAGACATTTGCGAGTTCGTGGCAATCTCGATGTACCAGACATTTGAAGAGCTCCAGGCAAATGCTCGGAAGGAGGAGATTGAGCTCGAGACTCAAGCTAGGGAGGAGGCGGAGTCTCAGGGGAGGGATTGGCGACCGGCACAGCCCTAGCCGGGAGCCAAGCGAGCAAAACCCGCCGATTTGAGACCAGGGAACCAGAGGGGCCGTACTTATGGTAAGTGAGACAAGAGTCATGGGGGGACTTGTCGTGCAGGGTCTTGCAAAAAGTGTGGCAAAGAGGGGCACATGGCAAAGGATTGCCCCAAGGGATTTGCAGTTTGCTTCACTGCAACCAGACTGGACATCGGAAGGCCGAGTTTACGCAGCTGTGGGGATCAGCATTGGGTGTAACGCAGGGATCTGCCCCTGCTGCAGTACGGGCTACCAAGAGTCGGCCAGTGAAGGCCGAGGCGCCAAAGGCTCGCGGTAGAGCCTTCCAGTTGACCGCGGAGGAGGTCCGTGCAACACCGGACATCATGGTTGGTATGTGATTCTTTCTTACTCTTTTGTTTGTGTATGGTGCTTATTTGTGTTATGCTTAGGTACTTTTCTTGTGAGTTCTGTACTTGCTTTGGTGTTGTTTGACTCGGGTGTGATTCGGTCCTTTGTATTGCTAGATTTTAGTCATCACATCAGTATCCAACAAGAGGTGTTGAGTCGACCTTTGAGAGTATCCATAGCTGATAAGCATGCTGTTTTTGCGACTGATGTGATTCTAGGATGTGTGCTTGAGATATTTGGAGTCGAGTTTCCGATAGTTTTGGTACCTATCGCTATGGGGGATATCTGTGTCATCGTGGGCATGGACTGGTTGAGTTGATTTGGAGCTATGATCGACTGTGAGTGTCAGCTGGTGACCATCTGAAACGCTAGTGGGGGAGTGATTACGGTGTTCGGTGAGGGTACCCGATCTGGGTCAGCATTCAGATCGGCAGCTCGTGCGAGGCAGAGCTTACATCAAGGTTGCATGGGTTTTCTGGCATATGTGGCGGATACGCGAGATGTTTCAGTGAGTCCGAGTTCTGTTGCTGAGGTTCCGGTGGTGATAGAATTTCCGAACGTATTTCCTAAGGAGTTACCAGGTGTGCCTCCCGAGAGACAGGTGGAGTTTCGCATTGATTTACTCCCGGGGGCGGCACCTATCGCCAAGGCACCCTATCTCCTAGCACCGCCGGAGATGCATGGGTTATTATCGCAGCTCCAGGAGCTGTTGGGAAAGGGATTTATTCGGCCGAGTAGCTCGCCGTGGGGAGCACCGATCCTTTTTGTCAAGAATAAGGGTTCGAACCGTAGGTGCATCGATTATCGGGATTTGAACAAGTTGACGTTCAAGAACCGTTATCTATTGCCGAGGATAAATGATCTATTCGATCAGCTATAAGGGACGTCTTAGTTTTCCAAGATAGACCTGAGGTCTGGATATCATCAGATGAGGGTGTAGGAGGAGGATATCCAGAAGACGGCGTTTAGGACTCGTTATGGGCATTACGAGTTCATGGTGATGCCTTTTGGGCTCACCAATGCACCAGCAGCGTTCATGGATCTCATGAACCGAGTATGCAGGCTGATGTTGGATCGATCGGTGATTGTGTTCATTGATGATATACTAGTGTATTTGAGATCCAGAGAGCAGCATGAGGAGCATCTGAAGGAGATTATTGGAGTGATGAGATCGGAAAGACTTTATGCCAAATTCTCCAAATGTGATTTCTGGTTACGAGAGGTCTAGTTCTTGGGCCACCTCGTTAATCAGAATGGGATCTTTGTCGACCCGGTCAATATTGAGGCCGTTATGAGTTGGGAAGTGCCAAAATCCCCTATCAAGATCAGGATGTTTCTGGGGTTGGTCGGCTACTATCGAAGATATATTAGGGATTTCTCCAAGATTGTCGTTCCCCTCACCAGGTTGACCCGATAGGGCGTTGCTTTTTTTTGGGGTCCTGAGCAACAGATCTCGTTCGAGACTCTTCGCCAGAGATTGTCCAAAGCCCCAGTGTTAGCCTCCCGGAGGGAATAGAGGATTTTGTGGTGTACTGTGACGCGTTTATATCGGGATTAGGTGCGGTGCTTATACAAAGACGGCACATGATAGCATACGCATCGAGGCAGATGAAGCCTCATGAGAGGAGGTATCCCACCCATGATTTGGAGTTGGGGGCGGTGGTGTTCGCCCTCAAGATATGACGTCATTATTTGTATGGGGTTTAGTGTACCTTATACAAGGACCACAAAAGTTTGAAGTACTTGATGGACCAGCCCAACCTGAATATGCACCACCGGATATGGTTGGATGTTGTGAAGGATTATGATTGTGAGATCCTGTACCACCCAGGGAAGGCTAATGTTGTAGCCGATGCCTTGAGCCGCAAGGCTGAGAGTGCTTTGATACAAGATATTTGTATGTGGATGACGGTGATGACTCCGGTGTTGGATACCATCCGATAGGCCCAAGCATCGGCTGTGAGACCGGAAAACCGCATGAGAGAGCGGGTGACTGGGTAGGTATCCGAGTTTGTTACCGATAGCCGGTGGCTTATGACCTTTCATGGTCAGATTTGGGTGTTGTTCACGGGCGGGTCACATACAATACTGATAGAGGAGACACACAGATCGAGATTCTCGATCCATCCTGGGGCCACTAAGTGTATTTGGACCTAAAGAGAGATTATTGATGGCCCTTTATGAAGAGGGATGTTGCGTGGGTAGTGGAGAGGTGCTTGACCTATCGCCGAGTTAAAGCCGAGCATCAACGTCCGTATGGCAAGCTGCAGCCATTAGAGGTTCCCCAGTGGTAGTGGGAACATATTTCTATGGATTTTATCACCAAATTGCTGAGGACCGCAAGGGGTGTTGATGCAATTTGGGTGATTGTTGATCGGTTAACGAAGAGCGCTCACTTCCTTGCTATCATGAGAGTTCTTCTGCACAAATGCTGGCGGAGATATATGTGAGAGAGGTGGTGTCGCGACATGGAGTGCCGATCTCAGTTGTGTCAGATCATGATGTACGTTTCATTTCCAGATTCTAGAAGAAGTTCCATGAGGATTTGGGTACGAGATTGCACTTCAGTACTGCTTACCACCCACATACAGATGGTCAAAGTGAGCGGACGATTCAGACACTCGTGGACATGCTCCGAGCATGTGTTATGGATTTCATGTTGGAGACTTTGTACTCCTGAAGGTATCTCCTTGGAAAGGAGTGATCCGATTCAGGAAGAGGGGAAAACTGGGGCCCCGATACATTGGCCCTTTTAGGGTGATCGCCAGAGTGGGTAAGGTAGCATACCGTTTGGAGCTACCTGAGTAGTTGAGTCAGATCCACAATACCTACCATGTGTCCCAACTGAGGAAGTGTATAGCTGATGAGATGGAAGTAGTGCCGCTAGAGGATATTCAGATAGATGCGAACTTGAATTACGTTGAGAGGCCTGTCACAATTATGGATCGGAGGATCAAGGTTCTGAGGAACAAGGAGGTGCCCCTGGTTCAGGTCCAGTGGCAACATCGGAGAGGGTCCGAGCTGACTTAGGAGCCGAAGTCGGAGATCTAGGAGGAGCATCTGGAGTTGTTTACGGCTTGAGACTTCGATGGCGAAGTGTGGTTCTAGTGGGGGAGAATTGTAACATCCCGAAATTCAGGTACATCTATTTTACCCTTCTTCTTTACCAAATTGTCATGTTTAGCCCCTAAGTGAAAAATGTTTCTAACGAGTACGTTGGGCGTACCGAAGCGTACGTTGTGCGTACTAATGCGCTTATTATGGACGCGAAATCAATTAGGTACGCTGGGCGTAATTGGCTCAGATGCAAAACCCTAAATGAGATTTGAGGACTATAAAAGGAATGATATGGTCCTTACCCCAGCCACCATATTACAGAGAGTGAAACCCTAAGAGAGCAAAACCTCGTTATAAGCTTGTGTGTGTGCTCTTAAGCGTGAAAGTGCCTTTTTGTGGTGGTGAAGAAGAAGATGAGGCTATTGTGGAAGCTAGAAGTTAGAGGACAAGCTTAGATCTGAGTTCTATAGAGGTTGGAGCTTCACTTGGAGGTAAAAAGCTCAAAGCTTTGCTTGTCATCTTTGATTTGTGCTTTATGGACCCATTTTTAGGGTTTTCGGTTTCTAGGTGGAGACTTTATGAGCAAAGGGTCTCTATAAGCTTAGATCTGCCCTATTCCAGTGTAATATGTGTTGTAGGTTCATAAAAATCCAATCTTGGACGTGGATATTAAGTCATGCAAGAGATGAGGGCTTAATGAGGAAAGAGGAAAGGTGTTTGGAGTGATTGGTGGCCTTTACAGCCATGCAAAGGCTTAAAGGTTTCGACTTTATGGATTAAGTGGCCTTAGAATAGTCAGATCTAGAATTTGAGCTTATGTCCTAACCGTTTAAGACCAAAAATCAAAAAGAGTATAAGACTGGGACTTACGTTGGCCGCAATCCCAATACGCACAGCGTAGGGGATTGAGCTCCCCGATTCTGTGAATTATCAGAGTACACCCAGCGTATAGAGTTGTTACGCGCCGCGTATTCTGGGGGGTTAAATTTTGTTGACTTTTAGGATTTAGTCAATATTTGGACTACTGAACCACTAGAGGGGTAAAATGGTCTTTTACCCTTCTGAGAGAATTTAGAGAAGGGTTAGTGTAGCCTTTGAGATCCGTATTGATTATGTGTATTTATTTTAGGTGATTAGGCGGAGGCTAGATCTGTGTACCGAGTTCGAGATTTATCCGAGTTAGCTGAGGTGAGTCTTCTCACTATACTTTAACAAGATTGGTAATTAGAGTTATGTGACAGAGTATCTTTTATGCTATTTATATGATTTACACTGCATTATTTCTATGTGATTTACTCTATGTATGATTCAGAGTTTACAGAGTTAGGACCAGAGGGTCAACAGAGTTATGGGACTGGAGGGTCCCACTGAGACACATTGACCAGAGGGTCATGCAGAGTTATAGCCTCATGTGGCAAATATGTGTTGTACGTTGTATTTTGGGGATCTCACTAAGCTTTTATGCTTACAGTGTTATGTGTTATGTGTTTCAGGTACTAGCGATGATCACGGGAGGGCGTCGGCATGATCTGTACACACTGATGGAGGGATATTTGAGATTCTGGGATTTGATATTGTTATGAAATTTGATTTTCATGAGACTTTGGAGAATTAATTTTTGATATATGTTTGTTTTTAAAAATGAAAAATTGTTTTGAATTTTCACGTCGTTACTGTTTGACATCTAGAAGGCATTACTTGCATGTAAATACAAAGAAGGAACATATATATGTGCATATGTTAATGAAGTGAAATCATAAATTTACAGACTGTGTAACATGGTTGTGGAGTTTCCGAAGGAGCAATCCATCGATTTTCTCCGTATTTACTTCCAAATTCGTACAAACCATTTGTAACAAACTTTCACATGAGAAATCTCGATTTGATCCTAACAGAACTTTCTAAAATGTTGGGAGTCGTTGAAGCTGACATTATTGAAAAGTAAACCCTATCTCCTTCCAAGGATATTGAAAATGGAAATAATTTCAAGAAAAAGGTGGTTTCTCTTCTTAAATAACATGAGAAAGTGGTGGCTGAATTATTTAATCAAGAACTTAAGAGAAAGGTAGATTCTGAATCCAAGAGAAGGGCCACTAGAAAACAAGGTGCTCGGAATACTTGAAAGACATAAAGGATGAGATGGTTCAAGCAACTAAATCTAATGTAGGTATTTATCAAACTTCACAATACTAATATTTCTAATTCATAAATTGATGATACTAGATGTGATATTCCCATATGCTTGGTTAGCAAATGAAGGATTGATAAAGAAGCTCGGGGAGATTAATTTGATCATGGGAAACAAACAAAATTCAGCTATCACAATGATTGGAGAGTTCGATTTGAAGCTTAGTAGTGAAGTTAAGATGAATTTAGTTAACTACAATTACTCTTTTGAGATGTCAAGAAACATTATTTATTTCTATGAATTATATAGACCAGGTTTTCAATTTTTTTTTTTGATAATGAAAAATGTGACATTCTAGTTATACATTGCTACAAAGTGAAGCCTCCAAGGAATAAAGTTGGATCAAGAACTTCCCAGGATACCTTGAATTTGTTGTATGTGATGAAGAGCATTGGTATACGCTCTATGATAATTAAGGTGCAATTGATCTCACTGGAGAACATATGGATCATGAAAGGTCATGAAACATTTGAAGGAAGCTCCATTACATTCGAGACAAAGTTAAGGATCGAGATTTGGTTGTGAAGCGAGTATCATAATAGGAGAATATGGCTGATGGATTCGTAAAGGGGATGACCAAAGAAAATCATAGTATGCATGCTTGGAGCATATATTTGAGAGATGATGTAACGTTTAATAGTTAGTTGATTATTAGAAGCATTTAGATCAAAGAATAAATTTTGTATCTGTTATGGTGATTAGTTAATGGAGATTTATTTATATCCAAGTGTACTACCATTTACAATTAAGTTATATTGTGTTTTGTTTTTTTTCATGTATAGATCACTACTTCCTAAGTATGAATTTACTCAAACTCTGTAGTCGTTCAATACTCTTTGGAGTGAGTATTGAATTCAGGTTACCACGAAGTGTTATTAGATTATCTATAGAGATTAGACATGTCATGGAGATTTCGACTAATATCCATGAGTATTTAATGGAGATTGCGACTAACGTTCATTATTACTTAATAGAGATTTAAGTATAGGAGAAACCCAGGCTCAGAAAGATTGCTTCATGGATTCAATTACGAGCACTTTGAGACGATAATATCTTTTATTCTTACAACAATGAGACATTTGAGTTTTTTTGGATATAATGTAACTCCCGCGAATTCGGGCTAAAACATTTTAAAGATTATAAATTATGAATATTCATTTTATCAAACAAATAAATCCTCGAATAGCATAATTGTATGCGATACAAGTTATATAAATGATATTTATATATTGGGTAGATGTTTTATGGAAAAAAATTATGGATTTATAATATTTGCATAAAACATTATTATAAAATCAACGAATTAAGATAAATAAACATTTGAGAATAAAATATTATTTCAGATAAATAATCTTAACGGAAGTTGTAATAGTCATGATAACAATTTTGTGGGAGCAAAGAATGCCCAAATTTGACTTCATATGAATAAGTTATGATTTTTCGAAGTTTCGCTTTCTATCCTATACGAAAAAGTATGTCATAAAAGATGAATTAGTGATAGATTGTTTATTGGCCTAAGTAATCTAAATGAAATTCATAGTAATCGTAATTATGAAAGCTTGAATTTAAACAGCACCTAAAGCCGACATCGCATGAGGAAGTTATAATTTTTCCTAATGACACATTATACTAGTGTGTGTCACAGAGTACTAAATAAAGATTAGTCACTCGTTAGGCAAAATTATCTAACGGAAATCCGATGTCTATGGAATTACGAATCCATCGATATAGAGAATGTCAAGTACAAAGCTCGTATTTGAAAGATATAAACGGAACTTGGTCTGTACTCTTCGAGGGCGGTGAATTCAATACAAATTTGTAAATTTGAGATAGAATGAGAATTAGTTGATGGAGTCTAAATTAAAGTTGTAGTACTCACTGATAGGAAGGTGTGGATATAAAGAACGTAAAAAAATGGAGCTTGTAGCCAGAAGATACGATCGAAACTTGGAGCCTACTCATGGGACATGGTGCGCCCCTTGATCAGATTCGTATAAATACATGACAAATTCTTCTTCTTTCCTTGCTCAATTCCCATAAACTCTCTCTAGAAATCTTTTTTCATTCTTTTCCGATTTCTTGATGTTTTTAGGGTGCATTAGCGAAGCTCTACAGTGTCATAGAGCCAACAAAATCAAGTTTTTAGAGTCGAAGTTCTGCACACGAACTTTCTAAACGTTTTTCAGAAAACCCGGTCAGTTAAGCACCAATTACTACACCTTAAGTACAACTTATATTTATGATCATATTCATTATTATGCAATTATAAATATGATTTATCAGTATTATCAGTCATTATAATGATCGATCTACTTACGGAAATGATGTTTAGGCTAGATATGTGAGGTGTTTCAAGTGGATTTTCCAAACACTATATCTTTAGCTATCAAATGGATCCTAATATGATATGATCTTACCTGATTGTTTTTTTATCAGCTATAAGTCAGTATTTCTTTTGTGATTATTGATAAATCTGAGAAAAAAATTATAACGATTAAATTTTATAAATACGAATGAATAATAAGACTTAGTATTATTCGTGTTTAGGTAGTTTTAAAGGGAAATCTGAAGTGTCAGTCAAAAAGCTGACTTTCACATGAGTCTTCCACCTATATCAAGTGACTGCATAGTTACGTTCACTAAGATGATTTTTAATACATGTATTTATCAAAATTATTAAATATACATTGAAAGTTTATACATTAATTAATTTCTTATTATCTGGAATATGTGTTAAACGAATGTTTAATAAAATTCATTTTTTGAACCAAATATGGTCAAGTTTGTAGAACTCGCTACTCGGTACCTGTTTGGCCAACTGTCGAGTAGCGAGTACTCAAGAGTACTCAGGGAGTACTTGGATCCGGTAATTGATGTATAATTACTCAAAATTTAAGATATATATGTAGTAATAATCATATGTGTGTGTTAAATAATAATTCAGTAAGTATATTATACTTATTAATCACCGATTTGGCAAGTCTTACAACACATATCGCTTCATTAAGGGGACGATCGAATAGTACTCAGATTCTATAACTCACCTAGGTAAGGGGTCGAGTAGGGAGTACTCGGTCGATTAATCCGCCAACTTGGTTATATATGTGCTAAGTGTATATATGGTATTATGACATGATAATCTTAAGAAAATATTATTACTTAAAAGATTAATGTGTATTAAATACTTGACATTTTGTGTTAGATATATACACTGAATTACGACACTGTTGTCTAAATAGGGTTAGTATTGAAAGTTTATTACATGGATTCTAGTATCGTCTAGTTTTAATCTAAGATGTATAAAGGAATTTTAGATAACATTAAGTTGGATAAAAGTGTAACCATATGTTGTATTGTGACATGTACTGTATAATCAGGAAAAAGGGATAAAAAATTGGTTACATGCATCATAGTCTTGTTTAGTGATAAAGTAAGTCTTATAAGGATTTTTAGTTATACGCTAAATACTTATAATAATGATGTTTAGTTCAAATTAACTTGAAAGAGTATTAATTATACCCTATATTATAAAGATATTACATAGGCAGGAAATATGTGCTGATTACTAATATTAAAATCTGGTCTAGTTATACGCTAAAGACTTATAAGGATGTTAAGTTATATGCTAAATACTTATAAGGAGTTTAGTTCAAATTAAGTTGAAAGAGTGTTAGTGATGCCTGGTAGAGATATTATATAGGTGGGAAATTTGGGTTGAGTACGAGTATTGTAATTTTTTCTAGTATACACTAAGACCTAAAGATGATGCCTAGCTCACTCATGTTTGGATATTGTTTAATAACCTTACAAGATATGTATGTGAGAATGGAATAGAGAGTAGAGATTTATCTATGCCATTATCACGTGCCAGGTGTACGAGTTACGTACCAGGGCTATTAGATAATAAGTTGCTTGTTGGGTAGTTATATTTTTGAGATATGTGTGAGATTAGGAGGGAATGAGAGTATTTTTTTTCGTGCCACTACTACGAGCCCGAGGTGCGTTCCGTATAAGTCATTTATCATAGTACTATACTAGTATTCCTTCATTCTTTTTAGACAGTCGGATAGGGTGTATCTGTATCAGACTACCGTTAGGTATGGCTGAGTCATCTAGTGACATATAGGTGACCACCCGTAACTAAATCATCTTGTGGTGTGAATGATTCATATTGTTTCAGGGAAAAAAGATTGTGTGTTCATTCAGGTACTTTGTTCCCCTATGGTTTCCTTTATTGACTTACTACGAAGGAATCCATAAGGAAATACAGTCTACTTGTTGCTTACAAGGATCCATCAGGTTAGATCTTATAGGATCTATGTACAAGATTAATATTTGAGGATCGTGAGGATGGTTAACTAATGGAATAGTGTCTTATAGATATTACTAAAATATTATTTGGTAATAATTGGTTTTGTAGGTTTATTAATTATGGAATATTATCATAATAACATTGTAGGATTGAAAACCCTATGTATCTCACCAGACTTCCCAACCTGACCCACTCCATTTATATGCATCATAGATAGCGGTGTTAAGCCTACTGAAGACTTAAATAGGATGTTGAGCGATTAAAAAGAAGACCTAAAATAGTGACCATGATCATAGTTCTTTATTCCGTAGCATATGTTGTGTACTGATTTTGACATCCTTAAAGTTTTTGTATTTTGAAACAACCTTTGTACTCAAGATATTTTAATAAAACTAGATAGTTTCCGCAAAACATTTTATTGTACTGAGATTTTCAGAAAAATAAGATATTATGATCTTCAAAAAGCATAAAGGAAAAGTCTTTTTCGCTTCTAAAAAAATAAGATATGTCACATAGAAGTTAGCACTGTCTTGGTCTTTCTTTAACGTTATCCATAACTGGTGGTCATAATGAGTAGGTCTATGCGTAATCTGGCTTGTAGACAAAAGTTGTGTAGTTAAAGTGTATTTGTTCCTTTCGTCATATTAGGAAAAGAGATATCATGGGACCCTCAGTTATTTGATGATCATGTGTATGTCCTAGGATTAGCCCATACTTGATTGATGTGTTCCATTAGTAGTCTGATTTGATCATCATAAATCAGAAGATAGAGAAACAACTGATGGAGTGTTAGGTTGATTCATTTTCCACGACTCAGTCTACAATTATATCCGAAAAGAAACAAAGGAAGAAATAATCACTTATCTAGGGGTCCATTCTTCATAAGATCAGAGTTCGACAGTTTTTGTGGAAGGCAAGATTTGTTCGTTATTCAAAGTATATCTGATCAATAGTAGTTGGTGATTTTTCCAAGTAGGAGACTGTTGGAAATATGTGTCCAATGTCATAACTAATTGGTGTTGTAACATCCATAAAATTCAGGAGAAATTTTAAAGTTTTCAAACAATTCCATAAACCACCATTGTTTACAAAATAGTTTTCAAAACATATTTATTATCAGAGTTTTACCAAAATCATAAAACAAAACATGTAAACCCAAAGCTTAGTGAGTTCCCCTAGAATACCAACCAAATACAAAACCAAAATAATAACATTAAACAGCATGCAAATAGAGGCTTCAATCTGACTGGAACGCCCTACTGACATGCAGTATGCCTGGTATGCTCATAGAACCTACAACATGACTGGTATGCCACACTAGGCCTTCAGCCTATCTGGAATGTTTTCCGGGCCTTCGACCTGACTGGTGTGCCCCACTGGCCTTCAGTCTACCCGGGACGCCCTAGGTCTATTCACATTCACCACAAAGCAAGACCGTCTCAACCCAACCACACATATACCGTGCCAACACACACTTATATATACATATCCACACATAATAGACAAGCATGCAAATATCCATCCTGTAACAACAAGCAAATCTTACAGATCACTAAGCATAACATCATCCTATATATCTGGATACCGATTAAACAGATCACTATAGCACAACAACATACATAAAAGGAAATCAAAACCAAAGGGTTGGCCTTGGTGCCTTTGACGCGTTAGTACAGTGAAGAAAACTCACCCCGCAGACCGAACATAACTGATGAGGATCGACTCTGAAAATCAGCTCACAACACAATACCTAAATCCACCAAGTGACCAATTCCATCAAAATCCCACAATACCCAAAAATGCCCTTAAAGTCCAACTTGATTAAAGTCAACGATCAAGGTCAATAATCCATGTTGACCCAACACACTGTGTTTCCCTCTGGACACGCCGTGTTACGTGTGCATATGATCAGATGGGCAAACTTCAGCCTAGATGTCGTCTTGACTTGCAAACATGTCGTGTTCGCCAAAGTTCCAACAACTTAATACATTAAGCTGTCCTTTTCGTCCCCAAAAGCTCCAAAGAATAGATCTAGACCAAAAATATGATTAGGAAGGATAGAGTTTCCAACTTTATCCATTGGGACTACCAAAAGGTCCAAGAACCTAAATCACAAGCTTGACAATGCAAGAGCATAACCACAATGCCCTTAATCCTTATGATTCGAAGTCCATTCCTTATAGTAGTGGTTCAAACTCCTAAACCATCTGAATGGTTGGTGCTTTTTAGACATGCTTGTCCAATGCATGTATTGAACCCATATTAGGTCAAAAAGGAGGATTTTTGACCTAATTTCTATGCATGGCATCAAAACTTGGTTATAGACCAGATCCAACCTACTACTAGGTCACCTTGACTTGGAGACTCATAAAGTTGCAGACGTTATGAGATCCATCCATTGCAACATCCAAGGACAAGTATAAAATGGGGAAACCTCAAGATCTAACAACTTGAATGATAAAAATCGGGTTTTTGACACTTATAAAGGTCCAAGAGAGTGCCAAACTGAAGAATGGGTATGTCTTGCTAAATCTTTGCTTCCTTCTTTCACCTTCTTCCTTCCAAACACCATCTAGATTCACAAATAGGAAAGGAAATGATTAGGGTTTCTTTCAGAGTATGAGAGGCTTATGGAGGCAGAGGGTGAACAAACCCTAGCCTCTACATTCCTTTAAATAGGGAGAAAAACCCGAAGTATTAGGGTTTCATTCTCAGCGGTCAAAATGCCGTGTTCCAAGAAGAAACATGTTGTGTTGCCCAAAAAATACTTGCGCCTTTTAATATTCAGATACAACATATTGGTGCCTCCAACACGCCATGTCCAAACCTTAATTATGCCCAAGCATGCTACCACTTGACCGATTGACATGAAATGGTATTATAGTGATGAATTTAGAAGTACGTAAACATCGGATGTTACAATTCTCCCCTACTTGAACTGGACTTCATCCTCGAAGTCTGCTGTTGTGAACAAATCTTTATAATGCTCCCGCATCTCAACCTCCGCCTCCCAGGTCCATGTAGATCCCCTCCAGTGTTGCCAATGAACCTTCACAAATGCTACTTCCTTGCTATGCAACACCTTCATCTTCCTATCAAGGATAACCATCGGCCTTTCAACATAGTTCATGCGCTCATCGAGCTAAATATCATCCAAGGAAATGATTGCATCCTCATCCAATATGCACTTTCGTAGCTGCAAAACATGGAAAGTGTTGTGAATCTGATTGAGCTCCTCTGGAAGATCCAATTTGTATGCAACCTTTCCAACCCTGGCGAGCACTCGAAACGACCCAATATATCGGGGACCCAATTTCCCCTGTTCCTGAAGCATATCACACCGTTCCAAGGTGAGATCTTCATTAATACCATATCACCGACTTAAAACTCCAACTCGGATCGGTCCCGATCGGCATAACTAATATGTCGACTCTGAGTGGTCTGCAGTCTCTACCGAATCTGCTAAAAAAGCTTTGCGCTTTGAAGAACCACCTCATTCTTCCCCATAACTCTGTGAGCAACCTCTCCTTAAAAAACCGGGGTACGACTTTTCCACACATACAAGAGCTCGAAAGGCGGAGCACCAATGCTGGAGTGATAATTGTTGTTGTAGGAGAGCTTTGCAAGAGTCAAATAGGATTACCACCTCCCACGAAAATCGATAACACAGACCCGAAGCATATCCTTAAGGGTATGTATCATCTGCTCATTTTGGTCATCGGTCTGCAGATGATAAGCAACGCTGAAGTGCCACCACATACCCTATTCCTCATAGAACTTCTGCTAAAAGCGGGAAGTGAACCGAACATCAAGGTATGAAACAATGGAGACTGGAACCCCATGGAAAGCAACGATATTGCGGACATACACATCGGCTAACTTCTCAGTTGAATAACACTTAAGAATTGCCAAAAAGTGGGCACTCTTGGTCAATTGATCCATGATGACCTAAATAACATCAAAACCCTATGTCGTCTTCGGCAACTTGGTGATAAAGTCTATCAAAATCTGCTCCCATTTCCACATAGGAACCTTCGGAGGCTGCAGCTTTCCATGCGGCCTCTGATGCTCAACCTTGACCATCATGCAAGTCATGCATCTCTCCACATACCTGACTATCTCTCTCTTCATACACGGCCACCAATCACTCAATCTCAGATCCTGGTACATCTTGGTGGCCCTTGGATGAATAGAAAAATGATACTTATGAGCCTCCTCCAATACAATCTATCTGACCCCACCAAATTTCCGAACCCAGACCCGACCACATCAGGTCAACAATCCATGACTATCCAAGATGAATCTTACAATCTGACCCCTGATCCTCTGTTACTTCCAATTCTCTTCCCGAACACCATCGACCTGAGCCTCCTTAATCAATCCCAGAAGTAGGAAATCCATATATATCCTTATACACGACACTACAACTGAAGACCCAGCCGACTTGTGGCTCAAAGCATCCGCCACTACATTTGCTTTACCCAGATGGTAAAGGATTTCGTAGTCATAATGCTTGACTACATCTACCCATCTACACTGCCTCATGTTCAGGGTCGGCTTATCCATAATATGTCTCAAACACTTGTGATCCGTGTAGATAGTACAACAAACCACATAAAGATAGTGCCTCTAGATCATGAGGGAAAAAACCACAGCCCCCAACTCCAGATCATGTGTAGGATATTGCGTCTCGTGCACCTTCAGCTACCGCGAAGCATAAGCTATCACTCATCCTCTTTGTATGTGGACCGCGCCTAAACCAGTGCGGATGCATCACAGAATACCACGAAATCCTCAATTCCCTCTGGGAGGGTCAATACCGATGCCTTACATAATCTCTGCCAAAGGGTCCTGAATGCTGATTGTTGCTCAGGGCCCCATCGGAAATCCACCCTTCCTCATCAGACGAGTGAGGGGTACTACAATCTTGGAGAAATACTGAATGAATCTCCGATAGTAACCTTCCAAACCCAAGAAACTCCTAATATCCAAGGCTGATTCTAGAATCTCCCACTGCATCATTGCCTCGATCTTGGTCGGATCGACCAATATCCCATTGTAGGTAATGAGGTGTCCAAGGAACTAAACCTCTCGTAACCAAAACTCGCACTTCAAGAACTTAGCATAAAGTTGTTCTCGCCTCAAAACCCCTAGGATATCTCCAAGATGCTCCTCATACTACTCCTTGGTCATGGAATACATCAAGATATCATCAATGAACACAATAACAGAACGAAAGAGTATCGGCCTGCATACTCGATTCATCAAATCCATGAAAACTGTTGGCGTATTGGTGAGCCCAAATGGCATCACCACAAACTTGTAGTGCCCATAACGAGTATGGAACGCGGTCTTCTCCAAGTCTTCCTCCTTCAATCTAATATGACGATACACAAACCTCATATCTATTTTGGAGAACCAAGATGCACCCTGCAACTGACCAAAGAGGTCATCAATCCACGGAAGGGGATAATGGTTCTTCTGTTGGGTATATGTGTTACGTTATTGTGTTTATTGATTTAGACCATTTTGTAACTGGGCTGGGCTTGTCCTCCTGTCATTTATTATTAGGGCTATAGTATTCAAGGTGCATGCATGCACCGTATTTTGTAACTTTGGAAATAGTCTTGTAACCCTACACACCACTACAGTAGCAATTCTTCATCGAGCTCTTCTGAGGCTGTGGATTATAATCATTAAGCACATTTTGATCTACTTGTTGTCTTCATATTCTTTACCTGTTCGAATCTATTCGATCTAACTAGGATTCAATCCTAAATAATTGGTATCAGAGTAGGAGACTGTGTAATCTATATGCATCTCTTCTATTGAATGAAGCTTTTAGGGTTTCCGCTATTATTGGATCTTGTTTCAGCCGTCATCATCGTTTGTTCAACTGTTGATGTTGATCTTGATCTTAATGTTAGCCTAATCTTGTTTACACATCTGATTCATACAGTATTTGTTTGATACAAACATGCATTCAGAAGATTCTCACGTTAACTCGATAAATCTCTTAAGCGACATTGGATCCACAACCAGGATTCCTATCTTATTCCCTAGAGAATACGAAGTGTGGCATTGCATTTTGAAGAATAAGTCCTTGGCCTAGAAGATAATGGCTATCTGATCTGGGATGCCATCACAGTTGGATTATTTGTTCATACTAGAACAGAGAGAGTAATTAAAACTCAGGCTGACTATAACAAGCTTCTTTTTGAAGTGAATGATGTTCCACAAAATGAGAAGGAAAAATTAATTAGTAACATCAAGGAAATGAGGATTATTAGGTATGGCCTACCACCAGAAAACTTTCGTTTGGTTAGTTCATATGATACAACAAAAGGTATCTAGGATAGGCTTAAGGAAATGTACTCTACTCATGCTGATCTAAACCATTCGACTCAAACTTTAATACTGTCAGAGTTTGGAGCCTTTGTGCAAAAGCCTGAAGAAATTTTAGATCAGACCATCAATCGCTATAATCATCTTTTCAGTTGGATGAAGATACATAAGATTGGATGTGAGTGTATTGAGCAAAACGTAACGTTCATGAATATTCTAAGGTCTTAATGGAAGGTTGTTGTTTCTACAGTTAAAGCACATGAGCAATTTAAGAACTACACATTGGATAAGCTTGATGGTATCTTAAGGTCACATGAAGATGAAGTGAAAGGAAGGGAAAATTGTTTCTGGAGTAGGTTCATTGGCACTTGTAGCTAAGGGTAAGAAGGTTGTAGAAGATGATGATTTGGAGTTTGAGCTCTCTGATTGTGAACTTTCTAAAGAAGAGTTCAAGATGATGGTGTACAACCCAAAGAGGTTTGCAAAGAAGAACTTCACCAGGAACAAGAATTAAAACTGGTAGGGAAACTACAGCTCTGAGAAGGTAAAAGAGGAAAATGAAAACAGTTCTTAGAAAGAAGAGGACAAGAAGGAGAAGAAGCTCATGGGTGACTATGGCTATGGTTGTAACTACTGTCATGGCAAAACCGCATAGCGAAGGATTGCATGCTGTGAAGATTGAATAAGAAGAAGGAAGGAGAAGACAATGAGACATACCATCTCTAAAAGCTCGAGGAGAAAAAGAAGAAAAGGAATGATGATACCTCTATGCCTACTTTGATTGTGCAGGAAAACAATACTAAAGATGAAATTGGTAGGGTTGAATTCTGGTCCACTGATTTCGAAGATGAGGAGGTTCGCAAGACTACTCATGGACGAAGTTTCGTAGAGAAGCAAGGAGATTCGCGGTTTAGAGGTAGATGCTTGATGGTGATATACGACGTGTCAGGAATAAGAGGATATGCTACCAATAGTGATGGTGATCGTGCTGCTGACAACTACTTTATTGTTCCTAAACAAAGAAGCGAGTGCGATCAGGTCATCAACAAGGTAAGTTCTATTCTTGAAACTCTAAATATACCCTTATCTCGTTACTAAACTAAACTAAATGATTTAAGATACACTTTTTCAAGTTTTAGTGAAAATTTAAAAAGTACATGTTTAATAAACTCTAACTTAACCGATCAAATTAGCATGGTTTCGTCAAAGAGTGAAGAGAGACGCATGTGGATAGAGAAGATAGAATCTGATTTATCTAAGTCTAGGGATGAGTCGATTTACTTAAAAAAGGATAATTGAGTCTTTTAAAACAGTGTAATATTTTTTGTTTGATTGACGAAAGTCTTTATTTCAATGTCACTCAGTTGCATCTTAATTGTGGGATTGGAGAGAAAATTCACAAAATGGTTTTACCCTTTCTTGAGTTTAAAGAGAACGAAATCGATGCTAACTATTCCAGGTGCAAATCCAATCATCTCTTTAGATGAAAATTCAGATGTGTACAAATTAGGACTGAACAAAATTGAATCATTCATTATGTCCAAAGATCAAAAAAACATCCTCAAACAACTTTTGGATGAAAAAGACAAAGAGCAAATTAAAACCGAAACTGTTCAGAAATTTGACTCACTAAACACCATGTTAAATTCAGAAAAATAAAATTAATGTTGAAAACGTTTTTTTGTTTAATGATGAAACTGATATGTGTGAAATCTATGTAGAGAATGAGGTTTACTGTTTGGAATTTGTTAAATGCGAAATTGGACCTGTGAAAGTCTTAATTTCTGAAAATTTAGTCGAGTTCGCACATATTTCTAAAAACAAACCTGAAGTTTTAAATGCCAAAGCAACTGTTTTTCCTAAATTCCAGACTGTTCCTAACCAAGTTATTGAAACTAAAGGACTGGACAAAAACCAAACAGATGAATTAACGTCCATGGTCGATGATGACAACAAATATGGATGTGATGAGTACATATAGTCTTCTCCAATCGACAATGCAGACGAAACCAAAGGTCTATCTGAAATGACCTCAAGGAGAACAAAGAGCATATACATAGAAGAACCCCTAAATAAAGTCAATTCAAGCTACGAAAAGGGAAGTCCAAGTGGAACTAAGAGTGTTCCAAGTAATACATCATTAGTCCAGACTGAAACCGTTACCAGAAACCCAAAACCAAGGGCCAGTATTCACAAATCCTCAGAGCTGTTTGCAGCTCAAAAACACCAAAGGAATGCTAGATATAACAAGAATCTTAAGGAAAGAAAGTAGTTCTAGCAGTCTAAAAATCCAAATTTTGTTCATGAAGAAAAGGTCAATCCAAATGAAAAAGTCTCTTCATCTGCAAACCCTAAGATCTTTCAACAAAATCATACCCCTAAGGTCTCACATCAAAAAGTTTATGAAAAACCATCTTTTCAAAATCATGAGAAACCTGTGCAGAAAACCAACTATCACTTCTTTTCTAACAAGAATGTTTCCCATTCAGTCAAGGGTTTATAAGATGTTAAAGGCAAAGGAAAGATGGTTTCGGAGCCTATAGTTCCTCTAAAAAGATCCGAAGCTAATCTTAAGCAAGTTGCGAAAAGGCTGTTAAACAACAAATCTAGAATAAACAAAAGAAACCATCCACCAAGGATGGAAATTTAAAAGATAATAGGATTCCCTTTTTAAAATCACAAATAAAGATAAAAGAACCTTAATAAAACGAACATATCTGGTTGATCCTTCTATTTCTTTTCCTGTGAAAAACTCATCAGGGACCAAACAACTCTGGTCTCCTAAATCTGCTTAACTTTTACAAGTAATATGTGACGAGCATTTTGACTCAGAATGACACATCGACAGTGGCTACCCACGTCACATGACATCTAGGAAGGAGGAATTGCGAGAGTATAGAGAGCTGAAAAACGGTGGAAGAGTGAAGCATAAAAATAACTGACTTGGAGGGATTAAAGGATACGGGATGATCACTACAAGAGAATTTTCTATTCGTAAAGTGGCATATGTAGAGGGACTGTTACACAATCATATAAGTGTTTCGCAGTTAGTTGTTGGCACATGTTTGAAAGTTTCGTTTGATGACGAAGGATCAGAAATCATTAAGAAAAAGACAAAGAGAGTGCTTTTAAAGTCAAGACACAAAGGTGAAATGTACCGACTGAACATGAATCCTATCCGAGGGAAGCCTGCCATTTGTCTACTGATGAAAGCACCTATAGATGATAGTTGGCTATGGCATCGAAGACTTTCGCACCTCAACTTCAAAGATATCAACAAGCTTGTTCTTGTTGATTACATGAGAGGGATTCCAATCTTAAAACACGACAAGGACCATCTATGCGTTGCATGTGAAATGGGGGAGAAAAGCAGGAAGAGTCATCCAACTGTAGTAAATACGAAAGTCATTGAACCATTCTAACTTTTGCACATCGACCTTTGTGATCCTTCTGCAATTTTAAGGTTTAGTGGTAATAAGTATATTCTCGTTATTGTAGATGATTTTTCTCGTTTCACTTGGGTGTACTTTCTTAAGCAGAAATCTGAAGCCACACCAAAGTTGAAAGACTTCATAAAGCAGATTGAGTTACAATTGTGAATGCTGGTTCGCAACATTCGCAATGACAACAAGTTGGAATTCAAAAAACCAAGTGTTTAAAGAATTTCTAACTATGAAAGGTGTAACACACAAATTTTTTGCTCCTTATACTCCACAACAGAATGGGTTTGTTGAAAGACGAAACGGTCATTATGCGAGGCTGCGAGAACTATGATTTTTTTTGCGAATCTGCCTCTTTACTTCTGGGCCAATGCGATTGCAACTGCATGCATCACCCAAAACCGATCCATTCTCAACAAGTGTTTCTCTGTCACCCCCATATGAAATAACAAATAAAAGAAAACATAATGTCAAGTTTTTCCATGTTTTTGGTTCTAGGTGTTTTATTTTCAACTCAAAGGAACAGAGGAACAAATTCGATGTGAAGGCTGAAGAAGGTATCTTCCTGGAGTATTCTCAAACGTCTATAGGATATCGGGTTCTCAACAAAAGATCCAAAAGGATTGAAGAAACCTATTATGTTACGTTCGGCAATAATTACATTTAGAAGTTTCTAAAGAATGATAGTCCAACATAGGAGATATTCCCCAAACGGAATCCTGCTACCATCCCACTTTCCAACCTTTACAAGGACTTTCTGAATTTATTTGATGAACTAGAGAAGGAAATCTCCTCAGATTCCAAAGCAACATACAACAAAGAAGAAGAATTAAAGAAAATTTGTCACACCCCAAAACCAAGAACGGCGGAAATGTTCTAGGGTGGAGGACGTCATGTGAAGTATCATAACAGTGTAAAGTAGTAAACAAGCAACAACATCATCCATTGCATTAAAAGTAAAGTTTTAATACATGTGTGTTCTTTCATAATGTACAACAATAAAATGAATAATCAAAATAAGACGAGTCTTGTCCGTGCTCCGTCTTCTCAAAACATGGCCATCGTACCTGTCTAACTGGTGACCTGAGAATACAAGTTATTTTGAAAGCGAGTATCAACCTAAAGCTGGTGAATTCATAAGTATTTAAGTGTCATTGTCTTGTTTTGGAAAGTTGTTATGAATGCCTTGTAAATCTTTAAATTAAACAATTGATATAAGTATGAAAACCCTAGAAAATCCCTGATTTCCTACTAGTATGCAATGTAGTCTTCTACTAAGACCCGAATGTTTTGCTATGATAATGATGGTTTTTCCTTCTTTTGACTATTACAAACAGTACTTAGTCTAACTCATCGTTTATGTGAATGTATCACAAAACAAAGTAAATAGGAAAGAATATGATAGTCTTCTACCAAGACCTGAATGTTCTGTTATAAAAATGATAGTTTTTCCTTTCTATTGACTAGTACTAAAAGTACTTAGTCAAACTCATCGTTTATGTGAATGTATCACAAAATAAAGTACTAGGAAAATATAATCATGTAAGTGTTATCCTTTTTTATTAGGATTAACACGACATCGCGGAAAGAGAAATGTATAACCTAATGAACATCCGAAGATTGTTTAATTGTCCTCTGTAGCAGCAACAGGGCGGAAGAAGAGTTAGTCCCGTAATCGATTCCCTAATATAAGTATTAACCGTAGGCATCCGTAGATGTTCATCAACCTCTGTAGCGAACAGTAGGTTCGAGGAATGGTTAGTCCCGTAACTATATTCTAATATAAGTAATAACCGTAGGCATCCGTAGATGTTCATCAACCACTGGTGCTAATCAGCTGGGATTCGAAATGGTTAGTCCCATCTAGATATCTCGTTGAACTAGGATAGGCAGGACAATTTACACAGAAGGTACTAATAAATCATCCTCGTGAATCGAGATACAAGTATTCATGTAAGTGTATACAGGTAAATGTATCTACGTAAGGTTACTCATGTAAGTGTATCCATGTAAGCGTGCTCATGTAAGTGTATTCATGTAACGTGTAATGTATAGTATAGACTCATGAATGAACTGACTCTGATGTAATTCCTTGTAATAGGAATAATATTTTTGTATCTTCTAACTATTCCTATGACAGTAAATGGAAGGTAATTGGTTGTTCAAGTAGGTTTATACACCCTTGCTACACAAGAGTGTGGGAAACTGAATGAAGGATGAAAACTATAACATCAATACATATATAAGAACATAAGTGTATAGACATAGTTTTGTTCGAGAAGGTAAAAATGGTTTTGTAAGACATCTAAGAGTTTTGAACAATAATTAACAATGACTTGATGTCATTTTACTAAACATTTGAAAAGTAATACATTTGATAATAAAGTATTTTTAAGATAGAAAACCATTTCATACATCACATTTTGAAGTATGTGAAATCTGTTGGATGAAAACACAGTTATACAATACATATAAGTGATTTAATAACATATTGTTTTCTACTTGCATCCCCCCATTAAAGCATTTAAAATCATTTAAAACATTGACTAAGGGGTATGAACTCACCTGTAGATGGTGGTTTGGATGAACTGAATGATGTAGGATTGCTAGGTGACAAGTGAAGACTTGTTCACACTCAATGATCCTAGTTAACATATAATCACACATATATGTATCCAATTAGACTTTAAACCACTAATTGACAAAGTTAAGACATCCTAAGGCATGTAAAACACCTTATATAAGTGCTACAAGTGCTAAGGAGTGCATCTAAGTGTTGTAGGGAAAGGCTAGTATGATTGGGGTTCAAGGAACACTCTTAACATGGGTTTACTCCCTAAGGACCAACACCCCTTGAGTTTATAGTCGTAAACTCTTGAGTTTACGGTCGTAAACTCCTAACCTTATGACCATTTGTTTTTTTGAATCCTTCTAAGCTATTCCAAGCATTCCTACTTCATGATTTAGCCTTAGGAAGTGTTTTGTGGCATCAAAACACTCCTAAATGGAGTTTACGGTCTAAGGACCATTTCTCCATGAGTTTACTACCTTAAACACATGAGTTTACTACCTTAAACTCATGAGTTTACTACCTTAAACTCATAAGTTTGGTATTTGTCGGTTTCAAATCCTTAGCTCAAACATAGCAATAGTCTAGGTTAGATTTAGACATAAGGAACAACCATGGGACATTTATGGGACTTTTGAACAACATTTGCAGTGTTTACGGTTTTGGGAGATCCCCAAAATGTAAACACATGAAAATGTATGATTTTGGTTCTTTTTATGTGATAAACTCATCAAGGATGAAGCTAGACAAGTCCCTAAGGCTTGGTGAAGCATCTAGGCACCTTAAGGTACCACTTTGCACCATAAATGGTGTTTACGGTTTTGGGAGCCTCCCAAAACCGTGAACACCTTGTTCTTGGTGTTCTTGGGACTTTTCTTTGATGTTAATATGTAATACAGGCTTAATAAGACTCGAGGATGGAAGTACTTACTATAAGGAAGCGTGGATTTAGCTAAAAGTCCAAGAACACTTAGTGTGTGTTCTTGGTGTTCTTGGTGTTTTTGGAAATCTAATCAAAACATAAAAATGAATGGATGAATAGATGCACAAACACTAGATTAAGTGTTGTATCAACTTGGAATGGCTAGAACACTTACAAGTTTGAAGATCTTGAATTGTTTCTAGTTTGCTACTTGAGAGGTTTTCTTGAGTTTACTCTTTTAGAGTTTACTCTTTTAGGGTGAAAAGTGAAAAGTGATTAACTAGAGGAATAAACTCATGCTTATGCATGAGTTCATGATTTTTGGAAGTTTTTCCGACCCAAACATAAAAGTTTGGCCGTGAACTTGTAAGGCACAAGGTGTTTGCGGTTTTTTTAATTCAAAACCCGAGACGGCACTTTCTTTCACCCGTTCGTTTAAAAATAATATTAAAATAATCAAACGATCTTATTTTTCCCATAAACAGGTAAAAGTGAACTTGACTTATCATATGAAGTGATTGACTGCTAGGGTTTGACCGAATGAAAATTTCGGGTTGTCACAAAATCATTGATGATGCTGCGAAAGAAATGGAATAGGAGAATCCCACTCCGAAAGACCATGAAGGTCCACCACAATCTTCAGATGCGAATGCTACATTGCAGGGGGAGGGTTCAACTTCAACCTCCTCACATAACAAACTTGTTTAGGGGGAGAACAAAACTTTTGATGTTAGTTTAGATCCACCTTTCTAGAGGAGAATCCGAATCAAGAAGACGAAAATCATACATCATTCGAGGGGGAGAATGGAAATGCGAATGACAATTCAGATGTACAATCAGAATTTGAATAAGTGAATGCAGAATTGGATCCATCATATGATCCAGACTACTCTCCATTAGCTAAATGGACCAAAGATCATCCGAAAACTCAAGTCATAGGAGATTCGTCCTCAGGCGTTCTTACAAGAGCTCAACAAAAGGCAAAGCGTACTGAACTATTCTCTAAAGTGGAATTTTGCATGTTCAATTCATTTATATCCAAAAATTGAACCTAAAAATGTTCAAATTGCTCTTTATCATTCTGATTGGGTGCAAGCAATGCAATAGGATCTCAATGAGTTCAAACAAAAAAAGGTCTGGAGATTTATTCCCACTCCAAAAGATACATATGTTGTTGGTCTCAAATAGGTATTTCGCAACAAGTTAGACAAAGAAGGCAACATCATATGAAACAAGACGCAACTGGTTGTCAATGGGTATAGCCAGGAACAAGGTATCGACTACGAAGAAACCTTCGCACCAGTTTCAAGGTTGGAATTTATTCGTATCTTCTTGGCTTTTGCAGCGTAGAAGAACTTTGAAGTATACCAGATGGATGTCAAATGTGAATTTAAATGGGGAACTTGAACAGACAGTGTATGTGGAACAACCACTTGGGTTTATAAAAGAAAAATATACCAACCACTGCTATATTCTAGACAAAGCGGTCTATGGTCTGAAGCAAGCTCCAAGAGCCTGGTACGAAACTCTTACTCATTTTTCAAAACAGGCTAAGTTTGAACAAGGTTCGGTTCAACGAACCCAAGCTTAACTGCTGAGTTCCAAAAATTGATGGAAACGAAGTTTGAGATGAGCTCTATTGGTCAAATTAACTTTTTCCTTAGCTTGAACATAAGGCATAGTTAGGAAGGATTCTTCATAAATCAGGAAGCTTATACGAAGACCTTGCTTGCTAAGTTTGGAATGGTGGGAGACTCAAAAGTGAATGTTCCAATGGTATTCAGAACGAAACTAAATCCATCTCTGGAAAAACTGGCTACAGATATGACACATTGTCGTCAAATGATAGGTTCACTAATGTGTCTAACTGCCAGTCGACAATATATAATTTTTTCGTTTGTTATTGTGCAAGGTTTCAAGCTAATCCTTGAGAACACATGATCTTTATCAAGAAATTATATTTAGGTATCTTAAACGAACATCTTCACTTGGAATATGGTACCCCCCAAAGCCTGGTTTCTTTGTGCAAGCATTTTCGGATGTTCATCTTGGAGAATGCGGGTGATATAGAAAGAGTACAACTGGAAGATGCCAATTTCTTGATGGAAAACTTGTCAGTTAGCAACCCAAAAAGTAAACCTGTGTTTCTTTATCAACAGTTTAAGCATAGTACGATGTTGCTTCCTCTTGCACTTCCCAGGTCATATGGATTCAAAGTCAACTTCGTGATTATGGCCTAAACATGAAACAAATCCAACTATATTTTGACTCTGAAAATGGCATTCGCATTTGTCAGAACCTAGTGCAACACTCAAATACAAAACATATATCACTGAGGTATTACCTTATTAAAGATCATCTGGAAAATGGTAATGTTGAGATACATTTTGTTAGATCGGCTGATCAATTAGCTGACATTTTCACAAAAGCCCTACCAGAATCTACATTCAATCAAATTCTTCAAGGCTTGGGAATGATGGAAGATGAATCAGTTCTAAAACCACTTTCGCTTTCATAGTGACACTTTCTCTTTTAGTTACACTTTCTCTTTCGCAGTCTATAGGATGTCATGCGAATCGATGCGAACGCATGCAGTAATTCACAATCATCTTTTTAACTTGTGAATCGGTGTGAACACTAGCAATAATGTGCAGCCCTCTTTTATCTTGTGAATCCATACGAAAGTTTTGTAGTTTCTCACGATCAAATGTTCACTCATGGTTTGGAGCTTTTTATATCCTTATGTATATTATGTATTTGTGTTCAAAAATACAAAAATAATTTATTTGTTTCTGTTTATATATATATATATATATATATATATATATATATATATATATATATATATATATATATATAGACACACACAAACACACACACACACACACATATATATATATATATATATATATATATATATATATATATATATATATGAAAAATCAAAAATCCAAAAATATTTCATCTCTTTTTATTTCTTTTCAGAAAAACAAAATTACAAAAATATTTTCTTTACTTTCTTCTCTTTAACTTTACTTATTTCAAAATACAAAAAATATTAGATAATTGAGCAGGTTTCATGTCAAGAATCTCGATGATCTCAATTACGAATGATGGGGCAGGTATAAACTTTCTTATCTATGTACTAGTTAAGTGTCCCTAAAAGCATGTTGTTGCATGTTGTCTGAAGCCCTAATGAATCTATGTTGAAGCCTTAATGATTCGATAACAAAAATCGTTTGTTCCCAATTAGGCTGTTCATTCACATAAATCTCGAGGTACCTTACTCTTCTCATTATGAGTTAAGAGTTCGCTGCTTGGACACTTTCACATAGCAGAGGTACACTATTTTCATTGGAA
This sequence comes from Lactuca serriola, assembly GCF_051521515.1. Lineage (NCBI taxonomy): Eukaryota > Viridiplantae > Streptophyta > Magnoliopsida > Asterales > Asteraceae > Lactuca > Lactuca serriola. The sequence goes on from NC_136410.1 coordinate 137,507,807, forward strand.
CCACCTCATACTCTTATCCATCACTTTCGCCTTCACCAATGTAACCCTCGATACTCTCAGATATTACCACCGAGGTTTATGGTTACACCAATTTTGTGTTTATGATCTTCAATTCGTTATAACCACGAATTGAGTGAAACACAAAATCCAACACACTTATACGAATTGACGGTGAACAATGTACATGTTCTAGAATTTTCACCAAGGAATTAATTAACAAAACTCCACTTTTGTGGTCTGTACAATGAAATCTCTTTTTCTTTTGTGAGTTCTTAACGAAATGTTCTAGAACTAATATGTTTCTACCCAATAGATCCCGTTTTTATTTTTTCTTGAGATTTCTATATGAATCCCTATCACTTAAAATAATTCAAAAGCTTACTTGTTCAATTGACTACATTAGTCAAACAATACTTCATTCGAACTTTCGGACTTATATCAAGTTTTGTAATTTTCGTTGGAGACAGAATCACCCAATAATACCTTTTAAAAGATAACTTTCATTTTTTTCTTAACAAACATGTGATCGTAGTTCAACGGGAAACCAAACAGATACTTGTTAGTCTCTCTTGATTTGGAAGGAAGAGATCATTTCCTAGGATCCACTGTTTTGCGTCTTAAACAAGACATCACTAAAATCACACATATATGCTTTGCTTTATTTATTTATCTTTGGCACACTCTCACACAAAGATCCTTGTGATTTTCCAAAAGTCTTGTTCGTGGCAGTCACATTTATTTTCAGTTTCGTAGTTCAGCTGGAGTTCACTTAAAAGCGAAAGATTGTATCCATGTGTTAAAGATGGTACGTAACTCAACTGAGAAAAGGAGAAATTAGCGGCAATTCAAATGGATAAGATTTCAAATAGGCGCGTGAAATTTGAGACGACGCTAGATTTTCGGCGGCCTGACACCTTTCTCTGACGAAATAGTTGTCACATCACGTCTTCTTAGGCAACTTTTCAGAAGATAAAATGCAACCGTCACCCTATTTTCTCTCTCTGCTGGTTAATGTTATAAAGGGTTTTTCGACGATTCATCATTCCTCACCATTGTCATAAGATTTCAAAAACCTTCAGGTGATTTTTCTCTCTACTGTTCATCATCATCTTCAACAAGCTTCCATAACCACCTCATCATAAACCCCTTCGGTTCTAGATTAATCTGCACAGTCGTCCCTTCTTTCCATCAAGCCAATTCAAAACTTGATTCTCGATCTTGATCCTCTCAAGTATGATAACTTTCTTCTACCTATTGTCATGTGATTGAAATACTCTCCTCTAATTAAAGTTTTGACCACATCGGAGATTGTTCCGATGTCTCTCTTATCCAAAGCCTATCCGTCTGTTTGCTACTTCAAGGAGGAACAAAGAATCACCGTTGAAGTTCACAACAGAAAATCTCAATCACCAAGTCTCGCTTTTTCTCCTTACTAGGGCTTGATCAACGTGATGATATTGTTGACCCTGATTCCGTCTCCATTGGAGCCATCATGGAGATATTTTACCAAATGGGGTACAAAGACTAACTACCATCTCTAAATTCAGGAAACCCAATCTGCCACCTCAATGGAATGGGCTTTTTACCCTATTATTCAAAAGTTTTTCTGAGTGTGTGACTGGCTCGAATTGTGCCAATAAGTTGTTCATGACCATCATGTATGGGATGTGCGTGGTGGTCAACATTGATTTTGGGGCTGTTCTTCAGGCTCAATTGGTCCAAAGTACCCATTCTATAACCCGAGACAATGAAAATTCCTATGCTCGCTTCTGGACAATCATCATTTAAAGGGCAATTGAGAAGATCCAAATTCTGATGATGCGAAACTCCTTCATGTCGAGTATTTCAATCTTCCATACTATAAACATCATTCTTGCTGACAACTCAAAGTTCTCATTCGTTGGCTCCATTCTTGAAGCCATGTTTTATGATGTCCCTGCTGCAAGAGAGATTCTTGAAGCCTACAGAAAAATTCTAGTTTCAGTCTTTCGTCCTTTAACTCCTAAGATGTAATCGATCATTGATGAAGCTAACAAACCAAAGAAAGTAGGACAGAAAGGACATGAGAAAGGAACGAAAAGCACACGCCGATTCATCTGCACCAGCTCCTACTCCTTCAAAGAAGAGAATGGTAAAGAAGTCGGATCACAAGCCGAAAACTCCAACTCCCAGTGAAAGAGAAGGTTTGTAGTATGACACTCAATCTGACATTCGCATTGAAGAAGATACGCCTGTATAACCCGAAGCCACTACAATAACTTCACATACTAAGGTTTCACATCCCATTTCTATGAATCTTTAGGTAACCGTTGAGATTTCTGTCTCGGTTCCTATTACCAATGATTTCCTTGAAAATGTCTCTATTCCTTCTCCTATGGATACTAATTCAACACATATCTCCATTTCCCTATGCCCACATGTTTCATTGGGCATTTCGCAATCCCTACCTCTTATTTTTACCGATTCCACTACCACACCAACAACCTCTGTTGAGCCTCCGGTTACTGTCAACACATCTGATGTGAGGGTAAGAGCTTCAGGTTTCGCAACTGGTCATTCCACACCACCCATTTCTCCTCTTAGCCAAAATGACCCATACATGATTTACAGTGATGGTGACGACTTCGCAGGATTCACTTACAGTCCCTTTAACATCAGGACTGAAAGTGATGCTGAAGCTCCCGTCATGAGAGTGCAACTCAAGGCGTTTCATGAAAAACTAGATTCGTTGCTTTAGGCTTCAAAGGCATCATCCAGTGATGATTTCTCGCAAGCGACGATCAAATCCCTTCTTGAGACCCTTACGAAAGAGCACTCTGCCAACCTTGAAAAGATGAAAAATGCAGTAAATGCTTCTACGACTATTTGCAACAACACGATCTAAAAATTCGATAAAATAGTTACTGATACACAGGTATTCATGGAGAAGTTCCAAAGCACCTTTGAGTTTAATACCGTGAAGGCTAATGAAGACATTTCTAGCATGGGCTCAACTCTTAAAGCAGAGAAGGCGAAACATCAAAAGGTTCGCACTTGTCTTAAAACTGACCATGCTGAGATCAATTCATCCATCTCCTCGAAGATCTCTAAGCTTCAGGATTACTTAGCCATGGAGAGAAAAATAAAGGATGCTCTTGCCGTAAAGACTGAAAAGGTGAACCTCTGGACGGTCGAGTTTCAAAATGCTGAAAAACGAGTAAATGATCTACTATCTGAGAAAGAAGCTATGAAGAGTTGTATAGCTAATGTAAATGGCCTGCTTTCAGATATTATCAAGACTCATGACTCAATGATCACAATCACGATGAAGAAGAATCTCTCTGAGAAACTCAAGCCCGTCTTCGCCATGCTTCACAGACTGGAAGGTGTTCCGGAATCTAGCTCTATTCTGAAACAAGGGGGAGAAGGTGTGACTCAATCCAAGTAGGAAGATCCCAAACCTTCAATCAAGCCCACTGTCAAGAGCAATACTGAGCCTAAAGGCAAACAAATTTTTTTTAGTGAAGAACCAATTCTTGAAAACAACGAAGATGTAGATCCTCATGAAAATGAGCTGAAAATATGAAAGGAACGTGAAGCTCGGATTGATGAGCATCAAAGTATAATTTGTGAGGCTAAAGCGACAGAGAAAGCTAAACTTGAAGCTCAAATTACACTGGAAAGTCGAAAGCTCTTATTTCTAGTGTGGAATCTAAAGAGAATTCAAAATGAAGTTGTGGAAATGCCAAGTCAGTATTGGCTAGAACCAGTTGTGTCATTCGATCTTCAGAATACACGAGCTTCGCAACTAGATCTACCAATAACTCTGAAAGCCTTTAGGTTTCACTCCTTTGTGAAAGTAGTGAATGTCCCATCCACAAATAGCAGCGTAAATTATTTACTCTTCTCGTTCTATCTCAAGCATATGAATCCACAATATGAAACGTGGAGTGCTAGCAAGATTACAATAGTGAAGGTCACTGGTCCAATCAAAACCGACAACTTCCCAAATGCGAAGTTCAAGGTTGTGAGAGGTTCTTCTAGTCAGGTCCATGAATTCACTCTTACAGATCTGCCATGCCGCGATCCTTCTGATTGGATCATGCTTTACAATTTATTGCTGAGAGATGCATAGAAATATGAGCCCGTCATTGCTCACCTCAAATAGATGTTAGTTTCATATATTCAAGAGGTAGGCTAAATGGATGTGGAAATTGTCGCCGTGATGCCAAGGAAGCCCACTATTCTAAGTAAAGTAGTCCCAGAAGATTTTGAGAACTGAAAGCCTGGGAAGATACAAAAGGAAGGATGGTATGTCACTTTTTAGATGAGAGAACGAAATGATGCAGACTTTCATAAGGGTTGTTTCTTTCTCGCTGATCAGCATATGTTCACTACCTCTTGCCTAGACTATGTTTTGGACATGGTCAATAATTACAAGGTAACACCAAAGGCGACAAGAAGTGCTTCTCGGATATGATTCTATGGTACATCCAGGTTCGCAAGGTTCTGCTGAACTTCATTCCAAATGTTTTTGAAATGCATAAGCGAACTCGGGCTTGATGGACTCTTCCTTCAATTGATGCAAAGGGGGAGATTTTTAGGTATATGTGCTGCATCATTTTGTTTATTTATTTAGTCCATTTTGTAACCGGGCTGGGCCTGCCTCCTGTCATTTATTATTAGGGTTATAGTATTTTAGGTGCAAGCATGCATCATATTTTGTAACTTTTGAAATAGTCTTGTAACCCTACCCGCCTCTACAGTAGTAATTCTTCATCGAGTTCTTTTGAGTTTGTGGCTTATAATCATTAAGCACATTTGGATCTATTTGTTATCTTCGTATTCTTCACTTGTTTGAATCTATTCGATATAACTACGATCCTATTCTAACATTTTCAGTGTTAGCTTGTTCAACTCCTAATAATCAATGCACATCCGGTGCAAACCATCCTTCTTCTTGACGACCAAAATCGACGCTCCCCACGGAGAATTGATCGGCCTGATGAACTGCTTGCCTAGTAACTCCTACAACGGATATGGCAATTCCCGCATCTTAGGCAGTGCTAAGCGGTATGGTGCTTTAGCAATTGGGGCCTCACCTGGAACAAGGTCAATCCTGAACTCGACCTGCCTCTCGGGAGGCGCACTGGGCAACTCCTCCAGAAACACATCTGCAAACTCCCTAACAACCAAGACCTCTGAAACTGAAGCCTGATTCCTAACATACGTATCCCCCACATAAGCCAAATAACCCACACACCCGTGCTAAATATACCGCTGAGCCCTTGCTGCAAAAACAAAACCTTGAACCCGTACTAGTGCCCTCTCCATAAATAACCTGTTTTCCCCCACTTGGGGTTCAAACTACCACACACTAACCCACACAATCAATCATAACACCGAAATGGATCAGCCACTCCATACCCACAATCACACAAACACCCCCATGGGAATAAGGATTAGATCAATCGGATAAGGCACCCTGAAGATCTCCAAAACACAAGCCTGATACATTGATGATGTAGATACCCCGTGTTCGTTGGCAATAGAAACATGCAACGGACACTCTAACTCTCCAATGGGCATATCAAACTCCTTACTAAATGATCGAGATACAAAGGACCGAATCACACCCATGTCAATCAACAATAGAGCAGGCAAAGAGTTCACTAAAAACGTACCTAACAGAGGAGCATATATAAGCATAACATAAAACATAATCAACAAGATAATGGCTAGAAACACACCAATCACTACATCTATAGAGCACTGCTCTGGCCTCCTCAACAATGAGTTGAAAAGCGCGACACCGAGCCCTCGAGGTCTCCGCCTTCCCCTGGCACCCATCAGTGATCCTCAGAGTGGCTGGCGTCGGGTCCTGTACCGGCTTGACGACGAGTAATGGACAATTGACCTTCAGATGGCCAACCGGATCACAATGATAGGAAATCCTATAACTCATAACCGGGGCCAACTGACAGTAATCCCTCGCATAATGCCCCTCCTTGCCACTTTTTTGGCACATACCTCCTGATCGACAAGCTAGCCCCATCACGAACCTTACCACACTTCCATAAATGCGGCCTCGCTGACCCCCAAATCTAGAATCAGCAGGCTTGAAATTCTTTGGTGCCGGTTGCAACTGTGTCGGGTCTAGTCTCTGCTCTCTCGTCTGAAGCTCTATCTCAATCTCACGCCGGCTGGCGGCCTCCTGTTTCTCCAACAAACAATCATATCGTTGGGTGTAAACAAATTGTCTGATATCCGTCTTGAGCATGTTCAAGTACTGGGTCATCTAAGCATACTTCGAAGCAAGCACAAGGCAAAACATGGCCCTCTCAGTAAACATCCTAGTGATCTCCGTCACCGACTCCGTCCCCTGCCTTATGTCCAAAAACTCCTAGGCCAACCTCTTTCGCTCTACCCCACGACACATATTGAGTATAGAACATCTCCATGAACTTCTCCCAACATATCATAGCTCTATTATCAGGAAAATACGATCCCGTAACAAGTATCCACCAATCCTTCGCTCCGGACCTCAGGTGGTTTAGAGCACACCTAACCTTTTGGCTACAATCAGATAGCCACCTCATAGCTACGATAGGATCCTAAAATCCATTGAAAGTCGGGGAATTCATATTGTCGAAGTACTAATACTATAAAACCCGACTCGATCCAACCTATGCAGCAGTAGTAGCAGCCTCTAACAAACTAGCATAACGCTCATCAAAGTACTAAATCACGGTGGTATTAATTGAACCAAACATCTCTGTAAAATAAGCTCGGAAGTGAGCAACAACCTCCTTCTGTAGGATCTCCCTGATCTTGTCATCCATTGCGGCTGACCCACCCGGACTGCCAGCTCCCGATCCCGATCTGGACCTAGTCTCAAATCGCCTCGTAGTCACCATACTGAAAACAAACCAGAGATATATTGTATAACGCACATATCAAAACACCGAAACCAACTCCCAATCAAGCCCTAGGGGTTGTGACTTCCTTGATACGCATATGGGTCCTATGCTTTCAGTAGTACGGACCCATACTACCTTCCACACCTACCCGTATTTGTCTCAGAGGATCATCGAAACAAACCTAACGATACCTACTAACATAATCATACACGCAATCCCTACTCCCTAGAGGAAAGGCTAAACATTTCGCAACTGGCCAGCTAACCCCACACAACTTTTCCATGAAACTTCTACCAAACATGCAGCACTCGTGTACGCTAGTCATACATAACACTGGACCTAATACACAGTCAAATATATAATCGTACCCTAAACCCTTCATCAAAAAAGCACACGAAATAAGTTGTACCAAATATTCTTAGACTATAGAATCTTAGTTAGGCATAACCATGATGCATACACTAACCAACTATAGTAATGATGTCAATTCCATTGAAGAAGAACCCTTGGCTATCAGGCATCATATAATCAGGCATTTCTATCATGCATAATATTGAAGAACCCTAGCCTATCACTAGCATGTTGTTCTAACATATCACAATGTCAAATAACTTTATGGTATTTTTTGGGTCTATATACAGGCTCCGACTGATCGTACACATCGCATCCTCCTTGATTATTTTGAAAACCATTTAAAGTTATTCATAAAATTTAATTTTTCGGGTCTATATACAGGCTCCGGCTGAGTGTTCCTCCAATTCACAGAAACCAAGGCTCTAATACCAATTTGTAACATCCATAAAAGTTATTCAAAAAATTTAATTTTTTCAAACAATTCCCCAAACCACCGTTGTTTACAAAATAGTTTTAAAAACATACTTATGATTAGAGTTTTCCCAAAATCATAAAACAAAACACAAGGAGGTACATGATCGTGCCTTTGTCTTCTCACGATCATCTAAGGTACCTGAAACATATCCCAAAACTGTAAGACCAAATCTTAGTGACTTCCACCATAATACAAACCCAACACAAAACTAGAATAATAACATTAAACATCATGCATAGAGAGCCTTCAGTCTGCCTGGAATGCCCCACCGGCCTGCAGCCTACCTGGCACGCTCACAGAATCTTCAACATGACTGGCACGCCACACTGAGCCATCAGCCTATCTGGAACATTCTCCGGGCCTTTGGCCTGACTTGTATGCCCCACTGGCCTTTAGTCTATTCGGGACGCCAGGGGTCTGTTGCGCTTCACCACAAAGCAGGACCGCCTCAACCCAACCACACATACACTTTGTCGAAGCACACACGCATATATATATATATATATATATATATATATATATATATATATATATATATATATATATATATATATATATATATATATATATATATATATATATATATATATATATCCATACACAACAGACAAGCATGCAAATTGTTGGAGCATGGAAATACTTTACAAATAATGAGTGATACTTAGGTTATTTATTTATTCCCTTTATTGTATTGTTGGTGTTTTCTCTCTCCTATATAAAGAGAGAGTTGGTCATTTTATTTGTAAGAGTACACACAATGTAGCTTTTCTAGAGAGAGAGAAAGTGGTGGGATCTCTCCCACCAAGGGAGAGTCTTCTCTCCTACCCATGTTCTTGTATTGTATTATCTTATCTCTCTTTTCTGATCTATGGAATTTCTCATCATATGTTCTTCATGTTCTTCATGTTTATATTTGTTAAACCTCGAGATATTATTATTCTGCATCCACCGATCGTCAAAATGGATTTAACAATTAGTATCAGAGTCGTACCTTGAAGGTTCAAGCGACTAGTTCATGGGAACGACTCCCGTTCGGTTATTATCTTGAAGATTTTTCGGATTTTTGGAAGAATTTTCGGGTTCAAACTGGAAATTTTTACGATGAGTTCTTTTATTTTTTGGTGTTGATTTGTGCTTAGAAAAATAAAAATTATTTGTTGATGTTCGTTCAAATTTTCAGCTAGAAAATCAATTTCATAAAAGTTTTTTTTTTTATGTTGCTGTTGAAGAAGAAAAAAAAAATGAGAGAATATTTTTGTGTTCTAAAAAATACTTGATAATTTGGAGAATTCGCTCCAGAAAGTTCTTTTTCTTGGAATGAAGACACAAAATATCATGGGCTTTTTTCTTGAAGAATGTTGAGAATTTTTTTTTTTGAAGATTTTACCCAGCAACTCTTGATCTTCAAAGAGGTATGAAGCACTTATTCTTCAAACTTATGTTACTGTGAATCTTTAAATTGTAGAGTTTGGACGTGATTATGTGTTTTCATAAAGCACTATGTCCATGTTACTCTTTTGGGTAAAGAGTACTCCATATGTATTTGCCTTCCCAAGTAAAAAACTATGTGACTTGACCAATCCCATCACCTTTTGTCCCTTAAAACCACCTGCACACTCCTGTTTTTACCTTCCCAATACCTCTTTTTGACCCAAAATGCTTTAGAAAAGATTCCCCCTATTAAAATATGAATAAATGGCCTTTGCGGTACCATTTTTTCATGAAAAATAGTATTTTTCGTCATCTGCTCAGCACCTCTCGGCCCCTAGAACCATAGCCAAAAACTCCTACCGGAGCCCTTTTCAACTACCGGAACTTCTCTCGACTGCGGTACCCCTCTCGGACCGAAGTCTGCTAACCTGCAACTTCATTGTTTTGCCTTGGGACCGTAGCTACGGACCGAAGTTCCTCCTTTCTTCCTTCTGACCGCTATGGCCTCGCACCTTAGCTCTGCATCTCTTCTTGGACCGCAGTCTCGGACTGCAGTCTCGCGCCGCAGGCTGCGCTGCCCCTTCGTACCACAGCCAACCTTGACTGCAACCCCTCACATCCACTTCGGTTCTACTACCTCAGCTACTACTTATCCGCATTCAACTACCTATCTTCTCATCCGCAGCCTAGCTCTTCTTCCATCCTCCCACTGCAACCAAACCTCTCATCCGTAGCCCTTCTCTGCCCCGTAATCTCTCCATCTCACTGCTCCCTCCCCCTTTTCATCTACCTTCTTCTTCAACCTCCTCCTCTTTCAGCCTCCCCCCCCCCTCATTTTCCTCCTTCCACTTTCTCCCCCCTCCTTTCCTTCTTTTTTTCCCTCCCCTCTCATCGGCACCTCCCCCTTTATTTTTTTTAGAAAAGCCTTATCTTTTTTAACACCATTTAATTTTTTTTAATTCAAATTTTTTTACACTAAATTTTTTTAGCCATTTTTTATTTAGTCAATTAAATTTTTTTTAACACCAATTTTTTTATTTAGCCATTTTTTTTATCAAAATTAATTTTTTTTTATTACAACCATTTACTTGTTTTAAACCAATGAATTTTTTAAACCATTTTTAACACCAATTTTTGCCACAACCCAACATTGGATAGTAACATTGGTTTACTTCATGCCGATTATTTTGGAAGAATTTTATTTTTTCCATGAAGATTACTCTATACCGCAGTCAGACTTCATATTATTATCTGTGACGTTTGCACTGCAACGGCATCTAATCAACAAAGTTGTTTCACATTCTTCGTTTTATGGGATTTTTATGACTTATCGATGTTGATCTCCAGTTGACGAATCTTGTATCTTGAGCATGTGGACTATATTTTCTATTGAAGACCAGTTCGAGAGTTCCGACACTGCAGTTTGGGTATATCTGTATCTTTTCGTCACAGTAGAGATTTTTTTTTCATGCAGAGTTATTCTTAGTCCTATTGTATTTGTTCGAGCAGTTTTCAGCGACTGAATCACCCAGCTACATATGACTGCATAGTATTTCTTTTACTCTCTTTCTCGTGTATTATCGAGACCCTGCATACATCTATAGAGAGCCTTTTTAGCTCTTGGTATCCGATACTCTCCCTCCCGATGATATATTTATTTTTGATATCTAGTCTTTGGTTATCAAAAATAGGGAGAGAATATTATGATATAATCACGATATGATTTTATGATTGTTTGATTTTGGATTTTTGAAGATTTATAAAGACGATGATTTATTTAGTGATGCGATTTGGCACTGATTTTTGGTCTTCATGGATCTAATTTTTGGCATTATTCGATGTTTCCCGGTTCCAGATTATTTATTATTCAGACTGCACCACATGATGGTTATGTTGTGTTTGCATCCGGTTTAGATCTTATGACTTCTCGAGTTTGGATTTGTGATATTTGGAAGATGAAGATTATTTTGGCGTTGTGACGTGGCACTTATTTTTGATCTTTTGATCAAATTTTTGGCATTGCTAGACCATGTCTTTGGATTCACACTATTTGTTATTCGTGCTTCATTTTTGGATGTTTCAAATTTTTAGCAGGTTATTCTTTGAAGAATTTTGGGTGTATTATGATTCGAGAACTAGAGATGTTTTCAGACTTCTTGAAGCCGAAGTGTTCTTCTTATTGGATCTTCTACTTGCTCATGGTGCTTATGACTAGTTTGAAGATTTGGATCCTATTTTCTGCTTCATTGGTAGTGCTTTGAAGCCGAAGACCTTCATTGTTTAGAGATTCTTGGCTAGCTTCAGACATCATAGACACTTCAGAGTTTCAGAGACATTTCAACATTTGGTTTTCATTATGTTTCATTTTATTACCACACTTGCTAGTCTGGTTACTGTATTCTAGCCTTTTATCACATATTGTATCCCTCATCATTTGCGATCATTTAGGGAGAGATTGTTGGAGCATGGAAAAGCTCTACAAATAATGAGTGATAGTTAGGTTATTTATTTATTCCTTTTATGATATTATTAGGGTTTTCTCTCTCCTATATAAAGAAAGAGTTGGTCATTTTATTTCTAAGAGTGCACATAATGTAGCTTTTCTAGAGAGAGAGAAAGTGGTGGGATCTCTCCCACCAAGAAAGAGTCTTCTCTCCCACCCATATTCTTGTATTGTAATATTTTATCTCTTTTTTCTAATCTATGGAATTTCTCATCGTATGTTCTTCATGTTCTTCATTTTTATATTCGTTAAATCTCGAGATATTATTATTCCGCATCCACCGATCGTCAAAATGGCATTAACACAAATATATATCCAGTAACAACAGATAGATCTTACAAATCACTATGCTTAGCATCATTCTATATACCAGGATAATGATCTAACAAGTCACTACAGTACAATAGCATACATAACATAATATCAAATCCAAAGGGTCGGCCTTCCTCCCTTCGACCCATAAGTACAGTGAGGAAAACTCACCTCACAGACTAAATAGGACTGATGAGGCCTGACTCTGAATCTGAGCTCTCAACACAATACCTAAATCCACCAAGTGACCAATTCCATCAATATCCCAAATAACCCAAAATGCCCTCAAAGTCCAACTTGGTCAAAGTCAACGGTCTAGGTCAACAATCCATGTTGACCCAACACGTCATGTTTCCCTCTAGACACGTAGTGTTCCTCGAGCATACGAACAGACAGGAGAAATTCAACCAACCCGACGGGTTCACCAGACTTCCAACAACTAAATACATTCAGTTGCCCATTTCATCCCCAAGAGGTCCAAAGCTCAAATCTAGACCAAAAATGTGATTAGGAAGGATAAGGTTTCCAACTTTATCCATTAGAACTACCAAAAGGTCACAAGCTTGAAAATGCAAGGGCTTAACTCAACTCCCTTAATCCTTAAGATCTAAAATCCATTCCTTCCAGAAGTGGTTCAAACACATTAACCGTCCCAAAGGTTAGTGGTTTTTAGAAATGCATGTCTTGAACCCATATTAGGTCAAAAGGGAGGATTTGTGACCTAATTTCTATGCATGGAATCAAAACTTGGTTATTGACCAGATCCAACCCACTACTAGGTCACTTTGACATCGAGATTCATAAAGATGCAAACTTTATGAAATCCATCCATTGCAACATCCAAGGACAAGGTAAAAAGGGACAAAACTCAGGATCTAACAACTTGAATGATAAAAATCGGGTTTTGGACACTTACAAAGATCCAAGAGAGTGTGAAACTAATGAATAGGGCTTTCTTGCTAGATATTTGTTTCCTTCTTTCAACATCTTCCTTCCAAACACCAACTAGCTTCACAAATGGGAGAGGTAATGATTAGGCTTTCTTTCAGAGGTTGAGCGGCTGATGGAAGCTGAAGGTGAACAAACCCTAGCCTCCACATTCTTATAAATAGGGAGAAAAACCCAGAATACTAGAGTTTCATTCTCAGCGGTCAATATGTTGTGTTCCAAGAGGAAACACGTCGTGTTGACCAAATAAAACAAACGCCTTTTAATATTCAGACACACCGTGTTGGTCCCTCCATACGTCATGTCCAAACCTCAAGCATGCTATCAATTGACCAATTAACTTGAAATGGAATTATAGGGATGAATTTAGAAGTACCTAAACATCAGGATGTTACAAGTGTAGCTTTGAGAATAATACAAAAGTCCTTTATGGGTTGCCATCAACAGGATGAATAGCTAGAAATGGTTTTAGGAGATTGAGCAAAAGGTTTATTAATTTATTATATGATTAATAAATTAATTAGAAACTAGCTGAAATTAATTAGAATTAATTTGGAATCAGCTATATATTAATCTAAGGTACAAGGACTGAATGTTAATTGTTTAATAGTTAAAAAAAGGGGACATTCTAGAACGCCCCCTGATATAGAAAGTTTTGGTAGCCTCCATGGGGGTTTCAACAATTGCTCTGTTCATCAGATAAACCAATGATTTGAAACAAGACTAAATCTAATATTTAATTGATTCAAATTAGGGTTATCCTATCACATGCTTATCTATATAAAGAGCCATAGGGAGCTTAGATTTTCGTCCAACCCTAACCTCCTAGAAAGCTGAAAAAAACGTTCATCCCCTCTCTCTCTCTAGCCTCTCTCTCCTTAGTTTCTAGGGTTCTTGGATTTTAGGTCTGAAACATTAGAGGTACTCTATTTTGGCTACTAGTCATCCAAGAAGCAACAATAGATCAAGGAATCAAAAATCAAGAAAGATAGATTGGTTGTGTTTAAGAGAGGGATTTAAGTTTGGATCCGTACATCCAAACAAGGTGGCAAGCACAAGGTCTCTAGTTGGAAGGTCACTAGCTGTAATAAAACTTATTTCTTCTTTGTCTTTTCATAAGATTTTATTTTGTTTCTGCTGCCATGATCATGTGTTTAGATGCATAGAAAACCTACCACACTCTTCTCCTAAATGTTTTTTGGTTATGTTAATATCCACCAAATTCTACAAATATTTATAAATATGTGTTTCTCGCATAACACTACCCTTCCGCGAACACTCTAGTTGTTGAGTTATGGAACCTAATGTTCCATTTGACCTTATTGCCGATAATAGACTATGGTGCTCGGGAACAAGGTATGTGAAACGTCCCAAAATTTTTATTTTTGATTTAATAAAAAATTAATTCAAACATTTTCATACACCCTAAAAAGATCAAAGCATGTCAATACATCAAAATATATCAGAGTAGTTCTCAAAATGTAGAAAAAGGTGGTGTCTGCTCTGTAATCATCCAGGATCTTCCCTTTCGATCCTGAAGTACCTAAAACATAAACAAAAAACTATAAGCACGAAGCTTAGTCAGTTCCCCAAAATACCGCATACCATACATAACTAAACATATAATGGGCCCCGCCCAACGAGTATAACAGGCCTTGCCCATACTTGCATATTGGGCCCCGCCCACTGAGTATAACAGATCCTGCCCAACTCATATAATGGGCCCCGCCCACTCAGTATAACGGGCCCCACCCAAACTCACATAACGGGCCCCGTCCACATACAAATCATATAAGCAAAACAAGGTAATAGCATACATAATAACTATCGGGCCCCGCCCAGTAAGCATACAACCACATACACATACAACAGTCACACAGATATCTAGTATTCTATCATAATTGATCATGGGTCATCATTAGTGCCTTATACCCGCTAAACCCAGTGAGAAAACTGACCTCGGACGGTTGAATCTCACATATAAAACTCATGTTGTTGGCCCAATGAAATTCCTGTGCTATCAATAAAAATAACATCCAAGTAATAATTGGATCCCGACTCACACTAAGAGTCCAAACTAGGATAAAAGACCATTTTTACCCTTTACCTAACTTGGTGCAAAGTTAAGGCCCAACCTAACTATCCAAAAAGATCCAAATTCCAAAATGATCACCCAAAGCCCAAATATGGACCAATTTTCCAAATTGGGCCCAAACCCATCATGTGCCTAAAACTAACATTCCAACCCCAGCAACAGGTCCTCACGTCGTGATCAAACCTTGGTCACGTCATGGGGACCAACTCGACTCAGTCCCGATTCAGTGAGTCAACTCAACTCATCAACAAGATTCCAGTCTCCTTCACGTCATTACCCAAACTTAAGTCACACCATGGCCCAATCCGGAGAAAATAATCGGGATGGCAAACATTCTCATGTCGTGACGGTCTTAAACCTCACGTCGTGAGATCTGCACTAATGAGCTTAAAAAATTAAGCTCTTAATCCTTATAGCCATAACTTGGGACTTTCCAGGGGTCTTCCTTTACCCAAAGGATGATAAAAATCATGGATTTTCAGGCATGCATGTCCAATGCATGGTTTAAAATCTTACTAGACCAAAAGTGGGGAAAATGAGATCTAGACTAAAACTTGGAGTCCTAAACTACACCAAGCATCAGGTCCAACGACTATGTTGAAGAGAATGAATGAAATATTCATAAAGTTGCCAACTTTATTGAAACGCCCCGTTCTTGGTACATATTTAATTGATTAACGTTCATTTTATAGGAGCTACTCGCCGAGCTGGTAGCCCTAACTCGTCGACTAGAGGCCAGGCAAAGCGTGGGTTTTAATGAGGCTACTCGACGAGTCGAATCCTAGACTCGGTGAGTAGGCCAGGCTGGGTGAAACCTTAATTGTAGGGTCTGCACACTATTTAAGCAACATTATGGGCTTCTATTCCAGCCTCCATCACTTCCAGAGCATTAATCCCGAAACCCTAATGCTCCATAGGTGAACTTGAGCTTTCTTGGTTATTTTGAGTGTTATTTGGTGTATCTTGAAGCTAGTGGAAGAAGTGGAAGATACGAGACTCAAGGGAGAAGGAGTTGATCCAGGAACTACAGCCTATTTGCAATCTTTTCTGGTAATAAAGCTTCCAACTTGATCTTTTTTCTCTTAGATCTATTTTTCCCTATATTAAGAACGTTTTGGATCAAAAACCTTGGCCCTTAGTGTTGGGACATCCCAAGTGGTTCATATCTCAAATCTAGGTTTTAAGGAGGGTTACATGCATAAAGATGCAAACCTTATGGCCTTTGGTAGCCCCATGCATCTTGTAGACCTCATTTGTGGGTCTTTTGACCCCAAGGACCCATGCATGGATGTAAAGTTCTTAACTTTACGTGTTATATCAACCCTAAGAGGCCAGATCTACCCTTTGGATAAGATGAGCTCCACAGCAATCGAGTTTATGTACAAGGACTTTAGGGGACTCAGTGAGTCATTCTTAAGACTCCGCGAGTTGGGGATTGGTTCCCAAACTTTGCTATTCTGAGGAATTTGGTTGAGTCTAGAAGGGGGGCTCAACAAAATTGACGTAGCTAGGGACCTCGAAGTCAATGGACTCGGCGAGTGTATGAGCAACTCGGCGAGTCCAATGCAATCTCCCAAACCATGAAGACGGACTCGACGAGTTGTTCATATAACTCGGCGAGTCATAGACTGGACACATTCATATGATGATGATGAACTCGACGAGCTCAAAGATGAACTCGGCGAGTGGGTTGAAGAAATTCCTGATGTTATGGTTGAAGGAGAACTCGTCGAGTTCTTGCTAGACTTGATGAGTAGAGTCGGGGATGGAGTCATTTCGAAAGGATAGGGACTCAACGAGTTGGTGGACCAATTCGGTGAGTCAAGTCAACTGGAGGTTGACTTTGGCCAGGATGTTGACTTTGGCCAGGGGTAAAATGGACATTTTACCCTAAGAGTACTTATCAGTTTTTGACTAAGTGTCCTTATGGGATTTATAGCCGGGGAGTCACTGGAACAGCATGCAGGGATTTCTCATTCGGATTTCAGTAGACAATCAGCATTACGAGGTGAGTCTTCCACCAGTAGGAACGGGTCTATGGCACCAATGTCGGCTAGTTTATGTAGATGCAGTATGTCGGGGTTAGCTCGATGCAGTTTATATTTTTTCGGACTTCGGTCCGACGCCGAGGCGGTCCCGAGAAGTAGTTAACTATGTGTGATGTTTTTGTGATTCATGCTTGTTATATGATATATGTTATGTGTTCATGGATTCGGTCTGATGTCAGGGCAAGCCCGAAGTATGTTAGTTATTATGCCATGTATTATGTTTTTCGAGGCATGCCCGATGATACTATTTTATATGCTATGTGTTCCGGGCTTCGGTGCGATACCAGGGAAAGCCTGATGCAGATTATGTGATTTTGTTATATGTTATGCTCTGTATGTACGGGGGTAAGCCCAATGTCGGGGCAAGCCCGATGCCGGGGTGAGCCCGATGCCTGATGCGGTCGGATGTCGGGGTGAGCCCGATGTCGGGCAGGAGTCCGATGTTGCGTAAGACGATGTCGGGATTCGTCCGGATGCAGTTGGGAGTAGTCCCATAGTTATGTTATTTGTTATATGCTAAGTGTATGATATGTGGTAGTTTGGGGGAGCTCACTAAGCTTCGTGCTTACAGTTTCAGTTTCGGTTTCAGGTACTTCAGCTAGCAAGGGGAAGGGCTCGGGTTGATGGCATGGCACACACCATAGTTTTGAAAGCGAAATTTTTGGACCATATTTAGGGATGTTTCAAGTTGGTATCAGAACCATGGTTTGTGGGATTCGGGCACACTTTCGGGTGTGTCTGAACTCAAACTAAGGAAGTGGAATAAAGTTTTCAAAGAATAACCTTGTTTATAAAAGGATTTTGAGCAAAGAAAACAATTTTTTGGAAAGTATAAGAATCTTGAAAAGAGAAAAAGGTGTGGTGCATGCAATCAACCAAACTCAAGTAAGTACTCCCAAATTACCCATACAAGTTTATGCAATACTATGATTATCAGCTTTATTAGAACAGCATGCTAGATTAGAACTAAGGATCTAAGAAGGATACCTTATGTGTCTGTTATATGTGTTATAGCTTTATGAGAACTACATGCTAGTACAAAATTGTCAATATGATAGCCAGAGTAGTATATGCTTGATTATGTGTACTCGATGCTCAAATGCAGCTTGCTTTGTGCTTTTTGGAGTCTTAGTTGTCTTTTACGAACTAGTAAATGAATATGTTACGTTACATATTGCGAGGATTTAATAATTTCAGAAGGTTAGTTCTAGCTCTATTGCGCAACTCTAGTTTGAGTCCAACCGTTGAGGGGTAGGATCTCTCATTCGAAGAATTATCTAGTCTTAATGATATGTAATAGTATTCATGAGCTAGTTAGGGGAAGGAAGTATGGACTTCTTATGCAGCTGATAGCAGAGTGTGAGTTGGTGTTTACCCTAGGGCAAGCCTAGGAAGAGTCTAATATGAGGTCAGCAGTAGTAGTATATGGGACCTGGTGGACTCGAAGCAGTTCTTCAGGAGAGTACGGATAGATGTGGAAGGTAGTATGGGTCCATACTACTGAAAGCAGAGGATTTGTGCTCGAATCAAGGAAGGTTAAGATAAGATCAAGGAACTTGTAGTATATGTGATCCATCGGGTTATGTTAGTATTCTGACGTTTGTCATTATGTGTTTTCAGAATGGTGGTTTTACACCCTAGACCAGCAGTTAGCAGTTCAGGTGCCGGAGAGGGATCATGTTCAGGCTCTGGAGTCGAGCATCTAGATGAGCAGACCAGGGAGCTCATCTCCTCAGAGATCATGCATAGAATACTTGAGCAGACTCCTGTGATCTTCGGTTCGATCAAGGAGGGTATTCTGGAGCTTATGGATGAGAGATTGAGTGCGTTCCGCACTGAGGTGGCAGCCATCATAGGGTCATGCACGCTCACCTTCAAGGAGTTCAAGGCATGTGGAGCTCTCGATTACCATGGGGCTCTAGACCCCATTGATAGTACCAGATGGTTAGCAGATGTCGCCAATGCATTCCGCACTAGCAGGTGTCCTCAGGGGGACAAGTTTAGGCTAGCATCCTGTCTTCTAAAAGACAGGGCATGAGACTGGTGGGAGGAGGTCAGGAGAGCCGTTGGAGACGATGCTTTATTGGATGCGATGACCTGGAGTGATTTCATGACCAGGTTCAGGACTGAGTTCACACCTGTTATTAAGGTGCAACAGCTTGGTAGGGATTTCAGGATCTCCAGCAAACGATAGAGACTGTGGCAGAGATTACCGCCAAGTTTAGGGAGTGGGCCCTTCTTGTTCTGCAATATGTAGCGGATGAGGAGATGAAGAAGGCCAGGTACCATGAGATGCTGAGGAGTGACATTAGGTAGTTTGTGACCCGCTCCAGCTGCAAGACGCTGGAGGACGTGATTGACAGGGCTCGAGAGAGAGTTGGAATTAGAGATAGAGAGGAAGAAGAAGCCAGAGGGAGTTCAGTCAGGAGGTTCAGGCAAGAAGCCCAAGGTATCAGATCACAAATCTCGGAGCCAGCAGAGCCATGGTCGTTGCGGGAAATGCGGCTGGATGCCCGAGGGGACGTGCAAGGCAGGGTGTTCGGGTTGCTACAAGTGCGGCCCAACTGGTCACATGAGCTAAGATTGCACATCCACTACCACCACCACACCAACATCAGACCTGATATGCTTTTAGTGCAATCAGAAGGGACACAAGCGGTCCCAGTGCCCGAGCTTAGCAGCATCAGGGAAGGTGGTAGCACCTTCTCCTGCCACTTTGAGGATTACAAATGGCCGTCAGGGCCGGGATGATGCGCCTACGACGCAGAGCAGGGCTTTTCAGCTTACTTCAGAGGAGGCACGAGCAGCTCCTGACGTGGTGATGGGTATGTATTTTCCTCTTATCTCTGTATTTGGTATTCTTTGTTTCTCATGTTGATGTGTTTGTTTATAGGGTTGTTCTTAGTGAACGACATTTCAGCTATGGTATTATTTGATTTGGGGGCTACCCGATCATTTGTGTCGCTTGCACTTAGCAAATGATTCAGTAGAGCTCCGGGGGAGTTTGATTGCCCTCTCGATGTCGAGATAGACGATGACAGGACCCTCAAGGACGCGAAAGTGCACAGAGGATATACACTGCAGTTATTTGATGAGCAGTTCTCAGGGGATTTGGTTCCTGTTCCCCTGCGAGGGAATAAGGTTATAGTAGGCATCGATTACCTGAGCCCCAATGGGGTAGTGATAGATTGTGCTCAGCAGTTAGATAGAGTTCGCACTCCTAGTAGGGGAGTGTTAGTGATTCGAGGCGAGATACCACAACACGGACCGATTTTTTGTTCAGCTACGAAAGCGAGGCGCTACATTCAGCAAGGTTATGCGGGATACGTCGCCTACGTTATGGATACCCGGGATAACGGTAATGCGATAGTTGATGATGTCCGGGTGGTACGAGAGTACCCAAATATATTCCTGTAGGATTTACCTGGGATACCTATAGAGAGACAGGTTAAGTTTTGGATTGACCTGGTCCCTGGCGCGGCTCCGGTAGCCAAGGCACCATATCAGTTGGCTCCTCCCGAGACGTAGGAGTTGTCTACGCTGTTGCAGGAGCTTCTAGACAAAGGTTTTATCATGCCAAGCAGTTCACCATGGGGGGCCGATCCTATATGTGAAGAAGAAGGACGGGTCGCGTCGTAAGTGCATAGATTACCGGGAGCAGAATGGTGAAGAACCGTTACCTATTCCCGAGGATAGATGATTTGTTCGACCAGCTGCAGGGAGCATCTTGGTTTTCCAAGATTAATCCAGGGTCCGGATATCACCAGATACGTGTCAGAGATGATGATGTACAGAAGACCGCTTTTAGGACCCGCTATGGTCATTATGAGTTTGTGCTGTTGCTGTTTTGGCTCACCAATGCTCTAGTTGCATTCATGAACCTCATGAACCGCGTGTGCAGAACGGTGTTGGATCGGTCTGTAATATTATTCATTAATGGCATCTTGGTATATTCCAAGACTAAGGAGCAGCACGAGGAACACTAGAGGGAGATGCTAGAGACCTTGAGTAGGGAGAGACATTTTGCAAAGTTCTCCAAGTGCGAGTTATGGTTGCGTGAGGTGCAATTTCTGGGGCACCTCGTTAACAAGAAGGGTATATTAGTCGATCCAGCCAAGATAGAGACCGTGATGTAGTGACAGGTCCCAAGGTCTCCATCCAATATTCGGAGATTCCTGGGCTTGGCAAGGTATTGTTGGATAAGGTGTGTAAGTCCATAACTATTTCTGGTCAGTACTTGACCCGACCCGGCATGGTCCATTTGGGTTGCATGGCACCATGCATTTGGATAGACTAAATGAGAGAAATAACACTTGGAGATTATTAATATATTATAAGATCTAATATATTAATAATATTATTTGATTAGTTTGATCAAGAATTAATTTAGAATTAATTAAGTGATCAAAAGATAACTAATTAAATATATGGGTTGATTGTGTAAATCATTTATATCTTGTATAGTGGGCTAAGAGGCTCCATGGATTATCAAGTTGGGTTCCACCCATAGGATGCTCCATGGGAGTTACAAACCCATGGGTCATGGAAATGAAGAGTCATGACACATTAGGGTTTACATGGTGTAACCCTAGATGTGTCAACACTATATAAGAGTCCCATTCTCCACCAATATCGGCTACACATATGAAACTAGAGGGCTAGGCCGATTTCAAGAAGTGTGTATTCTCTCAAAAGTCTTTCCAAGAGCATTTGGTGTTGTGTGAAGCATTTGAGGCATCACACTTGGGGTGCTAGGCTCACAAGGTTTCAAGGAACATAAGCAACAATAAGGTAAGTTATTCTATCTTTCATTCAAGTTAAAAATTGTTCCCCATGTATGCTAGATAGGAATATAACCTTGGAATTCAACTTTGCATGATAATTAGACAAACATAGATCCAAGGTTATTAAGGTTGCATGTACACTTAGGAAGTGTTAGAATGCTCAAAACCCATCAGTGGTATCAGAGCCTAGGCTTGTTTGTTTGTTATGTGTGCTTAAAAGTTGAAAAAAGTCGAAAAACTTGTTGTTTGCCTGATGAACTCGCCGAGTCCATGGGGAGACTCGCCGAGTTCACTTGTATCTTCAACCTACTCGCCGAGTAGGTTCATGCACTCGGCGACTACGAGCCACAGAGTGCAGATTTTCGACTTTAGTTGCTGGAAATGGATTAGAAACATTACCCTAAACTGTTTTGGTACTTGAAAACTTGTTTTAGATGGTGTAATGTCTTTGCTAATCCATTTACAACAACTAGTTATCAAAATTACAAAGTTTTAAATGTAATTTTGATTCTTGAAAGTGTTCATGTTCATGTTCTTGATCTTATGATGTTTAGATGATCATAGGAATTATTTGTAACCTATGTGGTAGTTTAATTCTTGATCATAATGTGTTTTAATGGAGTCCATAACTTGTCCTCAAGTTACGGAAAACCAAAAGTCACTTGAATTAAAACCATTAAAAGAACACAAGAGTTAGAAAAATGAAGAGTCTTCATTTTATTACTCTAATAAACTCATAAGTTACAAGAAATGAAAAGTTTTGAAAGTTTACAAAACTTGCCCTCAAGTTTTGGAACAAGTAAAGTCATGCTAAAACTTTAGTTCCAACCCTTAGAATTTTAAAAGTTAAAACTCTACCCTTATACTTATAATATTATAAGTTAATAACATATATATATATATATATATATATATATATATATATATATATATATATATGTATGTATGTATGTATAAGATTAAAGTCGTCTTACCGCTAGTACGCCTCATTCACAAAGCCGGTCTATAAGGTGGGTATAAGGTTGTTGCCTATAAAATGGCAACTTAATGGGTGTACACTCTCACCCACCGCTTGCTTGACTGGTGGAGGGTCGTTAGCCGAACGGGTAGGACAAGGACTTATAAATTCTCATTAAAAGTATGATAAATATTATAAAGTAACTAAATGTTTTATTAAATTCCCAATCTTAGTTACTTTAGGAAAAATGTGAATAAGGTGCTAATCCATGAAGTTACACTTTACACTTTGTTTAAGTCGTTGGTGGAGCGTGTGTGGTTAACCGGCACACTAACTTGGACTTAACAAGGTAGGTAAATGGTGACTTAAGGTTTATTATAGTATTGGTGGAGCGTGTGTGGTTTACTGGCACATTGATTGGGTGATAAACTTTAAGGGTACCAAGTGATTTGCATGGTTACTTCACACCTCGTTTTGTGATCATCGGTATCCCAGTCACAAAACTTGGAGGGCACACTCGAGATTGAAACATGCCTTTGAAAAGTTCATTGAATCTCAAAGAATCTAGGAATTTCTAAGAACCAATCAAAAACCTAATATTTAATATTTCGTTTTTCATGGTGGAAATTGGTGAATCGTCATTCACCTACCTTTCAAATATGTTATAGCTTGGATTACGGCATACCTCTTCTAAGTTATAATATATTGTGATTGGATCCTATCCTTAATATTACATTTTGGTGTTTTATTAAGGACTCTCTTAATATCTAAACTAATCTTGTCCTCTACCTTCAGATGTCTTCAAACAATGCTGCTTCTGGCTCTAATCCTAATGGCTCCTTTACCCTTATGAACTTGTGTGGGAAAGTCACTTTTGATGGATCCAACTTCAATGAGTGGATCAGAAACATCAGGATGATTACCCACTACGAGGACAAAGAATATGTCCTTGACAAGGAGCTTAAGGAGATTGATGAGACCACTGCAACTCCCCAGGAGATCGCTGACTTTCAGGCACATGAAAGGGATGCTACCAAAGTGGCATGCATCATGATGGCCACGATGGAAGCAGAACTCCAAAAGTCCTATGATGATTTCTACCCTTATGAAATGCACCAAGATCTGATGGAAAGATACCATCAAAGTGCACGACAAGAGAGGTATGAAATCATCTGCTCCATGATAACAACCATGATGCAGGACGGGGAATCCATCACGAGCCACATGCAGAAAATGCAAAGGTATGTGGATCGATTACTGAAGCTTAATGTGAACTTCCCTGAGGAGCTTGCAGTAGATATCATTTTGCACTCCTTACCATCGTGCTATGATCAATTCTGCATGACATATCACGTGAATAAGGAAGAGGTCACACTCAACAAACTTCAGGGACTTCTCAAGACCGCAGAAACATGTCTTAAGGGGAAGTCGGTTGTTAACACTCCTACTCCAAACTCTACACCGGTTTTGGCAATCGGGAAAAGTTGAGGGAAGAAGAGAAAGAGCTCTTCAAAGGGTACCAAGGCTCGGAACCTTGATGGATCTTCTTCAAGTGGAACCAAGAAATGTTTCGTTACTCCTTCTGCTGACCCAGAAGAGGCTGAATGCTTCTATTGCCATGAAAAATCACATTGGAAGTGGAACTGCCCAAAATACCAACAAGATGTGAAGGATGGGAAAGTTAAACCCAACCATGCTAGTATTTACACTATCATTTCTAATAACTCACCCCATTCTAAATCTTGGGTCCTTGATACCGGTTGTTGTATTCATAATTGTTGTGACTTGCAGGGACTAAGAAGAAGTGAGAATGTGAAGCAAGGAAGAATAAACTTGATCATGGGGAATAGGAAAGCTTTACCTGTCACCAAGATTGGAGTTTATACTTTATCGCTAAGTAGTGGGTTTAGTTTAGATTTGAATAAGTGTTGTTATTCGCCAGAAATGGCAAGAAATATTATTTCCTTTCATGCATTGTATAAACAAGGTTTCACCTTTTCATTTGATAATGAAGTTGGTTCGATTAATGCTTTCTTTAATAATGTTCTTTATTTCAAAGCATTACCTTGTGATGGCGTGTATGAAACAATATCTGTGGTTGATAACTTAGGAAATAATGTATTGTGTATTGATTCTGTTAATAATAATAACTTGGATAAAGCATCATTATGGCATTGTCGTCTTGGACATATAAGCAAGAAACGCATAGGCCAACTCCAAAAGGATGGAGTCTTGGAGTCATTTGACCTAAAGTCAGATGATAGTTGCGAATCATGCTTACTTGGAAAAATGACAAAGTCACCCTTCACAGGCTCGTGTGAGAGGGGTGAAGGTTTGTTGGACCTTGTACACATGGATGTGTGTGGACCATTCAAACATGCCACAAGGGATGCTAATCGTTATTATTTGACTTTTACTGATGATTACAGTAGATATGGATATGTCTAATTAATCAAGCATAAGTCAGAGACTTTCAAATGGTTAAAGGAATTTAAACAGGAAGTCGAGAATCAATTGGGCAGGAACATTAAGATGCTCCGATCCGATCGTGGTGGTGAGTATCTTAGTTCAGAGTTCCTTGACTATCTAAGGGAATGTGAGATAGTCTCACAATTTACACCTCCCAGGACACCACAGTTGAATGGTGTGGCTGAGAGGCGTAATCGAACCTTGTTGGATATGATTCGTTCCATGATGAGTCGAGCTTCGCTACCAATCTCATTCTGAGGGTATGCCTTAGAGACTGCCGCCCATATCCTTAATCTTGTCCCTACAAAGAAAGTTGCCAAAACTCCTCACGAGATGTGGACTGGTAAAGTCCCTAAACTAGACCACATCATGATTTGGGGTTGCGAGGCTTTCATGAGACGCGAGACTCATGATAAGCTCGAACCCTGAAGTGAGAGGTGTATTTTCATCGGCTACCCACAGCAATCCTTTGGTTACCTCTTCTACAGACCTAGTGAAAATGTGGTCTTTGTAGCTAGGAGGGCTTTCTTTAGAGAGAGAGAGTTCATAAGCAAAGGAAACAGTGGGAGGCAAGTTGATCTTGAAGAGATTCAAGAGTCAAGCGGTGAAGGAACTTCAAACCCTAGCACTCAACTTGAGGAGGAAACTCCTATTGAGCCAATTGACAAGTCTGTACCTCTGAGGCAGTCCACAAGGGTTAGGAATGCTCCTGAGCATTACTATGGATTCCATATTACTGCAGAAGGGGATACACTTATCAGTGATGAGACACTGATAGGTCTGAATGAACCTAGCAGTTACGCGGAAGCCATGGCAGGCCCTGAGTCAGCCAAGTGGAAAGAGGCAATGGACAGCGAAATACAGTCCATGTATGACAATCAAGTTTGGAACTTGGTTGACAATGTACCAGGTCGTAAGACAGTTGGGTGCAAATGGGTCTTCAAGAAGAAGACCGACATGGATGGTAAAGTACACACTTACAAGGCTAGACTGGTTGCAAAGGGCTTCTCTCGAATTCCTGGAGTGGACTATGATGAGACCTTTTCTCCAGTAGCCAAGATTAAGTCAATTCAGGTTCTGTTGGCCATAGCTGCATTTCATGACTATGAAATATGGCAAATGGATGTCAAAACCGCTTTCCTTAATGGAAAGTTGGCTGAAGATGTTTACATGAGTCAGCCAGAGGGTTTTGTCAGCAACGAGTACCCTAATAGAGTATGTAATCTTGAGAAATCCATTTATGGATTGAAGCAAGCACCTCGCAAATGGAATCTTTGCTTTGATGAAATGGTCAAGGAATTTGGCTTTTCTAGGAGTGAAGATGAGTCTTGCGTGTATGCCAAGGCTAGTGGGAGTATAGTTAGCTTTTTGGTGTTGTATGTGGATGACATACTACTCATAGGAAATGACATCCCAACCCTGCAGGAAGTTAAGTCCTGGCTTGGGAAGTGTTTCTCTATGAAGGACCTAGGAGAAGCTACCTATATTCAAGGGATAAGGATCTTGAGAGATCGGAGTAAAAGACTAATTGGACTTAGTCAGAGTACCTACTTGGATAAGGTGCTGAAGAGATTCAGCATGCAGGACTCCAAGAAAGGAGAGTTACCCATCCAGAGTAACACCAGATTGAGTAAGACACAAAGCCCTAGCACTGAGGCTCAGATAGCAGAAATGAGTCGAATACCTTATGCTTCGGCAGTAGGATCGATCATGTATGCTATGACATGTACTCGACCTGATATAGCCTTTTCCCTGAGCATGGTTAGCAGGTATCAGGCGAACCCTGGCAAGGCACACTGGACTACGGTAAAGAATATCCTCAAGTACCTACGGAGGACTAAGGACTGGGTCCTTATCCTCGGTGGGAGTGATGACCTGAGAGTTGTAGGGTATAGTGATGCTAGCTTCCAAACTGATAGGGATAATTTCAGCTCTCAGTCGGGCTGGGTCTTTACCCTAAATGGAGGAGCAATTTCTTGGAAGAGTTCCAAGCAAGAGACAGTGGCTGATTCAACTTGTGAATCATAGTATATTGCAGCTAGGGAGGCGGAAAAAGAGGCGATATGGCTGAAGAGCTTCATTGGAGACCTTGGAGTTGTACCAGCTATTAATGAGCCGATGGAAATTTTCTATGATAGTGAAAGCGCTGTTGCCTTAGCAAAGGAACCAAGGGATCACGGGAGATCCAGAAAATACCATTTTATTAGACATCGGATAGAAGAAGGACTCCTCGTGGAAAAGAGGGTATCATCGGATGAGAACCTAGCAGATCCCCTCACGAAGTGACTAACTCGGGTTAAGCATCTCCAGCATGCTCGGAGCATAGGGCTGAAGGGTGATATTAGATTTAGTAGTTAGATAACCTAGAAATTTGTAAAGTGTAATTGACATTAGATGATGAATAAAAGGTGTTTTATTTATGAGTAAAGTGTTTCTATCTCTTGTCGGTCGTTTACTATATTTCTTTTGCAGGTTTTGACTTCCAGAATAATTTTGTCTGGTATAACATATTATTCAAACCTCCACAATCGGTCATATGTCGGAAGTAAGTATGAATCAAGACTGTCATGATTGGTTGCAGAGGTCTACGGTGTTGGACAAGGCTACAACAATCATGAGTGCTCATAAGTTCTGAGCATTGGACTCAACCCACGCTCACTGGAATCACTTCATGGAATTTATCTCGAGTGATCATGAGACGGTAATATCATATAAGTCTTCAAACCTAGAGATATGATTTGTTACTTACAAGTTGGTTAAACGCATTGGTAACTCGATGTTATAAAACGTGCTTTTGTGTATAATTCAATGAGTGGTAGAACAAACATATGAGTCGAAGTTTATCTGTTCCTTCTTGGATTAGAAGCTGATATCTAGGTCCCTCGATGATTTTGTTTTGACCTATGTACCGGGCCTGGTCAGAACTAAGTTGATGTGTTCAATTAAGTTCTTTGTCAAACAAATCGGAAATCGGGAAACAAACTGCTGGACAATAAGTAAGACATTGTTCCATGTATTTGTCCGGCTGATATCTAGAACAGAGGATTATATGATCACTTATCTTAAATGGCGTATCAACATCTTCTCAATTTCGAGAGACCTTGAAAGAGCTACGATTGCCAGTCGGTTCCTGAAGTACTGGAGTTATAGTTATTAGACTTATCCAAGTGGGAGACTGTTGGATAAAGTGTCTAAGTCCATAACTATTTCTGGTCAGTACTTGACCCGACCCGGCATGGTCCATTTGGGTTGCATGGCACCATGAAATTGGATAGACTAAATGAGAGAAATAACACTTGGAGATTATTAATATATTATAAGTTCTAATATATTAATAATATTATTTGATTAGTTTGATCAAGAATTAATATAGAATTAATTAAGTGATCAAAAGATAACTAATTAAATATATGGGTTGATTGTGTAAATCATTTATATCTTGTATAGTGGGCTAAGAGGCTCCATGGATTCTCAAGTTGGGTTCCACCCATAGGATGCTCCACGGATGCTCCATGGGAGTTACAAACCCATGGGTCATGGAAATGAAGAGTCATGACACATTAGGGTTTACATGGTGTAACCCTAGATGTGTCAACACTCTATAAGAGTCCCATTCTCCACCAATATCAGCTACACATATGAAACTAGAGGGCTAGGCCGATTTCAAGAAGTGTGTATTCTCTCAAAAGTCTTTCCAAGAGCATTTGGTGTTGTGTGAAGCATTTGAGGCATCACACTTGGGGTGCTAGGCTCACAAGGTTTCAAGGAACATAAGCAACAACAAGGTAAGTTATTCTATCTTTCATTTAAGTTAAAAATTGTTCCCCATGTATGCTAGATAGGAATATAACCTTGGAATTCAACTTTGCATGATAATTAGACAAACATGGATCCAAGGTTATTAGGGTTGCATGTACACTTAGGAAGTGTTAGAATGCTCAAAACCCATCAGGTATTACTGAAGATTTATCCAGGACTTCTGCATGATAGCAATTCTGCTGACCCGACTAACCAAGAAGTCGGTGGTGTTTCATTAGGTTCCTGAGCAGTAGACAGGTTTCGAGATGCTCAGAAAGCGACTATGCAAAGCACCGATTCTCACCCTGCCAGAGGAAGTGGATGACTTCGTAGTCTACTGTGACGTTTCAATCACAGATATGGGAGTGGTGTTGATGCAGCAGGGGCGTGTAATAGCTTATGCCTCGCGACAGTTGAAGCCTTACGAGGTTAACTACCTGATGTATGATTTAGATCTGGGGGCGGTGGTGTTAGCCCTCAAGAGTTGGTGGCATTACCTTGACGGGGTCCGGTGTACTATCTACACGGATCACAAGAGTTGAAGGTACCTCATGTATCAAATGAATTTGAACATGAGGTAGCTTCGGTGGTTAGACGTGGTTAAGGATTATGACTGTGAGATCCTTTACCACCCGAGCAACGCCAACATAGTGGCCTGCGCCCTAATCTACAAGGCGGTAGCAGCCCCGATCCGAGATAACTGTTTGAGGATGACAGTGATGACTCCACTGTTGGAGTACATTAGGGAGGCGCAGGTTGAGGGCCTAAAGGAGGAGCGCCAGAAGAGCGAAAGGATTTTGGGCCGAGTAGCTTCATTTGATTATGATGCCGAGGATTGTTGACCTGCATGGGAGGGTTTGGGTACTGTACTGGGGCGGAGTACGGCAGGTGTTGATGAACGAGGCCCACAAGTCTCGGTTCTCCATCCATCCAAGGGCAATGAAGATGTAAAGAGGTCTCCGACCCAATTACTGGTGGCCCTGCATGAAGCGTGACGTAGCTAGGTATGTTGAGAGATGCCTGACCTGCAGGAAGGTCAAGGCAAAGCACCAGAGGCCTCACGACAAGATGCAGCCGTTAGACATTCCCATATGGAAATGGGAGAATATCACTATGGATTTCATTACTAAGCTTCCTAGGACCACATGTGGGGTCGATTTGATATGGGTTGTCGTGGATCGGTTGACTAATAGTGCTCATTTCATACCGATCCTGGAGAGCATATCGGCCAAGAAGTTGGCAGAGATTTATGCGTGAGAGATAGTGGTACGTCATGAAGTGCCTATCTCGATGGTATCAGACCGAGATGTCCGGTTTACTTGCAGATTTTGGAAGAGGTTTCACGATGAGATGGATACTCGTCTCCATTTCAGCACCGCTTTCCACCCTCAGATGGACACTCAGAGTGAGAGGACGATTCAGATTCTCGAGGACATGCTACACACATGCGTGTTAGATTTTGATTCCAGTTAGGATACGTACCTTCCGGTAGCTGAATTTTTGTATAACAACAGTTACCACGCCAGCATAGACCGACCTCCCTTTGAGATGCTCTATGGGAGGAAGTGTAGGACCCCAATCTAATGGGGCAAGGTCGGTCAAAGAGTCATGGCAAGCACTGAGGTAGTAATCAAGACCACGGAGCTGATTCAGCAAGTCTGGAGCAGGATCCAGACTGCTTAGAGTCGGCAGGAGAGTTACGCCGACAAGCGGCGTTCGGACTTGGAGTTTCAGGTGGGCGATATGGTACTCCTGAAAGTGTCACCCCGGAAGGGTGTTATCAGGTTTTGGAAACAGGGAAAGCTAGGCCCCAAGTTCATTGGTCAATATAGGGTTTTGGGCCGGGTGGGTAGGGTTGCTTATCGGTTAGATCTTCCAGCAGAGCTCAGTCAGATCACAAGCACGTTCCATGTTTCTTAGTTGTGGAAGTGCTTGGTGGATGATTCAGTAGTGGTACCCCTTGAGGATGTTTTGGTTGACGACAGCCTGAACTACATCGATAGACCAGTGGCGATTTTTGATCGCAAGACCAAGGAACTGAGGAACAAGAGCATAGAGTTAGTGAAGGTGCAGCGACAACAACGGAATGGTTCAGAGTGGACATGGGAGCCTGAGGAGGAGATGAGGGAGCACTACCCATAGTTGTTTTCAGGATCAGCAGACTTTGAGGATGAAGTCTAAAACAAGTGGGGGATAACTGTAATACCCCGTTCTTGGTACATATTTAATTCATTAAGGTTCATTTTGTAGGAGCAACTCAACAAGTTTGTAGCCCTAACTCGTCGAGTAGAGTAGGCCGGGTTGGGTGAAACTCTAATATTTAGGGTTTGCACCCTATTTAAGCAACATTATGGGCCTCTATTCCAGCCTCCATCACTTCTAGAACATTAATCCCGAAACCCTAATCCTCTGTAAGTGAACTTGAGCTTTCTTGGTAATTTTAAGTGTTATTTGGTGTATCTTGAAGCTAATGGAAGAAGTGGAAGATAGAAGACTCAAGGGAGAAGGAGTAGATCCAGGAACTACACCCCATTTTCCATCTTTTCTGGTAATCAAGCTTCCAACTTGATCATCTTTCTCTTAGATCTATTTGTCCCCATATTAAGAAGGTTTTGTCTCAAAAACCTTGGCCCTTAGTGTTGGGATGTCCCAAGTGGTTCATATCTCAAATCTAGGTTCTAGAGAGGGTTACATGGCATAAAGATGGAAACCTTATGGCCTTAGTAGCCCCCATACATCTTGTAGACCTCATTTTTCAGTCTTTTGACCTTAAGGACGCATGTATTGATGTAAAGTTCTTAACTTTATGTGTTATATCAACCCTAAGGGGCGAGATCTACCCTTTGGATAAGATGAGCTCCACAGAAATCGAGTTGATGGACAAGGACTTTAAGGGACTCGGCAAGTCATTCTTGGGACTCGGCGAGTCGAGGATTGGTTCCCCAAACTTTGCTATTCCGAGGAATCTAGTTGAGTCTATAAGGGGGCTCAACAATATGGACGTAGCTAGGGACTTGGACATCATCAGACTCGGCGAGTGCATGAGGAACTCGGCGAGTCCAAGGCAATCTCCCAACCCATGAAGACGGACTCGATGAGTTGCTCATATAACTCGGCGAGTCATAGACTAGACACATTCATATGATGATGATGAACTCCACGAATTAGAACTCGTCAATTTCTTGCTAGACTTGACGAGTAGAGTCGGGGATGGAGTCATTTCGAAAGGATAGGGACTCGACGAGTTGGTGGACCAACTCGATGAGTCAATTCAACTAGAGGTTGACTTTGACCACGATGTTAGCTTTGGCCTGGGGTAAAATGGTTATTTTACCCTAAGAGTAGTTATCAGTTTTTGACTGTGTCCTTATAGAATTTATAGACGGGGAGTCACCGGAAGAACAAGCAGGGATATCTCGTTCGAATTTCAACAAATAATTAGCTTTACGAGGTGAGTTTTTCTCTAGTTGGAACGGGTCTAAGGCACCAATGTCTGCCCATTTATGTCGGGGTAAGCCCAATACCAGGGTTAGCCTGATGTTGTTTATATGTTTCCGGACTTTGGTCTGATTCCGGGGTGGTCCCTAGAAGTAGTTAAGTATGTGTGATGTCTTTGTGATTCATTCTTGTTATATAATATATGTTATGTGTTCCGGGCTTCGGTCTGATTTCGGGGAAACCCGAAAGTATGTTTGTTATTATGCCATGTATTATGTGTTTTGGGGCAAGCCTGGTGTATGCTAGTTTATATGTTATGTATTCCGGGCTTTGGTCCAATGACGGGGAAAGCCCGATGCAGATTATGTGATTGTGTTATATGTTTATGATATATTTTATGTTGTGTATGTTTTGGGGTAAGCCCGATGCCGGGGTGAACCCGATGCCCGATGCGGTCGGATGTCGGGGTGAGCCCGATACCGGACACGAGTCTGATGTCGAGTAAGTCGATGTCGGAATTCGTCCCGATCCAGTTGGGAGTAGAACCAGAGTTATGTTATTTGTTATATTCTAAGTGTATGGTATGTGGTAGTTTGGGGGAGCTGACTAATTTTGTGCTTACAGTTTCAGTTTTGGTTTTAGGTAATTCAGCAAGCAAGGGGAAGGGCTCAGTTTAATGGCATGGCACACACCATAGTTCTTTAGCTTGGGAGATTACTCTGATATTTCATATGAGATTAGTAATATGATGACATTTTAGACATACGAGTTATGATTTGATATTATGATGATGATGATGTTTATGTTTATTAACAGATTTTGAAAACGAAATTTTTGGACCATATTTTGGAATGTTTCATTTACGGACCCCATGTAAGCAATCTCACCCAAAACATCCAAAAAGGAGCTTATAACTTAGATCTAGAATAAAAAAGGTAGAAAGGTCCAAGCTTTATGGCTTATAATGTTCCAAAAGATCCAAGATATTGCAAGGTAGAAGCCAACACGCCAATTGGTTGCTCAACCACGGTCTTCTTCCACTTCAAGTAACTAAAAACCACCGAAGAATGCTTCAAAGATCTCAAAAATGCTTAAGAGCTTCAACAGATTTGATATTAGGGTTGTCTAGAGGCTTAGAGGGTGAGAGTATGACAACTGGAAAATTTTGTGTTAAGCAAGGTTTAAAATGTATCTATTTATAATTGCAACCACAGTGTAATATTGTTGCGTTAAAAATTTGTAAACCAAAAAAGGGCATTAATTGTATAAGTGCATATACTTTGAAAATAATGTTCTTAATAAACGTTTAAAAGCCAAGCCAACTCAGTATAATAGGATTTAATGCATGAATTATGCCATGCCTCTGAGATTTTGGTTTTGGGGACCCATGAACATGGGATTTCGACTGTAGTGGGCCAAGAGCATGTATAGGCCGAAATCATCAACCTATAACACCCCTAGGCCAAAATCACCAACCTAGAACACCCCTAGGCAAAAAACACCTAAGATCCAACCCACTAGGACCGAAAACACCACATCGGGAAGAGTTAGGACTAAAATCACTTGGGGAACAAGGTGATTTCAGTCATGCCTTGGCCGAAATCAACCATTTGATCCTCCCTGAGGTGATTTCGGTGGGATAAAGTGATAAGGAAGTTGACTTGATGCTTTAACAATTTCCCATAAGAATTTATATCTAACGTATAACCAAGAAAACACCCAACGGTTAACCAAGTAAACATCCCATCATTTTACAACCTTATCTTTGGATGAAATCTTTCCCATAACCCCCACCATTTCAATTCTACCTCCTGTTACTTCATTATTCTCTCAAGAAAGATCTAGTCCAAGCTCCTAATTTTAAAAATCTCCAACCATAATCTTAGTATTCTGGTAAGCTTTTCTTGATGATCTATTGTTTTTATACCCTTTCATGTCAAGCTTCATCCTATTTACACACAATATTAAGTGTTGAAACTCTTAGGGTAATATCATCTTCAAAGAGCTCATCAACCCCATTCAAGAGTTTAAGCTTGGAAATCTTCACACCATCTCCTCAAACAACTCACAAAACCACTCAAGGTGAGTTCATACCCTAACATTTTTTAGTTTTGCAGGTTTTAGGGGGGAGGGGAAGACAAGTCAAAATTTGTTTATCATATACATACTTGCATGTTTCATCCTTATGTTAAAGTATAAGCCATTATTTGCATAAGATGTGACTATTACTAGCTTTTGTACATGTATTTGTGATATATTAGTTTTCAAATGCAAAACTAACAAAAACAAAGCATGATCTATGTTATAAAAATCATGAGAAAAATTATGATTTGCAAAACTACAAGGTTTTGTAAGCTTTTTACCAAAATATAGCTTTTCCAACAAAAATGAGTACACTTAAGTTATTTCACTATTTTGTGGGTTAAAACCCAAAAATATGAAGTTGGATCCTACATTTTGAAACTAAACAAGATGATTACTATGTATTTATATAAATGTTCTTGACAAACAAACATGATAAACTATAACTGGTATAGTTTGGGAGTCACAAAACTAAATTATCATTACAGAAGAAACATCTAATTAATTAAACATATAATTAGTCCATCTACAAGCAAAAGGAGTTTCCAGTTCACGTAAATCGATCGATACTGGTTGTGAGACATTTGGCTTCACCGTACCCACCTGAGTATACATACTAAGACCTGCATTATAACCAGAGTCTCCTGTAGGGAGAGCATGACACTTGTGGATAGATCTATATGGGATTGACAACCCCGCACCTAAACTGTTAGCTACAGTTAGACCGGCAATTTTGGGGTGACAAATGTCATAAGATTTCCACCGTTTGAACCACATCGTTTAGATAACTAGTCGCATTAGCATGGTTATAATAACTCACATAGGGTATCGACAACATATCTCATTTATAGGTTAACATACACTCAAATAGTTTTATATAAAGATAAAACTTCATAACACTATTTCTCAGTACAGTATTACTTACATTTTTAGTCTTGGGATTTAGAACATACATTTCATTTAAAAAGAAAATATCAGATTTTATGGAAGTATACCAGACCATTTTACATGAAACAGTTACAAATATTTTGCATACAAAAATGCTTATGAACATACCAACTAAATTGTTCACACTTTTCAAAATCACTTGTGTTCTCAGGAAATCAGTAAACAGGTAACCACATAAGTTTTTGGTGGATGCGATGTCGTCGCATCATGTTATTCATTTTTGTCATAAGCATTTGATATCATGTAAACAATGTTTTAATCACAATGTAAACTTATTAAATATTCAATACAATGGTTGTAATTCTTTGATCTCTATTATTCAATTGTTATGATACTGTACATGAAGTCATCCGCCCCTAGACGTTTTCGTCGTTATGGTTTGAGAGTGTGACAGAGAGAGGCTAAGGATGGATAACCCTAGCCTCTCATTCACTTAAATAGTCAAAAATTTGGCTTGTGGGTCATTAACCCACGCTCACATCGTGAGACCTTATGCCTTACGTCGTGAGTTTCCAGAAACACGGGTCAACAGTTTAATTGTCAATCAAGAAATGATCCCTAGGATCTCATCTCGTGAGGACCCTCATAATGCAAATAAAAGAATGAATTTGGCACCTTAAAGTTTTGGATATTGCAATTGTCCCTCACTTGAATCAGAATTCGTCCTCGAAGTTTGTTACTCCAAATAACTCTATATATTGCTCCTTCATCTCATCTTCCGGCTACCATGTCCATTCAGAATACTTGCGATGCTGCCATTGAACTTTCACCAACTCAAAAACCTTGTTCCTCAAGGTTTTCAACTTCTGGTCAAGAATCGCCACTGGTCTCTCAATATAGTTCAGGTAGTTGTCCACTTGATTATCCTCCAATGGTACCACTATAGAATCATCCACTAGGTACTTCCGTAGTTGAGAGACATGGAATGTGTTGTGAATCTGATTGAGCTCACCATCTGAACAATATGTAACTCATCCCACCCTAGCCAAAACCCTTAAAGGATCAATATACATGGGGCCCATCTTGTCCCTCCTCCTGAATCGAATGACCCTTTTCCAAGGTAACACCTACAGGAGAAATATATCCCCCACTTGGAACTCTAAGTGTGAGAGGCGCCTGTTAGCATAACTCTTCTGCTAACTCTAAGTTGTCTGGTTCCTACTCCGAACCTGCTGAATCAGCTCAATGGTCCTGAGTACCACTTCAGTACTCCCCATAATCCACTTACCGACCTGACCCTAACAAATCGAGGTCCTACATTTCCTTACATTGAGCATCTCAATAGGAGGTCGATCAATGTTGGCGTGATAATTGTTGTTATTAAAAATTCAGCTAACAGAAGTTACATATCCCAACTCCCACCAAAGTCCAAAACACACGCCCGCAACATATCCTCTAATGTATTAATTGTCTGCTCACTCTGACCATAGGTATGCGGATGGAAGGTTGTGCTGAAAAGGAGACAAGTACCCAACTCGTCATGGAATCTCTTAGAAAATCTTGAAGTAAACCGAACATCTCTGTCAGAAACCACCAAAATCGGTACTCCATGACATGCCACAACCCCCCTGATATAAACCTCATCGAATTTCTTTGCAGAAATACTCTTCTGATTCGAAATAAAATGCACGCTCTTGGTCAAACGATCCACGATGCCCCAAATCAAATCCACTCTGCGTGTAGTCCGTGGTAACTTTGTGATAAAATCCATGGTAATATCCTCTCATTTCTATACGGGAATCTCCAATGGCTACATCTATCCATGAGATCGCTGATGTTCGGCCTTGACTTTCCAGCAAGTCAAGAACCGCTCCAAATACCAACCACCATCCGCTTAATGCGGGGCCACTAATAATCAGGATGAAGATCCCTATAGATCTTCGTCACCCCAGGATGAATGGAGAACCTAGACTTGTGTGCCTCGTCCATCAAGACATGACGCAAACCTCCCCAATACGGAACCTAAAGCCACTGATGAAGAGTCAACAACTCACGGCTATCATAATCGAAGGAATCCACCATACCCACAATATGCTCACTCTTCCGGTGCTCTTCCTTCATAGCCTCGACTTGAGCCATATGAATCCGCTCCAAATGTGGATTAATCACAGTCATCCTCAAACATATATCCCTTATCGGAGCCACGACCATCTTGCGGCTGAGAGCACCGGCCACCATGTTGGCCTTCCCCGGGTAATAAAGGATCCTGTAAGTCCCAAAAAACTTAGCTTATCAAGATATTAATCAGAATATCTAATGAATGTGGAATATAATGATTCGAGATCACACAAATAATACTTAATGCACACAATTATATTAGATCAAATCGTCTGGTACATCAAAGAAACACTTAACAGCCAAATTCCATAATCAATGAACACCCCTAAAAACCCTAAACGGTTATCACCTATATATATATATATATATATATATATATATATATATATATATATATATATATATATATATATATATATATATATATATATAGATGCACTAAACACAAAGCTTAATAAAAGCCCAAGCCCAGCCAACTAGCCCTACTCAGACCGAAATCAAAATGGATTTCGTTCCACTAAACTAAATGCACTACAAATCCATTTAAATAATATAAACCTAGCATAAACCACATAAATACGTCCCAACAATCCCCCCTCGGTTTATTGCTAGTTTTCTTCAAAGTATCTTTGCGAGATGAACATCTGATCGAACCATTGTAGCAGCCCACAACTTCGTCTCAAAAAATTTGGGCTATGAATATCTTTTGTAACTTGGGTTGGTCTAATGATTGATGTTGGCATTTGTATGAGGTCATAAATCAGCACTCCTCCTTAATATTTGTGTCTGTTCTTCCTTGTCAATAGGGAGGAATCTGATTCTTCATTCTATGTGAGCATCTATCTGGTCGAGTGTTAATATGTTTGACTACTTGAATGAATCACTTTCTATGTCATTCGTAGTCGGTGAAATCATCGCTTCATTGAATATCTCCGTCATTGGTTGAAATGAAGGAATGTCTTCATCAACATCATCTGAAATATCTTCAATCTTTGCAAACTTTCCAAATTTTGATCGTTCCTCTGTTCCTTCAAATGAACTTCTTCATCCAACACAGGTACACCTTGAAAGGTAACCACGACTAAAAAGTCCCTGTGAATCACAGAATCATAAAGACCCTTCTCACCACAGTTGTTCAAGGATGTAACCTTGGCTCAGAAAGAGACTACTCGCAGTATCTATGTGAACTCGGAGGAACGCACTGCGATTTGTTAAGTATCAGAGATATACTCATGGCTAGTTTTGATGTTAGCCCTTGTATATCCTTGATCAAAGTTCTCAATACAAATTTTAAACTTAACAAGTTAACTTAGCCCTTGGCGAGACGTTCAATGGTTTCCGATACCATTCTGGTGCCAGTGATAGTTAATTAGGAATAAATCACAAAACCATCATGTGATAAAAATATCTTAAGACATATTTCCACAGTTTAGCATGACACGAAGTCAAGGACCTTTGGCGGGACATTCAACGATATCTATTTCCCGGTGGGGTGAATCGCCCTGGTGTCATGACAGTTCTTAGGCAAAGATAACTGACAAGACCAATTTTGGCAATCTATACAGTTTAAAACTTCAATTCAATAAATACGACAGTTTTTAGAAAGAAATTGCCTAACTGACAATTTGTACAGTTTCACACCAGGTATGAAACATTATCCGTCAATTTCATGGGTGAAAATATCAAGAACATTAAAATGTTCACCGTCAATTCAGAAATAGATGCATTTCTGATTTTCGGTTTCACTTAGAATCATGGTGACAATGACTTCCAAGATCATGAACACAAAAGTTGTGTAACCTAAACCTCAATGGTAATTTCCGAGAGTCTTAATAATTACATTTATGAATATGAATATGATGGAGAATAAACAATGGGTGAAGAATCGTTGGGTGTTTCACATTAGTCATGGTGAAAATGACTTTTGATCATTAACATTTAATGTAAAGACTCCTATTAAGATTGGTCTATGTCTAAATATGGAAGAGTCTATCATTCGCATTGGAATCCTCCGTCAATTCATTGTTTTAGACTGAAATTCATGTATGACTTTACCATTAAACTGACAAAAGAAAAGAAATGTTTTTTTTTTGTAATTTTTGAAAAACGAAAAATAAAATCTTTTTGGGTTTTTGAGATTTAAAAATAAAATAAAAACTAAAATTTTAAAGAGAATGCAAAATTTAAAATTAGAAAATAAAATAAAGTAAACCTTTTGGGATTTTGGGATCAAAAGTTATAAAGCAATTTAACATGCCCTTTATCACTAAATCTCATATCACTTCACGAAAACACTTACGAAAGAAAACATTTTTAATTTTCTGACACTTTATATATATATATATATATATATATATATATATATATATATATATATATATATTT
This sequence comes from Lactuca serriola, assembly GCF_051521515.1. NCBI lineage: Eukaryota > Viridiplantae > Streptophyta > Magnoliopsida > Asterales > Asteraceae > Lactuca > Lactuca serriola. The sequence continues at coordinate 137,547,792 of NC_136410.1, forward strand.
ATATATGGAATTTTCTGCTTTTATAATTTTTTTATTTTTGATTACTCCCCTTTAATTTGTGGACAGGGAAGAAAAGAAATAAAAATGCGTAAATTTAAACAAAAAAATTTTACATACGAAACGAAAATGTAAGTGTTACCTATGCATTCCACTCTGGAACAAAAAATGACATCTTCAAAGCTTACTACACCATTACTTACTGTACCATTTTGAGTGATTTTACTTACTTCTCCTCCCGCAAAGGAAACATACCCTCCATTAATGATTTGAATGTCGTGCAGTTGATAGATGTCTCCTGTCATGAGCCTGGAACAACCACTATCAACATACCAAGGTCTGTTGATATTCCTCCATAGTTGTTCCTGCACAAGTTGCAGGATTAATTCATTTTAGGAACCCAGACCATTTTCAAACTAGGTTGATGATTACTATCCACACATGGCACTTGTTCACATGTCATATCAAGTGTATCAGTTAAAGAACATGAAGAAATTACAGGACCGTGAGGTGATTGGGCCGTTGAACTTTTGCGTACCCATCTGTAATTAGGTTTGGGCCTTTTATTGTTTAACCAGATGGGAGCTTCACCACTTGATTTTGAAACAGGACTACCCTTTGATTTGGATTTATGTTTCAAGTGTGAGCTAGTGGACGGTCTTTGAGATGAATTCAATTTCATAGATTTCGGTTTGGATGAACCATCTCTCGAATTAGGCTTTTTTCCGACATGCCCTTTTTGTTCTTGGAGGTATGATTCTTGTCCTTTTTAGCATTCCAATCACCATCACTGGAAGGTGACCTCAAGGATTTTCTTTTGAAAGATCTTCCTCTTGATACACTATGCCTACCTTTTGCATATTAGGGAACATATGCACGATTTGGACAATTTTTGGCAATGTGTCCAGATGTTCCACAATGGAAACATGTCTATTTCTTCACGTAGAAGTTGTTTCTACCTGTCCCTGGTAGCGTACCTATGTCTTGTCTCTAATTATTCCCACAAGAACACTTACAAAAGGCAGTATGTTTTACTTGTTTTGGTGGCCTATATTTACCAACAGTGGGTTTATTAGAAGTAACAGAATTAGAAGCAACATATTCAGAATTCAAAGAGACATTGGTTTGACAATCAACAGAATCAGCAGAAATAGAATTATTTATGTTCTCCTTGTTCTCATCTTCCACTACTTTACCTATACATGAAGTAGAAGCATTAGTATCGCTCACCTTAATACTCTTAGTTGGGCCGGATTGTTCAATCTTAACTAAAGTCGGTATAAAGGGGATGGCTATCATGGACACTGTGATATACTGTATTAACCTAGACCCTTATTCTATTATCTTTAAATTTTAACTGTTTTTCTATCATGGACACAACTACCTCACTTGACACGTCAAATTTCTCAAAGTTAAATTCAGCAGCTTTATATTTAGCTTTTAATGCAACAAGTTCGACAGTTAATTTGACAATTTTCTCTTTAGCATAGTCATAGCGTTCACATTTGGTGTTGTATTCTTCCTTGATTCTCTTTAGATCTTTGGATTGGGCCTCTAATGTTTCTTTTAAGGGTTTATTGACTTTCTTAATGTTATAGATTTCATTTTTAAGCTCAAAAACCTCTCTTACCAATATTTTCTTTTGTTCACGATAATGATTTATTTTATCCTCACAGGATTAAGAGCATGGGGTTTTACTTACCTTTTTTGTTGTACTACGAGATTCCATTTGAATAATATCGAATAAAAGAGAAATTAACTGAAAATACCAAAGCTCAATAACGATTGCTGACTGAGAAGACCAAGAGTGAGCATCGAAAATAAATGATTTCGACCGAGTATCCCACCGAAAACCTTGATGTCTTTTGATGATTTCGGCACAAAGTATTGATCGAAAACACCAATTTTGACCAAAAGGTGTTGACCGAAATAAAAATGGAATATAGGACCGAAATCAAATTCTTTTAAAAATATGACTGAAATCTTTCTTTTAAATGGCCGAAAACGATTAAAAAACAAAATCTAATTAACCAAAAATGCTTTTAGATGGCCGAAAACAAGAACCGAAATCAATTTTGATTATTGAGATTTAAATCATTTTTTAAAATCTAGTTAACCAAATTTGGCCGAGCTTCACCACTTGATTATAAGAGAGGACCAAAATCAATTTTAAAATAAGTGGACAGAAATCAAGTTAAAATAAGTGGACCGAAATCAAGAAAACTTGACCATGAATGATTTTAAGGAAGGAATGTATTTGAATTTTTAGGTGGACAATTTTAGAAACAATGACCGAATTCAACTTTGAATTATAGGACCGAAATCAAATTTGCCGAAAACAAACAAAAGAAAACAATAATTTTCAAATTTGGCCGAAATCTAGATAAAAAAGATAAAGGACTGAAATCAAAGTAATTTGAATTGATATTTGACCGAATTTCTTGAAATGTTTGAAATATAAACAAATCAAATTACTTAAAATACATGATTCAACTTGATAAGGTTCCGATTTTAAATCTGATAAACACGAAGAAGATTTGATGAATTGATGAACTCCAAGAACAAAATACGATGAACAGTAGAATCTTTTAATCAAATCGAAATTTGTTAAAATTTCGATTAAGTTAAAAATCCAAAACAGCAACAAAAACGAGTCTCCAAAGCCATCTTGAATCGATTGCTACCAATATAGCTCTGATACTAATTATAAGTCCAAAAACACTTAGCTTATCAAGATATCAATCAGACTATCAAACGAATGCGGAATATAAACCAGATAGCATTCAATTCAAGAACACACAAATAATACTTAATGCACGCGATTATATTAGATCAAATCGCCTGGTACATCAAGGAAACACTTAACAGCTAATTACCACTATGAATGAACAACCCGAAAAACCCTAAACGGTTGTCACCTATATGTATGACCTAAATACAAAAGCTTAATAAAAGCCTAAGCCCAACCCACTAGCCCTACTCAGACCGAAATCAAGATGGATTTTGGTCCACTTAACTGTAAACACTACAAAACCCATTTAAATAATATAAACCTAGCATAAATCACATAAATATGTCCCAACAGATCTCACAATCATCATCCTTCACCATATCCAACCACCAGTACTGCCTCATTTTCAGATTTGGCTGATCCATCAGATATCTAGGCTCTTATGATCCGTGTAAATAATAAAATAGACCCCATAGAGGTAATGCCACCAAATATTGTGGGCGAAAGCCACAATCCGCAGCTCCAAATCATGAGTTGGATAATTCGCCTCATGAGGCTTCAACTGCCTCAAAATGTAAGCGATCATGCGACCCCTCTTCATCAGTACTGCTTTCCAAACCCATGATTGACGCATCCCAATAAATCACAAAATCCTCAACATCCTCCGGCAGGGTCAAAATGAGTGCCTCGCACAACCGCTGTCTCAAGGTCTCAAAAGTTGCCTGGTGCTCAGGCCCCCAGCAAAATGTAACTATCTTCTTTGTCAACTAACTCAAAGGTGTTGGATTAGGTTTCTAAGCCTATAACTATAATTGGTATGTACTTGACCCGAGAGTAGTATGGTCCATTTCGGGTTGCATATCACCAGGACAATTTGATAGGATGGACATTTGAGTAAGAGGTTATTTATGATTTATTAATATATTACAAGTATAATATATTAATATGAAATATCATATTATTTAATTAGTATTGGTCAAAAATTAATTTGGAATTAATTTACTGATCAAAAGAGACTAATTAAGTTAATGGGGACTAATTATGGTAATTAGTGAAACATATGGATTGTGCTATTGATCCATGTTGGACTAAGTTTATGTAAGGATCCATAAAGAGTTAGCCCACATAAACCATGGATCATAAACCCATGTGTATGGATTAGGGTTTACCCATGACCATTGGAATCCTAGTAACCTCTCTCTCAAATTCTCCTTTGTCCAAGGTGTGTTGTGAACCGTTTGAAGCATCACACTTGAGATGCTAATTTCTTAAAGGCCAAACACAACAAGGCACAACAAGAGGTAATCTACCACTCACTTTAAATTTGTTTATGTCAATTGTATGCTAATTGTAGGCTCCATGCTTTGGAAACAATATCACATGTGTAATTATAGAAAACATATATCCAAAGCATATAGGGTTGTATGTGCACCAAAGGTTGTTGTAGTATACAAAACCCAACAGTGGTATTAGAGACATGGGTTCTTTTTTGTTATATTGATGCAAATGTTTGATTTACAAAGTTACATAAAAAAAACATGAAGTTTGTCAAATTTTAAGATAATTACTTGATTTTATGCAAAACTAATTATTTGTAAAATTTAAGTCATTTTACTACAAGAGTTGAATTAGGTAAATTTATTAAAAGATAAAATGATATGATGATTTTATTTGTTTTAAAAGTTTGATCTAAATGTTTTTAAGAAGTTACAAATTTTGTCATAAAATTTAGGAACTCAAAAGTCTTTTTTAAAAGTTATGACCTTAAGAGTTTTGAAACTACCATAAGTTATGGATGTGAAAAGACTCATTCATTAACTCCGTAAGTTATGAATTCCAAGAGTCTTCAAAGGTTACAAATTTTGTTATAAATGGCTTTGAAGAGTTTCATAAGTTTCCCTCAAGTTATGGAACATGTAAAGTCTCTTAATGGAATTCTAAAAGTTTTCAATAGTTACAAAACTTGCCCTCAAGTTTTGGAATTTGAAAAGTTTTTTATGAGACATTGAATTCTAAAACTAAAGTTATTTGAAAAGTTTTCAAAAGTGTAACTCATGGATTCATAACTTAAAAATAAATTAAATAGTTTTAATTTTGTTTTAGCATCTTGATGTTTTGAATAATTCATATAACATCTTTATGGACTTTATTAATAGTTAATTAAAGTGTTTAGTTAAAAGAGAATTAATAATTCCATAATGACACGGTTTAAGTATAATTAAATTAAGATTATAGTTTAATTAATAGATTAAACCACTTAGTTTAAAATACACTCCTTATACTATTATAATATTAAAAGTTTAATATATTATATGTATTAGTAAAAAGTCGGTCTTACAGCTAGTAGGCCTCATTCACAAAGCTGATCTATAAGGGGGGGTATAAGGTTACTGCCTATCAAATGCCGTTTTAATGGGTGTCCACTATTACCCACCGCTTCCTTGATTAGTGGAGGGTCATTAGCCGAACGGGTAGGATACGACACTTAAATCCTCATTAAAAGTATAATCAAATACAAAGTAACTAAACCATTATAAATTTCCAATCATTGTTAATTACACTTTGCACATTGTTAAGTAGTTAGTGGAGCGTGTGTGGTTAACCAGCACACTAATCTGGGACTAACAATGTGTGGCAAAGGGTAGCTTGATGTTAATCATGGATCATTGGAGCGTGTGCGGTTAACCGACACATTGATTGGATGATCTGTAACATTAAGTGTACCAAGCTAATTTTCATAGTTATTCACACCTTGTTTGTAATCCTCGGCATCCCAGTTACAAACTTGAAAGGCATAGTTGAGATTTAAACATGCCATTGAAAATGTCAATGAATCTCAAAGAATCTAGGAATTTCAATCCATTTAAAACCTAATGTTCATTTTCTTTTTTCATGGTGGAAATTGGTAAATCATCATTTACCTACCTTCAAATATTTTACAATTGGATTACGGCATCCCTTTTCTAAATTGTAGAATATTGTGTTGGGTCCTAGCCTTAATATATTCATTTTGTGTGTTATGTTAAGGACTTAAATCAACTAACTAGAATTTCTCCCAAATAGATGTCTAGTTCTAACAACTATAGTCTTCCTTATTCTTTTGGAAAAGCATTCCTAATGAATATGATATCCTACATGGTGATCAAGGTGAAAGATTAATCCCTTGTCATGCATTAGTGGGACTGGAAATCATACTTCACTTCCTCCACCTCCTCCAATTATTCTCCCTAACCCACATGTTCAAAGACTTGAAAAATTCAAGGTCATTCAAGCCTACTGGAAAGCAAACACAAAGATGGAAATTATGTATGTGCTTACATCTTGGAGATAAAGGTACATATTGACAGACTGGGAATGTTGGGTGTCGTGTTTCCAACGAAGTTGGCTGTTGACTTGGTTCTTCAATCACTTCCCAAGTCATATAGTGATTTTGTTAAAGACTACTATGTGACAGATCACGACATGACCCTTATCGATCTTACCTATTTGCTAATTGTTGTTGAATCATAAATGATTTGGGGCACTAGTAAAGAAAATTTAAATGGAAGATCAATTTCCCAAGCTTCCATGGACATTGACAATGGAAACATTGGAAGTCCAGAAAAAGATTTCTCTTTCCAAGGGAAAGGGAAATGCTAAGTCTGACATTGTCTCATGTGTTGATGTGAAAGAAACCATTTGTTTCTACTGCCACTTAGAGGAACATTAGAAGCGAAGCTTCCCTAACTACCTAAGAGATCTAAGAGATGGTAAAGTCAAAATGTTTGACTCTTTCTCAGGAAACTCCACTGTCTAACTCTATTAAGTTCCTATTTACATGATGTAATGTAGTTACATTTTGATGTTTTGTAGAATCAAAGAAAAGAAAGGGCGCTTAAAGGATGAGTAAGCTGATTCTGATCACGAAGAGATGGCTTTCGATCGCATGGCTCGATGATCAGAATTTTGAGCTGTTGCTTAAGAGTTATGATAGATTTCTTAGGAATAGATAACAACACAGTTTTCATTTGTATTTGCATTGTAAGAACAAGTTTTCCACACTTTTAAAAATAAAGAAAAATTTTGAATTTTATCTTATTTTAAATTTCCTTACAATGGCATTTCTGAAAAATTGTTGCTTATATGTTTCCATTGATATCAATAATGGAAAATGGATTTGATTCTTTCGTTTGTGGTAGTGTCAAAATTTAGCAAATAAGGAAAGATTTTCATCACCAAAGTTTCAATTGTCCAGAAACTTGGGATCGTGCAACTTGTATTGTGTGATGGATGAGAACCTTTGTCTTTAGGAAATTTAGACTGATTCATTGTTCACATGTATATGTGAGTCAAGTGAAGGACTAGGGGATTGGGTACACTTGGTTATGCACTAGTCAGGTCCACCACAAAGAACAATAAGGCTATTCATCATGATTTAATAATGTTTAGTAAATATGGTTATACTTACAAGATTAAGTGTAATTCTGAATCATTGGAAAAGTTTTAATGTATAGCAGAGCGAATAAGAAGAATCAAATTAGACAAAAAGATAAAAGTTTCTCTAATCTGAAAAGAAGGGAGACTACTTGAGTATCATGTTTTATGGTCATCTTAATGATTTTGAAAACCATATCATAATTGATCCTCTAAAGACATCTTAGTGCATTTGTATGACTAAGAAGAGGAATGGTGAATTATAGAACTAATTAAATCAAATAGATGAATCATACTTCGTTCCAAAATCAAGTCTTAAAGTCATACTCCAAGATTATTCCTTGAGTGAAATAATCTGAAGAAGGTTTATAATGAATTCATCAAATGTGGAACAGAAAAGATGTTTCTTACTCCTGAACATTTGAAATCAGTAAATTGTGATGTCTTGGATAAGACAAAGACCAACTAAGACCAATTGTGTGAAGTGTTTTGTCTTGATAAGAAACCGCACTAACTCTTGAATATTTGTTTGTCAAGTAACGTTTCTTGACAAAGAGAGTTTTATATGTCAAGAGGTCAGTGGGAGTCTTAAAGATCTTGAAAAGCTTCAAGAACTAATCAAGAATAAACCTATTGTTAATCACTAGCATACGACTTGAGGTTTGTAACCTATCGTGTTGACATATTCTTGTTTCTGTGCCTATTCCAGTTAAAGTTGACTATGCATGTGAGTTCTATGAGTGCTCAATTGTTTGCATAATAACTTGGAAGCAATGGTAGGCACTCGTGCTGCCGAGTGGCAAGAAATTAAGATTGAAAAAGTTCAGTCCATATGAGTTTGGATTTGTCACTAACCTTGTCTTGTGATCATGGTTTTGATAAATTCACATGTATAGGAACACATACACCATAAAATCTAAGTGTCATAATGTTTTACTCCAGTTCATTAAAAAGATTGTGAGGAAACGCTTTCACTAAGTAGATTTTAAGGTGATAGAAATTGTGATATTTGCATTCTCGAATTTGATTATGATTACGACATACCTCTTCATAGTACAAATTGTGAGAAATGGCAAAAGGTCTAAACATTTGAGACTTATTGTTATAAGTTCTAAAATTGTTTATACACACATGTGATCTATCTAAGGAAAGGTGTATGAGTTTGAGAAGCCTAGATAAAGACTTATCGAAGCATCTTGTATCAGAAATCTGAAGTTTGGTAAGAAAGTAAACAAGTATTGATTTCTAGAAGTGAACCTTATTTCTGGGTACATGTCAAAGCTAGTGTGAGCATAAGTGCTATGCTCATAAGAATGTAATTATTATGCTAGTGGGAGCACACTTATTACGTTATGTGTTGCAAGTTAGCAATGTTAATTATAGAAAACAAAAGTTTAAATTTGCAAAGTTGCTAGGTTTGAAAAGTTGTTTTGATATAACTAAGGGAGAGGAATTCGTACTTCATTTCAAATCTAAAAGATTAGATTGAGATTTTTAATCAAATTTAGTCAAGGATATATATGAAAGTTATGTTGAAAAGATTTGACATAAGGAAATTCTATATGTGGAAATATTATAGCAAGAGACTGGTAAAGTATCATATCTTTATGTGCAACATTATGTATCTTATCTCATGTGCTTTGGGTATAGGATCGATTGCATATGGTATAATATTAATCTGTTCTAATTTTCCATATTCCTAGGGAATTAAGAGGGGAAATGGACTAGAACGAGATGTGACTAAAATGGTTATGCGATTCTCGAGGACAATATGAGGTTTACCAAAGATTGGTTGCTGATGGACAGTTGGAAGTATATTGTAAATTTTGGAAGGACCATATTAACATACTCTGGGAAAAGGTAACTCTTGTTCAGAAGTGATAGTCAAAATGGGGAATAAGGAAATGTTACCATAAGTGGAAATTAATAATTAAATATTTGTAAGATTAGAAAACTTAAATGCAAGAATGATGTTCAAAGGAATGTACTTTGAATATGAGACTTTGTTTCCATGGAATTGCTCACTGTTGGACTACTTTGTAATGTCTGTTGCCAAGTCTCTATGAGTTTTGTGCATACTCATTAAAAGAGGATCATTGCATATTTGTAACATCCCGGAATATCAAGAGTAAGGTTGAAGGGTTAAAAGAGTAAACTGGAAAAGGCAACTCGGCGAGTCCACGAGTGGACTCGACGAGTAGGGTCGCGATTTTGGTCGCGTGTTAAGTGGCCGACTCGGCGAGTCGGCGGTTGGACTCGGCGAGTAGGCGCTGAGTGGAGAAAACCCTAATTTCGGAGGATGAGCCCTATATAAATGACATTATACCCTCTCCCCAGCCTCCTTACCTTCCCTTAAGTCCAGTAAACCCTAGAAATGCGATTGTGATGGATTGGAGTGCAATTGTACCTTGGAAAAGAGATTTGGAGGAAGATCTTGGAGAGCTAGGAGGCTTGGAGCAAGGGGATTTGCTTAGATTCGGATTTCATTGCTGTTGGGGCTTCCTTTTGAGGTATAATCTTGTTCTTGAGTTGTTATTCTTCTAGATTCATGATTCTTGGAATGTATAGGAAGCTTAGCTTGTGGTATCTTGTGTTTGAAGAGTAGATCTGAGGTTGCTACCTCAGATCTGGAGTGGAGGAGGTCATAAGTGCATTAAAGTCCCTGTTCTTGAGTGATTAGTGAAGCCATCATGTCCCAAAACTTAGCCCTAAAGTGTAAAATGCCTGGATCTCTTTGGATTCACGTAAAGTTTGCCACTTTACGTGATGGATGGGTTGTAGGAGGCTAGATCTACGTTTTGGATCAATTGCATGGCCTTGAAGGTCCTGTTTGGAATGAGATCTAGAGGCACTCGACGAGTTGCTTGAAGACGGTCTGGAACTCAGCGACTTGGAAGAACAACTCAGCGAGTAGGTTGAAGATAGCCTTGGACTCGGCGAGTCTGTTTTTGGACTCGGCGAGTCTGGTCGTGAGGTCAAAGTTTCTTCTGGTTGAGTTGTGACTCGGTGAGTCGAGTGAGAAAGGAATTAGAGTTGCTGGACTCAGCGAGTCTTGGGGTGACTCGGCGAGTTAAGTCGCGGATGGGGGGAAGTTTTGTGTATGTGGACTCGGCGAGTCATCGGGTTGACTCGGCGAGTAGAGTCAGTCAGGGGTTGGCTTTGGCCAAGGGTTGACCAGTTATTTTCCAAGGACATTTTGGTAATTGTTGGATATTGTTTTGAGTTCAGTGTCTTGGTGTTGGCCAATGTTGGAGATTGTATTAGTGGTTGGAGTAGCTTGGATTATCTGTTCAGCCGGCAATTTCGAGGTGAGTTATCCTCACTATATCAACAGGGTCTAAGGCACCAAGGTCGGCCCTTTATCGGATTGAGATCCGGGTATTTGTTGTTATGAAATTGCTTTGATATGTTGCATCTTGGTAGCTAGGATGGTATATGTTAGAGACCTGGTTGAGGTCGGTATTCTGAGATGTAGGGTGATGCTATGCTAGTGACTGGTTAGGTCGGTATCTTCGTTAGGGTGATGATATGTTATGTGATTTGTTTGATCGGTTTGTTGACTGTGAATTGTTATATGATTGTATGTTTATGTGCACATGTTTGTTTGGACTGGAGTTGGGTTGAGGTGGGTCCCGCTTTGTGCTGTAGGCCAAGATACCCAGGGCGGACCGGTTGTCCCGAAGGCCCAGCAAGCGGTCCGGATAGGCTGTAGGCCCCAAGAGGGCGGACCAGACGTGCCGAGGCTCGGAGAGTGGACCAGGCCGATTGAAGGCCCGGTGTGGGCGGACCAGTCATACTGTAGACTCAGAGAGTGGACCAGGTGGATTGAAGGCCCGGTGCGGGCGGACCAATCACACTGCAGACTCGATGTATATTGCTAGACTCGGAGGGTGGATCAGGTGGACTGTTGGCCGGTGCGGCGGACCAGTCACACAGTAGACCCGAAGTACATGGCTGTTCTGTGATTAGATATGTTATGGCATGATTATGCGTGTATGGTATATGTGGTTGGTATTTTGGGGATATCTCACTAAGCTTTCGGGCTTACAGTTGTGGTTTTATGTTTTTCAGGTTCTTCAGGAGACTGTGGCAAGGCGAAGGCTTGATCGTACCGCTCCTCATGCTTATGTTGTGATGTGATTCTGGGAATACTTTAATTTAATCGTATTGAAAACCTTTTTGTAATAATTTAATGAAATCGGGATGTTTTTGAAAAGTTTAAATTCGTTGGAATTTTTCGGTCGTTTCATATTAGTTTAGAATCTAACAGATTACAGTAAATGGAAAGAATTTGGTATTCTTATATTTAAAACAAGCATTTCTAATTTTGAAATGAGTGTCATTGGAAATGCTTACAATTGATATATTTAACAAAGCAAAGACCATAGGTAAAACATAGTGTGCATGCTTGAAGCATGAGATGACTATTGTTTTAATTCAGGTATTAAGTTGATCAACCGAAACATTATATAATGAATTATGTGTAATCAATATGGTGACTAAATGTGTTTTATTTATATTCAAAAGTTTTGAGACCATATTGGATTCGATTATTATTGTATTTCACTTTGCATGTTTTGACTTCCCGATTAACTAGGTTATTCAAACTATCCACAGACGATCATACGTTTGAAGTAGGTATTAAAGCTAGACTGTCATGAATGGGTCTGTAGATTGTCTAAACGTGTTTAGACATAGCACAATTTTGCTGCAGTGTTCATGAGTACGTCTGGAATAAGATTCGAGTATTTGATTAAACCCACGCTCATCTGAATCACTTCATGGATTTTATCACGAGTGATTGTGAGACGATAATATCTTATATTCTTGAAACCAAGACATGTGAGTTGTAGTTTAAAAGTCTGTAGCAGATTGACATATGTAAACGCACTAGTATCATGGTGTTCTAAAACATATTGTTGTGTGTGATTTGATGAGTAAGTACAAGAAAGCATTTGAGTTGAAGTTTATCCATTCCTTTTACCCAAAGTGGGATAAAAGCGTTATTTGTGGGCCCCTCGATGATTTAGTGATAACAACCCTAATTGCTTGGATTGTCCATAGACTGATCTGATTTGTTCAATTAGTCGGTCGTCATAAATCGGAAATCGGGAAACAACAGATGGAGAGAGAGAATGATTGTAATCCGTGTATCAGTCCATATGATATCTTGTAGAATGGAGGAATATATTATCCCTTATCTAATGGATGCGTCATTGGTTAGGTCAGAGTTCGACAATGGCTTTTAAGAGCTACGATTGCTAGTCGGGTTTTAAGTTGTATGTGCACTTACAGATATTAGACTTATCCAAGTGGGAAACTATTGGATTGGGTATCTAAGCCCATAACTATAATTGGTATGTACTTGACCCGAGAGTAGCATGATCCATTTTGGGTTGCACACCACCAGGACAATTTGATATGATGGACATTTGAGTAAGAGGTTATTTATAATTTATTAATATAGTACAAGTGTAATATATTAATATAAAATAATATTATTAATTAGTATTGATCAAGAATTAATTTGGAATTAATTTAGTGATCAAAAGAGACTAATTAAATTAATGGGGACTAATTGTGGTAATTAGTGAAACATATGGATAGGCTATTGATCCATGTTGGACTAAGTTTATGTAGGGATTTATAAAGAGTTAGCCTATATGAACCATAAATCATAAACCCATGTGTATGGATTAGGGATTACCCATGATCTTTGGAATCCTACATTATATATATATATATATATATATATATATATATATATATATATATATATATATATATATATATATATATATATATATATATATATATGTTACTCCATACCCTAAAATTGGATACATGTGTTTTAAGAGTTCATAGGAGCCGATTTTGAAGCTAGTAACCTCTCTCTCAAATTCTCCTTTGTCCAAGGTGTGTTGTGAACCGTTTGAGGCATCACACTTGTGGTGCTAAGTTCTTAAAGGCCAAACACAATAAGCCACAAGAAGAGGTAATTCTATAACTCATTTTTATGTTGTTTATGTCAATTATATGCTAGTTGTAGGCTCCATGCTCTGGAAACAATATTGCATCTAAAATTAGAGAAAACATAGATCCAAAGCATTTAGGGTTGTATGTGCATCATAGGATGTTGTAGTATAGAAAACCCAAAAAAAGGAATAACTATTTTGGTGAAATCCTGGATAAACCTTTAATAATAACCTGCTAGACCAAGGAAACTCCAAATATCATATGGAGACCTTGGAACCTCCCACCGCATCACGGTGCATCTGCCTTGCCCAGGCGGCTATCAGTAATTCGTGCAGTTACAGGAGCAGGTGCTCACGTTGGTCCTGTTGCAGACAAACTCGGATAACGGACCTTCTTGTGGTCCCTCTGATTGCAATGAAAGCAAATCAGATCAGATATCGAGGTGGTGGTGGTAGTAGCAGTACAATCCCTATTAATATGACCCGTCCGACCACACTTGAAGCAACCTGAACCACGCACCCTGTGCTCCCCATTGTGCACCCTGTCAAACTTGCCACAACGGCCCAGGCCCTACTGAACCTTACCCCTCGAATCAACAACCTTCGGACTCTTGGCCAAACCCTTTATACCTTGCACATAGTCTAGCTAACTCTTCTTCTCCATGTCCAGATCAATCTCTCTCTCCCTAGCCCATGCTATCATATTGTTCACTGTCTTGCAAATGGATCGGCTCACAAACTGCCTAATATCGCTCCTCAACATCTAGTGATACCTTTCTTTCTTTATCTCCTCGCCCGCCATATACTACGGAACCAAAATTTCCCTCTCTCGAAACATCGCGGTGATCTTAGCCACCGTCTCAGTATTCTGGCGGAGAACCTAAAACTCTCGTGCCAACTGTTACACTTCGATCACTGGTGCAAACTCAACCCTAAATCTCGTCGTAAAATCATCCCATGTCATCATATCTATAGCCTTATCACCAACTGCGTGCCCAATCCCATCCCACTAATCTCGTGCCTTGTCCTTCGAAAGAGAAGTAACAACTTTGATCTTTTCCACCTCAGGGAAACTGCTGGTGCAAAAGGCATTAGAAACATCCGCTAACCACCTCCCAGCACTAGATCCCATCTAAGGTTCTCCTAGGGCAAACTCCACAACACTCTCCTCCATCGGTTGTAGAAGGGACTCCCAATAACTGGTGGATTTGGTGTCTAAGCTCATAACTATAATTGGTATGTACTTGACCCAAAAGTAGCATGGTCCATTACGGGTTGCATATCACCAAGATAGTTTGATAGGATGGATACTTGAGTAAGAGGCTACTTATGTTTTTTTAATATATTATAAGTTCTAATATATTAATATGAAATCATAATAGTTAATTAGTATTGATCAAAAATTAATTTGGAATTAATTTTGTGATCAAGGGAGACTAATTAAATATATAGGAATTGATTTGGTAAATCAATGATGCTTATAGTGTGGGCCAATTGTTATTTAGGATGGGCTAAATTAATATGGTAGTCCATGGATAGTCTGTCCATGGAGGTTTTACCCATGCAGCCTAAGTAATATGAAAGGTCATGGGCATTAGGGTTTGCATGGATGTAACCCTAGACCTTGCCACACTATAAAAGGACTCCCTTAGCACCCAAAATCGGAAAACAGAGTTCTTTGAGTTCATTAGAGCCGACTTAGGAGCTAGCAACATCTCTGTGACAACCCGAAATTTCCATTCAGTCAAACCCTAAAAGTCAACCACTTCGTATCATAAGTTAATTTCATTATTTCTTATTTTTAAGAAATTTAAAGTTTGTTTGATTATTTTAATATTATTTTTAAACAAACGGGTGAAAGAAAGTGTCGTCTCGGGTTTTGAAATTTAAAAACCGCAAACGCCTCGTGTCTTAGAAGTTCGCGACCAAACTTTTATGTTTGGGTCGAAAAATCATCCAAAAACGTAAACTCATGCCTTAAGCATGTGTTTACTCCCCAAAAACTAGTCATTTGTGTTTACTCCCCATTTACTAAAAGAGTAAACTCCAAACAGTAAACTCCAAACTCTCTCAAGTATCATCCTAGATTTTGTTCTAGATCTTCAAACTAGTAAGCGTTCTAACCATTTCAAGTTAGTTTAATACTTAATCTAGTGTTTGTACATCCATTAATCCATTAATTTATGTGTTTTGACTAGTTTTTCCAAAACACCAAGAACACACACTAGTGTTCTTGGACTTAAAGTTCATTTCAAGCTTCCACAATGTAAGTACTTCTATCCTAGAGTCATTTTAAGCTAGCCATACATGTTTATGTTGGATAAGGTGTCTAAGTCCATAACTATTTCGGTTGTGTACTTGACCCGACCCGGCATGGTCCATTTGGGTTGCATGGCACCATGCAATTGGATAGACTAAATGAGAGAAATAACACTTGGAGATTATTAATATATTATAAGTTCTAATATATTAATAATATTATTTGATTAGTTGATCAAAGAATTAATTTGGAATTAATTAAGTGATCAAAGGATAACTAATTAAATATATGGGTTGATTATGTAAATCATTCATATCTTGTATAGTGGGCTAAGAGGCTCCATGGATTATCAAGTTGGGTTCTACCCATAGGATGCTCCATGGATGCTCCATGGGAGTTACAAACCCATGGGTCATGGAAATGAAGAGTCATGACACATTAGGGTTTACATGGTGTAACCCTAGATGTGTCAACACTATATAAGGATCCCATTCTCCACCAAAATCGGCTACACACATATAGACATAAGAAACTAGAGGGCTTGGCCGATTTTAAGAAGTGTGTATTATCTCAAAGGTCTTTCCAAGAGCATTTGGTGTTGTGTGAAGCATTTGAGGCATCACACTTGGGGTGCTAGGCTCACAAGGTTTCAAGGAACATAAGCAACAACAAGGTAAGTTATTCTATCTCTCATTCAAGTTAAAATTGTTCCCCATGTATGCTAGATAGGAATATAACCTTGGAAATTCAACTTTGCATGATAATTAGACAAACATAGATCCAAGGTTATTAGGGTTGCATGTACACTTAGGAAGTGTTAGAATGCTCAAAACCCATCAGTGGTATCAGAGCCTAGGCTTGTTTGTTTGTTATTTGTGCTTAAAAGTTGAAGAAAGTCGAAAAACTTGCTGTCTGACTGCTGGACTCGCCGAGTCCATGGGGGGGGGGGGGGGACTCGCCAAGTTCACTTGTATCTTCAACCTACTCGGCGAGTAGGTTCTTGCACTTGGCGAGTAGGGTCGACAGAGTGCAGATTTTCGACTTTAGTTGCTGGAAATGGATTGGAAACATTACCCTAAACTGTTTTGGTACTTGAAAACTTGTTTTAGCTGGTGTAATGTTTTTTGCTAATTCATTTACAACAACTAGTTATCAAAATTACAAAGTTTAATGTGATTTTGATTCTTCAAAGTGTTCATATTCATGTTCTTGCTCTTATGAAGTTTAGATGATCATAGGAATTATTTGTAACCTATGTGGTAGTTTAATTCTTGATCATAATGTGTTTTAATGGAGTCCATAACTTGTCCTCAAGTTATGGAAAACCAAAAGCCTCTTGGATTAAAAACCATTAAAAGAACACAAGAGTTAGAAAAATGAAAAGTCCTCATTTTATTACTCTATTAAACTCATAAGTTACAAGATATGAAAAGTTTTGAAAGTTTACAAAACTTGCCCTCAAGTTTTGGAACAAGTAAAGTCAAGTTAAAACTTTAGTTCCAATCCTTAGAATTTTAAAAGTTAAAATTCAACCCTTATACTTATATTATTATGATTTAATAATTATATATATAAAAGTCGTCTTACCGCTAGTACGCCTCATTCACGAAGCCGGTCTATAAGGTGGGTATAAGGTTGTTGCCTATAAAATGGCAACTTAATGGGTGTCTACTCTCACCCACCGCTTGCTTGACTGGTGGAGGGTCGTTAGCCGAACGGGTAAGACAAGGACTTATAAATTCTCATTCAAAGTATGATGAATATTATAAAGTAACTAAATGTTTTTATTAAATTCCCAATCTTAGTTACTTTAGGAAAAATGTGAATAAGGTGCTAATCCATGAAATTACACTTTACACTTTGATTGAGTCGTTGGTGGAGCGTGTGTGGTTAACCGGCACACTAACTTGGACTTAACAAGGTAGGTAAAGGGTGGCTTAGGGTTTATTATAGTATCGATGGAGCGTGTGTGGTTTACCGGCACATTGATTGAGTGATAAACTTTAAGGGTACCAAGTGATTTGCATGGTTACTTCACACCTCGTTTTGTGATCCTCGGTATCCCAGTCACAAAACTTGGAGGGCACACTCGAGATTGAAACATGCCTTTGAAAAGTTCATTGAATCTCAAAGAATCTAGGAATTTCTAAGAACCAATCAAAAACCTAATATTTAATATTTCGTTTTTCATGGTGGAAATTGGTGAATCGTCATTCACCTACCTTTCAAATATGTTATAGCTTGGATTACGGCATACCTCTTCTAAGTTATAATATATTGTGATTGGATCCTATCGTTAATATTACATTTTGGTGTTTTATTAAGGACTCTCTTAATATCTAAACTAATCTTGTCCTCTACCTTCAGATGTCTTCAAACAATGCTGCTTCTGGCTCTAATCCTAATGGCTCCTTTACCCTTATGAACTTGTGTGGGAAAGTCACTTTTGATGGATCCAACTTCAATGAGTGGATCAGAAACATCAGGATGATTACCCGCTACGAGGACAAAGAATATGTCCTTGACAAGGAGCTTAAGGAGATTGATGAGACCACTGCAACTCCTCAGGAGATCGCTGAATTTCGGGCACATGAAAGGGATGCTACGAAAGTGGCTTGCATCATGATGGCCACGATGACAGTGGAACTCCAAAAGTCTTATGAGGATTTCTACCCTTATGAAATGCACCAAGATTTGATGGAAAGATACCATCAAAGTGCAAGACAAGAGAGGTATGAAATCATTAGCTCCATGATAACAACCATGATGAAGGACGGGGAATCTGTCACGAGCCACATGCAGAAAATGCAAAGGTATGTGGATCGTTTGCTGAAGCTTAATGTGAACTTCCCTGAGGATCTTGCAATAGATATCATTTTGCACTCCTTACCATCGTGCTATGATCAATTCCGCATGACATATCACATGAATAAGGAAGAGGTCACACTCAGCAAACTTCAGGGACTTCTCAAGACCGCAGAATCAGGTCTTAAGGGGAAGTCGGTTGCTATCACTCCTACTCCAAACTCAACTCCGGTTTTGGCAATTGGGAAAAATCGATGGAGGAAGAGAAAGAGATCCTCGAAGGGTACCAAGGCTCGGACCCTTGATGGCTCTTCTTCAAGTGGAACCAAGAAAGGTTTCGTCACTCCTTCTTTTGACCCAAAAGAAGCTGAATGCTTCTATTGTCATGAAAAATCTCATTGGAAGCGGAACTCCCCAAAGTACCAGCAGGATGTGAAGGATGGGAAAGTCAAACCCAACCATGTAGGTACTTACACTATCATTTCTAATAACTCACCCCATTCTAAGTCTTGGGTCCTTGATACCGGTTGTGGTATTCATATTTGTTGTGACTTGCAGGGACTAAGAAGAAGTGAGAATGTGGAGCAAGGAAGAATAAACTTGATCATGGGGAATAGGAAAGCTTTACCTGTTACCAAGATTGGAGTTTATACTTTATCGCTAAGTAGTGGGTTTTAGTTTAGATTTGAATAAATGTTGTTACTCGCCAGGAATGGCAAGAAATATTATTTCCTTTCATGCTTTGTACAAACAAGGGTTTACCTTTTCATTTAATAATGAAGTTGGTTCGATTGATGCTTAATGTTCTTTATTTTAAAGCATTACCTTGTGATGGTGTGTATGAAGCTGTATCTGTTATAGATAACTTAGGAAATAATGTTCTGTGTATTGATTCTATTAATAATAATAACTTGGATAAAGCATCATTATGGCATTGTCGTCTTGGACATATAAGCAAGAAACGCATAGGCCAACTCCAAAAGGATGGAGTCTTGGAGTCATTTGACCTAAAGTCAGATGATAGTTGCGAGTCATGCTTACTTGGAAAAATGACAAAGTCACCCTTCACAGGTTCGTGTGCGAAGGGTGAAGGTTTGTTGGACCTTATACACACGGATGTGTATGGACCATTCAAACATGCCACAAGGGATGCTAATCGTTATTATTTGACTTTTACTGATGATTATAGTAGATATGGATATGTCTACTTGATCAAGCATAAATCAGAGACTTTCGAAAGGTTTAAGGAATTTAAACAGGAAGTCGAGAATCAATTGGGCAGGAACATTAAGATGCTTCGATCCGATCGTGGTGGTGAGTATCTTAGTTCAGAGTTCCTTGACTATCTAAGGGAATGTGGGATAGTCTCACAATTAACACCTCCCAGGACACCACAGTTGAATGGTGTGGCTGAGAGGCGTAATCAAACCTTGTTAGATATGGTTCGTTCCATGATGAGTCGAGCTTCGCTACCAATCTCATTCTGGGGGTATGCCTTAGAGACTGCCGCCCATATCCTTAATCTAGTCCCTACAAAGAAAGTTGCCAAAACTCCTCACGAGATGTGGACTGGTAAAGTACCCAAACTAGACCACATCAAGATTTGGGGTTGTGAGGCTTTCGTGAGACGCGAGACTCATGATAAGCTCGAACCCCGAAGCGAGAGGTGTATTTTCATCGGCTACCCACAACAGTCCTTTGGTTACCTCTTCTACAGACCTAGTGAAAATGTGGTCTTTGTAGCTAGGAGGGCTTTCTTTAGAGAAAGAGAGTTCATAAGCCAAGGAAACAGTGGGAGGCAAGTTGATCTTGAAGAAATTCAAGAGTCAAGCGGTGAAGGAACTTCAAACCCTAGCACTCAACTTGAGGAGGAAACTCCTGTTGAGCCAATTGACAAGTCTGTACCTCTGAGGCATTCCACAAGGGTTAGGAATGCTCCTGAGCGTTACTATGGATTTCATATTACTGCAGAAGGAGATACACTTATCAGTGATGAGACACTGATAGGTCTGGATGAACCTAACGGTTACGCGGAAGCCATGGCAGGCCCTGAGTCAGCCAAGTGGAAAGAGGCAATGGACAGTGAAATACAGTCCATGTATGACAATCAAGTTTGGAACTTGGTTGAGAATGTACCAGGTCGTAAGACAGTAGGGTGCAAATGGGTCTTCAAGAAGAAGACTGACATGGATGGAAATGTACACACATATAAGGCTAGACTGGTTGCAAAGGGTTTCTCTCAAATTCCTGGAGTGGACTATGATGAGACCTTTTCTCCAGTAGCCAAGATTAAGTCTATTCGGGTTCTGTTGGCCATAGCTGCATTTCATGACTATGAAATATGGCAAATGGATGTCAAAACCGCGTTCCTTAATGGAAAGTTGGCTGAAGATGTTTACATGAGTCAGCCAGAGGGTTTTGTCAGCAACGAGTACCCTAATAGAGTGTGTAAGCTTGAGAAATCCATTTATGGATTGAAGCAAGCACCTCGCAGATGGAATCTTTGCTTTGATTAAAAGGTCAAGGAATTTGGCTTTTCTAGGAGTGAAGATGAGTCTTGCGTGTATGTCAAGGCTAGTGGGAGTATAGTTAGCTTTTTGGTGCTGTATGTGGATGACATACTACTCATAGGAAATGACATCCCAACTCTGCAGGAAGTTAAGTCCTGGCTTGGGAAGTGTTTCTCTATGAAGGACCTAGGAGAAGCTACCTATATTCTAGGGATAAGAATCTTGAGAGATCGGAGTAAAAGACTAATTCGACTTAGTCAGAGTACCTACTTGGATAAGGTGCTGAAGAGATTCAGCATGCAGGATTCCAAGAAAGGAGAGTTACCCATCCAGAGTAACACCAAATTGAGTAAGACACAAAGCCCTAGCACTGAGGCTGAGATAGCAGAAATGAGTCGAACACCTTATGCTTCGGCTGTAGGATCGATCATGTATGCTATGACGTGTACTCGACCCGATGTAGCCTTTGCCCTGAGCATGGTTAGCAGGTACCAGGCGAACCCTGGCAAGGCACACTGGACTGCAGTAAAGAATATCCTCGAGTACCTACGGAGGACTAAGGACCGGGTCCTTACCCTCGGTGGGAGTGATGACGTGAGAGTTGTAGGGTATAGTGATGCTAGCTTCCAGACTGATAGGGATAATTTCCGCTCTCAGTCGGGCTGGGTCTTTACCCTAAATGGAGGAGCAATTTCTTGGAAGAGTTCCAAGCAAGAAACAGTGGCTGATTCAACTTGTGAATCAGAGTATATTGCAGCTAGCGAGGCGGCAAAGGAGGCGATGTGGCTGAAGAACTTCATTGGAGACCTTGGAGTTGTACCAGCTATCGAAGAGCCAATGGAGATTTTCTGTGATAGTGAAAGTGCTGTTGCCTTAGCCAAGGAACCAAGGGATCACGGGAGATCCAGACACATCGACAGAAAATACCATTTTATCAGACATCGAATAGAAGAAGGACTCCTCGTGGCAAAGAGGGTATCATCGGATGAGAACCCAGCAGATCCCCTCACGAAGGGACTGACTCGGGTTAAGCATCTCCAGCATGCTCGGAGCATAGGGCTGAAGGATGATATTAGATTCAGTAGTTAGATAACCCGGAAATTTGTAAAGTGTAATTGACATTAGATGATGAATAAAAGGAGTTTTATTTATGAGTAAAGTGTTGCTATCTCTTGTCGATCGTTTACTATATTTCTTTTGCATGTTTTGACTTCTAGAATAATTTTGTTTGGTATAACATATTATTCAAACCTCCACAGTCGGTCATATGTCGGAAGTAGGTATGAATCAAGACTGTCATGATGGGTTGTAGAGGTCTAAGGTGTTGGACAAGGCTACAACAATCATGAGTGCTCATAAGTTCTGAGTATTGGACTCAACCCACGCTCACTGGAATCACTTCATGGAATTCTATCTCGAGTGATCGTGAGACGGTAATATCATATAAGTCTTCAAACCTAGAGATATGATTTGTTACTTACAAGTTGGTTATGCATTGTCTGTACGAAAACTCATTGGTAACTCGATGTTATAAAACGTGCTTTTGTGTGTAATTCAATGAGTGGTAGAACAAACATATGAGTCGAAGTTTATCTGTTCCTTCTTGGATTAGAAGCTGATATCTGGGCCCCTCGATGATTTTGTTTTGACCTATGTACCGGGCCCGGTCAGAACTAAGTTGATGTGTTCAATTAAGTTCTTTGTCAAACAAATCGAAGATCGAGAAACAAACTGCTGGACAATAAGAAAGACATTGTTCCATGTATTTGTCCGGCTGATATCTAGAACGGAGGATTATATGATCCCTTATCTTAAATGGCGTACCATCATCTTCTCAGTTCCAAGAGACCTTGAAAGAGCTACGATTGCCGGTCGGTTCCTGAAGTACTAGAGATATAGTTATTAGACTTATCCAAGTGGGATACTGTTGGATAAGGTGTCTAACTCCATAACTATTTCGGGTGTGTACTTGACCCGACCCGGCATGGTCCATTTGGGTTGCATGGCACCATGCAATTGGATAGACTAAATGAGAGAAATAACACTTGGAGATTATTAATATATTATAAGTTCTAATATATTAATAATATTATTTGATTAGTTGATCAAAGAATTAATTTGGAATTAATTAAGTGATCAAAGGATAACTAATTAAATATATGGGTTGATTATGTAAATCATTCATATCTTGTATAGTGGACTAAGAGGCTCCATGGATTATCAAGTTGGGTTCTACCCATAGGATGCTCCATGGGAGTTACAAACCCATGGGTCATGGAAATGAAGAGTCATGACACATTAGGGTTTACATGGTGTAACCCTAGATGTGTCAACACTATATAAGGATCCCATTCTCCACCAAAATCGGCTACACACATATAGACATAAGAAACTAGAGGGCTTGGCCAATTTTAAGAAGTGTGTATTATCTCAAAGGTCTTTCCAAGAGCATTTGGTGTTGTGTGAAGCATTTGAGGCATCACACTTGGGGTGCTAGGCTCACAAGGTTTCAAGGAACATAAGCAACAACAAGGTAAGTTATTCTATCTCTCATTCAAGTTAAAATTGTTCCCCATGTATGCTAGATAGGAATATAACCTTGGAAATTCAACTTTGCATGATAATTAGACAAACATAGATCCAAGGTTATTAGGGTTGCATGTACACTTAGGAAGTGTTAGAATGCTCAAAACCCATCAGTTTATACCAAGGAAATGTCCCAAGAACACCAAGATAAAGGTGTTCATGGTTTTGGGAGGTCTCAAAACCGTAAACACCAAGATTTGGGCCAAAATGGTGTGTTAAGGTGCCTAGATGCTTCACAATGCTTTAGGAACTTGTCTAGATTCATAATTGAAGAGTTTATCACACAAAAAGCACCAAAATCGTTCATTTTTATGTGTTTACGGTTTAGGGATCTCCCAAAACCGTAAACACCCCAAATGTTGTGTAAATGTCCCATAAATGTCCCACGGTTGTTCCTTATGTCTAAATCTAACCTAGACTATTGCCATGTTTGAGCTAAGGACTTGAAAACCGTGAAATACCAAACTTATGAGTTTAAGGTAGTAAACTCATGAGTTTAAGGTAGTAAACTCTTAGAGAAATGGTCCTTAGAACGTAAACTCCATTTAGGAGTGTTTTGATGCCACACAACACTTCCTAAGGCTAAATCATGAAGTAGGAATGCTTGGAATAGCTTAGAAGACTTCAAAACAAAAAATGGTAAAAAGGTTAGGAGTTTACGACCGTAAACTCAAGGGGTGCTGGTCCTTAGGGAGTAAACTCATTTTAAGAGTGTTCTTTGAAGCCCAATCATACTAGCCTTTCCCTACAACACTTAGATGCACTCTTGAACACTTATACAAAGTGTTTGTCATGCCCTAGAGTATCTTGACTTGTTTATTAGTTGTTTAAAGACTAATTGTTTATATACATATGTCCTCATATGTAATTAGGATCTTTGTGCGTGTCTAAGTCTTCACTTGACACCAAGCACTTATCCGACACTTCCTTCCGATCCACTCGCAACAGATGAGTTCATACCCCTTAATCAATGTTTTAATTGTTTTTAAATGTTTTATGGGGGGATGAAAGTAGAATCATGCTAGTTATTATATCAATCACATGTGATTGATAAGCAGCATTCAAATGATTGGCTACTCATTAGTCGTTTTACCAAACAGTTTCCTTCAAATGTTTTATAGATTGACATCAAGTCGATCTTTTCTTAGATAATAATTATGTTCAAAGGTTTTACAAAACTTATTTTATGCTTTTATATTATCAATTGCATGCCTATATATGTATAGATATATAAGAAATGTTTAAAAGACTTAGGAAGGCTATCCACCCTATTTCCTTTTCGCGCTTGAGATGTGGTCTGGTGGGACGTCGGGTATCCGTCCGAAGGTTGTTTAAATATTAGTTTATATATCATATGTACATATATATTCATAAAGGTCCTTCCAGTTCATCCAATGCCTTTGGGTAGCAAGGGTATACATCCATGTTCATATGTACCAATTAAATTACTAGTAAGCTACCATGTCGGTAGTTTAGGAAGATATTATAACCATTACTAGAACGCGATATCATACAACGAGTCAGTTCATTCATGAGTCAATACTTGCTAGATAGAGAGAACATACATTACAGCTAGTACACACAGTACATTATTATACATGCTAGATAGAGAGAGAACATACATTACAGCTAGCACACGCAGAACATTACAGTACATTACTATACCTGCTAGATAGAGAGAGAACACACATTACAGCTAGCACACGTAGAACGATTAACAATACATTACATATACATGAATACGTTAACATAATTGTGATCCACTGTATCGGAGCATGCCTTCAATATCATGGCCCGAGTTGTAGCCAGAGTCTCTTGGAGGGAGAGCGTGAGTTTGCGTATAGATCTATACTGGGTTGACTATCCTACACCTTGCTGTTAGCTACAGCCGGACCTGCAGGTCTGCGGGTGCCAAACGTCATACCTTTTTATGACCTACATTTGTCGTTGTTACCTAGTCGATAGTATGGTACAATTAATCACATGATGCCTTAATATAAATCCGGTTTAAGGTATTTAGTAGACCAGTAGTTCCTATAGCACTACACTACAGTACTACATTAATTTACCCTTTACACATATTTAGTGATCTTTTCACTTAAACATTAAGTGTACAAACTATATTTTGTTAATGATAGTTACACTTAGGAAAATTACATACTTTTACAAGAAACGAACATTTAGAATAGTTAAGTCTTGGTAGAAGACTACATTCAGAACAGTCGGGTCTTGGTAGAAGGCTACATTCAGAGCAGTTAGGTCTTGGTAGAAGACTACATTCAGAGCAGTCGGGTCTTGGTAGAAGGCTACATTCAGACCAGTTAGGTCTTGGTAGAAGACTACATTTAGAACAGTTAGGTCTTGGTAGAAGACACCCTTATATAATAGTAGGAATCATAGGGATTTCTAGGGTTTTTCAAACGTTTACAGTTGTTTTACAAAACATTTTTATACTTACAGTTCATATACATTTCCAATACTTACAATTCGTATACATATAAATACTTACATACAAATTAAGACACCAATATACTTATGATCTCACCAGCTTTAAAGCTGATACTCGCTTTCAAAATACATGTATCCTCAGGTCAACGATAGACAGGTACCGATGCAAGGTTTAGAGAAGAAGGAGCTCGTTCAAGACTTATCTTCCATTTTGTTTATACTTTAGTGTCTATTATAATTTGACAGAACACTTTTATTAAAATTATATTATTAATGCAATGGATGATGTTGTTGCTTGTTTACTACTTTTCATTGTTGTGATACTGTACATGACATCCTCCGCCCAAAACGTTTCCACCGTTCTTGGTTTTGGGGTGTGACAGATTGGTAGCAGAGCATTGTTTATAGTGAATTAAGTATATCAACCCATAAAATATATACAGACTATGAATACAATGGGATTAAAAATACTCTGACCAAGAGTTTATACTTTAAATAGTAAAATATTTAATTAAGTATACGTGTTGCATTCATACTAAAATCAGTGTCACTAGGATAGTACAAAAGAATTACGATTGTTGGGCAACATAGGTGGACTTAGAGACATATAGTCAAAATTGGGAAGATATAGCCTAATCAACTATATTATCCGAGGGTTGACTAGCATGTGCCTAAGTGTAGTTGTGTGGTTGCAATAATTCTAAAATCTTACCAACCCTACCACAATGAGAACAGTAGAACATAACATTAAACTTAAAATACTATAGGAGTATTTGGTGTTACTATAAGTACTTTATACTTATGAACTAAAACGGGATCTTCATTACTAAGTTGATAGTTGCTAAGTGGATACACTAAGGCTATATGTAATTAGGATGTTATAGACTTAGAATCTGTGAAAATTTTACTTTACCCTTATTTTGTGTGAATTTGGAGTTAAGGTCACTTATTCGAAGGCCTATCCTGTTTCGATTACATATAACTGGTATGCACTTCACAAATAGCGATGTAACTAATGAAGACTTTCTAAATAATTATGTAGATAGTTAGTCTAATAATTATTTTCTTACCCCAAATTCTCGCATAGATAACACGGCTGGACTCCATCCCCATGGCAACCAGTATTTTCCGAACGAAGTCATTGCTGGTTGGCTTGGAGAAGAATCAGTGAATGATCATCCTATCCCTTGGAATGATCACCATGATGAAGAACTTGCAGATGATGCTAACTCCGAACCCGAAGTTGAGAACCTACCCCAGGCAGCTCCCGTTCCAATTCCTAACCCTCGTCCGACTTTTCATGGCCCGACGCCTGGAATGCTTGGAAACATGGAGCCAAGGACAAGATCAACCCATGCCATTTAATGGCGACCGAAGCTTTTATGACCTGAGAAATGGGGGCTCAGCAGACAGAATCTTGCCAATCTTGGTCTGCAGAGAAGCCCGAAACGAGATTCAAGGCAGGACAGCCCTACATCAGATCACCGAAGTCGTCGCCAATGCGAGAATGCATACCCTCCGCACCATTCGTCTAGAAGATGCTCGTGAGAGATCTGAGAGAAACCATGAAACCCTACTGCAAGCACTGGCTGAATCACGAGCCGAAGTCATGGAACTCCGCGTACGCCAGAGGGTGTACGAAAGGCACCTACTTGATATGAAACGTCAACTGGCTGAACTGGGAGTTCACCAGAGGGATGACCGTCGCCAGTAGTAGATGCTTTACTTTATTTTTCCTCGTTAAAAGGAATTGTTTTTTTGTCTATGCCCGAAGTGGCATTTTTTATGAAACTATCTTGTACCTTAAGTACTTTTGGTTAGGTCCTTATGCTGTCAAGAACTATCTTCTCTGGTTATGATGTAAGACCTTTTACAAGGTCATTCTCCATAACTTTTTCGTCATGAATATAAAAGATACTGACAGTCGGCTAACTTCTGTTTCATTCTTTGTTCAAGTACTCTTATCATACTTTCATTAGAGTCTATCTGAAACATGCTTTAGTCAAGTCATTGGACTATAGCAATTTAGCTCTGGAGACATTTCCAAGTCTCTTTCAGTGGTTGGATCATGTTATTCACCAACCAACGATACCTCGGCTTGAACGACAAACGTCTTGAGACCATTCTACAAACTCACTTCCACTCAGTACTAGGACTGCATCGTAGGGATGTTGGTCAAACCTTCGCGAACATACTTGTACTCTTTACTTGATCAATCGAAGTACATCTAGGGTCAACCAGAATCACTCACAAAATCCTTATCTTTCGTGTTAACAGAATCATGTCGTCATCCAAAAACAATCAGCCGAACAACGAAACCCCTATCCTCCATATCGACGCCGCTACATTACAAGCTGCAGTATCAGCTGTTGTGACAACTTTCCTTACACACATCAACTCGGGCAACACAAGCAAGACTGACAAAGGAGTCGAGAGTTCCGATGGTAGTACCAAACCAGGAAACCAACAAATGGCAATAGTCATGGACTTGCAAAGTCGTAAGATTGAAAAGAAAAGACGATATCGTCAAGCCCAAAAGGAGCACAAGAGAGACCAAAGACTGGCCATGCAACAGCAGCAAGTGGAAACCCCTACCATCCCTGTACCGAGCAGGCCATACGAGGGAAAACTCCCGAAGTGTGATAAGTGTAGTTTCCATCATCATGGGACTTGCCATGAGATGCAATGTTGTAATTGCCTAAAAATATAGCACCATGCTCGTAGCTGTGGAGCACCGGCACGACCCATCACTCAAGCCCCTGACATCAGAGTCAACTAGGCTTACGATGGTGGTGTTAAAACTAGACCCTATGAAAGGAAAATTTCAAAGCGGATAAACAAAGAGAACACTCGTGTCCACATAACGCTGGCTAAACACCGCACTCCCGTCACCAAAGCTAGTACTAGCCACACATGCCACCAATACGGTGAGATAGGGCACTTCAAGAAGGATTGCCCTATAGCAAAGAACTCTGGCGCAGATAGGAAGATTCTCAGGATTACAACTGCAGGAGAACCTGCTCCGGAACCGCGTTAATGTAATTTAGGCTTTTCGTTGTAACAGACTTATAACACATCCCAAAACTAGTGCAACTAGAGTCTTATCTTTTGCGAGATCATGTCGGTATAGGGATGCTCGTTCTGCGTATACTTGTCTTTTGTAGTATACCTCATTCGCAGCAATGATCTTGTAGTAGTCTAAAGTACTGTAACTCTGTTGATGGTTGCATGGTTGTGTTTTGTCTGTAAACACCTTATGTTCAAATCTAATGTCTTTAAGTTTCCGTATGATTCCGACATTATCATACGACTCGATTCAATTTGATCCTCAAAAAAACAGCTTCATACATACATCTCCTTGTCAGTAAACGTCTTTTTAGCGAAACTGTCATTTCAGAACACCGAAGTACTCATGCGAGGAGTACCTCATATTTCTTCTCTTTTCCGAAGAAATCCCCGAAGTACCACTCATACAATACGTCAAGTTCAATTCAAAGATTCATATGGTTGATTTATCACTGAGGAATGTATACATAAGGGTAATATATAATCAAGGTTCTATAGGTTTAGAATTGATGATTCCACTTTAACATCTTTTCTCCATAGGATGTGAGCTTAAAGAAGAATCAGTTATTCGACTATATTTTCAATCTTAATTATATACGACTCGTATACCCAAGATGGTGATCGTTGAACCAAGTATGGATTCTAAAATGAACTTTAGGACGGAGAACTGCCTAAGACGACGAGTAATCGCATCCTCATGTGAACAAACTTAGAACCCAATATGACTCCTATAAATAGATCGCCCTATAGTCTACACACCTACGGAGATACAAGAACAGCCCGGACAACTTAGCAAACTACACAGAAATAGAATTGGAAGACTAGGCTTCTCACCCTGGAGAACTTCGGTCATATTCTTCCAGAGATCGACGGATTGCATCGTATGTACCTCAGATATCGAGGACTCCGTCAAGATTTTCCATTAGAAATCGTTGTCTCTGCCTCGCATAGATTAAGTGGTTGAGCAAACGCAAGGAAAGAATTACTTTCAGAAATGGACCTAAGATCCGAATATCACCAGTTTGAGTGTGAGGGAAGGATGTCCTGAAGACTACCCTCCGAACTCGATGCGGACACTTGGAGTTCGTAGTGATACCCTTTGGATAGAACCAATACGCCCATAGTATTCGTGAGCTAAATGAGTAGGGTACGTCTTTCTTACTTGGATCAGTTCGTCATTTCTCCTTGTAATGATTTAATTATCTACCCTTGTGGTAAGAAGGAACCCATGGAAACATTACCTTCAGAGGAACTTTCGCGAAGTTCTCTAAGCACAAGTTTTGAAATTGAAGAGTTAGGTTCCTATGACACACTGTTAGTGATGTGGGAATTTTTGAGTACTCTTTCTATTTGTCAAAACCGTAGAGAATTTGTCGACACCAGAGACGCTGACAAGAATTCGCCAAATTCAAGGTCTTACAGACCTACTATCATAGTTCATCCAGAACTCCTCGCAAATCAGAGAAACCTTTACGACTTTGACCCAGCAGGAGGTGGCCCTTGACTGGGAAGATAAACAAGAGAAAGAACCCTTGGAGATTCCAAGTGAGAGACCAAGTACTTTAGGAAAACTCACTTTGGGAATGGCTTAATGCACATCGCTTCGCATGGAAAGCTAAATCCAAGTTAGTCAAGACCCCCGAGATTCTTACCAGAATCGGTCTTGTACCTCACAGACTAAACCTACTCCACGAACTCGGTAACGTACATTTTACCCTTCGCATCCTGATCTTGAAATCGTAACTTTCCATTAGGACCCTTGTAAGTTCGACCCGATGAGATTGAGATTAACAAGATCCTCGCCTTCGTATTAGAACCATAGTGACCCTCGACCGAGAGGTCAAGCGTACGAAGCAACGCTGTCGCCAGATAGTGAAGGTTCGTTGGGATACCAACCGAGGACCCGAATTCACTTAGGAGCGCAAGAAACAATCGATTAGGAAGTTTCCACCTCATGACTCGATCATTCATGCCTACTTCCTTACCTAAATTCTAATTTCGGTACGAAATTCCCTTTAATAGGGGATAATGTGACAACCTGAAATTTCCATTCAGTCAAACCCTAAAAGTCAACCACTTCGTATCATAAGTTAATGTCATTATTTCTTATTTTTAAGATATTTAAAGTTCGTTTGATTATTTTCATATTATTTTTAAACGAACGGGTGAAAGAAATTGCCGTCTCGGGTTTTGAAATTTAAAAACCGTAAACGCCTCGTGTCTTAGAAGTTCGCGACCAAACTTTTATGTTTGGGTCGAAAAATCATCCAAAAACGTAAACTCATGCCTTAAGCATCAGTTTACTCCCCAAAAACTAGTCATTTGTGTTTACTCACCATTTACTAAAAGAGTAAACTCCAAAAGAGTAAACTCGAAACTCTCTCAAGTATCATCCTAGATTTTGTTCTAGATCTTCAAACTAGTAAGTGTTCTAACCATTTCAAGTTGGTTTAATACTTAATCTAGTGTTTGTACATCCTTTAATTCATTCATTTATGTGTTTTGACTAGTTTTTTCAAAGCACCAAGAACACACACTAGTGTTCTTGGACTTAAAGTTCATTTCAAGCTTCCACAATGTAAGTACTTCTATCCTAGAGTCATTTAAAGCTAGCCATACATGTTTATACCAAGGAAATGTCCTAAGAACACCAAGATAAAGGTGTTCACGATTTTGGGAGGTCCCAAAACTGTAAACACCAAGATTTGGGCCAAAATGGTGTGTTAAGGTGCCTAGATGCTTCACAATGCTTTAGGGACTTGTCTAGATTCATACTTGAAGAGTTTATCACACAAAAAGCACCAAAATCATTCATTTTTATGTGTTTACGGTTTGGGGATCTCCCAAAATCGTAAACACCCCAAATGTTGTGTAAATGTACCATAAATGTCCCACGGTTGTTCCTTATGTCTAAATCTAACCTAGACTATTGCCATGTGTCACACCCTCGAACCAGACGGCGGAAACGTCCGGGGGCTGTCGTGACTCAATTGAATACCATAACATTGAATATATATGAAACATAACAACATTCGTCACCGTGCATTAATATATTACAACCAGCAGTGTTTACATGTCATACATTGTTTAAACATTACATTCCAAAAAAAATTAAATTGTTTGATTCGTACATAAATAAACTGCAACCGTCACTGAATATGATTTCCCTTGATTCACTGGTTCCCTGAGAATACAAGTATTTTGAAAAACGTCAACATATGAAATGTTGGTGAGTTCATAAGTAGTGGTTGAAATCGAATGTTTGTATTGTTTGAAAAACCGCCAGAAAATCCGATATTTTCTGAAAAGAAAAGCTTTTGAAAACGTTTGTGAAGATCCATAGGTATGCTTGTTTGTTTCTATACTTAAAAAAAATTTCATTTAAGTTGTATGCATTTCAAATCTGTATGTATTGAAAACCCTAGGAAAACCCGATGTTCTCCTAGTTCCTTGAATTGTATGAAGTTACATTGAAACCATTATGTAGCGTATAGTGTCAGTCCCAGGCGACGTTGGAAGGTTCTCGAGCAGGATTATTTACTACAAACCCGCGTTACACAAACGCCTAGTTTATAGTTATACTAACGACTCCGAAGGCGTCGTCAGTACTAATCGCGTTATCCAATCGCCCTGACTAGGTGTCGTCCCACATCCGAAGAGTAAGAGGACACGAAGGCCTCGATGACTCTATTAATCGGTTGGGGATAATATGCGTGCGAGGGGTCCCCGACCCACCTCGTAAAATATGCAGACTTTTCTAGCAATACCAAGGACCCTTGGGGACCAGTGGTATACAAGCCATTGAAAGTCCCTCTACGTTGTGCCGAGTCGGTGAAACTCAACACTTCGTAGAAAATATGCGTCTTCGGGCCTTAAGATCAGGTCATTGGGCTAGCTAGGCCCAACAAGCAAGATTTTACACTTTTGGGGCCCGAAGATGGTGCGTAGACGTCTGTGCACACTCGTATGTAAGCTAAGTTCCCAAACATTATTTATATGAACCGTAGTGTTGTAGAGTTAGTAGTTGTAGATTTCTATTGGCTCGAGACCGAGCCAATTCGTTTAACAACGACTTTTGGTATTGTAATGTGTTGTATTTCGTCGATAGTCGCGATGCTATTATTTAATCAAATTGTGTATATTGAATTAGCCTTGAAATATTTCTGTTTTCAGCCCCTCATTATTTGTAAAATTTACATTTTCAACCCTTTTATTAAATACTTCCCGGTTTGGTCCTTAAACTAATTTTCTTGACATTTTAACACCAAAAATTATTGAAATTAATATTTTTCAGCATATTTTTCATAGAAAACAGTTTAAGTCCCTGAAAATGCAGTTTTCTCGGTTTTAATCCCTTCTTTTCGCAACTTTGACAATTTTGGCCCAAATTGGAAAATTTTTGCAACTTTGGTCCTTTTTAAATTTAAAAAGCATTTTAAACCTTTGAAAAGGATTTGGAACACTTATAGTCCACTGGTTTACAGAAAATCACAGTTTTGGCCCTCCAAAACAGAAAAATTCGCATAATGGGCCTCATTGGGCCGAAATTTCCATTTTTAGCCCATTAAGCTTGAAATT
Organism: Lactuca serriola; assembly: GCF_051521515.1. NCBI lineage: Eukaryota > Viridiplantae > Streptophyta > Magnoliopsida > Asterales > Asteraceae > Lactuca > Lactuca serriola. Next base: position 137,581,161 of record NC_136410.1, read on the forward strand.
CATGTTTTTAATCCTCTAATTGAGTATAATTCCAGAAATAGTTTTATGGAAACTGTTTTGGCACACTTCATCCATCAGAATCTGTGAAATGTCAATTCGGGCCCTTAATTTTGTATTTTTCACATTTTTGGCCCAAAATTTGTGTTTTTAGCTTAAAGAAAATTGTTACTAAACCATTTAGCTATCTTTCTTGAAACACTTCGTATTTAGAAATATATTTGAAGCTAAAATCATTTAACACAAGATATATCTCGGTTTTGAAGGATTTTATGGCTAGATCCAACATTAAAACACATAAAAGCATACATATAAGCATGGAAATCATACAAGGCATACAAACACATATAGATCTACACTTTCACTTGTATTCCCCCCCCCCCCCACAAAACTCATAAAAACAGAAAATAGGGGGTATGAAGCTCACCTTGGGTGTTGATTCGGTTTTTGGAAGAAAGATTGGAAGAAATGAAGTGATTTTTGGCCTTTGCACTCCTTGATGAACTTTTCGAGTTTATGGGGTTTCTAGAGTGCAAGATCATGATTTTTGCATAGATTAGGAAAGGATTTTGATAACAAAAAGAATTTAAATCATAGATCTATGCATAATCTTACCTTCGATGAAAATTTTGTGGAGATTTCCTCTTGAATGCTTCCTAGAACTCGAGATTTTTGAGTGGGGAGGGAGAGTTGTTCTTGAGTGATCTAGAGAGGATTTGAGAGATTTTTGTGTGTGTGTGTGGGTGTATGGCCGAGAGTGAGAGAGAGGAAGGAGTGAGATGATTTTTGAAGTGATACTTGCATGGGAAAAGGAAATATCTTGCATGGAGATCCTATGGACAATAATGAGGTGGCATACTTAAGTCAACTCTTCCTTATCTTCTTGGATTTGGGCCTTTGGGCCGAGATTTTTGAAAGGGAAAAGAAAAATTTGGGCTTTTTCCCTTAAGCCCAAAATTAGAGTTAGTTAGAGTGTGTTTTATGCTTAAAAGAATGTAGTATGATTTTTATATTTTTATTGGACTAGTTTAGGTTATTCATGTACCAAGGCTTTTAAATTCATTTCATTATAGGCCCAACATGGCCCAAAATGTTGAAATAAATTAGTGTGGGTCCAATTAGAGCCCAATTAGGGTTCTAAGCCCATGATAGTCTAATTGGAAGCTTATTGGTCCGTTTGGATCCAATAAGGAAGTTCTAGTCCAAAATAGACTTAACAAGAACTTCTAGGGTTTTCCAATTGTTTGATGACTACTTGTAGTACTTGTATGATGTATTTGATTGAAGTTTTTGATTCACATTTACTTGAATGTATAGATTACATAGCTCAAAATTTTCAGTTGTGACACCATGTTTGAGCTAAGGACTTGAAAACCGCCAAATACCAAACTTATGAGTTTAAGGTAGTAAACTCATGAGTTTAAGGTAGTAAACTCATGGAGAAATGGTCCTTAGACCGTAAACTCCATTTAGGAGTGTTTTGATGCCACACAACACTTCCTAAGGCTAAATCATGAAGTAGGAATGCTTGGAATAGCTTAGAAGACTTCAAAACAAAAAATGGTCAAAAGGTTAGGAGTTTACGACCATAAACTCAAGGGGTGTTGGTCCTTAGGGAGTAAACTCATTTTAAGAGTGTTCTTTGAAGCCCAATCATACTAGCCTTTCCCTACAACACTTAGATGCACTCTTGAACACTTATAACACTTATACAAAGTGTTTGTCATGCCCTAGAGTATCTTGACTTGTTTATTAGTTGTTTAAAGACTAATTGTTTATATACATATGTCCTCATATGTAATTAGGATCTTTGTGCGTGTCTAAGTCTTCACTTGACACCAAGCACTTATCCGACACTTCCTTCCGATCCACTCGCAACAGATGAGTTCATACCCCTTAATCAATGTTTTAATTGTTTTTAAATGTTTTATGGGGGGATGAAAGTAGAATCATGCTAGTTATTATATCAATCACATGTGATTGATAAGCAGCATTCAAATGATTGGCTACTCATTAGCCGTTTTACCAAACAGTTTCCTTCAAATGTTTTATAGATTGACATCAAGTCGATCTTTTCTTAGATAATAATTATGTTCAAAGGTTTTACAAAACTTATTTTATGCTTTTATATTATCAATTGCATGCCTATATATGTATAGATATATAAGAAATGTTTAAAAGACTTAGGAAGGCTATCCACCCTATTTCCTTTTCGCGCTTGAGATGTGGTCGGGTGGGACGTCGGGTATCCGCCCGAAGGTTGTTTAATATTAGTTTATATATCATATGTACATATATAGTCATAAAGGTCCTTCCAGTTCATCCAATGCCTTTGGGTAGCAAGGGTATACATCCATGTTCATATGTACCAGTTAAATTACTAGTAAGCTACCATGTCGGTAGTTTAGGAAGATATTAGAACCATTACTAGAACGCGATATCATACAACGAGTCAGTTCATTCATTAGTAAATACTTGCTAGATAGAGAGAACATACATTACAGCTAGTACACACAATACATTATTATACATGCTAGATAGAGAGAGAACATACATTACAGCTAGCACACGCAAAACATTACAGTGCATTACTATACCTGCTAGATAGAGAGAGAACACACATTACAGCTTGCACACGTAGAACGATTAACAATACATTACAGATACATGAATACGTTAACATAATTGTGATCCACTATATCGGAGCATGCCTTCAATGTCATGGCCCGAGTTGTAGCCAGAGTCTCTTGGATGGAGAGCGTGAATTTTCGTATAGATCTATACTGGATTGACTATCCTACACCTTTCTGCTAGCTACAGCCGGACCTGCAGGTCTGCGGGTGCCAAACGTCATACCTTTTTACGACCTACATTTGTCGTTGTTACCTAGTCGATAGTATGGTACAGTTAATCACATGATGCCTTAATATAAATCCGGTTTAAGGTAGTTAGTACAGCAGTAGTTCCTATAGCACTACACTACAGTACTACATTAATTTACCCTTTACACATATTTAGTGATCTTTTCACTTAAACATTAAGTGTACAAACTATATTTTGTTAATGATAGTTACACTTGGGAAAATTACACACTTTTACAAGAAACGAACATTTAGAACAGTTAAGTCTTGGTAGAAGACTACATTCAGAACAGTTGGGTCTTGGTAGAAGGCTACATTTAGAGCAGTTAGGTCTTGGTAGAAGACTACATTCAGAGCAGTTAGGTCTTGGTAGAAGGCTACATTCAGACCAGTTAGGTCTTGGTAGAAGACTACATTTAGAACAGTTAGGTCTTGGTTGAAGACACCCTTATATAATAGAAGGAATCATAGGGATTTCTAGGGTTTTTCAAACGTTTACAGTTGTTTTACAAAACATTTTTATACTTACAGTTCATATACATTTCCAATACTTACAATTCGTATACATACAAATTAAGACACTAATATACTTATGATCTCACCAGCTTTAAAGCTGATACTCGCTTTCAAAATACTTGTATCCTCAGGTCAACGATAGACAGGTACCGATGCTAGGTTTAAAGAAGAAGGAGCTCGTTCAAGACTTATCTTCCATTTTGTTTATACTTTAGTGTCTATTATAATTTGACAGAACACTTTTATTAAAATTATATTATTAATGCAATGGATGATGTTGTTGCTTGTTTACTACTTTTCATTGTTGTGATACTGTACATGACATCCTCCGCCCCAGAACGTTTCCGCCGTTCTTGGTTTTGGGGTGTGACAATCTCTCTCATGTTCTCCTTTGTCCTAGGTGTGTTGTGAATCGGTTGAGGCATCACACTTGGGGTGCTAAGTTCTTAAAGGCCAAATACAACAATTTCTACAATCTACATAAAGAGGTAAACTCCTAACTAGTATTTTATGTTGTTTATGTCAATTGTATGCTAGTTGTAGGCTTAATGCTTTGGAAAAAATATTGCATGTGTAATTAGAGAAAACATAGATCCAAAGCATTTAGGGTTGTATGTGCACCATAGGATGTTATAGTATACTAAAACCAAGCACTAACTCTCTCTAACTGTCTTACGAATACAATTACATATCACCAACACTAGATAATTCTTCAAATGATAGGTCTCAGACTACAACGGTTGGACTCAATTAAGAGCTGCGCAATAGAGTTAAAACCTTTCCTTCTAAAATTATTTATTTCCCATAATATGTAACTAAGCATATTTGCATACTAGTTAGCTGAAGCTAGAGAGAACTCCTAAAAAGCACAAAGCAAGCAGCATTCGAGCATTAAGTAATCAGAACCATGATGGGTTTTGAGCACTCCAACACTCCTATTGTGTACATGCAACCCTAGAAACCTTGGATCTATGTTTTCTCTATAATACATGCAAATTTGATATTTCCAAAGCTCTCATCCTAACTAGCATATCATGGGGTACTTGTATCATGAAAATTTAGTAGCATGACATACCTTTTCTTATGGTTGATTACTTGGAGCTTTAAGAGCCTAGCACCAATAATGTGGATGCCTCAAGCGGAATCACAAATCACCAAAACAACATGGAAGACTTTGAGAGAATATAAAGCACTCTAGAAATCGGCCCACCCTTGTTCTCACACACACTAGTGTCATTTCATGTGCCAAAGACCTCTTTATATAGTATGGTGGATTAGGGATACATCCATGTAAATCCTAATACCCATGACCTTTCATTTTCAAAGGATCCATGGATTAAAAACTCGATGGACTATCCATGCAAGCTTAGCCCATCCTAAATGAACTTTGGCCCATTCTATACATATTAGAGTCCATATTTAATTAGTTCCTTTTGATCACTAAATTAATTCTTGATCAATACTAATTAAATAATATGATTTCATATTAATATATTATAACTTATAATATATTAATAAATCATAAATATACTATTCTCAAAAGATTAACCATACAAATTGTTTCGGTGAAGTGCAACCCAAATGGACCATGCGGGTCGGGTCAAGTACATACCAAATATAGTTACAGGCTTAGACACCTTATCCAACAAACCAATCATCACCTAATCAGCCCATCCTATCACTAACTGATCAGTACTAGCATGCAAGTTTACAATCTCATACAATATGCATACAAAGGCATATATCCTATAATTCTATCATGAAAATACTGAGTAGATCCTTAGCCCTAACTAGCATGTGATTCATAGATTCACAGATCAAATCATACCAGATAACATTTATGGGTATTCTAGGAAAACTTACTTAAGCTCCATCGATTGCATGCACCACACCCTTTCTTGTCTTAGAAAACCATTTTCTTGAAAATACATTTCTTTTTTAGAAACTTTACCAAATCCTAAGTTTGAGTTCAATCAAACCCTAGAGTATGTCTGAATCCCTCAAACCAAGGCTCTGATACCAACTTGAAACGTCCCAAAAAAATAAGACACAAAAATTTCATTTTTAATTTAATAAAACATTAATCCAAACATTGCCATACACCCCAAAAAGATCAAAGTATGTCAATACATCAAGACATATCAGAGTGATTCTCAAAATGGGAAAAAGGTGGTGTGTGCTCTACAAGCATCATGGGCTCTTCCTTTTCGATCCTGAAGTACCTGAAACACAGACTTAAAACCATAAGCACGAAGCTTAGTGGGTTCCCCAAAATACCACATACTATACATAACTAAACACATAATGGGGCCAGCACAATGAGTGTAACAGGCCCCGCCCACACTCAAATAACGAGCCCTACCCACTGAATATAACGAGCCCCACCCACTGAGTATAACGACCCCACCCACATACAAATCATATAAGCATAACAAGGTAATAACATATAGAATAACCATAGGGCCTCGCCCAATAAGCATACAAGCACATACATATACAAGAGTCACACAGACATCTAGTATTCTTGCATAAAAAATCATGGGCCAACATTGGTGCCTTAGAACCGCTAAACTCAGTGAGGAAACTCATCTCATATTGCTGAATCTTACAAATAAAGCTCTAGCTGTTGTCCCACTGAAATCCCCGCGCTATCATTAAAAATAATATCCAATTAATAATTGGATCGACTCACACTAAGAGTCCAAACTTGGATAAAAGACCATTTTTACCCTTTACCCAACTTGGCACAAAGCCAAGGCCCAGCTGAACTATCCAAAAAGGCCCAAATTTCAAAGTTATCACCCGAAGCCCAAACATGGAAATTGGGCCCAAAACCATCATGCGTATAAAATCAACGGTCCAACCCCAGCAACGGGTCCTCACGTCGTGACTAGACCTTGGTCACGTCATGGGGACCAACTCAACTCAGTCCTGATTCAGCGAGTCAACTCAACTCATCAAGAAGATTCTAGTCTCCTATGCGTCATGACCCAACCTTGAGTCACATTGCAACCCAATCCGGACAAAATAGACGGGTGGCCAACATTCTCGCATCATGATGGTCCTAAACCTCACGTCGTGAGATCTGCACTAATGAGCTTAAAACATTAACCTCTTAATCCTTACAGTCATAACTTGGGACTTTCCAGGGGTTCTTCCATTACCCAAATGATGATAAAATCGTGGCTTTTCAGTCATGCATGTCCAATGCATGACTCAGACTCTTACTAGACCAAAATTGGGGAAAATGAGATCTAGGCTCAAAATTAGAGTCCCAACCTACACCAAAAGTCAGATCCAACAAATATGTTGAAGAGAATGAGTTAATGATTCTTAAAGTTGCCAACTTTATCGACCCCATGCAAGCAATCTCACCCAAACATGCAAAAAGGAGCTTATAACTTAGATCTCGAATGAAAAAGGTAGAAAGGTCCAACCTTTATGGTCCAAAGCTCCAAGAGATTGCAAGGTGGAAACCAAAACGTCAATAGGTTGCTCAACCAAGGTCTTCTTCCACTTTACGTAGCTATAAACCACCAAAGAATGCTTCAAAGATTTCAAAAATGCTTAAGAGCTTCAAGAGAGTCGAGATTAGGGTTTTCCATAGGTTTAGAGGGTGAGAGAGGCTGAGGATGGATAACCCTAGCCTCTCACTCACTAAATACCCAAAATCAGGGTTTTGGGTCATTAAGTCGCGCTTATATTGTGAGACCTTATGCCTCACGTCGTGAGTTTCCAGAATCACGGGTCAATAGGTCAATGGTGAATCATGACTTGATCCCTAAGATCTCACATCATGAGGACGCCCATAATGCAAATAAAGTATGAATTCGGTATCTTAGGGTTCCGGATGTTACAGTATGTGGTGCCCAAGTCAAGGTTTGTGGTGCTTAACTAAAAGTCTACAATGCAAGGTCTACAATACATGGACCAGAAAGCATGTTCAAATGTCTTGGGCTTGTAAGCCCTGGCACACGAGATGTTCTAGGTCAACTCGTGTTTATAAATAAGTCTCGGTGTCCCCCTGCAACCCCAACCGAAAAACATGGGTGTGACACCGGTATTCCTGCGAGGCCAATAAAAATCTCTATAGTCCACCTATGGATTATCTAAGTATTATGATAATATGAACCACACTAATTCATTGTGTTATTTATATTTATTCGTATCTTTATCGTGTATTTTTATGTGTTTGTCGACTTTTTTTATCGTAGCACTTGTAACTTTTTGTGTCAATGGATGAAATCTGCAAATTCCATGAAAGTGTAAGGGTATCTATAAACCAACTATGGATAATCCATTACACTTTTCTTCCTTTACTCTATTATTGCATCGATTTAGGCTTAGATATTTTGGCACTTTAACACATACAAAAGGCTAACACTTCCGATATACATCTCTCTTTATCACAAATTAATTTCATGATACCTTATTGACGTTTTTGTATGTGTTAAAGTGCCAAAATATCTAAGTATTATGATCAAATGAACCACACTAATTCATTGTGTTTTTTATATTTATTCGTATCTTTATCGTGTATTTTTATGTGTTTGTCGACTTTTTTTATCCTAGCACTTGTAACTTTTTGTGTCAATGGATGAAATCTGCAAATTCCATGAAAGTGTAAGGGTATCTATAAACCAATTACGGATAATGCATTACATTTTTTTCCTTTACTCTATTATTGCATCTGTAGATTTTGGCTTCGATATTTTGGCACTTTAACACATACAAAAAGCTAACACTTCCAATATACATCTCTCTTATCACAAATTAATTTCATGATACATTATTGACATTTGGGTTGTTAGACGCATGATAGTTATTGTTTATGCAACTTTAATGCATATACAAATTGTTAAACAAATAAATTGGAAGACATGTAAAGATCTATATCATGGACCCCTGTCTTTGTCATGTATGAAAAATGGTATATACTCGTAAATAATCATAAATCATCACGAGGGTAATAATTGAGAGAACCGTATGTGGGGAGGTGTACTTCATATCCATTCCTTTAGGTTTTGTTCAACTTGCATGTGAATGTATTTATTCTATTGCATAAAATAAGCAATAGATCTTGACCTTTAGGGTTACATAACGATTCAATCATCACCACATGGTCCTAGAAAACCAAAGTTTTCAATTATAGCTTAAAACAGACATCAAAACTTTATATAGAACAAAAAAAATATATAAATTATAAATAGAAAGATCGTGGTTATAAAGAAATGAGTTAAACAAGTATTAACAATTCTTTTAGTAACTGCCTTTTAAATATTATCAGTATATCAATTTGTTAGCCACTATAAGAAAACAGCATTTAACGATAACTTCCAACAATTTTTAACTTTTCGCCATAAAATGTGTCAATAATTAGCAATCTTTATTCTTTTGGTGAGTATTTATAATATGAATATTTTTTTTTTGACCCACCTCAATAAAAGCTTTCTTATTACGACTCATATTAGTCCATGAGTTGTTGTCATAATACCAGAAAGACGATTTAATACGTTTGGTGTTAACTAGAAACTAATTTATATATCAATATCACATCTATTAGTATTCATCAATTACAGTTTACAAACGTCCTTGACCTAATACAATATATCTTGTTAGATAACAAAATATATTTCGATTAAAAACACTATATCACCAAAAAATTTAAAAATATATTATTGTTACTTTTGTTGTACTTATTTTTATAAAATAAAAGTTGATATATGTTATTTTGTTGGAACAATTTTCTTGTCGGTCCTTTTCTTCTAGATGAAAGGGAGCGGTAATCTAGATGTAGCCTATATTTATTTTATTTACGTAGCACTTTGTGGGTTTTATTTAGAGTAAATTACAATTTTGGTCCATATAATTGGCACCAATTTATATATTGAGTCTAAGTATTCAAAATTTAATGTGGTTCGTCTTTATGGTTTGAAAAAAAAATACACTTATGGCCCTTCTATTACCTTTAAGCATCATTTGTCAAATGCTTGTAAATATAAGCATATTACCCTTTTTTTTTTTTTTTTTTTTCTGTCGTTTAGTATATTTTTGATATTTTATATTTTAATCCGGACATACCGCCACCACTAACGATTGAATCAAAATTATGTACATACCGTAACTTCGTAACTACTTCATCTATCGTAACTTTGTAACTACTTTATCTGTATACTTTTAAACTACTTGTTAATTTTATTTATTTTCACGAGAAGACTTTAACCATGGACTTCTAACAAGAAAAAACACATGATATTGTTAGGCTAGAAGGTATTTGGTTAAATATAAGTTCTCACTGGAGGTGTTCAACATCGGATATTAAAAAATTCGGATAGTAGATTTTGATATCCGTATCCGTATCCGAATTTTCGAACATCCGAAATTTCGGATACAGATTCGGATATCCGAAATTATAATATTTTATGTGTTACAATAAAAAAATTTCATTGAAAAATGATTTTACAAACTTAAAATGATTTTTATTGAAAAAATCTCATTCAACTAAATTAGTCTTACAATAAAAAAATTTGGTTTTACAATAAAATTTCATTTAAAATAATTCATTCTATATTTTGCATCAACTGCTCAGCAATTTCATCATGTAACTAAGTCATATATTCACAGTCTGCTGCAGTACCATGTGTTGGAATCCAGTCTTCAACATCATCAACGACCACGTTGTTATTTCGAAACGCGACATTAGGTTCATCGTATCATGCGAAATACGCATCACTCAGTCCTTCTTTCCTTATAAAATTAAGAAGCATGGAACATGCCATGGCAATGTTTCTTTGTGTAACAAATGGGAATGGTGTCATTCTCTTTAGTATAGGGAATCATGTTTTCAAAATACCAAAAGCACGCTCAAGACATTCCGAAGTTTTGCATGCCCATGGTTAAATTATATCATGGACAAATCAAATTTCATAAGGTATTGCAACATTCACAAATCTGATTTCCGAAGTTATTGTATCAAAAATTAATTTAACATAATGCATATCACACACATTCTAAAGTGAATAAAACGAGAATGCAATCAAAATAACTCTTTGATATTAGGAAAATCACTCAAAACATATTACAATTCTCTTAACCATAACTCGGTATTACAACTGTTTATATAGAACCTAGAACCAAGTTGTTCCTAGATTAAAATTAGCAAAACTAATAAACTGAATTGTCTTTGTTTCCATATTCTCGATTGCTTGGACCGCAAGATCTTTGTGACTTAGGATTCCAACAATCACCCCTGAATCTCTAAGTCCTTTTAGAGATGTATTTAATCCAGATCAAGTTCCGTATTTCCTTGAACTTGGTTCGAGCTAGTAGTTTAGTAAGGATGTCTGCCTTTTGTTATTCACCGGGAATGTACTCCACCTCTACTTGTTTGTCTTTAACATAATTACGAATAAAGTGAAACCTTTTGATGATGTGCTTGCTCTTTCCATGAAAAAAAGGATTCTTCGTTAGTTTGATAGCTGACTTGTTATCAACTCTTAAACCACCTTATTTTGCGCTTTGTTCATGATTTCTCCTAGCAAATCTTGAAGCCATATTGCTTGAAATGAGCCGCGATAGCTACCATGAAATCTGCCTTGCAAAATGATAAAGCGATGGTATCTTGCTTTTGCGAACAACATGTTATTGGAGATGATCCATAGTAGAAAATGTGACCGATTGTGCTTTTTCCGTCATCCAGGTCAACATTGTGACTACTATCACTATAACCAATGAGTTAGTTTTGTCCCACCCTATCGTACTTGATTTCATATCATGTTGTTCCTCGTAAGTAATTTAGTATGTGTTTAATTGCATCACTATGTGATTCTCATTGACTTTGCATGTATCAGATGACAACTCCAACCACGCACGCAATATCGGGTCTTGTTTGCAAGAGATATTTAAGGAATCCTACAACCTTTCAATATTGTTTTGGATCAATTTTCAGTTCATCTTCGGCCTTTGACAATTTATTGGAATGTGGGTCAGATTGTAATCATGTAAACCAACTTCTTTTTTAATGCGTTGAGCATACGCCTCTTGATTTATTGTAATCTTCGATTCTTCTTGTTTAACTTCAAGGTCAAGATAGTAAGTTAATCTTCCAAGATCTAATATCTCAAAGTTCTTGGACGTCTCTAATTTGAAACTTTTGTTCATGTTCAAGTTTGTACCTGTGATAAATAAATCATCAACATAAATTGCTAAAATCATCAAGTTAGCTCCTTCAATTTTTCCGTACACTGATGTTTCTTTCATGCACTTTTGAAATTTCATACACTTTAAAATCTCATCAAGCTTCGTGTTCTATGCTCAAGGTGCTTGTCTTAGACCATATATTGCTTTTGTTAGGCGATACACTTTATGCTTGTTGCCTTTCTTTATACATCCTTCGGGTTTGAAAATAGTTTCTTTTAATTCTCCATGCTAGAATGCTATTTAACATCTAAGTGATGTAACTCCCACCCATTAGTAGTGGCTATGGATATGAGGAAACGGATGGTTTCGATTCGAGCTACTGGAGTAAATACTTTTTGAAAATTAATACCGAGTTGTTGCACATAACCTTTAGCAACCAACCTTGCCTCGTAATTATTAATGGTGTCATCTACATTTTTCGTCAACTTGAACACTCATTTGAGTCTGATTGACTTCATCCTCATAGGCTTGTTCACGAGAGTCCAAGTATTATTTTTGTTTATCGACTTGATTTCCACATTCTAGGCTTTGACCCACTCCAGTTCTTGGTTTTCCTCTTCAATCAATATCGGTTCATCATTGGTTGTTAGGCGAAGTTCCTCGAGATTATCAAGATCAAACTCATAATCTTGGAATTGTTTTGGTGGTACTCTTGTTCTCGAGGGCCTTTGGTTTGCAACTCCTTATTGAACATTATTTTTGACCGGACTTGGTTATTCATTATCTTGTACTTCCACTCCGTCTTCAAACTCGCGATCCGATTCAATCGGTTCAAACGGATCATTGTTTGCATCTTTCCTTGATTGTTGTTCGCCTCGTCTTCCAGGTAGTCCCATGGTATTATGAATGAGCCCTGTTCTTCATTGTCGGTTATTGCTTCGTTAACCCAATCCTACCCTTTAGTTTCATCAAAAATAATGTCTCGACTCATGATTACCTTTTGTGTAGTCGGGTTAAATAGCCTATAAGCTTTTGTACCCGGTTAAGAACCAATGTGTTCTAGTGGTCTTGATCTTGCATTCAAGTTCTTTAGATTTACCGGTTCAACTTTTGCATGTTCTTGACACCCAAATATACGAACATTTTCTAAATTCGGTTTTCGTTTAGATTACTTTTCCTATGGAGTTGTATCACCAAGGACTCGTGTGTAAAAGCAATTAATTGGATTTGAAGAGTGATTTATCGCTTCTCCCCATAAGTAGTTTGGAACATGCATTGCCTTCATTATGCTTCGTTTCATGTCCATAAGTGTTCGGTTTCTTTGTTCCACAATTCCGTTTTGTTGTGGTGAATATGGGGCGGTAAGGTGGCGTTTGACTCCGTTTTGATCACAAAAAGAATTAAACTCGAGAGAAGTAAACTCACCTCCTCGATCACGTCTAAACAGTTTCAAAGGCTTTCAAATTTCATTCCCCACCAAAGCTTTGAACTTTTTGAAGTGTGTAAACGCCTCACTTTTCTCTTTAATGAGATAAATCCACATAAATCGTGAAAAGTCCTCAATTAGTGTGAAAACATATTGATTTTGAGAATCTTCCTTAATAACTTTGATTTTTCAATAACCTCTCCTAAAGCTGATGACTTTAAAGCAATCCCTGATAGCTTTCTGGCATATACATCAATTGACTCTGGCTCCGACATCTTGAGTTGATTAAATTAGGCGGTTAGGGTTTGCATCCTTGCCTCCTTGACCCGACCAGCCCCAACGTGATGAGCTTTAATCACATCCCATAGTGCCTTTGAGGATTTAACTTCTCCAATATGCATGATTAGAGTCTCCGGGATAGTCTTATACAACAATCCCATCACCAGGTAATCGTTTTCTTCATTCTCCTATGTTCCTAGATTGATTACAGCCCATGCTTTGCAGATTCGCAAGACAACCTTCATACGCATTACCCACACTTTATTGATCAAAAGTTTCATTTAATAATTTTCCCAGTCTAGGGATACTATGAAACAATTACAAAAAAATCCTACGAATTTTTCATGATCATTTACTATTTTTTCCATGATTTTCTGATTATTCAAGGAATTAAAATGTTGAAAAATAGTTAGACAAATAAAAAATTCAAGAAAAATTATCTTAAGGGCTTTTAATTTAGTTAAAATTGAAATAAAAAAGTTTGGGAATTTTATAACTAATTTGATTTAGTTTTGAGTATTTAATCGTTTGAAACACATTCCAAAATATTATTGTTACACTTCGATTGACATTGCCAAATTGAGATTTTCACTTAAATTTTTTATTCAAAAACGGAAATCTGAATTTATAGAAAAATGTTTGTAACTTATACAAATCCTAATTTTTGACACAATATTGGCGTAATTCTATTGTAGTAGTAGGTATACTAGTATTAGATTTCAATTAGAGGCTCATTAGTGTGTAAAATCATTGTAGGAATTGGTAGTGGTACGATTGGAACATAGTTCAAGGCACCATTTGCATTATCTCATAACATTATAAATATTCACGCCTCTCTTGATTTTCGGTGTTTAAATGTTTTGGGGTGGCAAAGCATGTCCTAGATATTTATATTTTATGTATCTATATTAAATTGTATCACACTTGCTTGTTATATTTTGCTATGTATTTTTATGCAGCTTGAAACATGAGGCCTTATCGTCTTAATCCCCTTACACTTTACTCCAACCATTAACTCCTTGAGCCAATGGTCATTGTGAATAGTGTTATTAGGAATTGACAACTCCTCAGTCGCCCGATTGCTTGAGTGCATTTGACCATGTTCAACTATGGAACGCCTAAGCATAGATCTTGATAGGGCATCGGTCTTAGGCTTCGTTGTGAGCTCATTATTGATTGTTACATGCATACAAAGATAATTACATACATACAAACTTATTTACTCATTATAGCAATGAAACTTGTATACTCATTTTAGCAACGAAACTTGTTTACTCATTTTAGCAACAAACTTTATTTCCCATGAGAATATGTACTTTACATCGTATTTTGGCAACATACTTTATTTCTCATGATGACAACGGACTTTGTTTATGTAAACTTATTTACTCATTTCAGCAATGTACTTTTATTTATGGAAACTTCTATCAAAACTTTGATTACGATGCATTGAACCAATATTTTTGTAAACCTGTAAACTCACAAACTTTTTTTATAGTTGACGTTGGTTTTACAAGCTTTTTTAGGAATCATCGAGTAAGTGGCACATAAAGACATATGACTTGTAGGATCATTCGCATGTGTGATACTTTTTATACGTTGTAATTACTTTTAAAAGTTGTTCAAACTTATTGTAAATTGTAAAGCTTTTAATACTATGGTTGGTGTTGTAAACCTTTTAAAAGTTGTTCAAACTTATTGTAAATTGTAAAGCTTTTAAAAGTTGTAGGAGCATTCGCATGTGTGATACTTTTTACTGTCGCACTCGGTGTTTCCGAATTAGCGGGGTGTGATAGAAATGGTATCAAAGCAGAAGGTTATAGAGAATACGGATTTTCCTTTGGAGAACAATAACTATAGCAAAACAATTTCAAAACGTTTTTAAAATATTGAACATACTAGTGGTATAACTAATTCGAGTACGCATTATTGGACTTTAATTAAGTATATCCTGTCCAACTTTTCTTAATTAAGGATAATTAACATGAGGCTGGAAACGGTTATAGGAGAATTCTGTTCAAAATGATTTTCATCTTAAACTTTTGAAAAACAAAATTTTTCGGTGTACGTATGGGCATTGCATATTATAGGTATTCATCTAGGTACACTTAGAAACTATGCGCACTTTTATCACAGTGCCTTTATTTAGAAATACTCTGATCTCTTATCAAGTGTTAGGCTAACCAATTTGGTTATATCACTTTCCACTCTAGGATCAATCCACTTAGTATTGAGAATGAGTATTCCTCGGTAGCTATTGACTTTAGACATAAGTTTAGTAGCTAGATAGCCCCTAGTAATAATCTTATATCGAAACCAATACCAATTATACCTCAATTCATCTTCGTCGTCTTCGTACTAGAGTTACAAATAGGAAAAGTGTTCTGATACCGACACATATGAGAATTGGAGCATCGCATTAGAAAGTAGATGAGTACCCACAAGTAATCACCTGGATACGATTGGCAAGCATCCCTAATAAGACTCACGAGGAGGCACGAAAGCTCAAGTAATTTCTATTGATATGTGACACTTCTCTTCTATGATATGATTTTAGTTATTAGTTGTTTCCATCTTGACCTTAAAATTTAGTTTGGGATATCTAGATTCTAAACCTTATTTCTGGTGATTCTTGCGCTACTGTCTTTACTTCACATATCTGAATTCAAGCACAAGCTAACCCTTTTATGACAAAAATTTACAAGTATTAATTTGAGACCCCCAGATACAGTAGTGATCATCACAAGTATGCAATCATCTTACACTTTTCAAATTACTAACATATTTCCTACCGAATCTTCAACCTTAAATTTTCATGTCCGATGAAACATCGCACTACTTCGTTGTACAAATCCTTCCTATAAATTTCGAATCCTCCTTCAAACCTTATTGTTTACATACATTCATTTTAGACTTATCGACACTACTGACGTTCTTGTATTTATCAAGGATTAAATTATCTTACGTTGTGAGCCAAATGCCGAACCTATACATTAACTTTTGACTCGTATAAAAGGCCGCAAAACTGAAATGACACCATAAAATGTTTTACAAACAATTTTTCATGTCCTCTTTTTTGGGGAAAAATGCACCGGTACTCGCATATACTCACATTAGTATTTAGGTACGATCAACTACACTAGTCTACCCATTCCTTACTTTTTAATCTTCAATCAAAAACCTATTTCATTTCATTGTTTTATCTACTGTAAGTACAATAATTTGTAACCACTTCATATAACTTACTAGACCTTTCCTAATAATGTACATTATATTTCTCGCTAAAAACAACCAACTTTACTTTTGACAACTTGCTTTAACTTAACACTTTCTTCAAAACTTAATTTAACCATTGTTGGTTTTAACCTTGCTATTTCAATTTCATTTCAAATCCATTTCAGTGGATAGATGTGCTTTTTAATGGCATAAAAACCATTTTAATCCTTGCTTACCATTTTGGCACGTTCGAAAAACTTAGAAACATTTCCTTTAAGCAATAAAACTTGACATTGCATTTCCTGTTAACATGCTCAGTCAGTTTGGTTTTGATCCACGGCAACGTCATATGGATGCGGAAATAAAGGTGTTAAGGTATATCAAGACGACTCCACGACAAGGAATCTACATTGCTAATAAGGTGGTCTTAATCTCGCTGCATATTGTGATGTCGATTAGCATGGTTGTGCATACACGCGGCGATCATGCACCGAAGACCTATTACTTTTAGGGGGTGCACCAGTTTCTTGGAAGTCAAAGAAGCAATCGGCGGTCTCTCGGACCTCTTTTGAAGCAGAATATCGAGCCATGGCAACTACTATTAGTGAAGTTCTACGGATGCGCTGGTTGTTAAGCATTTTGCAGGCAACTCAACATGGTCTGAGGCCACTTTTTTGTGATAATCGGACTGCAAGGCATATATCTAATAACCACATATTTCATGAAAAGACAAAGAATGTCAAGATGGATTGTTACTTTGTTAGAAAAAGAGTGGAGTCAAAGGAAATTAAGCCTTGCACTATTGACATGAAGGCACAAGTTGTTGATCTCTTCACCAAAGCTTTAAGGAAAGATTCTTTCAGTTCTTTAGCAAACAAGTTGGACATTTGAGACATCCATGTTCCAACTTGAGGGGGAGCAAAGGAATTACTTGGTTTATTTGTATATATCATAATACTCATTGTTAGGATAAGATAGTGTTTATATTTTCTTTTCTTACTCCTAAAGTTTAGCTTCCTGTTGTAGTCAGCATATCTCCTCTATAACGATTTTATCTTGTTTTTGGATTTGTTGAATGAATTAATCGATTGTCAAATTCTTCATAACCGAACAGAATGGATTAATACCGAAACTGAACCGAACCTGTATTGATTAATTAGTCTAGTTTTCAGTTCATGTAATTACCCTTATTCGATTTTTGGGTTATTCGGGTTCGGGTCGGTTTGGTTCGGTTCGGTTCCGACCCAAATAACATAACTAGTAGTGACCATGAGATTGGCTTGATTAATGTGTAGTTTGGTTATAACAAGTTTTCCTCTTGAAGCTAAAGTGGATTATATGTCTTTGATTAGCTAGTGTTTCTTTTAAAAACTCAAAGTTCGTGTTAGGATCATATATATCACTAAAAATAAACCTCTTCTACTTTTATTCATAATTGTTGCTGACAACATCATTCCACTGATGTTTTTGAATTGATTTGCATAAAATAAATTAAACAACTGCTTTTTTCACTAAACAATTTTAGTAAGATCAATAACAATGTTTATATTGTTCAGCATTTTTATATTTTTCTTATGATAAGTTAACACTTTGATCAATGTATAACTATATGTATCACATATTGATAAGTATCCTCTATCTTCCAATATCAAGAAAATATAAAATAAAAAATGGTTAAAAAGAATCTTGTAACAACTTTCCTAGCTTTGAATGAAAGCGTCTAGTAAAGAAGTACATGGGGTAAAACTAAAGAAAAACACAAAATCAATAATTTGTTGTCAGCTCCAAAGTGTATTAAGTACTTATAAAAAGAGAGAACCATAATAGAAAAAAATAGTCAAATATATCAAATCAGTTACAAATCAAACTACACATCTTCTGAAAAACCTATGATTGTCATTTTTTACGGACTTGATTAAGGTGTTGAAATTTAACAATTTTTTATGGACAACGATCCAAGACACAAAACTTATTACTTTGCCGCATTATAACCTTGTTTGCTTGCAAGCTGTTATGAAGTATTGATTATCAAGGTTAGGAACCTGTCATGAGATCAAAGATTCTTTATTAATGTATCGGGTGTTTTGCTTGATGGGGGTACACCTAAATTTTGAAGGATTGGAGGTAAATATGGAATTCTTGGAATTTTCATCTTTTCTTATAAGAGCAGTGGTTAGAATGGCATGTCAAGGAGTAATGGTTTAATTAAAGACTTTTGATGCATCTTACGGAATTAGGATTGGTGGAAAAATTCACAATTAATAGGATCAAGGATTCTTTTGTCGTTGGTATGAGAATTTGGCTTTGAATGGGTTCAATTAATGGAAGGTCATCATATGTCAGGGTTGAATTTTATCAAGGATCTGGTAGGTGGTCGGGAGTATATGTTTTCGTGAATCTGTAAATTTGTTCAAGCCGGATAGGTTTTTCGGTTCGGGTTGTGAAGTTGAGTCTCTGCGGGAGCAGTTTTGATTTGTTATGTCTGTGTTGGAGTATGTTATTGTTCATGGTTTTCAGTTTCAGTTATGGCTATTGGATACTCGCTGGCTTAAGGAAAAATTTAGATTCATTCTTCGTTAGGGCTCGTGATATCTTCTATTTTGGATTCGACATCAGTAAATGTGGGCGATCATCAAAGCGAGGGGACTTCCCCAGTTGTTTTTGCGATTCAGGGATTCCATTCATGATCGTTTATTACGGTAAAGGAGATAGTAAGGAATGATTTCGAGGACGAAATCTAATTTAAGTGGGGGAGAGTTGTAACACCTGAAATTTTGAGGAGCAATTTTGATAATGAATCACATTTTGAGGATTTAAAACGTCATGTTCGAGGCACTACACATGGAATTTCCAAATATTAGGAAGCACATATTTCATTAAGGACAACACGGCATGTTGCCTCTTAGAAGACGACGTGTTGATGGATGGAATGAAACCCTAATCTTTCGGCTTTTACTCTCTATTTAAAGGAATATGGAGGCTAGGGTTTGCTCACCCTCAGACCCCATCAACCCCTCAAGCCCTGAATGAAACCCTAATGATCTTTCCCTCCCATTGTTAAGCTAGTTTGGTGTTTTTGAAGTTAAAGAAGGAAGAAGGTAGAAGAAGAAAGCTAAGATCTAGCAAGCAATCCCCCATTCTTCAGTTTGGAACTCTTATGGACCTTTGTATTGGTTAGAGAGCTGAGATTCAAAGTCGTCCCTCATCAGTTCGGTTCAGTCTGTGAGGTAAGTTTTCCAAACTATACTTACGGGTTGAAGGCACCAAGGTCGGCCCATTGGTTTGATAACATGATAATTGTTGATATGCTGAATATGGAATAGACATGCATTTTGTCTAAAAGTCCCATTTCTATGCATGTTTGGTTTTTGACTTTTTGGGTTGTCCTTTTAGACCCTAGAAAGGGTTCTAAGCCATAAAAATGAGGTCCCTTAAGCTTTTTTGGCTCCATGCTTCATGTATAAGGTCTTAATGGATTAAGACCTTGCATTAAGGACTTTTTTTATGTGGAAAGTCATAAAGTTGGGGACTTTATGACCCTAATATGCCTCTGGACCTTAGATCTGAAGTATGAGCTCAAGTACTAAAGCCATTAACCACTTAATGAAGGCAATGGATATGCGAGGGTACGCCTTGCGTAGACTGGCGTACGTCCCGCATACCCGGTCAGCCACCCCGATAGTGGTTTCTATGAAGCCTTGTGTATGGTGTGCATACCTCTAGAGTACGCCCCGCGTACTCGCATGTATCATCCATTTTCGAGTTAACTCGGCTGGGTTGACTCAGTTGGGTTGACTCGGATGGGTTAACTTAGTGGGTTTATGGACTTTGACCAGTTGACTTTGAGTTTGACCAAGTCTGACCATGTTTTAGTTTTGAGAGAATTTTTGATATTGTTGGGATTTTGATGGAATTAGTCACTTGGTGTTGTAGGCTTTTGATTTGGGAGTTGAGATTCGGAATCGGGCCTTATTAGTTATATGCTGCTTGTGAGGTGAGTTATCCTCATTCTACTTTCAGTTCGAAGGCACCAAGGCCAGACCATTAGTTTGATAACTTGATATTGTTGATATGTTGAATATGGAATAGATATGTATGCTATTTTTGATATGCTAGTCTGGTAGGTCTGTAGGACTACCTATGACAATGTAGGTTTATTTGTATTTGATATTATTTGTTATATGTTGACATATTATATGGGTTGGTTTGAGGTTGTACTGCTCCGTGCTGTAGCCAACAAGCCCTAAAGCATACCAGATATGAGTTGAGGGTCAGGGAGGGTATGCCAGACTCATACTAAGGTCTCACAGGCATTCCAGATACGACCTGAGGGTCAAGAAAGGCATGCCAGACTCATACAGAGGGCTTAGTGGTATTCAGTCTGAGGACTGATCAGGCCGGGGAGCAAGCCTGACATAAGTTGTGGGTCAACGACAAGCCAGACTTATGTTATGGGCTTAGGGTAATCCAGTCTGTTAGTTATGGACCCATTGCATGCTAATATTATATATGTGCTATTTTTTGTGTATTGGTATTTTAGGGGAACTCACTAAGCTTTGGGCATATAGTTTTGGATTATATTTCAAGTACCTTAAAGGATCGCGGGAAGGCAAAGGCATGATCGTGCATCTCCTCATGTTTTGTTTTATGATTTTGGGATTACTCTGATATTGAACCTGTTTTGAAAAGTATTTGTAAACAATGATGATTTTTGGGTTGTTTTGAAAAGTTTAAAATTTTCATGAATTTTATGGATGTTACAGGCAACACCTTAGTCAGATTTTGGAGCTATGAAGTTTAGCTCACCGCCTCTAATTTTGCAGCCAAGAGTCCATTATTTTTAGCAAGGCTGTTCAGTTCTATAAGTGTTCCAACAAACAAAGTCAAGCTTAGTATCGATAAGCTACCCACGACAGTCATCCGATCTTGCGATTATGTAATCAAGGCGAGTTTGTTCCTTTTCCCACTCCTTTGTTTTATGTTCTTTAATTTTTTTTATACAATGATGGCATTATATAATGTAAATGTGGGGTAGGGGAACGAATTAAAGGAAATGATCATGCTAGAAAAAAATATATATTCTAGATAAAAAAACTAAGAAAATATAGACTTAAAAAATGGTCTAAATTAGAAAATTCTAGAAAATTTAAGATTTTGCTTGTTTTAAAACTAAGTTTGCTAGTATTGCATGAGATAATTTGATGTGAGTTTAAAGATTTAGTGAAGCTAATATCTTGTAATATATTTGTGGCTTCCTAGTTCTAGTGAAATCATCAGACAAAAATACGAACTTGTGTAGTTTAAGGGACATAATATGTTTTGCATCATATACTAGAATGTATCTAGGAAATCTTATATAGTCATTTTCAATTTTTGTATATATGTTAAAAATCAATTCAAAAGTGAGAATCAAGCATTTCAGTGTGACAATGGATGTAAGTTTAATAACCATCTTCTTCTTCCTTACCTTCAATCCAATGGTATAATAAATCGCTTCTCATGCTCGTGTACGTCTCAACAATACAACAAGGCCAAACGCTCCATTTGCACTATTAATAACGTCATTCACGCATTTCTTTTTCAGGCCTCTCTCCCCCTAAATTTTCGACTGAAACCCTTTTTACAGCTATTCACACTATCACCTTAGTGTGTTTTATCAATTTAAATGAGTTTTACTTTTGTATATGAATCAGTTTAGAGTTTGTTGATGTGGATTTGTAAAACAAATGATATTATAAGTTCTTAAACTACTCCATAGCTGGCATTTTTACTCTAACCACCCCTGCCTTAGCATCATTATATCTTTTTATATTTAGGGGGACTGGTTATTTATTTCATTACAAAAAGTTGATATTTTCCTAAAGCAATGAACGAAACAGTATAACAATCATTCAGTTTAGTTATAATAGGAAAGCACCTAATGGACATGTACCTTCTTAATTAGAAAAGATCATAATAATAAAAATCCAAAAATACTTATTAGTATCATGGTGATTTTTTTTTATTTAGATAGAAATGGCACAGGAAAGAGGATGCTAACAAAAAAACTCTACATATTAAAAGAAAATGAAACAAGTTGGAACAAAATTACAAAAAGACATGCTATCACAGTTCATACACACACGCTAAAACAAACATTTTGAACTAGAAAAATAAACAGAACGTCTTGACTGAGTAAGAGAATGATGGTTGGAAAAATAGGGTCTGTTTTTAGTCATCAAAAGAATAGCCCTAGTTTGAGTCGCTTGAAGATGAAGGAACCTAAGTTCTTTTTTGTTTTGTTTTTTTTTTGCTTTTTTGTTTTTTTTTGTTTTTCCTTTTTTTAATATATGCTCACCTCAAAACATAAAAGAAAGATAATGATATCATATTTGGGAGAAACTAGGATGTTGTTTGGTTTCGTAAGGTTCTAAAAACCTCGACATGGCTCCGACATGACGCACCATGTCTCGAAGGCTTGTATCTGTCGTCAAACTTTACCAAATTACTGCTTTGTGTCATGCCATACAAACGATGTGGCTTGCCAAGGCTTAGAAAAGCTTGAGGCTTGAGATTGTTGCCAAGTCATGCCTTACATTATTTAGAACATTGATTTTCGTATAATGTTTCTAAAAGAATTATAATTTGAATTGGAAAATGAATCATTTAAGAATTTGAGTCCAATTCCATATAATATTTAGTCAGTAGAAAATAAAATTGAAATTAATTTCAAATTCTATTTGGTTGGAAGAAAATAAAATTGTAATCCATATAAAATGACATAATTACTATTCTTTTGTCTGTTTTGCGTAATTTTACTTTGTTTTCTATCTTACATGTAAAGATATATTTTATAAACTATAAAAATAATAAATTTTCATTTTATTAATTGACATTCATATGGTGGCATTGGTAGGTGGTGGTGGTGATGGTGGATGGTAGTGGCGGTGATGGAGGGTGGTGGTAATGGTGATGGGTAGTGGTGGTGATGGTAGATGGTGGTTGTCATGATGGTGATAATAAGTGGTAGTGGTGGTGGTGACGGTGGTAGGTGGTATTGGTGGTGGTGGTGATGGTAGGTGTTCGCGATGGCAGTGACGATGGTAGGTGGTTGTAGTAGGTAGGTAGTGCTAGCGCTGGGAGTGGTAGGTGGTGGTAATGATGGCAGTGGTAGTGGGTGGTGGTGACGATGGCAATAGGTTGTCGGTGGAGGTAGCAGCGGTCGGTGGTAGATAGTGATGGTGGTGGTAGGTAGTAGTGGTGGCCTGGCAGTAGGTGGATAGTGATGGTAGTGGTAGTAACGCAGTAAGTAATGGTAGGTGAGGATGTAGTAGATGGTCGTAGTGGTCGTGGCAGTCGGTAGTGGTAAGGGTGGTAGCGGGTGGATGGTAGTGGCGGTGGTAAGTTGTAACGACCCAAAAATCAAAGGTAAAATTTTCACTTTTATTATAGTCAAAACACAGATTTCGTTTAATCCAAACATTCCAAAAACATTGTTAATTAAAAACATTTATCAGAGTTCATTCCAAAATCACATATGGAGGAAAACACGGGTGTGTGCGCTGTGATCAAACCGGACCCTTCCTTTCCAAACCAATGATACCTGAAACCATAAACAAAACTATAAGCACGAAGCTTAGTGGGTTTCCCCCAAAATACCACATAGCATACAATCACAGAATAACATCCACAAAATATCATCCACATAACATCATCCACAGTATATCATGTAACATACATATAGTTGTCATGGGCTCCCCCATGGTCTTTACTAGGAATGTCATGGGCTCCCCCATGGTTTTATATCCAAAAGTCATGGGCTCCTCCCATGGTCTTATATCCAAATGCCATGGGCTCCCCCCATGGTCTTTCAAGCAAGTGCCAAGAGCCACCTCCTGGTCCTCCATGCAAGCATCACAAAGACAACCAGCATACAGTCTATAGCTACTTAACTAATAATTGCTAGAGTTTAGACTCTAGTCTTTCATACAGTGTGTTAGGAGCCACTTCCTAGTCTATCATACAGTGTGCCAAGGGCTAACCCCCAGGTCTTTCTACAATACATAAATCAAATGGGACGACATTGGTGCATTCGAACCATACAAACATTGATGAGAGTCACCTCGAATGTTGAAACTCACTGCACGAAACCCTAGTTGCTGACTTGACGACTTCCCAAACTAGCAATAACCAAACAACATCAAATTAACAATTGAAATCCAAACCATGATCCATAATCCAAACTTGGGGTAAAATGACCATTTTACCTCTGGCCCATCAAGACTCCCAACCAAGGCCCAAGCCCAAAACCAACAACACCGAAAACTATAAGATCCATAAAAGCCCACTAATGGTCCAATTTTCCAAATTGGGCCCAATCCCAAATGGGTCTTATCCTAAGTCCATATTTTCCTTGAATACAATTCAGGTTACCTAAAACATCCCTTGGGACAAACTCACTCAAAAGCATAAGTCAAAAGTCAAAGTCAACACCAAAGTCAATGGTCCAAGTGACCTAACTCTAGACCTGGCAATGGGGCGGGTTTGGAGCGAATCGACCTTGATCCAAACCCTTTTAACAAATTTCAAAATCTGATCCAAACCCGCTCCATAACCCGCATGGTTTTAAATAATCAAACCCATACCCTTATCCACCGAATCAGCAGATATCCAAACCCGCCCTGTAACCCGTAAGTTTTTTGAATAATCAAACACATTTTACTTAAATCTTAAAATCACATTTATTAAATAAAACTAAGTTTTGATTTAGAAAACACATTATGTACTCGAGGACTTTCTATTGGAATTAAAATCATTATTTTAGTTACTTCCGATTGGTTTTTGATCGTCGATTGCATTGATAGAGAATAGCAATTACAAACTTTCTTCTGGTTGATAAATTACCTTATTGATGTATAAATGAAATTGGTGATTACATGATGAAATATAAATGAAACGAAATCATGACTTTTGGGAGAAGACTGGAAGTCTAGAAGTTGAGTCCTCGAGTCCTATGTAAAAACAATTTAGTCTTTGGCCTTTTCTCTTTGGACTTCTTATTGGAATTTAATGTAAACTTTAGGTAATATAAAATATAAATTTATATTTCCAAAATTTATATGGGGCGGGTTATAAACGGAGTGGATCGGTGATGATCCATACCCGACCCCTTTTAATAAAAGGGTTAGCGGGTACGGGTCTTTAACGGGTAAACGGATCAAAAACTATGCTCCAAACCCATATAATAGTTAAGGGTTTGGATCGGATCAGGGTCAAAACCCGCTCCATTGCCAGGCCTACCTAACTCCCCAAGTTGATCCTTCAACTTGGCGAGTTCGCATCAAACCGCAGAATCACGAAGAATCGATCCAACTCGTCGAGTTTTCCCATCCTTTTCATCAGAATTGGGATAATCCTAAACCAATTCGCCAAGTTCTCCTATGAACTTGTCGAGTTCTTTAGTCAGCACCCCACTTAATCTATTAACCCACTTAATCATCAAGATAAGGCTTCAAATTGCAGATTTGGTCCTTTAAGACTGTATTGATGAGTAAAGTCTCCAACTTTACTCTCATGCAAGGCTAGAAGAATCTCAAAAGCTCAAAATAAGTTAAAAGAAGGGCTAAAGGGATGCATGGAGTCATTAAGACCATAAAAATGGCAGCTTTATGCCAAAAGAGCTCCCTAAGACCCTAGATCTAAAAGGGTTTCTCCAAATGGGACGTCCAACTCCCAACAACCACTCCATTTGGACCAAAACATACAAAAGAACCCTAAGAAGGAGATCTATGAATTCACAAAGCAAGGTTGAGACTTTTTACTAGAAAAGTGTCGAAAATGAAGCAAGGATTCGAGATCTAGCAGCTCATTCTTGTATCACCAAATCTCCCAAAGCTTCCCTTCATTCCAATGGCTTCAAACACACCACAAAAGCACTCAAAATGGCTCGCAACACTCAAAAATGCCTTAGGTTTTCGAGGTTAGGGTTTAGGACGATGGTGGCTGGAAATGAGGCCAACATATGTGGTTTAAGTTGATTAAGTAGGGTGCAATACCCGGAATTAGGGTTTCCCAAACGACGTCCTACTTGTCGAGTTGGTCCTCTCCAACTCGTCGAGTTGGTTTTCAACAACACGTGTGACCAACACTTCCAACACGTCGAGATTCTTTCCCCAAACTCGACGAGTTGGCCTTTAGAAATGAGGTTTTCTTTCTGTAATTGACCTTCCAGATTCCGGATGTTACATAAGTGGTAGTGGCAATAGGTGGGTGTTGGTGTCGGTGGCGGTAGGTGGTGATGGTTGTGACGTTGACGATAGGTGATGGTGGCGGTGGCGGCACTGGTGGTAGGTAGTTGGTAGCGGTGGTGGTGGTGGTAGGAGTAGGTGGTGTTGGGTGGGTGGTAGTGGTGTGGGTAATGGTCATAGAGGTTATGTTGTAAAATAAAACAAGGATAATAAGGTAAAATGTTTTTCCCAATTAAGTGGAAAGTTTTTTCATTTAGAATTTTAGTTCCATCATATAAAGTTCAACCAAACATTGAAATATGATGGAATTGAATTACTTTTCCCCCAAATTACATTCTATTCTAACGAACCAAACACGCCCTATAGATATTATGGTCAAGAAAAAGTTTTGGAAAAATATTATATTTTAAGTCCTAATTAAAGGTATATACTATATTTTAAAATTAGACAAAATAAATATTTAGGACAAGAAATTCCATACAAATTATTATACATGTCATGTCGGTTTTCGTATATTTTACGAAGATAGTATCCGAGTTAAACTATAATTATAAAATTAATGTTACGTATGTTTGTTATGGGTGCTACATATTCAATTAACAATACTATTTTACAGAGTAAATCTTTGGTAAATATGTTGATCTAATTTATAAATTGTTTCTAGAAGCTCAAACCGCGTGGAAGAAGACGCCAAACCTGTTAAAGAAACGATAAACTACAAGGGAACAAACAGTCATCAAATTAGTCGAATATTGTACCACCTCCTTAATGTGAACCAACAATCACCAAATTTATCCTCCTTTATAAACAAAAATGCCGTGGAGAGAGACCATATCCATAATAAAAAAATAAAAGAAAGCCTCATAATTATCAGGTAGTGAAATGATAAAAATAGTTTTTATTTGACGGTCAAAAGTTGACGGAGTTATCCAAAAAGACCACACATCAAAAATTTTGAAAATATAAAATCCATTGGGGAAATTTTTTGAACTTACGAACTAAACTTTAGATTTAAAAAAACCACATGGACCATTTGTTACGTTTTTTCTTTATTTAGTTTCATAATTTTTATAGAAGTATTTATTAGTTTATATAATAATAACAAAATGTATTAAGAAAATGTTTGAATTAATTGACATGAGTTTTTATATAACGAATATATATATATATATATATATATATATATATATATATATATATATATATATAGAGAGAGAGAGAGAGAGAGAGAGAGAGAGAGAGAGAGAGAGAGAGAGAGAGAGAGAGAGAGAGAGAGAGAGAGAGAGAGAGTAAATAAAGAACTATTATTAATTAATGAATTAATCCAAAACATCGAAATTTAAAGGAATCAACGGCAAAAAGATTGGCTTTAGACTTTTACAATATACGCATATGCATCAAATTATAACAAAACTCATTTTTTTTAGTTTAATTTTTTATGCTATGTTTTTTATCGAAAAGAAAGCCGAATATACCATCGTTCGTGGTTTTTCGTTCTCTTTCCATAAAGATCCATATTGATATATAAAAAATAATCTTTTTTTTTTCAAAAAACCCACTTCATTTTCTTTGTTGAAAAAGTTAAGATCTACTTTTTGGTAAAAGAAAACTGATAAATATATCAAAATTCTTATTTTTTTGATACTCTTTTCAGCATAGATTCATATTGATGTTTAAAAAAAGAATCAAAATTTTAGTTAAAATTCATATTGTGAACCTGTTCATATTCACAATATGAACCTGCACAGATTCATAGTTTGAATATTAGTAAGTCAGATTCACAATATGAATAAATCAATTTGTTCATTTTACCAAACTAAATTGTGAGTAATAAAAATGTTAAAATATTATATAACTACATTGAATATATTTCGATTCATATATAATTTCACTAAGTTAATTTGTGAATGATCAAAAAGTTGAAATACTAAGGTCCCGTTTAATAGTTTCTGTCTGGGAAAGTGTTGTAGTGTTGTCTGAGAAAGTTTTCTGACTGGGAAAGAAACCATGCTGTTTGATTGTATATTTGACTGACTGTGCTGAATGATGAAAAATGACCCGGTTTATGTCCGATAGTAGTGGGATGGATGAGATTTTTTTTTTAATTAACTAGGATGGTGGTGGTGTTGTCAAAAAAAAAAAAGAACTAATCCAATAAAATGAATTTAAAAAACTAATTAAAAGAAATTAATAATCTAATAAAGTAATATTTATTAATATATAAATATTATATAGTATAAATAATTTTTAAGAATATATAATAATACAATAAAAAGAATTAATCCATAAAAAGGAAATTAAAAAAAAGAATTATTTAAAAGAAATCAATAATCTAATAAAATAATATTTATTAATACATAAATATTATATATTAAATAATATTTCTTAATATAAAATAATACATTAAAAAAGTAATAATTTAATAAAAAATCAATTTAAAAAAAGTTATTTAAAAAAATTAATAATCTGAGAAAGGAAGAGGCAGAGTTTGGGGCATAATTGTCTTTCCAGACCATTCAGCCAGAAAAAAATTGATTTTGAGGTTTTATGGAAAAAACATATCTTACCAGGAAAGATCCTTTTTTTAGCAAATCAAACAGTCTTTCTGGTCCATTTAACTAGAAAGATCTGTTTTGAACCTGGAAAGATGCGTATCAAATGTGGTCTAAGTCAAATTCACAATGTGAATGTTACAAATTGAAATATTTACATTTTAGATTCACAGTGTAAATCTGAACTGATCGAGTTTTTGTGCATTGTGAATGTTACAAATTGAAATATTTACAGTTTAGGTTTATAGTGTGAATCTGAATTGATCGAGTTTTTATTTATTTATTTATTTTTTATTTTTTAAATTAGTGTTGATGTTTATTAATAGACTACAAAAAATTAATATTTTTGGTATAATTTTTTTTTTTGGATACAATTAAACTTGAATATTGAAAAAAATAACAAAATGAAATGAGATTTTTTTCGAAAAAAATAACTTTGTTTTTTATATATCAACATAGATCTCTATGGAAAGATGACGAAAATAATGAACACCGGTATATTCATTTTTTTACGATAAAAAATGTGTCCTAAAAACATTTAAACGAAAAAAGTATTGAGTTTTCTTGGTAAGGAGGTGGATATTTTGGTATAATCCGGGGTGTCTGTGCGTAGGGGTGCAAACGAGTCAAGCTACTCGTGTGCTACTTGGGACCGGCTCTTTAAAAGCTCGACTCGAAACTGGTTTTAAACGAGTCCGAGCCGAGATCGAGCTTAATATTAAGCTCGTTTATTAAACGAGCCTGAGCTCGAGCCTATGTCACTAAGCTCGATTAAGCTCGCGAGCCTTAACGAACATTTATATAATATGGTTATTTATTGAATCACACACATACATACATATATATATATATATATATATATATATATATATATATATATATATATATATATATATATATATGTATATATATATATATATATATATATATATATATATATATATGTATATATTCAAAGTTAAAAGGGTGTATATGAAATAAAATAACAAAAAAGAAAAGATAAAATTGGACTAAAATTTCACACCTATGATAATCTAAGACTGATCAACCATAAAACATTTAGAACATAAAAAAGAAAAATTCTATATGTACCTCCCAAATTGCTTTGTATATCTTCTATTTGAGTGTAAAAATGTTTGTATATATCCCATGACGATTTATGTGAGTGATAGATGATATATATATATATATATATATATATATATATATATATATATATATATATATATATATATATTATAGCACCCATAAAAAATATTAATTCCATAACACTAAATATTTACACTATAAACATTTTTTAAGATTAATTATAATAGTTATAAAATAAAAATATAATAAACTGTAATATAATATTAATAGGGTTCAAGTAAAAACTAAATTAAATAATATTTAAAGCGTAAAGAACCATTGGTGCAATGAATAGTGATCCGACATATATATCAGCCAAAATTACTAAAATGTCAGACCTTTTAAAAGTCACAGTAAAATTTTTCATACTAACACCAAATTGGCAGTCCATTGAAACGCCCTAACTAAACCAGTTTTTTTAATTTGTTTTTCCTCCTAACACTGAACGACGTATACGACACTAGTTGAATCTCGAAAGCTAAAGTCATGAGACTTAGGGCCATTTATGGAGAACATGATTCCGATACTTCCAAATCGACCACATGAAGAGCAGAGTTACCACCAAATGAGTCGACATAATAGTTGTAGGTTCTTTTGATCGTGATTAATTAATAGAAATGATAATCAAAAGAACACAAAGACATATCACAAACGTTTTTCACTTAGAAAAGTGAATCACAAAGCTTATAGGGTTTGTTAATCAACTAATGATACGAACCATAATACATAGTTTTTAATTAAAGCAATATTGTGAGAATCCTTACATTCCTGGGATCTCACCACGTAGAAAATAAAATATATAGGATATCCCATGGATATCGTATATGCTAACAACTATATATATATATATATATATATATATATATATATATATATATATATATTACATCAATATAGATATCACGCTGACACGACTCTTAAACTTGGGACTTTATGATGGCACTTGTGAGATGGTGACGCTGATAGGTAGCAGTGTGGCATGCTTTTGTATCATCAGATTCTAAGGTTTGACCTTATAATATCCCTCAATCTGATGATGTCAAAACCCAAAATCTTTTTCTTCTGAACGATAATAGAACTCATCAATATCTTCTTCAGCTTCTGGCTTGGCCAACAAATAATTAGAAATAGCAGGCTCTTATAACTTTTCTATCTTTTCTCCCCCTTAGAAGTACAGTAGAAGTGATTGTTTACTTCAGTCTTCATAGAGTTAGAGATCAATTAGAGAACGACGAAATTTTGTCGTCTTTGTTATCTCCCCCTTTTTGGCATCATCAGTTAGATGGAAAAGTCCGCCTCTTAGAAGTATCCTTATATTAAAGAGCTTGAGCTAGATGATGCGTAAGGGTGGAAACGATCATAAGTGCAACAAAACAGTGGGAAAGAGGGTGGTGTATCACACTGTTGTGTTCTTGTAGTAGATGATCATTTACATAGTGTTACAAAGTCTCATCATTGTATGTGATGTGTGTAAAATTGCACTAGTTTTAATCCTACTAAATCAACCACAAATAAACACACAAAAGGTAGTTTACCTAGCGTTTAGCAATATAGTTCAAGCAAACAGGGTATCGAACACAGGAACAGTAACAGTTAAACTAAATACTAGAATTACCTGATTAAAACAAACAGTAAAAAAAAGGGTTTTATCTAGTTTCGCAAGACTAGAAACTTAACAATTAACTACTTCTTAAACAAAAACAATTAACAGTTAAGGAAATTAAAGATAACTAGATTCAATAATAAAAGGGACTTCTATTTAAGTTCGACTCAGTTGTTTCTATAATTGATTTTATGGCAAGTGCAATGGATTATTTTGTCATTGGCTACCGATTAATGTGATTAGGCTCATGTTCACTATTACTAATCCTTAGAAAACAAATTAATTTAAACAGTGTCCAATTGGTTAAACTAATGAATTTCCTAGTATTTTGATTCGGGTTAAGTAAGACTTGTAGTTGTAGGTAATTAAATAACTAATTTATGGTTGTTCATCACAGAAGCTTACACATTAACTTACATATTTTCTATTAATCCTAGGTTCATATTCACTAATTCTAGGCATATAATATTGTTTTCACATAAATCATATGAAGCAAGTAATTAAGAGGATGTTCATGCAACTTAATAGACTTGAAAATTAACAGAAAATAGTTATTGTCAACACATAAGGATTGTTTACACACTTAGCAAAATAATTTTCACCAAATCAAATAATCCATACCATAAAATAATCCATATTAACATTCTAATCTACCCTAAACAGAAGTTATGAGTTTTAGCTTATGTTTACAACAAATAATATCTCAAAAATGAAATCCATAAGTAAAAAACATAGTTTTGTGCACTAGATTAAGAAGAAAAGAGTATATGTTGAATTTTATCTCTTTCGAATTGAACTCTAGGGTAAATCTTCGAACTTCAGATCCTCAATAACCTTTTAATCGCAGCTAAGTCGCCAAGGAATCCGGAAGAAGTCTTTGTCTTGGCCTATTATGTCCTATATATAATTTCCTGAAAACGGGGGCGACTCGTCGAGTCCCATAGACCGACTCGACGAGTTCGTCACTAAAATCCCTTGGGCGGAAAGTCTTCAAAGGTTCGCGAATAGTCTTATCTACTCAATGAGTCGATGGCCAACTCGTTGAGTTCTTCACTCTTTTAGCTTCATTTTCTTCTTTCTTTACTTCCCGAGCTTCCGTTTGCTAATTCTGCTTCTGTTTTAACTCGAGCATGTCTTTTAGGCTGAAAATACAATTTAAAAACAATTAAGTACCTGTTCTTCAATAATTAGGACAAATTGGCCAAAAAGTATGATTTTAGACAAAATAAATAACTAAATATTCACATATCAAAATACCCCACACTTGACTTTTGCTTGCCCCCAAGCAAAGCTGAATTTTAACACACTGATATTGCATAAAACAATCCTAATCAAACCCAGCCATTATGTCAAGACCGCAACACATGCATTTGTGTCTAAAATTTTTCCTAAGGACCCCTCTAATCCTAAATACTTACAATCCTCATAAACACTCGCCCACTTCTTTTGAACAACGCTCATTTTATGCATCCCTCCGAATCCATCCGCATAAAACTCTCTTAACCTCAAGGTATTTTTGGTTAAGCTACCCAAGCACACATTATCTAGAAAAATTACAACTTTTGATACCAGAATAGAGCTATTTGAATTCTTAACTTTCTTGAACATTTGATCTTTTATTTCTTAAATTCACCACCTTTTTATTTGATTTTTTGTATCTTCAACTTTTTGAATTCTTTAGAATTTTGATCTTCAATTCTATTCTTTTATGGGTCCAAAACTCTTCCAACTTTTTGGTAATTTTCTCTCTCTTTTTATCTCACTTTTTTTCATTTTTTTAATCATTTTTCACTAAATGCCTACATTCTTACACAAGGGAGCTTAACTTCAACCCTTATTGGTTAAAGGTACTAGTCTTCCAGGATACATTTCAAGTACACGATGCTAAACATGTTGCGTCGTTCAAACTAAGAGAGGTTGTGTTTTTGTCCCTTGATTTCACTAGAATAAAGGGGGGCCACAAATGCATTATAACGTGTATAGGCACAACTAAACATTAGGGTCCTCATGGATTCATCAAACATAATTCTAGCACAAATCCTAATTGCTCTTACCGAAATTTTCTAAATTCAACCCTAGCAATTTTTATGCAACATTTTTAAAAAATTAACCTAAGATTCTAAATTTTACTAAATATAACCAACCCCCTACCCCACACTTAATTTATGCAATGTACCCATTACATATTATGCATGATAAAGAACAATAAAATAAAGAGGAAATTAGAACAACCTCCCCTGGGATAGTAGTTGTGAGGTTGATTGTCTTCACGTAAAGCTCCATATTCAGCTGACTTTGGCATGGGAACAACTCATACATGCCTTGGATATCAAATCTTGTGTAGTTGATAGCTCCAAATATAGACGAAAAACTCTTGGAAATACTCAGGAAATAATCTTCAAAGAATATGACTAATGCCCACATCAAATGTGGTCAAACCGTGAACTTGAAAATAAAAGAATGAGCGACTCGACGAGTGCATGTGAGGACTCACCGAGTTGTAGTGTAACTGGCAAAATAATCTTGTTTTTTGACTTGGACTCACCGAGTTGAGGATATGGACTCGACGAGTCAGCACTATATGGATAAAAACTCTTTTTCTGCTTCAGGTTCATTATGGAATTTAATAAGAATATTAAGGCAATACTCCTACTTGTTTTCCTTCAGTAAAATGTACTCTTTAACCCCTCTAAGTT
The DNA here is from genome assembly GCF_051521515.1 of Lactuca serriola. Lineage (NCBI taxonomy): Eukaryota > Viridiplantae > Streptophyta > Magnoliopsida > Asterales > Asteraceae > Lactuca > Lactuca serriola. The sequence goes on from NC_136410.1 coordinate 137,615,800, forward strand.
TTAGACTCGATACCAGACTCAAAACTCCCATATTCTCGTCTAGACTCGACTCTTCACCTTATTCCCTCACGCTCTATACTCTTGAATTCATTCCCTCATCCTAATTCTGGAAAGATCAAAACAACACACACAAGTAATAGAAAAAGGAAAACAAATTTAAAATCCTAATTACTAAATGTTCAAATATCAAACCAAAAAAATAAAACAAACCAAACAAAATAAAAATTGTCTTCAAGCAAACCACACAAATAAAATTAAAAAGGATAAAATAATCTTCATCTTCTTCCTCATTATCATCTCCAACTCCGCTCCCCCTGGCTCCACTTCTTCTTGAATTGACCCTCTCATTCCAAATCCTTATATGCGAGTATTCGGGTCCTTCCATCGGTGGAATGTGTATGTGGTTCATCATATGGGAAAGGGCCATATAAATGTAGTTTATACCTTGCCCAATATCATCTTGATAACGTCTCAACTCCACATTGTACCAATCTATTTGCAATTCATCTTCCACTGGGATTACTAGTGGGTCTTCTCGAATGTTCTCTTTCCTTGGCCTAACCTGTCTACCCGGCTATTCGGGAGCTATCACATCATCATCCTCCGGGATGGCAAAGTTACCACCACCATAGTCTTCAACAATCCTTGCCTTCTTATAAAGCATAAGACTAAACGGAGGTGTTGGTAACATAGTTAACATACTCTCGGCTCCTCTTTCCATAACCATATACGACCTTGCCAACCGAGTAACAAACATTCCCCCCATTTATTTTAAAGTTGTCCTATTCTTCACCGCTCCCTTTCCCAAATACCTTGCTAAGAAATATGGAATATTCCAAAAAGTATTGGGGATTATGATGCACCATAAATAAAAAACATCAAGGGGACCTTGTCATCATCTTTCTGCATGTTTATTGTGCTAGCAATCAAGCGGTGAATTAAGCGATGAATGGGCGATCGTATGCTCCCTTCTTGAGCCACAGAAGGAATGTAGACTCTATTTGCTATAGTATTCCACCAATTTCAACCATTTGTTCCCTCCGGAAAATCTTGTGGCAATTTTCCAAAAACATCCCGAAGGCTTCAGTCATAACCACAGATTCATCATAGATGCCCTGTCTGTAGCCCAACTCCGCCGTACTGCATTCACAGTATTCACCTCCAAGGAAAAAAGTGAAAACATG